>NC_041753.1:8467724-9165197 GCF_004115215.2 Ornithorhynchus anatinus | reverse complement strand
GGCTCTGGACTATGGAGCACTGGTTGGGGCTCTTGGATCTGAGGGGTGCTCTTGGGATCTGGTGCTCTGGGCTGTGGGATTCTGGGGCAAGTGAGGTTCAGGGGCACTGGGGCCATTTGGCTATTGGGGCTCTTTGGCACCTGTGACTCTGGGGCTCTGGGACCATGGGGTTCCTGAAACTCTGGGGCTCTCGTGCTGCTAGGGGGCCTGGGGCTCTGGGGCTCTTGGGCTCCTGGGTTTCTTGGGACTCGAGGGCTCCTGCAGCTCTGGGGATCTGGGGCTATGGTGCTTTGGTGTTCTGGGGTCTCTGGGGCTTCTGGGACCTTGGGGCTCCTGGGGCTTTGTGAGTCCAGAAGCTTTGGGGCTCAGGGACCTTGGAGATCCTGGAACTCTGGGGTTCTGGACTATGGGTCTCCAGTTTTCTGGGGTTTTGGGGACTTGGGGCTCTGGGGTCCTGGGCTCTGGGGCTTTTGAACCTTTGGTCAGCTGGGGCTCTGGGGCTCCTGGGGCTTGGGGGCTTTGGAGCTCTGGGGAACTGGGACTCCTGAGGCTATTGGGATTTGGGGATCTGGGGCTTTGGGACACCCCGGACTCTGGAGCTCTGGATTCTGGGGTTCCTTGGGCTCTTTCATTCATTCATTCAATCATATTTATTGAGCACTCCCTATGTGTAGAGCTCTTGGAAAGTAGAGTTCAGCAATAGAGACAATCCCTGCCCACACCGGGCTTACAGTCTAGAGCGGGGGAGACTGACATCAATATGAATAAATAGAATTATAGATATATACACATCAAAACAAGTAAACAGGTATCAATATGAATGAATAGAACTATAGATCAGTACGTACATACACAAGTGCTGTTGGGCAGGAAGAGAGGTCTAGAGAAAAGGAAGCAAATCGGGGGCTCCGGGGTCTGGGGCCTTGGGGATCCTGGGTCTTTGGGCCTCCTGGGCCTCTGGGGCTCTTGGAGCTCTGGGGCTCGGTGATCTGGGGTTCTGGGGCTCTGTGGCACTGAGGACCTGGAGTTTCTGGGACTCCCGGGCTCCTGTGGCTCTGGGGATCTGGGGCTGTGGGTCTCCTGGGCCCTGGAATCTGGGGCCTTGGAGAGGCAGGGGCTCTTGGGCTCTTGGGGCTCTGTTGCTCTGGGGTTCTAGGACTCTTGGGGTTATTGGGATTCCAGGCCTCTGGGGGTTTGGGGGATATGGGGCTCTGGGACTCGTGGGCTACAGGGACTCTAGTGCTATTTGCGCTAGGGAGCTATGGGGCATTGTGGTTCCTGGAGCTCCTGGGGATCCAGGGATTCTGGGCTCTGGGGCTCGGGGGCCTCCTGGGGTTCTTGGGCTTCCATGGCTCCTGGGATTGGAAGCTCCTGGGATCCGGGGCTCTAGGGCCTTGGGCCCCCTTGGCCCTTGGGGCTCCTGTTGCTCTGGGGCTCTGGCATCTGGGGCTCGGGGACTCCTGGACCTCTCGGCTCTGGAGCCCTGGGACCTTGGGGTTCCAGGGGCTCTCAGCCTCTGGGGTTCTTGGGGTCTTGGGGCAGCTGGGGCTCAGATGATGTGGGGCCATGTGGCTCCTGGTGCTCTTGGGCTCCTGGCTTACTTTGTACTCCATGGCTCCTGGGGCTCTGGAGATCTGGGGCTCTGAGGCATTGAGGGTCCTGTCGCTCTTGGGCTCTGGACTCTGGGGCTACTGGGGCTTTTGAGGTCCTGGATCTCTGGGGCTTTGGGGCCTTGGGGCTCCTGGGCCTCTAGGGCTCCGGGGCCTCTTGGGTTCTTGGGCCTCCAGGGCTCCTGGAGCTCTAGGGATCGGTGACCCTGAGGCTTTGGGGCTTCTGGGATTCTGGGGCTCTTGGGACTGGGACTCCTGTGATTATGGGGCTCGGGGAGCTCTGAGGCTGTGGGGTCTGGAGCTTCTGGGGCTTCTGGGGCTTCGGCCTCCTGAGGCTCTGGGGTTCTGAGGCTTCTGGGGCTATAGGGTTCCTGGTGTTCTGGGGCTCCTGGGGCTATAAGGCTCCTGTGGTTCTTGGAACTCCAGGGTTCCTGGGGCTCGGGAGATCTGGGGCTCCTGGGGCTCTTTGGCCATGAGGCACCTGAAGCACTGGGTCTCTGGGACTATGAGGCTCCTGGAGCACTGGGGCTCCGGGGCTCTGGGGCCTTGGGGATCTGGATCTCTTGAGTTCTGGGGCATTGTGGCTCTTGGGTTCTGGACCTCTAGGGCTCCTGGGGTTCTTGGAAACTCCTGGACTTGGAAACCTCTGGGGCTCCTTGGGCTTTGGGGTTCCTGGGGCCCTGAGGCACTGGGGATCTGGGGCTCTATGGACTTGGGGATCCTGTGGCTTGGTGTTCTGGACTCTGGGACTCTGGAGTCTTGGGTCTCCAGGGGCTCTGGAGATCTGGATTCTGAGGTTCTAGGGCCACGGGTTGCCCTGGATCTCCTGGGGTTCTGAGGCTCTAGGGCTCTGGGGCCTGTTGTCTCCTGGGATTCCATGGTTCCTGGGGCTCTGGGTCTCCTGGTTATCGGGGGCTTGGAGGCCACGGGGTTCCCGGGACTCTGGAGTTTTTCTTGCTCCGGGGCTCCTGGGGCTCTGGGGATCTGGACCCTTGGCGCTCCCAGAGTTCTGGGGATCTTGTTTCTAGGGCTCTGGGGCTCTCCAGGCTCCAGAATTCCTGGGACTCTGGGGCCTTTGGGCTCCTGGGGATCTGGGACTCTGGGGCCTTGGGATTCCTGGGCTCCAGGAGTTCTTGGTGCTCTGAGGCGCCTGGGGATCTGGTAATCCAGGGCTCCTCGGGCTCTGGATCTCCTGGGACTCTGGGGCTCTTGGGCCTTGAGGCTCCTTGCGCTCTGGACTCTGTAGTTCCTGGGCTTCTGGGGCTCGGGGGCTTTGGAGCCTTGTGCTCCTGGGGCTCTGAAGCTCTTAGGACTCTGGGGCTCCTGCTGTTCTGGGACTTATGGATCTTGGGGCTCCTGATCTCTGGGGCTCAGGATTCATGTGTATCTGGGGTTCCTGGAGCTTGAGAGCTCCGGGGTGACATACCCCAAAGAAGGGGATCCGTCCATGGTTACTTATCTCCAGGTGCGGAAGAATGAAACAAATGCACACACTGAGTTTTGCTGTGACAACTATGGCTTTAATGCATACAACCTAGGAAAAGCTATGGCTTTAATGCAAAAACCTACAAAACAGCTGTGGATCGAAATACACCCAAACCCTGAGAAGCAGCATGGCTCAGTGGAAAGAGCACGAGTTTAGGAATCAGAGGTCATGGGTTCTATCCCTGGCTCCGCCACTTGTCAGCTGTGTGACTTTGGGCAAGTCACTTCACTTCTCTGGGCCTCAGTTACCTCATCTGTAAAATGGGGATTAAGACTGTGAGCCCCATGTGGGACAACCTGATTACCTTGTATCCCCCCCAGCGCTTAGAACAGTGCTTGGCACATAGTAAGCGCTTAACAAATGACATCATTATTTTTACTATTATTGAACTAATGGTGTTGCAACCTCTAGCAACCCACGAACAAAGTTATTACATTCCCTAAGGTCCCACTATCTCGCCCAACCATGGGGCAGTTTGCATGCATGAACTAACCTTAATCCCAGATGGACAGGTCCTTTTTTCCTTTCTAGTCCTGGAGGGTCCTTTATAGAGCCTCGGATTGGGCGTCGGTTTTGTTCACTGTGGTCGGGTGACTGCGGACAGATTCAATCATTCATTCATTCAATCGTATTTATTGAACGCTTACTGTGTGCAGAGCTCTGTACTAAGCGCTTGAAAAGTACAATCCCTACCCAACAACCGGCTTACAGTCTAGAAGAGAGAGACGGTCAACAAAACAGAACGAGAAGACAGGCATCAATAGCATCAAAATAGATAAATAGAATTATAGATATATACACATCATTAATAAAATAGAGTAATAAATATGTACAAATATACACAAGTGTTGTGGGGTAGGGCGGGGGTAGAGCAAAGGGAGGGAGCGAGTAAGGGAAGAGAGAAGGAGCAGAGGAAAACGGGGGCTCAGGCAGGGAAGGCCTCCTGGTGGAGGTGAGCTCTCAATAGGGCTTTGAAGAGGGGAAGAGAGCTAGTTTGGCGGATATGAGGAGGGAGGGCATTCCAGGCCAGAGGTAGGACGTGGGCCAGGGGTCGACGGCGGGACAGGCGAGAACAACGTGCAGTGAGGAGGTGAGCAGCAGAGGAGCAGAGATCTCAGGGCCGGTCTCACACTCCACCCTGTGCCCACAGGTGTCTGTTTAAAGGCTCTCCCTCATTACCCTCGGATCCAACCACAGGTCCCCTGGTGTAAGCATTATTATCATTTTCATAACCTCTATTAGAATTCCATCATTTTGCCTTTTCCTTCTCTTACTGAAACAGAACTTGGCAAGTTTTCCAACAAAATCCTGAAGACAGATCTACTAGTTAGTGGGACAAAAATAATCATTAGAATGGTATCTATTAAGAGCTCAGAGTGTTGCTGTCATTGCATAAATGGGTCCTACAAGTAAAAAAACTTCCATGTTCACATCTCAGAGTGCTGCTCCACTGTACAGCTACTCACTCTTTGCCCTCTGAGCCCCAGGGGGAATATGCCTGGCAGGGAAGAGAGTGTGTGAGTGGCAATGTGTGAACCAGTACCACTATAATCAACTGCTTTGCTCAGGTTCTCAGACCTCAAGTGTCAGGGCCAAGAATCTTCTGTCACTCTTTATGGAAGACTCCATCACAGCAGCATCTTCATATGCCGAACACTTTGCTAAGCAGTAAAGAGAAGGAGAGTGGCCTAGTGGAAAGAGCATGGGAGAGCCGGGGGGACCTGGCTTCTAATTCTGGCTCCACCACCTGTCTGCTGTATGACTTTGGGCAGATCCCTTCATTTCTCTGTGCCTCGGTTACGTCATCTGTAAAATGGGGGTTAAGACTGTGAGCCTTATGTGGGAGAGGGACTGTGTTCAACCCCAGCCCTTAGTACAGTGCCTGGCACATAATGAGCACTTCACAAATACCAGTTATTAATACCTTTCCTTCATTATCCTAAACCTCACCCACCGCTCCACATATGTTACATCTCGCCCTCAGCAAGCTCAGGCCCCAACCACCGGTCCCCAGGTGTAGCCCCTCTCCCTCAGCTTCCTGGGTCCCACCCATTTGTGCTCAGTGCTCAGCATCTTCTACTAAAACCACAGGTCACCCACAGTAAACACTCTCTCTCAGCATCCTTCTCACCACCCACCGATCCCCAGATGTAATTCCTCTCCCTCAGCATCCTCAGCCCCAAACATCGGCCCCCAGCTGTAATGCCTCTCTTTCTTTATCCTTGGCCCCAAAGACAGGCCCTCTTCTCCTTCATTAACCTTATCCCCTCAGTATTCTTGGCCACGCCCAGTGGTCCCCAGTTGTGACTGCTCTCCCAAATTATCCTCGCCCCATCAGCCACTGGTCCCCAGCTGTAAACCCTCTCTCATTATCCTCAGCTCCACAAACCACCCCAGGTGTAACACATTTCCAACAGCATCCTCGGCCCCAACCACTGGTCCCCAGGTGTAAGCCACTCCCCCCAATCCTCAGGATCCTCATCCCCAAGCACCAGTCCCCAGCTGTAACCCTTCTCCATCACTGTCCTCGGCCCCACCCACCAGGGCCTATTTGAATCGATCCATCAATCATATTTGATTGATTCATTCATTCAATAGTATTTATTGAGTGCTTACTGTGTGCAGAGCACTGTACTAAGCGCTTGGAATGTACAGTTCGGCAACAGATAGAGACAATCCCTGCCCAATGACGGGCTCACAGTCTAATCGGGGGAGACAGACGGCAGAGCAAAACAGAACAAAACAAAAACAAGACAACATTATCAAGATAAATGGAATCAAGGGGATGATTCCAAACATAGAGAATAATATATACAAATTAATATATATACAAATACTATATATTACTATATTATATATATTACTATTATATATATTATATATATTACTATTATATATAATATATATTAGTATATAATACTAATATATACAAATACTCTAACAAAAACATAGAGTAATAATATATACAAATGATCACAGTGCTGAGGGAAGGGGGAGGGGGAGGAGCAGAGGGTGAAGAAGGAGCAGAAGGAAAAGTGGAGGGGAAGTCAGTCTGGGAAGGGTTCTTGGAGGAGGTGAGCTCTCATTAGGGCTTTGAAGAGGGGAAGATAGTTTGGCAGACGTGAGGAGGGAGGGCATTCCAGGACAGCGGTAGGACGTGGGCCAGAGGTCGATGGTGGGATAGGCGAGAACGGGGGACCCTGAGGAGGTGAGCGGCAGAGGAGCAGAGCCTACGGGGTGGGCAGTAGAAAGAGAGAAGGGAGGTTAAGTAGGAGGGGCAAGGTGATGGAGAGCTTTGAAGCCAAGGGTGAGGAGTTTTTGTTTCATGCGGAGGTTGATAGGCAACCACTGGAGGTTTTTGACGAGGGGAGTGACACGCCCAGAGCGTTTCTGTAGGAAGATGAGCCGGGCAACAGAATGAAGAATCGACTGGAGTGGGGAGAAACAGGAGGAAGGGAAATCAGAGAGAAGGCTGACACAATAATCCAGCCGGGATATTATGAGAGCTTGTACAGCACGATAGCCGTTTTGATGGAGAGGAAAGGCAGATCTTGACGATATTGTAAAGGGGAGAGCGGCAGGCGTCGGTGATGGATTGGTTGTGTGGGGTGAATGAGAGAGCTGAGTCAAAGATGACACTAAGGTTGCAGGCTTGTGAGACGGGAAGGATGGTCGTGCCATCCACAGTGACAGGGAAGTCAGGAAGACGACAGGGTTTGGGAGGGAAGATAAGGAGCTCAGTTTTGGACATGTTGAGTTTTACGTGGCGGGCAGACATCCAGGTGAAGACGTGCTGGAGGCAGGAGATACAAACCTGAAGGGAGGAGGAGAGAACAGGGGAGGAGATGTGGATTTGGGTGTCATTTGCATAGAGACGATAGTTGAAGCCGTGGGAGTGAATGAGTTCACCAAGGGAGTGAGTATAGATGGAGAACAGAAAAGGGCCAAGAACTGAACCTTGAGGAACCCCTACAGTTAGAGGATGGGAGGGGGAGGAGGAGCCCGCGAAGGAGACCGAGAATTAACAGCCAGAACGATAAGAGGAGAACCGGGAGAGGACGGAGTCCGTGAAGACAAGGTGAGATAAGGTGTAGAGGAGAAGGGGATGGTGGACAGTGTCAAAGGCAGCTGAGAGGTCGAGGAGGATTAGGATAGAGTAGGAGCCATTGGATTTGGCAAGAAGGAGGTCGTGAAGGTTTACTGTGTACAGAGCACTGCAGTAAGGGGTTAGGAGAGTGCAATGTAACAATATAACAGAGTTGGAAGAAATGTTTCCCGCTTTATTCTCAGCCCCAACCACCGGTTCCCTGGTTTAACCCCTCTCCATTACTATCCTGGGCCCCAAATACCGGTCCCTCTCCCTCAGCATTTTCAGCCCTTCCCACCAGTCCCTAGGTGCAAACCCTCTCTCTCAGCATCCTAGGCCCTGCCCACCAGTCCCCACGTGTAAACCTTCTCCCTCATTATGCTCGGCCCCACCACCAGTCCCCAGGTGGAACTTCTTTCCCTTATTATCCTTGGCCCCAACCACCGGTCCCCTGAGTAACCCCTCTCCCTCAACTTCCTTGACCTGGACCACCCACATCCAGTCATAACACCACTCCCTATTTATGCTCTATGCCAACTACTGGTCCTCAGCTGTAACATCTCTCCCTCATTATCCTCCCCACCCAACCACCAGTCCCAAACCACAACCCCTAATTCCTTCATTAACCTCGGCCCCAACCGCCCCCCACCCCGCCCCCGGCCAGGGTAATGCCTCCTGTTCAGTATCCTTGGCCTCTCCTACAAGTCCCCAGGTGTAACTCTGCTCCCCCCCTTATCCCAGCACCCAAGCAACGGTCTCTAGTTGTAAACCCTCTTCTTCATTATCCTCCACCCCATCTACTATTAACCAACTTTAGTCCCTCTTCCTAAGCGTCCTCGGCCCCACCCACCTGTCCCCAGCAGGTTTGTGAGACCCTTCTCCCCCATTATCTTCATTGCCAACCCCCATCCCCAGAGAAGCAGAGTTGGCTTAGGGGATAGAGCACGGGCCTTGGAGCCAGAAGGACCTATTCTGATCCCGACTCCGACTCCACCACTTGTCTGTTGTGTGACGTTGGAACAGTTACTTAACTTCTCTGGGCCTCGGTTACCTCGTATAGAAAATGGGATTAAGATTGTCAGCCCCATGTGGGACATGAACTGCATCCAACTTGATTAGCTTGTGTCTACCCCCTCTTAGAACAATGCTTGGCCCATAATAAGGGCTTAACAAGTACCATAATTACTATTATTTTTTATTAACATTATCATTATTCCATGGACTGTGTCCAACCTAGTTAGGATGTACTTACCCAAGTGTTTAGCACAGTGCCTGGAATGTAGTAAGTGCTTAACAAATACCACAAAAATAAACCTTTTCCCATAGTATCCTCGGCCCCAACCCAAGGTCCCAGCTGCAAAATCTCTCCCTCATTGTTCTCGGCCACGCCCACATGTCCCAACGTATGACCCCCCTCTCCCTTAGCATCCTCGGTCTGACCCATTCATTCATTCAATAGTATTTATTGAGGGCTTACTATGTACAGAGCACTGTACTAAGCGCTTGGAATGTACAATTTGGAACAGAAAGAGACGATCCCTGCCCAATGACGGGCTCACTGTCTAAACGGGGCAGACGGACAGCAAAGCAAAACAGAGCAAAACAAAAACAAGACATCATCAAGACAAATACAATCAAGGACATATACAACTCATTAACAAAATAAATAGGGTAATGAAATAATATATACAAATGAGCACAGTGCTGAGGGGAGGGGAAGGGGGAAGAGCAGAGGGTGAGGGGGATGGGAGGGGAGGAGAAGCAGAGTGAAGGGGGGCTCAGTCTGGGAAGGCCTCCTGAGGAAGGTGAGCTCTCAGTAGGGCTTTGAAGAGGGCAAGGGAGCTAGTTTGGCGGATGTGAGGAGGGAGGGCATTCCAGGTCAGCAGTAGGACGTGGGCCAGGGGTTGACGGCGGGACAGGCGTGAACGGGGGACCGTGAGGAGGTGAGCGGCAGAGAAGCAGAGTGTAGGGGGTGGGCAGTAGAAAGAGAGAAGGAAGGTGAGGTAGGAGGGGGCAAGGTGATGGAGAGCTTTGAGCTAAGAGTGAGGAGTTTTTGTTTCGTGCGAAGGTTGATAGGCAACCACTGCAGGTTTTTGAGGAGGGGAGTGCCATGCCCAGAGCATTTCTGTAGGAAGATGATCCGGACAGCATAATGAAGAATAGACTGGAGTGGGGAGTAAACTACCTGTAGCCGCTCTCTTTCAACATCTTAGTCCCCGCCCACCTGTCCTCAGGAGTCCCCCCCAATATAATCATACCCACCCACCCCCGGGCCCCACTTGTAACTCCGCTCCCTCAGCATTCTCATCCCCAACCACAGGTCTCCAGCTCTGCCTCTTCTCCCTCATTATCCTCGCCCTAAGCACCGGCCCACAGTTGTAGCAATCAATCCTCCAATAAGTCATATTTATCGAGCCCTTACTGTCTGCAGAGCACTCTGCTAAGCGCTTGAGCGAGTACAATATAACAATATAATAGGGTTATTTGGCACGTGCCCTGCCCCCAAGGAGACACTCAACCCTCAACCCTTTCCCTCACTACCCTCGGCCCCAATCACCAATCCCCACCTGTAACTCCCTCTCTCTCATAATCATCGGTCCCACCCCCCAGTCCCCATATGTAACCCCTCGCCTTTAGCATCAATGGCCCCGACCACCGGTTCCCAGCTGCCACACTTCTAATTATCATGGGCCCCACCCACCAGTCCCCAGAGTGACCTCTGTCCCTCATTATTCTCAGTCCCTGCCTCCTGTGTAACTCCTCCCCCTCATTATCCTCAGCTACATCCACTGGTTCCCAGGGATACTCTCTCTCCCTCAGCCCGAACACCGGTCCCCAGGTGGAACACCTCTCCCTTATTATCCTTGGCCCCAACCACCGATCCTTAGTGTAACCCTTCTCCCTCTACATCCTCGGCCCCACCTCTGCTCTGATCAGTGTTTGGAGCTGCTGCCACACTCAGAAAGGGAACACAGAGACAACAGCTCACTCCAAGTCAGACACTCTCAATCCCGCCCCCTCCCCAGAGGGCTCAGAACATGGCTGCGTGTCCATATACTGAGCGAGGGGTGCTTACCTGGGTGAGGCTGCAGCACATCTGTTCATTAGCATAAACCTGCCTCAAGCAGACACAGTCTCAGAATTTGGGAATGACAACTTCTTTTCTTTTCTTTTTTCCCAAGATCGAGTATCACTACTCGATCTACCCCTACCTCCCTTAGTGCATGTAGTCGTGAATCAGGCACTTTGAGAAATGGCCAAAGACAGCAGGCACCACACCTGACCTGCAAGAGTTTAGACAGACAGACTTGAGCGTCTGCTATTTGGTTTCCATTGCAGGAATAGCTCTGGGATATGTGGGCTGGGAGATCTGCCCTGGACCTCTAAAATATCCTGCAAGCCCTGAGGTACGTCTGTTGAACGATAGTAATAGGTGGAATGGCAGAGGGAGGACTAATTGCAGGCTTCTCCTCCTCCTCTTCTGCCCATCATTTTCGGGTACTGGGTAGCATGAACCAGGTAAAATGAATTTCGCGGACAGGGAATGGAACCCGGGCCACAGCTGTGAGGGCACAGAATCCTAACCACTAGACCACAAAGGAAGACGGAAGGAACTTGACAGCCAGATTACTGACATCGCCCTCATAAAGTGGTGAAAGCTGACTCTGCCCTTCGGCGGGGATGGAAACCCGGGGTGACAGGCAGCCTACCACCCAGCGACAAGGCTTTTCTAGGCCAACAACTCACCTATGGATAGTGAGCGCTGGGCCCCGGCTGGGGCCTCTTTCCCTCATCTCCCTAACTCTTGTAGTTCCATTTCCTGTCCAATTCCTGAATATCTGATGCAAAGAAAATGGGGGAGATGGGAATCAACCTCTGGCCACCTTAGAACGGGGTGGGGTGGGGGGGCGGAACCAGAGGGTGATATTTGGTTAGAATTGGAGGAGCACGGGTGGAAACGTAGCCTCCTCCGTGTGATTCGAATGTGGTGTGTCTCAACTGCTACAGCAAACAAGACAATCCAGACCCAAGGACGCGAACTTCCTGATTGCTGCTCACCATTGGCTTTAAAGCACTCCATCATCTTGCCCACTCCTATCTCACCTCACTTCTCTCCTTCTACAGCCCAGCAGGCATATTTCCCTCCTTTAGTGCTAACCTTCTCACTGTGCCCCGTTCTCGTCTGTCTCACCGCCAACCCCTGCCCCTCGTCCTGCCTGTGGCCTGGAACGTCCTCCCTCCTCAAATCTGCCAGACAATTATTCTCTCCCACTTCAAAGCCTTATTGAAGGCACATCTCCAAAAGGCCCTCCCAGACTTAGTCCCACTTTTCCTCATTTCACATTCCCTTGACCTGCTCCCTTTACTCTTCCCAGCCCCCTCCTAGCACCACAGCACTGATCGTAGCTCAGTGGAAAGAGCCCTGGCTTGGGAGTCAGAAGTCTTGGGTTCGAATCCCGGCTCTGCCACTTGTCAGCTGTGTGACTGTGAGCAAGTTACTAAACTTCTCTGTGCCTCAGTTCCCTTATCTGTAAAATGGGGATTAAGACTGTGAGCCTCACCTGGGACAACCTGATTACCCTGTGTTTACCCCAGCATTTAGAACAGTGCTCTGCACATAGTAAGCGCTTAACAAATATCATCATCATGTCTTTTTATTTATTTGTATTAATGCCTGTTTCTCTCCTTCCCCCACCCCGCAACTCCCCAGACTGTGAGCTCGTTATGGGCAGGGACTGTCACTCTTTGTTTTTGTATTATACTTTCCCAAGCGCTTTCCCAGGCACACAGTAAGAGCTTAATAAATAAGATTGAATGAATGAATGAATGAATTATTGTGAATTCACAGGCTTGTTAGAGGTCCTGCCAGCCCAGAGGCAGGGACATGACCCTTCCAGAATTAAAGCTCTTCCCCTTTGGCAGCCTCACCACCCGGGACCAACCCAGTGAGGATTGGAAGAAATGGTTGGAAAGTATCTAGTCCACACGGGCATTTCGGTCAATAGCTGGCCCAGATTAAGCAATGAGGGGAGGGAAACATCTTTCTTTCCACAACGTGTTGGAACAGTGTGCTAATGAGGGAGGATGTGGCAGAGTTCGGGTCTAGGGTGATGAAAGGTGCTGACCCGACTGGTCCTAAAGTTTCCTCCTGTGAGTGTTTGTACAACCTGATTAACTTGTGTCTACCTCAGCACTTAGGACAGTGGTGGGCAGCTGTTGAGTGCTTAGCAAATACCATAATTATAATTATATTGATCATTGCCATTATTATTATTGTTGTTATTATTGTTAGGGAAAGGAGAGATGATTTTGAACAGTGTAAAGTAGGGAGCTATGAAAGAGTCTGACAATGGTTCCCTTGGGTAATAGGATAATTTTAGTCATAGTTTGGTGACTAGATTATATTCAGAACTCACCAAGTGACTCCAAGCCTGTTTCAAAGATTCGATAACAATCGAGAGGTGTCCTGTAGGGTATTGGCAGTATCCCTGCCCGCTCCTATCCCTGAGTTCTCTAATGCCTCCCAGGCATCCTAGGGTATAGGTACAGCCTTAGGAGAACTCCTACTGGCTTATGGGCTATCCCAACAAAGGTGGGGGCCTGGGGGGAGGGCTGTATAATATAGGCAGGTGGGCAACCCCATCAATCAATCATATTTATTGAGTGCATACTTTACATACATACAAGAGCAGAGCAGAAAGTACTACTCTCTTGGGAGAGTCCAATACAACACAATTGGTAGACATGAACCCTGCCCACGAGGAGCTTACAGGCTAGAGAGGGAGACATTAATATGAAGAAATAAATTACAGATATGTGAATAAATGCTGTGAGGCTGAGGGTGGGATGATTAAGGGGTGCAAATCCAATGCAAGGGCGATGCAGAAGGGCATGGAAGAAGAGGAAGGGAGTGGCTTAGACACGGAAGGCCTCTGGGAGCAGATGTAATGAGATTTTGAAGGAGGGTAGAGGTAGAGTGATAGCCCGTTGGATATGACGGGGGAAGGCATTCCACTCATTCATTCATTCATTCATCCATTCAATCGTATTTATTGAGTGCTTACTGTGTGCAGAGCACTGCACTAAGCGCTTGGAAAGTACAATACAGCTACAAAGAGAGACAATCCCTGCCCACAACGGGTTTACAGTCTGGGGGCGGGGGGAGGGGGGGGAGACGACATCAAAACAAGTAAACAGACATCAGTATAAATAACACATAAATAATAAATGCATATATCCATAAGTGCTTTGGGGAGGGGAGGGGAAGGGCAAAGAGAGCGAGTCGAGGTGACACGGAAGGGAGAAAGGGAGGGGGAGCTGAGCAAAAGGGGGCTTAGTCTGGGAAGGCTTCTTGGAGGAGGTGCGCCTCCAGTAGAGCTTTGAAGGGGGGGGAAGAATGATTGCTTGGCATATTTGAGAAGGGAGGGAGTACCAGGCCAGAGGTAGGACATGGGCCAGGGGTCGACAGCGAAATAGGTGAGATGGAGGCACCAGAGGAGCGGAGTGTGCGGGCTGGGATGTAGAAGGAAAGAAGAGAGGTGAGGTAGGAAGGGGCAAGGTGATGGAGAACTTTAAAGCCAATAGTGAGGTGTGTTTGGTAAGGAGGTTGATAGGCAACCACTGGTGATTTTTGAGGAGGAGGGTGACATGCCCAGAACGTTTCTGTAGAAAGATAATCCGGGCAGTGCAGTGAAGTTTGGATTGGAGTAGAGAGAGGCAGGAGGTTGGGAGGTCAGAGAGGAGGCTGATCCAGTAATCTAGGCGGAATAAAATGAGTAACTGTAGTAACGTGGTGCGGTTTGGATGGAGAGGAAAGGGTGGATCTTGGCGATGTTATGAAGGTGCCACCAACAGGATTTGGTGACAGATTGTATAGGTGGGGCGAATGAGAGAGCGAAGTCAAGGATGACACCAAGGTTACGGGCTTGTGAGACGGGAAGGGTGGTTGTGCCGTCCACAGTGACAGAAAAGTTAGGCAGAGGTCAGGGCTTGGGAGGGAAGATAAGGAGCTCTGCCCCGGACATGCTGAGTTTGAGGTGGCGGGAGGACATCCAAGAAGAGATGTTCTGAAGGCAGGAGGAGGTGCGAGCTTGGAGTGAGGGAGAGAGAACAGGGGAGGAGATATATATTCCAAGCCAGAGATACGATGTGGGCGAGAGGATAGGTGGTGACAGAGATGAGATGGAGGTACAGCGAGTAGGCTGCCATTAGAGGAGCGAAGTGTGCGGTCTGGGTTATAGTAGGAAACCTGGGAAGTAAGGGAGGAGGGGTAAGGTGATTGGGTGTTTTAAAGCCTATGTTAAGGAGTTTCTGTTTGTGGTGAAGGTGGATGGGCAACCACCGGAGGTTCTTGAGGACTGGGGAAGCATGGTCTTGTATGGTTTTGTAAGAAAATGATCCTGGCTGCAAAGTGAAGTATGGCCTGAAGCAGGGAGAGACAGGAGGCAGGGAGGTCAGCAAGGAAGCTGATCGAGTAATCAGGGATGGATAGGTTAAGTGCTTGGATTAACGTGGTAGTGGTTTGGATGGAGAGGAAAGGATGGATTCTAGCGATGTTGTGATGGTAGAACCGACAAGATTTGGTCACAGATTGAATAAGTGGGTTGAATGAGAAAGATAAATGGAGGATCACGCCAAGGTTATGGGCTTGTGAGACAGAGAGGGTGGTAGTGCCGCCCACAGTGTTGGGAAAGTCAGGGGGAGGACTGGGTTTGGACTCGGTTTTGACATGTTAAGTGTGAGGTGTCGGCGGGACATCCAAGTAGAGATGTCCTGGAGGCAGGAGGGAATACAAGACTGTAGAGAAAGAGAAAGATCAGGGTTGGAGATGTAGATTTAGGAATCATTTGCATAGAGTTGATGAATCTATTGGCTCTGGGAGGCAGAATGATCGGTCTGTCCTGTTTCCCAGCTTTAGCCTATTGCCCTAGCCAACGCATTGTTCTCCCAGCCTCCGCCCCCTCACCCCACCGACCCGCCATCCAGTCTATACTTCCCCCTGCTGTGCAGATCATCTTCCTGAAGTAACGTTTGGCCCACAGCTCTCCTCTACTCAAAACCCTCCCCTGGCTTCCTATGTCTCTTCACCTCTAACACAAACTACACACAAGAAGCAGTGTGGTGTAGTGGCTAGATCACGGGCCTGGGAGTAAGAGGACCTGGGTTCTAATCCCGGCTATGCCACTTGTCTGCTGTGTGACCTTGGGCAAGTCACTTAACTTCTTTGGGCCTCAGTTATCGCAGATGCACAATGGGGATTAAGACTGTGAGCCCTACCTGGGACAGGGACTCTGTCCAGCCTTGATTAGCTTATTATCTACCCCAGCGCTCAGGTCAGAGTAACAAATGCCATTAAAAAATCAGTTGGAAGGTTCACTTTGCCCGATCTGTCCGTTCCCTTCACCAACTTCTCTTCCCCACGTCCCTGTCTTTGCTCCTCCCCAGCCAACATTCTCTGTGGGCCGTGGCTCTCAATATTCCCCTGGTGGACTCAGTCCTTGGTCAGGGAGTTGGAGTCGGGTACCACCCTTCCCTTCGCCAAGATGGTGTTCTGCCCAAGGCAAACATGGCCAGCGACGCCACCCTGCCATTCCCTAAGATGATGATCCTGCCCTTCCCAAATGTGATGGCGCCAAGGACAACGCCCTTCCCTGAGATGGTAGTACTGTTCTTAAACCAAGCGGCCAGCCAGCCCCATCGATCTGAATATCTTGTACCTACCCCAGAGCACATAGTAAACACTTAATGAATATCACAAATGTCATTCTCATTAAGCATAATGATAATAATAATAATATTAGTAATTGTCAGGAATCATTCGAGGAGGCACTGAGGTTATGGGTGTCTGGGCAGGGAGGGCAGGGGTGCTATCACCTGATATTCAGATTGAAAAGCAGGGTGGCCAAGTGGAAAGAGCATGGGCCTAGAAATTAGAGGACCTGGGTTCTAATCCTGACTCTGCCATCTGTCTGCTGTGTGACCTTGGGGAAGTCACTCAACTTATCTGTGCCTCAGTGTCCTCATCTGCAAAATGGGGATTTAGACTGTGAGCCCATGTGGGACAGGCAGAAACTGTCCAATACGATTACCTTGTATCGGCCCCAGTGCTTAGAATCGGATCAATCACTCAATCACTCAATCGTATTGAGTGCTTTGAGCTGTTGAGCGCTGCTGGCGAAAGTTTAAGCACCAAGCCAATCTTGTTCACTTTAAATTTATCCTTTCTGCCTTAACTCTGCCCTCTCCTCTGCCAGGCAAAACTATTTTTCTTCCCTCTTTGACGTCTATGCCCATCACCCCCGCCAATTGCTCCGGACTTTTAACTCTCTCTTCAGGCTCCCTGTTCCTCCCCCTCCTCCATCCCTCACCCCCATCCCTGGCGCCATCACATTTGGGAAGGGCAGGATCATCATCTTGGGAATGGCAGGGTGGTGTCGCTGCCATGTTTGCCCTGGGCAGAACGATGTGGCCACCTACTTAATTACGAAAATTAACACCATCAGATCTGAGCTCCCCAAAGTCACCCCTCCCCCTTCTCCATCCCCCTCGCTCTCAACCTGAGCCCGTTATTGGACAGGGACTGTCTCTATCTGTTGCCGAATTATACATTCCAAGCACCTAGTACAGTGCTCTGCACATAATAAGCGCTCAATAAAAATGATTTAATGAATGAATGAATGAATGAATGAATGAATGAACCCTCTCCCCTACTTTCCATCCTTCCCAGCAGTATCCTCAGAGGAGATCTCCTCCCTCCTCGCAAGTGCCACCCCCTCCACCTGTGCTTCGGACCCCATTCCCGCTCATGTTATAAAATCTATCGCCCCTTTCCTCCTCCCCGCCTTAACTTCCATAACCACTCACTCTCCTATTGCTTCTTCCCCTCTGCCTTCAAACATGCCCATGTCTCCCCCATCCTAAAAAAACCCTCTCTTGACCCCACTTCTCCTTCCAGTTATCGTCCTATCTCCCTCCTGCCCTTCCTTTCCAAACTCCTAGAAAGTGTCCTCTATACTCACTGCCTTGAATTCCTTAACTCCACCTCTCTCCTGGATCCCCTCCAATCTGGCTTCCGTCCCCTCTACTCCACCGAAACAGCCTTCTCAAAGGTCACCTATGACCTCCTTCTTGCCAAATCCAATGGCTCCTACTCAATACTAATCTTCCTCGACCTCTCAGCTGCCTATGACACTGTCGACCATCCCCTTCTCCTCAACACTTTATCTAACCTTTGCTTCATGGACTCCGTCCTCTTCTAGTTCTCCTCTTATCTCTCTGGCCGTTCATTCTCAGTCTCCTTCGCGGGCTCCTCCTTCCCCTCCCCTCCACTAACTGTTAGGGTTCCTCAAGGGTCGGTTCTTGGCCCTCTTCTGTTCTCCATCTATTCTCACTCCCTCGGTGAACTCATTCGCTCCCATGGCGTCAACTATCACCTCTACACACGACACCTAAATCTACATCTCCTGTCCTGTTCTCTCCCCCTGCCTCCAGGCTCCTATCTCCAACTGCCTTCAGGACATCTCCACCTGGATGTCAGCCCACCACCTAAAACTCAACATGTCCAAGACTGAGCTCTTTATCTTCCCTCCCAAACCCTGTCCTCTCCCTGACTTCCCTGTCACTGTGGATGGCACTACCATCCTTCCCATCTCACAGGCCCGCAACCTTGATATCATCCTTGACTCTGCTCTCTCATTCACCCCACACATCCAGTCTGTCACCAACACCTGCTGGTCTCACCTTCACAATATCGCCAAGATCAGCCCCTTCCTCTCCATCCAAACTGCTACCTTGCTGGGTACAAGCTCTCATAATATCCCGACTAGATTATTATGTCTGCCTCCTCTCTGATCTCCCTTTCTCTTGTCTCTCCCCGCTCTAGGGTATTCGTCATTCCTCTGCCCGGATCATCTTCTTATAGAAACGCTCTGAACATGTCACTCCCCTCCTCAAAAACCTCCAGTGGCTACCTATCAACCTTCGCATGAAACAAAAACTCCTCACTCTTGTCTTCAAAGCTCTCCATCACCTTGCCCCCTCCTACCTCACCTCCCTTCTCTCCTTCTACAGCACCCCCTCCGCCACACCCCGCTCCTCTGCCGCTCACCTCCTCATGGTCCCTTGTTCGCGCCTGTCCCGCCGTCGACTCCTGGCCCACGTCCTACCGCTGACCTGGAATGCCCTCCCCCCTCACATCCGCCAAACTAACTCCCTTGCCCTCTTCAAAGCCTACTGAGAGCTCACCTCCTCCAGGAGGCCTTCCCAGACTGAGCCCCCCCTTCCCTCTGCTCCTCCTCCCCTCCTCATTCCCCCTTCTCCTGCCCTCCGCTCTTCCCCCTTGCCCTCCCCACAGCACTGTGCATATTTGTATATATCATTCATTACTCTATTTCGTTAATGATGTATATAGATCTATGATTCGATTTATCTTGATGATATTTATGCCAGACTACTTGTTTTGTTCCGTTTCGTTTTGTTGTCTGTCTCCCCCGTTTAGACTGTGAGCCTGTTGTTGAGCAGGAATTGTCTCTACCTGTTACTGAATTGAACATTCCAAGCACCTAGTACAGTACTCTGTGCATAGTAAGCGCTCAATAAATACTATTGAATGAATGAATGAATGAATGAATGGTGCCCAACACACTCCCAGGTGCTGGGGTAGATACAAAATCATTAGATCAGGCCCGTTCTCTGCCTATCTGGGGCACACAGCCTAAGGGAGCTGGACAACAGGTTACAGATCCTTAGGTTACCTCTCTAGGTTACAGATGAGTAAACTGAGATTCAGAAAAGGTAGGTGATACGACCAAGCTCACACAGCTGGAAGGTTGTGGTGCCAGGTTTAGAACCCAGGTCCCCTAAATCCCAGACCCATGCTCTCTCTTCTCGGCCTTGTCTTTGTGTTAAAGAAGATGTTGCCTATTAAACGGGGTCTTTCGATGGCACCCACGGATGCACTCTTCCACTGGGTGCCTCCTCTAGATTGTAAGGTCGTTGAGGGGAGGGACTATGTCTAGGAACTGTTGTATCATATTCTCCCAACTGCTTAGGATAATACTCTTCTTAGAGTAATCCATCAGTGGTATTTGTTGAGCATTTACTGTATGCAGACCACTCTACTAAGTGCTTGAGAGAGGAAAATACAACAGTCTAGAGTGGGAAACAGACATTAATATAAATCCCTCTAGACTGTAAACATGTTCTGGGCGGGGAACATGTCTACCAACTCTCCCAAGTGCTTAGTACAGTTATCTCCACATAGTAAGCACTCAATAAATACCACAGTTTGATTGATTGATAAATAATTTATGGTTATGTTCATAACTTCTGTGGGGCTGAGGGTGGTGATAATACTGAATGCCCAAAGAGCACATATCCAAGTGCATAGATGATGCAAAGGAGAGAGGGAGCCGAGTAAAGGAGGACTTCTTGGAGGAGATGTGTCCTTAATAAGTCTTTGAAGGTGGGGAGAGTGGTGGTCTGGTGTATACGTGGGCGGGGGGTCCCAGGCCAGAGGGAGGACATGGGAAGAGGGTCGGCAGCGATATTTGCAAGATTGGAACACACTGAGTAAGCTGGCGCTAGAGGAGTGAAGTGTGCATGCTGGGCTGAGATCAGTTAGGTAAGGCAGGAGAGGGAAGCTGACTGAGTGCTTAAGCTGATGGTAAGGAGTTTCTTTTTGAGGTGGATGGGCAACGACTGGAGGTTCTTGAGGAGTGGAGAAACATGGATTGAGTGGTTTCATAGAAAAATGATCTGAACAGCAGAATGAAGTAAGGCCTGAAGTGGGGAGAGACAGGAAGCAGGGGTGATCAGCAAGGCGGCAGTGCAGTGCTGGGCTAGGTTAAGTACTTGAATCTGTGTAGTAGCAGTAAGTGTTTAATAAATAATCATAATAATATTAATAATTGAAGGTATTTATTAAGTGATTACTATGTGCCAGGCACTGTACTAAGTTCTGGGGTACAGCCTAGATGGAGCTGGGATTAGAGGTTAGGTCCTCTGACTCCCAGGCCCGTGCTCTCTCCACAAGGCCATGCTGCTTCTCATTCAACAGAATAAGTGATGGTTTTATAATATTAAATGATTCCACGAAGCTCCAAGAGGCACAGACAGTTTTAAATCTGGCCTTTTCTCTGTTTAATAATAATAACTGTGGTATTTTTTAAGTGTGGGGTAGATATAAGGTAATCAGGTTGGACACAGTCCATGTACCACATAGGGCTCACAGTTTTAATCCCCATTTTCCAGATGAGGGAACTGAGGCCCACAGAAGTTAAATGACTTGCCCGAGGTCACATAGCACTCAATTGGTGGAGCTGGGATTAGAACCCAGGTCCTTCTGACTCCCAAGCCCATTAGGCCACGCTGCTTCTCCCGGACATATCATTGATCAATTGATCGACTGGGAGATTAGAGTTCAGCACCTTTTCTGTCTCCTTGCCATTCAGGGAGAGCGTCACATGCCCAGGTAGGGTTGCTCAGGTCCCGAAGGGGCTGTCGAGCCACACTCCCGCCTCACCATCGACAAGAGACCAGAGTGGGTCTGTGTCTCTTTTAAGGGACTTGCCTTTAGAAAGAATGCATTAGTGAACTGAAAGCTAATGCTATTATGATTCCATCTTCTGGGAAGTTTTGGATACTTATAAGAGTAATCAACAGATGTCTTTGGCTTGGGCAAGGGGGTGGGGGTAGGGGCACTGGGTGGATGCCTCAGAGCAAACCATCCATCAATCAGTCAATTGTATTTATTGAGTGTTTCTGTGCAGAGCACTGTACTAAGTGCTTGGGAAAGCACAATATAACAGTGTTAGCAGACAGGTTCCCTGCCCATGACGAGTTTACAATCTAGAGAACTTCTGTAAAACCATCAACTTCTGCAAAGACCAGTCAACCACATGACCTGACCCCTGGTGTCCTGGCTCTTCTGCATGGCACAGAACCAGAAAAGGTGCATGACTACATTCTCATGGGCAGGGTGGAAGCAGTGTGAATTAGTAGAATCAGCAGCAGACTAGGAGTTAGGAAACCTGGGCTCTAGTCCCAGCTTCACCACTTGCCTGCTGTGCAACCATGGTAAAGTCATTTCTCGTCTCAGTGCCTACTTATCTACAAAAAGGGGAATAAATACCTGTTATCCCTCCCCCTTGGACTGTGAGCATTGGGTAGGACAGGGATTGTGTCCAACCTGATGATCTTCTATCTACTCTAGCACTTAGTAGCACTTGACACAAACCTAATAAGATATTAACATTTACTATTTTGTTGATGTTACTGCAATCCTCAGTGTCACACGGACACACATTTACAGTCTCATCATCAATATCATTGCCTAGGAACTGAAAGACAATTTAATCTCTCTTTAATCTGCAGTGTGGAAGTTGGTTGGGATGTGTCGTCATTTGCATTTCGTTAGAGCTTTAAAAATAATTTTGTTTGCAGTCATCCTCTGCCGAAATGTGGCAGTTGTATTCTTGCACAACCTTGGGTTCTGGAAAAATTATGCTCTAGTACTCATGACTTTAGTACAGTGTTCTACACATAGTAAGCACCTAGAAAATACCATTGATGATAATGCCTTGCCCAAAGCTACCATCTTGCATGTGGCCATTTTTCCTGCGCTAAATCTACATGCCCTAACTTATGGATCACACACCTGTTGTGGGAAGAATGGTTCCTACTTATTTGAAATAGTTCTATACAAATTGAACAATGAAAACACAAAATATAGAAGAACCAAGGTTTCCATTTGGTTTGCTCTTTACTTGTACTTCAGTGAGTGACACCTTTAATCCACTGAGTTAAATTATGACTTTTAAAAATTGTTCCTCATTACTGAACCTTTTTTTTCTTCTTTGGTATTTGTTATGCACTCCTGTGTACTGAGCACTGCTAATCATACGAGACCCAGTCCTTGTCCCATATGGGGCTCGTGGTCTTAGTCCCCATTTTACAGGTGAGGTAACTGAAGCACAGAGAAGTGAAGCAACCTGCCCAAGATCACACAGCAGACAAATGGTGGAGCTGGGATTAGATCCTTGGTCCTCTGACTCCCAGGCCCATGCTCTTTCCACAAGGCCATGCTGCTTCTCATTCAACAGAATGAGCAATGGCTTTATAATATAAAATACTTTCAGGAAGCTCAAAGAGGCACAGACAGTTTTGAATCTGGCCTTTTCCCCCCATAATAATAATAACTGCAGTATTTTTTAAATAGCTCTCTATTTTTTAAGTGTGGAATAGATATAAGGTAATCAGGTCCTAGTTGGGGCTTACAGTTTTAAGTAGGAGGGAGAACAGAGTAGAATGAATCCCCATTCTACTGCTGCTTCTTTAGTCAATTTTCTAGATATATATTTTTTTTAATATCCAAACTGAGTAGAAAACAGTTCAGCAAAAATTAGTTTATGTGAACAAATGTGAAGTTTAATTGATGACTTTTTTCCTCCCCATTTGAGGTCTTAAATGCTTTTTAATCTTGCTCCAAATGAATGATTATTACTTTCCCTGATGAAAATTATGTGTAATATCTTTTTATGGCATTTTTAGGTGTTAGGATTTTTTAAATGAGGGAAAAATAATTGTGAGAGAACAGTATACATTTTCCATTAAAAAAAATCAAAACAAAACCCAAACAAAACAAAATATCTTTTTAACTGATTTTTGTCAACAGGTTCCCCCAGTTGAACTTCACTATGGGGATCCCTTCAAGAAGCATGCAATCGAAATGCCTGAATATTCCAGAACAGTACTATGTCCTGATAGTGAGGTAAATCTCTTTTATTAGTAGCACAACAGTTTATTGACTCTTTTACAGGGAACACATTATCTACTTCTAGAGATGTCCACCTCTGAGCGGGGGTGCTCCCTCCTTACACTCTGTAGCTTTCCCTCAGTTTCCAACTCCCAGCCCAACGGTGTCTTCCCCGTAGCAGGCACATAACAGCCATTCCTGTGGATGGGTCGTTTAAGCAGTCTATATGATTGTAACTTGGGCCACACTTTTTAAAAAAGGTACGAATTACAAATTTTATGAAGGGTTGATTAATGTGCCTCAGTTCCCTCATCTGTAAAATGGGGATTAAGACTGTGAGCCCCACGTGGGACAACCTGATTCCCCTATGTCTACCCCAGCGCTTAGAACAGTGCTCGGCACATAGTAAGCGCTTAACAAATACCAACATTATTATTATTAATGTTATCAGTAAATGAAGCACAAAGAAGTGTAATTATGAAATCGGTGAAGAGAATGGTCTTTATTCTTTTCTTCCAGAACTGGCATTAGCGGGAGGGACCAAGGGGCCAGGGATAACCACCTGCTGGTCTCACCTTTATAATATCGCCAAGATCTGCCCTTTCCTCTCCACCCAAACGGCTATCTTACTGGTACAGGCTCTCATAATTTTCCGGCGGGATTACTGTGTCAGCCTTCTCTCTGATCTCCCTTCCTTCTATCTCTCCCCACTCCAGTCTATTCTTCATTCTGCTGCCCAGCTCATCTTTCTGCAGAAACGCTCTGGGCATGTCACTCCCCTTCTAAAAAACCGCCAGTGGTTGCCTATCAACCTCTGCATGAAACAAAAACTTCTCACTCTAGGCTTCAAGGCTCTCCATCACCTTGTCCCCTCCTACCTCTCCTCTCTTCTCTCTTTCTGCTGCGCACCCCATAGGCTCCGCTCCTCTGCCGCCCACCTCCTCACCATCCCCCGTTTTCGCCTATCCCGCCTTCCCAGACTGAGCTTCCCCTTTTCCCTCTGCTCCCTCTCTGCCCCCCCTTCACCTCCCCTCAGCTAAGCCCCCTTCCCCCCCCTTTCCCTTTGCTCCTCCCCCTCTCCCTTCCCTTCCCCTCAGCACTGTGCTCGTCCACTCATTTGTATATATTTTTATTAACCTATTTATTTTGTTAATGAGATGTACATCCCCTTGATTCTATTTATTGCTATTGTTTTTGTCTGTCTCCCCCGATTAGACTGTAAGCCCATCAATGGGCAGGGATTGTCTCTATCTGTTGCCAAATTGTACATTCCAAGTGCTTAATAAAGTGCTCTGCACATAGTAAGCGCTCAATAAATACTATTCAATGAATGAATGAATGAATAAGTAGGAGGGAGAACAGGTTTTCTGAACAGGGAGAACGGAACCCCATTTTGCAGTTGAGAGAACTTATCAGTTAAGTGACTTGCCCCAGGTCACAGGGCAGGTAAGTGGCAGAGCCGGTGTCAGAACCCAGGTCCTCTGACTCCCAGGCCCGTGCTCTTTCCACTAGGCCATGCTGATTCTCAGTGAGATCTGCCCAAAGTTACACAGCAGGCCAGGGGCAGAGCCAGAACTGGGAACCCAAGCATCATTCATTCATTCATTCATTCATTCATTCAGGCAGGCAGGCAGGCAGGCAGGCAGGCAGATATATTTATTGAGAGCTTCCTGTGTGCAGAGCACTGTACTAAGTGCTTGGAAAAGTACAGTACAACAATAAAGAGTTACAGTACCTGCCCACAACGAGCTTACAGTCTAGAGAGGGAGGAACAGACATCAATGCAAATAAATAAAATTACAGTTATGTACATAAGTGCTGTGGGGCTGGGAGGGGAGGAAGAGCAAAGGGAGCAAGTCAGGTGATGCAGAAGGGAGTGGGAGATGAGGAAACGTGGCACTTGGTCTAGGAAGGCCTCTTGGAGGAGGTGTGCCTTCAATAAGGCTTTGGAGGAGAGGAGAGTAATTATCCGACAGAATTGAGGAGGGAGGGTGTTCCAGGCCAGAGGCAAGCCATAGGCTAGGGGTCAGCGGTGAGACAGGCGAGATTGAGGCACAGTGAGAAGGTTAGCACTAGAGGAGCGAAGAGTGAGGGCTGGGTTGTAGAGGGAGAGAAACGAGGGGAAGTAGGAGGGGACAAGGTGATGGAATGCTTTAAAGCCAATGTTGAGTTTTTGTTTGATATGGAGGTGGATGGGCAACGACTGGAGATTTTTGAGGATAGGGGTTGTTACACGTCCTGAACGTTTTTGTAGAAAAATGATCTGGACATCATTCATTCATTCGTATTTATTTAGTGCTTACTGTGTGCAGAGCACTGTACTAAGCACTTGGGAAGTACAATTCAGGAACAAATAGAGACAATCCCTGCCCACAATGGGCTCAACAGTCTGGTGGTGGGGCGATGTGTGGCATGGAGACAGACATCAAAATAAGTAAACAGGCATCAGTAGCATCATTATAAGTAAATATAATTTCTTATATATATTTACACATCATTAATAAAATGAAGAGTTATAACATATATACACAAGTGCTGTAGGGTGGGAAGGGGGGTAGAGCAAAAGGAGCAAGTCGGGGTGATGGGGAGGGGAAAGAGAGCAGAGGAGAAGGGGGGCTTAGTCTGGGAAGGGCTCCTGGAGGAGGTGAGCTTTCATTAAGTCTTTGAAGGGGGGAAGTGTGCTAGTATGGTGGATTTGAGGAGGGAGGGCATTCCAGGCCAGGGGTCAGATGTGGGCCAGGGGTCGATGGCGGGACAGGTGAGAACAAGGCAAGTGAGAAGGTTAGCACCAGAGGAGAGGAGTGTGCGGGCTGGGATGTAGAAGAAGAGAGCAGAATGAAATATGGACTTCTCCCCTTAACTTCTCCCCTTGCCCTGTCCTATCTCTTCCCTTTCCCCCTCCTCCCTCTCTCCTTCCCCATTTCTTTCCTCCCCATCTCCCTTCCCTCCACCAGAGGAGAGCAGGAGTTACTCTGAAGTAGATCTTCCCTTTGCATTGCTTAGCTACTCATGTTTCTGATTCGTTTTCAGTCACTGCTGCCCTGGATTCAACCTGAAAGTAATAATATGGCTATTGGGTATCATCCACCTATATAACCAAAAGAATCAACAGAAGTGTCTGTTGTAGTTTGCCACCTAAACAATCCTGATGATTTCTACCTTCAGTTGGTAAGCCCAGATCATAAAAATGCTGTGCTATTTCAACAATTCATGTAATTAATTTTTTTGTCTCTAAGTACAGAAGGAATGCCCTTCACAGCATCTGTCCACTTTTACCTACACGGATCTTGGGAAATTGTGGAGAATTTGAGAAATTGTGTCCAACCTGATTATCTTGTATCTACTCCAGCACTTAGTATAGTGCATAATAAAGGGCTTAACAAATGCCATAAAGAAAACAAACTAACTGGCATCTCCCATCAGGAATGAGGGATAAGCCTTCTCTGGTGGCTTATACAGAACCACTCATGTTCTCTTGCCCTTGTTGGTTATGTTCTCAGTAGAGCAAGGAGTGCAACAAGCAAATAGGTAGGTAGTGGGGCAGCACATTGCAAATTATGTGTGTATGTGTGTTTTCTAGTTATCATACAGCCTGTAACCTCATAAACCCTGCAATACCACTCTCCAGCCACAACCTCCTAACCTGCCTTCCCTTCCTCCATCCCCTCCTCGCAAAACAGTCCTCTCCCCCAACAGAACTCTGATCCCTTGACCTCTGCTATTTATCCCAGTCCCTCATACCACACATGGCCTGCTTCCACAATCCCATCCTCTCTCTTGATGTACAAATCCCTGTTCTCAACTCTTGCCCTTCTCGCTGAACTCAACTTCTTCATGTCCCCCCATCCCTCCATTGATTTTGCATCACCAACCCCTAGCCCTGGATCATCTCCACAGTTACACCTCCTCGACTCCTGCACTCATGCATTGAAATGCTGTTGGTGGAAATCTAGGCATCAGGCTTCCTTTGGCCATCTCAAATTCACCCATACCTGCTGTAACTCTGCCCGAGGCTCAGCAATGCTACTTCTCCTCCCCTACTGACTGACATGCCCACTGCCCACACCAATTACTCCAGGCAGTTAGCTCCTTCCTGAAACCCCACATATCCCAATCTCTCCCCTCCCCAATCTTGCCCCTCAGACATGACCTTCCCCAAATCCCCACCTCATCTTCTCACCTCCCTCTTGCCTTGTCATTGTTCCACCCCATCCCTATCCATACATCAGCCTTTTCAGCCACCTCCTGATAGGAGGTCTTCCTTCTGCTTTCAAAATCTATCTCCTCTCCTCCTTGTGGCTCCAACCACATCCCTTCACACTCTCTAGAAACACTTATTCTCACCTTCCCTCCCTGACTTACATCTTCAACTGCTCACTCTGATGGGTCCTTCCCCATTGCCATCATACACACCCACGCCTCCTCCATCTTTCAAAAAACCTCCTCTGGCCTTCACTGCACCATCCAGCTACCACTTCATTGCTCCCCTCCCATTCCTGTCCAAACTTCTCAAAACGGTGGATACACTTGCTGAACCCCCTTCCTCTCCTCCAACCTCCATCTTGACCTCTCCGATCCAGTTTATGCCCTCCTTACACCATTGTGAGACTACTCTCTCCAAGGTCACCAATGACCTTTTTCTGGCCACATCTGATGGACACTACTCCACCCTAATTCTCCTTCAACTCTTGGTTCCTCTGTACCCGTTGACCACCCCCTTCTCCTGAAATTCTATCAAACCTCAGATTTTGTCTTAATGCCTCTCCTGGTTCTCCTCCTAACCCTGTGACCAATCCTCTTCAATCCCTCTCGTTGGTCTCTCGCCTTTGCCTCCTGCTCTTTAACTGGGTATCCCTCAAGGTTAGGTTCTGGGTTCCCTTCTTTTCTCCATATACACTGTCTCAGGGAGCTTATCCACACTCATGGCTTCAACTGCCAACTCCATGCAGAGGACTCCCAAATCTAACATGCCAACTTTAACTTTTCTCCTTTTTGCAGCCTGGCTTCTCCTCTTGCCTCCAGGACATACCTTCCTGAATATCCTGTCGAGGTTCTACAAAGAATTTGAGTTTTTATGGACAGTGATCCTTCTATTTAGTGAATCCTTTAAAGATTGCCAGCCATGAGGCAGGCATAGTGAGCCAAATCAGCACTTTCCTTTAAAGTCCTTTAAATGTTACTTTTGCCTGTTTTAGCACAGAGGGCATGGGGCAGGCAAGCAGGATTTGAACCTTCCTTTTACCTCCCTACATGTCTCAACTCACTCTCCCCCCTTCCCCTCCGCCGCTCTTGCTCCACTAACCCACAGCCCTGGGTCACTGCCTCTGTCCGCCTCCTACGCTCTTATGCTCGAGCTGCTGAGCACTGCTGGCAAAGGTCCAAGCACCAAGCCAACCTTATCCATTTCAACTTTATCCTTTCCTGCCTTAACTCTGCCCTCTCCTCCGCCAGGCAAAACTACTTTTCTTCCCTCATTGACACCCATGCCCATCACCCCCACCAATTGTTCCAGACCTTTAATTCTCTCCTCACGTCCCCTGTTCCTCCCCCTCCCCACCCCTCAACCCCAAAGAACTGGCCACCTACTTCATCACGAAAATAAACACAATCAGGTCTGAGCTCCCCAAGTCAACCTTCCCTCTTCTGCCTCCCCCCAGGTCAACCCTCTCCCCTACTTTCCCATCTTTCCCTGCAGTATCCTCAGAGGAGATCTCCTCCCTCCTCACAAGTGCCACCCCCTCCACCTGTGCTTCAGACCCCATTCCCGCTTACTTTATAAAAACCATCGCCCCTTCCCTCCTCTCCTCTTTAAGCAGTGTGGCTCAGTGGAAAAGAGCCTGGGCTTCGGAGTCAGAGGTCATGAGTTCGACTCCCGGCTCTGCCACTTGTCAGCTGTGTGACTGTGGGCAAGTCACTTCACTTCTCTGTGTCTCAGTTCCCTCATCTGTAAAATGGGGATGAAGACTGTGAGCCTCGCATGGGACAATCTGATTACCCTGTGTCTACCCCAGCGCTTAGAACAGTGCTCTGCACATAGTAAGCACTTAACAAATACCAACATCATTATTATTATTATTATTATTTTCTATCTTTAACCGCTCACTGTCTAATGGCTTCGTACTCCCTGCCTTCAAACATGCCCATGTCTTCCCCACCCTAAAAAAACCCTCTCTCGACCCCACTTCCCCTTCCAGTTATCGCCTTATCTCCCTACTACCCTTCCTTTCCAAGCTCTTAGAATGAGTCATCTACACTTGCTGCCCAGAATTCCTTAACTCCAATTCTCTCCTGGATCCCCTCCAATCTGGCTTCCGTCCGCTCCACTCTACCGAGACTGCTCTCTCTAAGGTCACCCATGACCTCCTTCTTGCCAAATCCAATGGCTCCTACTCTATCCTAATCCTCCTTGACCTCTCAGCTGCCTTTGACACTGTAGACCATCCCCTTCTCCTCCACACCTTATCTCACCTTGGCTTTACGGACTCCGTCCTCTCCTCCTTCTCCTCTTATCTTTCTGGCCATTCATTCTCGGTCTCCTTTGCAGGCTCCCCCTCCCCCTCCCATCCTCTAACTGTAGGAGTCCCTCAAGGGTCAGTTCTTGGCCCTCTTCTGTTCTCCATCTACACTCAGTCCCTGGTGAACTCATTCGCTCCCATGGCTTCAACTATCATCTCTATGCAGATGACACACAAATCTACATCTCTGCCCCATCCTCTCCCCCTCCCTTCAGGCTTGTATCTCCTCCTGCCTCCAGGACGTCTCTACCTGGATGCCTGCCCACCACCTAAAACTCAACATGTCCAAAACTGAGCTCCTTATCTTCCCTCCCAAGCCCTGTCCTCTTTCTTACTTCTCTATCACTGAGGATGGTACGACCATTCTTCCTGTCTCTCAAGCCCGCAACCTTGGTGTCATCCTTGACTCAGCTTTCTCATTCACCCCACACATAATAATGATGTTGGTATTTGGTAAGCGCTTACTATGTGCAGAGCACTGTTCTAAGCGCTGGGGTAGATACAGGGTAATCAGGTTGTCCCACGTGAGGCTCACAGTTAATCCCCATTTTACAGATGAGGTCACTGAGACACAGAAAAGGTGACTTGCCCACAGTCACCCAGCTGACAAGTGGCAGAGCCGTGATTCGAACCCATAACCTCTGACTCCCAAGCCCGGGCTCTTTCCACTGACGCACAATCCATCACCAAGACCTGCTAGTCTCACCTTTATAATATTGCCAAGATCTGCCCTTTCCTCTCCACCCAAACAGCTATCTTACTTGTACAGGCTCTCATAATTTCCCGGCTGGATTATTGTGTCAGCCTTCTCTCTGATCTCCCTTCGTCCTGTCTCTCCCCACTCCAGTCTATTCTTCATTCTGTTGCCTGGCTCATCTTCCTGCAGAAACGCTCTGGGCATGTCACTCCCCTCCTCAAAAACCTCCAGTGGTTGCCTATCAACCTCCGCACGAAATAAAAACTTCTCACTCTAGGCTTCAAGGCTCTCCATCACCTTGTCCCCTCCTACCTCGCCTCCCTTCTCTCTTTCTACTGCCCAGCCCGTAGGCTCCGCTCCTCTGCCGCCCACCTCCTCACCGTCCCCCATTCTCGCCTATCCTGCCATCGACCCCTGGCCCATTTCCTCCCGCTGTCCTGGAATGCCCTCTCTCCTCACCTCCGCCAAACTAACTCTCTTCCCCTCTTCAAAGCCCTACTGAGAGCTCACCTCCTCCAAGGGGCCTTCCCAGACTGAGCTTCCCCTTTTCCCTCTGCTCCCTCTGCTGCCCCACCCTTCACCTCCCCTCAGCTAAGCCTCCCTTCCCCCCCTTTCCCTTTGCACCTCCCCCTCTCCCTTCCCCTCCCCGCAGCACTGTGCTCATTTGCTCATTTCTATATATTTTTATTACCCTATTTATTTTGTTAATGAGATGTACATCCCCTTGATTCTATTTATTGCTACTGTTTTTGTCTGTCTCCCCCGATTAGACTGTAAGCCCGTCAATGGGCAAGGATTGTCTCTATCTGCTGCCAAACTGTACATTCCAAGCGCTTAGTACAGTGCTCTGCACATAGTAAGCGCTCAACAAATACTATTGAATGTCTACCCCAGTTCTTGCACATCCCACTGTATTAGGAAGTCACCTTCCCCTACACCTCCGGACTGCAAGGTTCTCACTATGCATATTTGAAAACAAAAACTTGATCTTGCTTTCTGCAGGGATTCTAGGGCATTTTAAATTACGGAACAGGAAATTCCCAGCGAATATTGCTTCTACTTCTACCACAGCTGTGTCACCTCCTCGGGAGTAAGCTTTGTTCTCATGAAGCCTTTGTTGCCAGTCCACGCTGCCAAAGTCTCACTATACACATTTGAAAACAAAAAACCTGATCTTTTCTTCAGGGATTCCAGAACATTTTAAAGTAGGAACCAAAACCAAAACCTGATGGGGACAGGGATGGATCTTGTTCTTCAGGGTGGGCTGAAAAGAACTTGCAACAGGCAGACAAAATGCAGTCTGGGGGAACCAATCAAAGGAAGCAATCCATAAATGCCCTGTCTAGCAATGCTTTGAATTAGTGAAATACAATCAAAGAAGGTCATCCAGGAGCTATAATTTCTTGTGGTGGGTTGTACTTTAGCAAGCGCAGACTTCTCACATAAGCCCTGCTGGCACCTAAAGCTCAACCCATCCCAAACTGAACTCGTCTTTCTTCCCAGATCCTGTCCTCCACCTATCTCATCCCCATTAGCACCACCACCACCTTCCCTGTTTTTCAAGCCCTTGATATTCTTCTTGTCTCCTCCCTCTCTTTCAGCCCTCATATTTAGTCTATAGTTCTCCTTCCACTAGATTTCCAGGATTCTCCCCTTCCTCTCCATCCAAAAGTCCAGGCACTTGTTCTAGTCCTATTCAACTACCATATCAGCCTTCTCACAGACTTCCCTGCCTCGTCTCTCGAGTCCACACTTCATTTTTCTAACGTTTTTCTAAAACATTCTGTTTATGTCTCTCCCCATTCTCAAAAATGCGATCCATTAATTGGAAAGGGCCCTGGGCTGGGATGTGGCAAACCTGGGACCAAGTCCCGGTTGCAACACTTTTGGGTTGTGTGAACCTGGCCACACCTGTAAACCTGAGGATGAACTCTGTTCCACAGGCTGCGAGCCCCGATATGGGACGCAGGCTGCCTCTGCCCTGGTCATACGGTCCACACACCCGCGAATGGCCAAGAGTAATCCCTAAACCAACAGCACTGAGAGAAAGCGGAGGCGACACAGGCCAACCCAGGCACCCACCCAAACAATTCAGCCGTGTCGCGGTGGAAGGAAATGCGCCGTGGCGGATCAGGGCACAAAGACTTCTGGGAGTCGTAGTCTGACGCTTGCTCGTGACTGGCGTTCACCCCCGCCTCCCGAACTACTAGTCCCATAGTGCCCAGCGGCGGGGCTCGACGCCATGGGCCAGAGGGCGGAAGGCGGGTGCGGAGGTTGTGTTGAACGTTTTCCGATTGAGATTGAGAGTAATTATGGTATTTTTGAAATATTTGCTACCACCCCCTGTGAGGTGTAGCGCAGAAAACACAGAGACCCCGGACTCGGTCCAAATCGGGCTCCTTTCATTCCTTTCGCTCTCGGGAGAGTTTATCACACAACCAACCGTCAAGGCACTGAGCAGCCCCATGTTCTGAAGGCCAGCCCCTTAAATCAGGAGGGATTTTTACATATCCTTTCATTGGCATAAGCCCGCTCCCCGCTGGTCCAGGCAGCTGCCCTTGGCCCTCCCCAAGATGCTCCCACGGGAGCAAACCCTCATTAGTACCCCGCGCTCTCTGTCAGATCCCCATGGAGCCCAGGCCAGGGACCGACCCAATCAATCAGACCTTGCCGGGAGGCTTCTGTGAAGGCCCGAGGCCCAAAGACTCCTGGGAGTCGTAGTCTGATGCTCCAGACAGCAATCGCAATCCCTCCGCCTACCGAAATCCCCATCGTCTCCCCATCGTCTCCCACGGCCTGTCTCGAGGCCGTCGGGCGTGCTCACAGAAGCCTCGGAAAGCCAATATTCAGCCTGGCAAAGAGCGGCTTTGCGCAGCGCTGCGGTCACGCTGAGCCTCTCCGGCAACCCCCAGCCTCCCAGCCCTTCCGTCTATAGCCGCGGTGAATTGATTCCTATTGGTGTCTGCCTCCCCCTGGAGACTGAAAGCTCGTTGTGCCGAAGGAATGTGTCTCGTTTATTGTTGGGTTGTACTTCCGCAAAAACTGAGTACAGGGCTCGACGCACAGAATGCACTCAATCAACAGGATTGCTCGATCTATCAATCGATCGATTGATCGAGTCAAACTAAACATCAAAATTCAGACTTGTGAGGCAGGAAGGAAAGTCGTACGATTTGCAGTGATGCTAAAGGAAAGCAGCTGGATCGGGTGGCGGGAGCGCTAATTCCGGCTCTTTACTATGTCACCCTGTGGGCAAGTCCCCTCTCTGTAAATGACTGATTGATTCAATTCATTTTCTTTCCTTCTTTATTTCTGTATATTAACGTCTGGCTCCCCCCTAGACTGTGAACTCACTGTGGGCAGGGATTGTGTCTGTTTATTGTTATAGCGTACTCTCCCAAGCTCTGAGGAAGGAAGGAAGGAATGAATGAATAAATTCTTGGGGCCGCAGTTACCTCATTTGTAAAAGGGAAGGTGAAGACTGTAAGTGCCATGTGGGACAGGAGTGTGTCCAACAAGATTAACTTGAATCTACCCCAGCGCCGAGGACAGTACCTGGCCCATAGCAAGGGCTTAGGAAGAAATGCCAGTAGAAGAAAAAACAGAGACCTATAAAAAAAGCAGGTGCTTGGACAGGGTTCGAATTGGAAGAGGAGGACGGTGTGGGACATGTGTAGTTGGAGGTGTCGGAGGGCCCTAGTACACATGGTCCCTGGCCCAAGGATCTAGACAATGTAGATGGGAGGAGGGACAAAAATATATATTTTCCCAGTAGGAGGATGTCACAGAGAAAGACAAAGAACGAAAGGACTGAAGCATCAGTTGAGCGCCGATGTAATACTCCAGAGTTGCCACAAGAGGGGAGCTGCCCGGATTCATCTGGCCCCGCCCGGCTCCTCTGGATTCCCAGAGCCCCGTCGCCATCGAAATGACCTCGCACCACCCTCGTGAAGCAGCAAAGCGAATTTTAAAGGTTGCAGGGCTGGGATGTGGCAGACCTGGGACCAAGTCCGGGTTGCGACACTTTTGGGCTGTGTGACGTTGTCCAAGACACTTTGGAATCTGTGTGCCGCAGCTGCCACACCTGTAAACCTGATCCGTTAATTTTCCCAGTGTGAAGAGGAACGCCTGAATAGCGACTTTAAGGCATTCAATCAGCTCTTTCCCATCTGCCTTTTCTCGCTTTACTCTGACTTCTCCCCCTTTGCACACGTTTCAGTTTTCTCAGACCAACGTGCTCACTGTGCCTTCTCCTTTCTCCCGTCACTCACCTCTTTCTCACTACCTCTCTGCTGCCTGGGATTCCCCTCCCACTTCATGTCCGGCAGACCACTACTCTCTCCATTTACAAAGCCCTTTGGAAATTATATCTCCTCCAGCAGGCCTTCCCTGATTAATACCTCGTCTCTCTACATGCCATCCCCAGTCCACCCCAACTGCCGCTTTAGCACTTCCCTGTCTCTCAAGCACTTGGGTACTCTCACTCTCCAGTTACACCATTATAAAACACAGATCTCCAGATTTCCAGAGCAGTGCTCTTCCCTCCTTCGGCCTCTCATTGGACAGAAGTATGATTTATTAACAAAGGGACTGGTGGTTGAAGATTTCCTTCTTAATTTTATATCACTTCCATAACACATATGGTCTTTTTTCCTTTTCTTAGTGCTTTCCATCTAAGGATTAGGCATGGAATTTCTACCACCCAAACTTTTGAAAATTTATTTCCAATTATTAAAAAAATGAGCACTCAGACTCCCAAAATTTTTCTCTCCAAATTTTTACTAGGAAAATTATTAGTGGTAATTATTGAGTAGCTACTAAGTGCAGTGTACTAGGGAGAATACAACTGAGAAAATGGCCTTGCCTTCATGGAGTTTATATTCTAATTGTAGGTACTGACAGACACAAGCCATTCAAAACATGCTATACCTGTTAATGGCTGGAGCATACAAAGATACATAAGGCAAGTAAACAAGGGTGAATTTAAGTAGTATTTGTTGAGTGCCTAGCCTGTGCAGAGCACTGTACTAAATACTTGTGAGTTAGAATCAATTGATCAATCAATGGTATTTACTGAGAATTTACTATGTGCTAAACGCTTGGGAAATTACCGTACAATGGAATTACTGGATATATTCCCTGCCCATAACAAGTTTTCAGTCAGGCAGGGGAGGCAGACACTACTATAAATAAGAAATTCATAATATAAAATTCAAAGATATGTACACAAATTCTGTGGGGTTAGGGGTGGAGCAAATATCAAATGTCCAAAGATCACAGAACCAAGTGCATAGGCGACACAAAAAGGAGAGCAAGCTGAGGAAAAGAGGACTTATGGGGGAAGGACTCTTGGAGGAGATGTGACCGTAATAAAGCTTTGAAAAGACTGGGGGTTTGGTGTGTATGGAAAGGGAGGGGGTTCCAAGGCTAGGGGAAAGGGCTTAAGCTGAGGTAGATGAAACCGGAGCCCAGTGAATAAACTGGCACTAGAGGAGTGGAGTGTGCAGACTGGACTATAGTAGGAAATCAGTGAGGTGAGGTAGGATGAGGAGAGCTATTTGAGTGCTTTAAAGCATATGGTAGGAGTTGCTCTTTGATGCGGAGGTGAATGGACAACGCTTGAAGGTTCTTGAGGAGTGGGGAGACATGGATTGAACATTTTTACTGAAAAATGATCCATGCAGCAGAGTGAAGTATGTACTGGAGTGGGGAGAGATGGGAGGCCGGGAGGTCAGCAAGGAGGCAGCTGGAGTAGTCAAGATGGTTTAGGATAAATGCTTAGATCAGTGTGATAGCAGCTGGGTTGGAGAAGAAAGGACAGATTTTAGCAATGTTACAAAGGTAGAACCGACAGGGTTTGGAGACAGATTGAATAGGTGGATGGAATGAGAGAAATGAGTCAAAGACAGCACCAAAGTTCTAAAATCTGTGAGAATTTAGATGGGCTTGTGAGATAGGGAGGATAGTGGTATTGTCTACAGTGATGGGAAAGATGGGAAAGACATGGTTTGGGTGAGAAGATATGGAGTTCAGTTTTGGACATGTTTAGTTTGAGGTGTTGGTGGGGTATCCAAGTAGAGATGTCCTGAAGGCAGGAGGAAATGCTACCTCACCTCCCTCACCTCACCTCCCATCTCTCTGTCTACAGGCCAGCCCGCATACTCTGCTTCTCTGCCACTAACCTCCTCATATCCACCAAACTAACTCTCTTCCCCTCTTCAAAGCCCTACTGAGGTCTCACTTCCTCCAGGAGTCCTTCCCAGATTGAGCCCTCCCTTTTCCTCTGCTCCTCCTCCCTTCCCCATTGCCCCTACTTCCTCCCTCTGCTCTACCCCCTTCCCCTCCCCCAGCACTTGTGTATATTTGTATATATTTATTACTCTATTTTATTAATGATTAATAAAATCTATGATTTTATTCATCTATTTTGATGGTATTGATGCCTGTCTACTTGTTTTGTTTTGTAATCTGTCTCCCCCTTCTAAACTGTGAGCCTGTGGTTGCGTAGGGATTGTCTCTATTTGTTGCCAAATCATATTTTCCAAGTGCTTGGTACAGTGCTGTGCACACAGTAAGAAGGCCATAGGGTCCCCAGGAGGCTGGCGAAAAAGAAACCAGAGAGGGGAAACTTGAAGCTAATAATAATCATAATCATGGTAGTTGTTAAGCATTTACTATGTGCCTAGCACTGTTCTAAGCACTGGGGTAGATACTGTCCTGTTTATTGTTGTATTGTACTTTCCCAAATACTTAGTACAGTGCTCTGCACCCAGTAAGCTCTTAATAAAGCATTAGGGTATTTATTAAGTGCTTACTATGTGCCGGGCACTGTTCTAAGTGCTGGATATGAATGAATGAATGAATGAATGAATGAATGAATGAATGAATGAATGAATACAGGGTTGTCCCACGTGGGGCTCACAGTCTTAATCCCCCGTTTTACAGATGAGGTCACTGAGGTCCAGAAAAGTGAAGTGGCTTGCCCAAGGTCACGCAGCAGACAGGTGGCGGAGCCAGGATTAGAACCCACAGCTTCTGTCTCCCAAGCCCGGGCTCTTTCCACCAAGCCACGCTGCTTCTCATACTGGTGGAATGTCAGCAGTCAGATAGATGTTGCCTGTGGAATCCCATCCTCCACCCCTGAAGTAGTTGAGAAGCGGAGTGGATTGATCCCCTGAGCCAAATTCCTCAACTGGGGGCCAGCGGGGCTGGGGTTCGGCCCAAGTGGCCTCATTTGGCGTCTCCCGCCTACGACACAAGTGCGATGGGAAGCCCAAGGCCCCAGAGCACAATAATAATAATAACGATGGTGTTTGTTAAGCGCTTAGTATGTGCTGAGCACTATTCTAGGCACTGGAGTAGATACGAGGTAATGGGGTTGTCCCACGCGGGGCTCACAGTCTTCATTCCCATTTTGCAGATGAGGGAACTGAGGCACAAAGAGATGAAGTGACTTGCCCAAAATCACACAGCTGGTTGGTGGCAGAGCTGGGATTAGAACTCATGACCTCTTACTCCCAAGCCTGGGCTCTTTCCACTAAGCCACGCTGCTTATCTAGACAAGACTTATGTAGAGCATGGGCCTGAGAGTCAGAAGGGCATAATAATAATAATTATTATTATGGTATTTGTTAAGCGCTTAACTATGTGCCAGGCACTGTACTAGGTGCTGGGGTGGATACAGGGAGATCAAGTTGGACACGGTCCCTGTCCCACGTGGGTCTCACAGTCTCATCCCCATTTTGCAGATGAGGTAACTGAGGCCCCGAGAGGTTAGGTGATTGGCCCAAGGTCACACGGCTGACAAGTGGCGGAGCCGGGATTAGAACCCATGACCTCTGACTCCCAAACCCGGGCTCTTCCCACTGAGCCACGCTGTTCTAATCTCAGCTCCACCACTTGCCCGCCGTGTGACCTTGGGCAAATAACTTTACTTCCCTGGGTCTCGTTTGCCTCATCTGCAAAAAATGGGGATTGAGACTGTGAGCCCGATGTGGGCCAGGGACCGTGTCCCATCTGATTAATTTGTATCTACCCTAGCGCTTAGTACAGTGTAAGTAAGCGCTTAACAAGTACCGTAATTATTATTAGCTGCTCAAGGCCTCCTCCGCAATTCGGAGCCCCGCTAGACTTCAGCTCAGAAGCTGTGAGCCTTCACCGGGAGTGAAGCCAACGGAGAAAGGAGTTAGAAATGCCCCATCCGGGCCCAGGATATAGACACCCAGAGTTATTTATAGCTCATGAGCTGGGAACCCTCCCCCAGGCCGCAACTTGTATCTTCAAACCCTTGACCAACGCGAAATGCCCTAGACTAAATCCTTGGCAAGGCCCGGCGTTCATCTTTTGACGGTAAAGAGGACCATATACCGTCCGCCGTCAAGCCAGAAGGCACAGCTGCAGTCGGTTGGCATTTTCTAGCCACTTTTCATTAACTTAGCCAGGGAGGAGCATGGGGTGGGACAGATAAGATAGCACATTTTTCATCACTTTGATAATCCCTTACGGCGGTCAGACCGATTCCATCGGGATCTCATCTGAACAATCAAAATAATAAGAACAGTAACGGCGCTCTTCGCTGTGCATGATCTGTGCATCAAGCACCGCACTAAGCATCACCTTGATTCTATTTATTGTGATTATGTTGTCTTGTTTTTGTCAAGTGCCATCGAGTCGCTCCCGATTCAGAGAGACTCTGTGGATGTCTTTCCTCTGGAACGTCCTGTCCACTGCCGTGATCCGGAGCATCGATAACAGTTCTTCCGTTGTCATTGGGATCTCTGTCCACCTGGCTGCTGGTTCCACCTGGCTGCTGGTCTGCCTCTTCTACATTTTCCCTGAATTTTCCTAGCGTTAGCATCTACTCCAGAGAATTAGTCCTCCCGATGATGTGTCATGTGGCCTTCCAAAGACCGCTTTGGCTCAATTTGCTCCAAAATCCATTCGTTTGTTTCTCGGCCAGTCTGTGGTATTCACAGAAGACTTCTCCAACACCACATTCCAAAGGAATCAATGTTCTTTCTGTCCTGTTTTTGCACTGTCCGCCTTTAGGATCCATACATCGTCACCTAAACACCACAGAAGTGACAGTTTGTGTTTTTGTGGCAGTTAATAATAATAAAGATAATAATAATAATGTTGGTATTTGTTAAGCACTTACTATGTGCAGAGCACTGTTCTAAGCGGTGAGGTAGATACAGGGTCATCAGATTGTCCCACGTGGGGCTCACAGTCTTAATCCCCATTTTCCAGATGAGGTAACTGAGGCGCAGAGAAGTGAAGTGACTTGCCCACAGTCACACAGCTGACAAATGGCAGAGCAGGGATTCAAACCCATGACCTCCGACTCCCAAGCCCGGGCTCTTTCCACTGAGCCAGTTGTTATGTCAGCACATTTCATGACTTTTTCCAGGCTCTTCCTAGCAAATCGCGTGTGCTGAGCATTAGTCCAGAGAAAAGATAATCAGGTCGGACACAGTCCCTGTCCTACGTGGGGCTCCGAATGTACGGAGAAGGGAGAGTAGGCATTGAATCCCCGATTTACAGCTGAGGAAACTGAGACCCAGAGAAGCAAAATGACTTGCCCATGGTCACCCAGCAGGCAAAGGGCAGAGCCGGGGCCTCTGACCCCCAGGGCCCGACTCTTCCCGTTAGGTCATGCTACTTGCCGAGGAGAAAGATGCCTCATAACAGTAGTCATTTTGCCATTTGCTAAGCTCTTATTTTGTGTCAAATGCTGTTCTGAGCACTGGAGAGGATACAAGACAATCAGTTCGCACACAGGGCTCACAGGCCAGATAGGAGGGAGGACAGGTATTGAACCCCTCCATTTTACAGATGAGGTAGCTGAGGCCCAGAGAAGTGATGTGACTTAGCCTAGGTCCCTCAGCAGGCAAGTGGCTGACCTGAGATTAGGACCCAGGCCTGTGCTGTTTCCGCTAGGCCAACCTGCTCCTCTGCTGCTATGGTTTTTTCGCTTCTTCCACACTGATGGGATTGCGATAAATGTTGAGTGCAGTGCTCCACATGTAGGAAGTGCCCAATAAATAGCATTGATGGATCGCAAGTCGCTGTGATCCTTGGTAGAGTATTTGGGGAGGGTCACTTTCACCCAGCTGTCCCTCCATTTTCTCTTTCTTCCTTTTGGACATCTGTTTTGTCTCCCTCCCCAATTAGAGTTTAAGCTTCTGGAGGGGAGAGAGCACCTCTTTGACATATGTTGTGCTCGCCCACATGCTCAGTACAGTGCTCTGCCTACAGTAGGTGCTCAGTAAGTACGACTGGTCAACAACCTGATTACATCCCCTTGATTTTATTTATCATGATTATGTTGTCTTATTTTTGTCCATCTGTCTTCCCCGATTAGACTGTAAGCCTGTCGATGGGCAGGGATTGTCTCTATCTGTTGCCAAATTGTACATTCCAAGTGCTTAGTACAGTGCTCTGCACATAGTAAGCACTCAATAAATACTATTGAATGAATAAATACGATTGAATGAATTAATTAATGAAATGCGAGATTACAGGGAAGAAGAGAGGTCAGGGCTGGAGATGTAGATTTGGGTATCATCCGTATAGAGGAAGTAGTTGAAGCCATGGGAGTGAATGAGCTCTCCAAGGGAGTAGGTGTAGATGGAGAATAGCAGGGGACCTAGAACTGAACCCTGAGGGACACCCAAAGTTCGGGGTTGGAGGCAGAGGAGGAGCTGGCAGAAGAGATTGAGAACGCACAGCTAGAAAGATAGGAGGAGAACCAGGAGAGGATGATGTTGGTGAAGCCGAGATTAGATATTTTTTCCAGGAGAAAGGGGTGGTCGATAGTGTCAAAGGCAGCTGAGAAGTCGAGGAGGATTAAGGTAGAGTAGAAGCCTCTGGATTTGGCAGGAAGGAGATCAGACATGACCTTTAAGAGAGTGGTTTCTGTGGAGTGAAGGGGACAGAAGGACAGCTTGAAGGGGATCAAGAAGAGAATTGGAGGAGGAGAACTGTAGACAGTGGGTATAGACAACTCGCTCAAGAAGTTTGAAGAGGAATGGTAGGAGGGAGATAGGGTGAAAACTGGATGGAGCCATTGGTGTTTTTTTTAGGATAGGGGAGACATGGGCATGTTTGAAAGCAGTGGGGAAGAAGCCATTGGAGAGCAGTTGAAGATGACAGCAGGGAGGAAAGAAGGGAGGGGGGCAATTGTTTTGATAAGATGTGAAGGGATGGGGTCTGATGTGCAGGTGGAGGGGGTGGATTTTGAGAGAAGGCAGGAGATCACTTGAGATCCTGATGGGAGAGTTGAAGAAGGGGCAGGAGAGGGAGGGACTGGTGAGAAGTTGGAGAGAAATTAGGGAGATGCCTGATGATTTCTATTTTTTCAATAAAATAGGTAGCCAGATCATTGGAAGCAAGAGATAGGGGGAGCAGGGGGTTTAAGGAGAGAGTTAAACGTCTGGAACAACTGGCAAAAGCAGTGGGCATGTGTGCCAATAAGGATGGAGAAATAATTTTTGCGGGCAGAGTCAAAGGACTCAAGGATGTACTTGATGTTGGCCTGATATCTAGATTTCCACCAGCAGTGCTCTCTGGCTCATGCACAGGGAAGAAGGTAATAATGTTGGTATTTGTTAAGTGCTTACTATTTGTTAGAGTACTGTTCTAAGCACTGGGGTAGATACAGGGTGATCAGGTTGTCCCACGTGAGGCTCACAATTAATCCCCATTTTACAGATGAGGTAACTGAGGCACAGAGAAGTTAAGTGACTTGCCCACAGTCACCCAACTGACAAGTGGCAGATCCGGGATTCGAACCCATGACCTCTGACTTCCAAGCCTGGGCTCTTGCCACTGAGCCACGCTGCTTCTAGGTATGAAGGGATGGGGTCAGAAGCACAGGTGGAGGGGGAAGATTTTGAGAGGAGGCGAGAGATCTCATCTTGAGTTCTGCAAGGAATAAAGTGAGAGTCAAAGAGAGTGGGGTTTGGAGAGGAGCAAGTGGGATTTTAGGGAGATCACACCTGATGGTTTCAATTTTATTAATGAAGTATGTGGCCAGATCATTAGGGGAAAGAGATGGTGAGGACAGGACAACAGGAGGTTTGAGGCGGGAGTTAAATGTCCAGAACAGGTGGCTTAGGCAGTGGATATGGGAGTGAATTAGGAAGAAGAAGTATTGTTGTTGGGAAGTGGAGAGATCGAATTGAAACAAATAAGAATGAATTTAAATTGGACAAGATCAGAGAAATGTCTGAGTTTCCTCCAACAGAGTTCCACAGCTCGGGCACAGGAATGGAGGAAGCATACTGTGGAGGTGATCCAGGGTTGCAGGTTAATAGTATGAGACCAGTGAAGAGACAGGGGATCAATGAGGTTCAGCTCAGTGGAGAAGGTGGTGTGGAGTGTTTCTATTTGTGCATCAGGAGAAGGTAGTTGATTATAGAGACCAAATGGAGTAGGATGGCTGGAGAATATTGGAGGTGGTCAAAAGAATGGGAGTCTCTGTAGGGGAAAAGGACAGATTTGTGGGGAGTGGGTGTATGGGAAAGAGAGCAGATGAGGAGGTTGTGGTCTGATAGAGGAATTATGGAGTGAGAGAAGAGTTATAGTGGAGTTAGGCATCATGATCCTTGCCCTTGAGAAGCTTACAGTCTAGTAAGGGAGACAGAAGCAAAAAGATTTCAGGCAGGAGGAAGAAGGTAGGATTAAAAGAGGACCTGAGTTCACTGTTTTGCCAGTTCTGTGGTCTTGGGCAAGTCACTTAAATTATTTGTGCCTCAGTTTCCCCATCTGTAAAGTGGGGACTCAATACCTGGCCTCCCTCTCATTTAGACTGTGAGCCCAATGAGGGATAGGGACTGCGTTTGACTTGATTTTTTTTGCATGTACCCTAATAATAATAATATTTGTATTATTTGTTCAGTGCTTACTATGTGCCAAACACTGTTCTAAGCACTGGGGTAGGTACAAGTAATCAGGTTTTCCCACATGGGGCTCACAGTCTTAATCCCCATTTGACAGATAAGGTAACTGAGGCACAGAGAAGTGAATTGACTTGCCCAAGGTCATACAGCAGACAAGTGACAGAGCTGGGATTAGAACCCACATCCTCTCACTCCCAAGCCCATGCTCTTGTCATTAGGCCATGCTTAGTAGAGTGCTTAACACATAAGTACTTACCAAGTATCAGCTTTACTGTCATTATTATTATTATTGTTACTATTACTAAGAGACAGGAAAGATGGATATGTGGCTGAGTGCTGACATAGTAGAAGATGTAGGTCTATATGTATGGAAGTGCCATGGGTAGTTGTGAGTGTTCAAATGTAGACGTGGCATGAAAGTGCTGAGGTGGTAGTTGGGAACATCTGATCTGAGGAGAAGAAAATTGAATTGGGGAAGACTTCCTGGAGGAGGTGGGGTTTCAGTAGGGTTCTGGAGATGAGAACTGTGGCTTGGCACAGTGGAAGGGAGAGGGAGTTCCACGGAAAGGGCAGATAATGAACCAGGGGCCGGAAGTGGGAGAGACTAGAACAAGGCACAGTGGCTTGAGGGGAGCAAAGAGTGGGCAAACAGGAGGCAGAGAGCTGATTGAATTGATCACCTTGATCCAAGCACTTATATCCTGCCTTGACATCTGCATCAGCCTCTCACTGACCTCCCTGCTTTCTGTGTCTTCCCACTTCAGTTCATTCATTCAACAGTATTTATTGAGCACTTCCTATGTGCAGAGCACTTTACTAAGTGCTTGGAATGTACAAATCGGTAACAGATAGAGACAGTCCCTGCCCTTTGACGGGCTTACAGTCTAAGTGGGGGCTTACAGTCTAATCAGTCTGTACTTTACTCTGCTCCCCAGATTATTTTTCTAAAAAACAAGTGTCACTCTTAAGGAACCTCCAAGTGATTGCCCATCTACCTTGTCATCATCTACCTTGTCATCATACAGAAACTCCTCACCATTGACTTCAGAGCACTCAATCAGCTCACCTCCTCCTACCATAAGTCGCTGATATCCTACTACAGGCCAGTCCATACACTTCACTCCCCTAATGCCAGCTTGTTCACTGTGCCTCAGTCTCGTCTGATCGCTGACCCCTTTCCTGCTGATCTGGAACTCCCTCCCCGTCCAGATAAGACAGACCACTACTCTTCTCACATTCAGGTCACTTCTCCTCCAAGAGGACATCCTCGATTAAGTCCTTTTTTCCCCTATTCCTTCACCCGTCTGCATCGCCTGTGTACTTAGACCCATACCCTTTAAGCACTTGATACTCACCCCACTCTCATCCCCACAGCACTTATGAACATATCCCCAATTTATTTATATTAATGTTCCTCCCCTACAAGACTGCAAGCTCCCTGTGGGCCGGGAACGTGTCTACCAACTCTGTTTATTGTACCCTCCCAAGCATTTAGTACAGTAAGCACTCAACAAATTTGATTGATTGAGACCAGTCAGTGAGGAGGTTGACTCAGCAGTCTAGTCAGGATATGAGCTCTTTGCCCAGGATGGTGGCCATTTGGTTGGAGAGAAAAGGGACGTATCAGGCAAACAAAGTGGAGGAAAAACCACCAGCATTTAGCAACAGACTGAATTGAGGGCAAAGAATGAAGAATACTTCCAAGGTTGCAGGCTTCTGCGTCAGGGAGGTTGGTTAGTGGGGCTGTTGACAGAGATAGAAACTCTTCCAGAAATGCTTTCCCAACCAACCTCTCTTCTCCCCACTCTATCCTTCCTCCATTCCTCATCACCTAAGACTAATGTCTCTCATTGCCCCCACCCTATTTTCCTTTACTTCTTCATCACCTATGCCCTAAAGTCTGCTATCTTATTTATCATGGCATTTATTAAGTTCTCACTATGTATCAGTCTAGGTTCTAAGCACTGGGGTAGATAGAAATTAATCAGGTTGGACACAGGTCCTGTGCCATATGGAGATCACAGTTTAAGTAGGAGGAAGACCAGGTATTGAACCCCCATTTTACAATTTAGGAAACTGAGGCACAGAGCTGTTAAGTGACTTGTCCGATCTCACACAACCGATGCCTGGCAGACCCAGGTTCTCTGGCTTCTAGGTCCATGCTCTTTCTACTAGGCCATGTTGCTTCAAGGAGAGTGCCAAGGCTGTACCCACTAAGCACTTGGAAATTCACCCATCCATCATGTAAAGCCTTTATTTACATATTGGTTGCTTCCCCTACCTGTAATTTATTTCAATGTCTGTCTCCCCCAGCACACACTTGATCATAAGCTCCTTGAGGCACGGACTTTGTCTATGTACTCCATCATACTCTCCCAAGAGCTTTGCATAGCATGTAGTACATATGCTTTGAGTACAGTGCTATGTATAAAGAGAGCACCCAGTGAACACCATTGATTGATTGATTGATTGAGAGTTAGGTGAAGGAATGGATTTGGGAGGGAACATGAGAATTTATGTTTTTAGTTTACCATCTGAAATCTGCTTATTGACAATTCTTAGCTCTGAGGGGCTTTTCAGTGTATTTCCCTCTAATCATAATTGAACATATTCTGCCTGTGGAGCTACTTTATACCATTTTTTGTATTTTTGGTATTTTTTACCGAGGCTACCCAACCAATTCCTAGAAGATCATAAGTACCTACCTTGAAGTGAGACTGGCGAAAACAAAGCCTGGGCAAAGTTACTAGCTAGTGATGATCCATAATGCATCTGTCATAATTTTTCTACTCTTAGGTTTATTTAATGTCCCATAACAAGACCAATGCTGCATTATTTTTGCCACAGAAAGCCCTGTTTCTTGGGTAAATTTAAATTATGTTTCAGAAAGTAGATGGAAGACAGGTTAGTATGGAACCAGGACAAGCTTTCTCTCTTTTATTACTTAGGTAAATGATCTAGATTTTTTTACTTTTCCTGAAGATAATTAAAGATGTGTGTAAAAATGAATGCTATGGTGAAAATCTTGAAATCCTCTGCCCAGACCAAGGACAAGCCTGCAGAGCTAAGTTTAACAATGGAATTTTGTACAGGGCAGAAGTCACTGGTAAATAAGCACATTATTTGAAGCTGTACCAAAATATCAGTTGCTACAGATGAATTTTGGTCATAAGAATCATGGCTTAGAAGAACCAATTGTTCTAATAGTTTTTCAAATATGTGTGTGTGACAGTGTAGATTCAATTAAATTCCATTTATGAAGTATTTTAAAATGGTCATAGCACATATCAAATTCTAGTTCGTGTACGATAAACTTGGTGTTTCAAAATATTTTTCCTGAACCAATGAAACTATCTCATGGTTGCTCCACTTCAGCGAGTCTCTTGGTTTACTTAGAGCTTGATACTACACTCCATTTGCCATCCTCCTGAAATCATTATTTTTCTTCATTCCATTCTTTCCTTCTGGAATGTAAGTTTGGGTAGCGTTCTGCCCTGGAAGCAAAATTTAGTGATCTCTTTCAGCTCTAGTTGTAAATACTTTTATGCTTGTCTGCCCCATTAGAGTCTAAGAACCTTGGGGGAGACATCACTTAGTTATTCTGTACTTTCCAAGCATCTAGTATTGTAGACTACACCAGATGGGTGCTCAATAAATCCTGCTGCTACTACTGTGACTGCCACTACTACTGCCACCAGTACTATTATTACCACTACTACTATCAATACTATTATTACTGTTACTACTGCTGCTGCTGCCCTGCAGTGCTGCTGAAAACGTTTGTGGGATAGAGAGACTTCCTAGTGCTCATCTGTACCTGGCCTTTAACTGGCTTGGGGTGTCATAATAAATTTGCTCTGCTGGCTTCAAGAGAATTTCCACTACATACTATTTGTCTCTACATATCTGTATATAACTGTAATTTATGTATTTATTTATCTATATTAACGTCTGTCTCCCCCTTTAGATGGTGAGCTCGTTGTGGGCAGAAATATGTCCATTTGCTGTTATATTGTACTCTCCCAAGAGGTTAGTACAGTGCTTTGCACACAGTAAGTGCTCAATAAATACAAGTGAATGAGCAAATGAATTTGTCCCCCTTTATTTTGCCTTGGCTCTAAATTCTAAACTCTAAGTCTCAGTTAGTGATTTCTGAAGGCTTGCTAGGACATCAAGAAGTGGAAGTTATGAATGTTGATGTTGGCCAGATTGCAAGGAGAGCACTTAGAGACATATTTTAAGTAAAGGATGAGCTTTTGAATTTCCCAAGAAAGGTGAATTTGTATTAACTTTGAATGTGTTTTAGCTAAAACTAACATCATTGGTTGGAGATTGTTTTTAAACATCCAGTTGCCCCTACAGTAATTTCAGTTGGCCAAGGGTTCACTGATCAATGAACTTAGATCAGCCCTTGGGCCGGTGGGAGTATTTAGGCCAAGGATTTTTCTGTATCTTACCACCATGCTCTCAAAAGAAGGCCACTAAAGCTTCTGAGGCTTCCATAAGAGCAGGAGTGACCCATGTCTCTCCTCATTTAAGTAGCTGTATATACCAAATGGTATGGTCTTCCCTAGTGTCCACACAAGTTTGAAGAGGGCTACCTGCTGTGCAGCAGGGTTGGAAATTCCAGACTTGGAACACTTCGTACCTTTGTAGCTTCAATCTCGGACTGAATAAGGTCACCTGAGGGGAGTTACTTTAGCTCTGATGCTTCTGTCTCCAATCCTTTCTCCCCATTCGTGTACTCTTATATTGTGAATGCCGCCCTCCTCCCCCCAGTGCCCCCACACACACTTCCTGTAAGGGAAAGGGACCATATCTAATTCCCACCTGTATATTCCCTCCTAGGGCTTAGTACAATGCTTTGCACACAGAAAGTGCTTAAGAAATACTGTTACTGGTACTACATGAACAATCCCAAGTAATTGGTGCAAATCCCCTTTGAACCAAAGCATACAAAAAGACTCTCCCAAGGAATAAACATGGTTATTTTTGTCTTCATTTTAAGAGATCTGGTTGTATTTTGAACTGTAGAGCTTGCCCTGGTGATCCAAATTTTCAAATTAAAAAACTTTAAGAAAAAGACTTGATTGTAAAATGATTACCTCAGGCAGTAATAGTAAATTTGTTTTTCTTCCACAGTATTATTTCAAGACTCAGTGTATCTTAAAAGACAATTGTGCACACAACATATACCCAGTTAGTCTATTTAAACATTAATTCTTGTAATGAATTAGAGAAGCAGCATGACTTAGTGAAAAAAAAACACTGTCTTGGGAGTCAGAGGTCACGGGTTCTAATTCTGGCTCCGCCACTTGTCAGCTGTGTGACTTTGGGCAAGTCACTTAACATCTCTGTGCCTCAATTACCTCATCTGTAAAATGGGGATTTAAACTGTGAGCCCCACTTGTGGCAACCTGATTACCTTGTATCTACCCCCAGCAGTTAGAACAGTGCTTGGCACATAGTAAGTGCTGAACAAATACCAAAATTATTATTTTGTGTATATATCTATGATTCTATTTACCTATTTTAATGGTATTGATGCCTGACTAGTTGTTTTGTTTTGCTGTCTGTCTCCCCCTTTTAGACTATGAGCCCTTTGTTGGGCAGGGATTGTCTCTTTCTGTTGCCAAATTTTACATTCCAAGCGCTTAGTACAGTACTCTGCACACAGTAAGCACTCAATAAATACGATCGAATGAATGGATGAATGAATGAATGAATGCTTGTTACATGTCTTAAATAAGAAAATGTGCATAGTTTTCATTTATTCCATCGTATTTATTGAGTGCTTACTATGTGCAGAGCACTGTACGAAGTGCTTGGAATATACGATTCGGAAACAGAAAGAGACAATCCCTGTCCAACAACAAGCTCACAGTCTAAAAGGGGGAGACAGTGAAACAAAAGTAGTGTGGTGTCAATATCATCAAGATAAATAGAACCATAGATATACACACATCATTAACAAAATAAATAGAGTAACAAATAATATATACAAATATGCACAAGTACTGTGGGGAGGGGAAGGGGGAAGAAGAGAGGGAAGGAGTAGAGGGAATGGGGAGGGGAGGAGGAGCAGAGGGAAAGGGAGGGCTCAGTCTAGGAAAGCCTCCTGGAGGAGGTGAGCTCTCAGTAGGGCTTTGAAGAGGGGAAGAGAGGTAGTTTGGCAGATGTGAGGAGGGAGGGCATTCCAGGTCAGTGGTAGGATGTGAGCCAGAGGTCGACAGAGGGACAGGCATGAATGAGAGACCATGAGGAAATTAGAGGCAGAGGAGCAGAGTGGACAGGGTGGGCTATAGAAGGAGAGAAGGGATGTGAAGTCAGAGGGGGCTAGGTGATGGACAGCTTTGAAGCCAGAAGTGAGGAGTTTTTGTTTCATGCGAAGGTTGACAGGCAACCACGGGAGGTTTCTGAGGAGGGGAGTGACATGCCCAGACTGTTTCTGTAGAAAGATAATCCGGGTGGAGGGTTGGAGAGACTGGAGCAGGGAGAGACAGGAGGATGGGAGATCAGAGAGGAGGCTGATGCAATAATCCAGTTGGGATATTATGAGAGCTTGTACCAGCAGGGTAGCAGTTTAGATGGAGAGGAAAGGGCAAATCTTAGCGATGTTGTGAAGGTGAGACCAGCAGGTTTTGGTGACGGATTGGATGTGTGGAGTGAATTAGAGAGCTGAGTCAAGGATGACACCAAGGTTGTGGGCCTGTGAGACGGAAAGGATGGTAGTGCCATCCACAGTGACAGGGAAGTCAGGGGGAGGACAGGGTTTGGGAGGATAAGAAGCTCAGTCTTGGACATGTTGAGTTTTAGGTGGTGGGCAGACATCCAGGTGGAGATGTCCTGAAGGCAGGAAGAAATACGAGCCTGGAGAGACGGGGAGAGAACAGGAGAGGAGATGGATAGAGATGATAGTTGAAGCCGTGGGACAGAATGAGTTCACCAAGGGAGTGAGTATAGATGGAGAACAGAAGGGGGCCAAGAACTGACCCTTGAGGAACCCCTACAGTTAGTGGATGGGAGGGGGAGGAGGAGCCCACGAAGGAGACCGAGAATGAACGGCCAGAGAGATAAGAGGAGAACTAGAAGAGGACGGAGTCCATGAAGCCAAGGTTAGATAAAGTGTTGAGGAGAAGGGGATGGTCGACAGTGTCATAGGCAGCTGAAAGGTCGAGGAAGATTAGGATAGAGTAGGAGCCATTGGATTTGGCAAGAAGGATGTCATTGGTAACCTTTGAGAGGGCAGTTTCGGTGGAGTGGAGGGGATGGAAGTCAGATTGGAGGGGGTCCAGGAGAGAGTTGGAGTTGAGGAATTCAAGGCAGCGAGTGTAAACGACTTGTTCTAGGAGTTTGGGAAGGAAGGGCAGGAGGAAGATAGGATGATAACTGCAAGGAGAAGTGGGGTCAAGAGATGGGGGTTTTTTTAGGTTGGGGGAGACATGAGCATGTTTGAAGGCAGAGGGGAAGAAGCCGTTGAAGCATGAGTGGTTAAAGATGGAAGTTAAGGAGGGGGAGGAGGGAAGGGGCAATAGTTTTTATAAGATGAGCGGGAATGGGGTCCAAAGCACAGGTAGAGGGAGTGGCACTTGCGAGGAGGGAGATCTCCTCTGAGGATACTGCTGGGAAGGATGGAAAAGTAGGGGAAAGGGTTGTGGGGGGGATGGAGGAGGGGGAGGGGTGACTTCGGGGAGTTCAGACCTGATGGTGTTAATTTTCCTAGTGAAGTAGGTGGCCAGGTCGTTGGGGGTGAGGGATGGAGGAGGGGGAGGAACAAGGGGCCTGAGGAGAGAGTAAAATGTCCAGAAAAGCTGGCGGGGATGATGGGCATGGGTGTCAATGAGGGAAGAAAAATAGTTTTGCCTGGCAGAGGAGAGGGAAGAGTTAAAGCAGGAAAGGATATATTTCAAGCAAACAAGGCTGGCTTGGTGCTTAGAGTTTCGCCAGCAGCGTTCAGCAGCTCGAGCATAAGAGCAAAGGAGGCGGATAGAGGCAGTGATCCAGGGCTGTGTGTTAGTGGAGCAAGAGCGACGGAGGGAAAGGGGAGTGAGCGACTTAAGTTGAGTAGAGAGGGTGGAGTTGAGAGCAGTAATATGATCATCGAGAGTGGGTAGAGAGGATAGGGAGGCAGGGTGGGGTGTGATGCTTTGAAAGAGATGGTTGGGGTCAAGAGAGCAGAGGTCTGTGTGTGTGGGTAATACAGATTTACGGGGGGAGGCAGTGTGAGAGAGGAGGCAGGCGAGAAGGTTATGGTGAGAGAGAGGGATTTCAGAGTTGGTGAGGGTGGAGATAGTGCAGCAGTAAGAGATGATGAGATCGAGGGTGTGACAAAGTTGGTGAGTGGGTGAGGTATGTTGGAGCAGGAGGTTGGCAGAGTCAACGAATGACGGAAGGCGGGCGGCAGAGGAGCCACCGAGTACATCCATGTGGATGTTGAAGTCTCCGAGGATCAGAGTGGGCAAGGACAATGAGAGAAGGAAGGTGAGAAAGGGGTCAAGATGATTAAAGAAGTTGGAGGTGGGTGGGAAGGTAAGGAGGGCTGTAGATAACAGCTACAAGAATCTGGAGGGGGTGGTAGAGGCAAATACTACGGGTTTCAAAGGAGGGGAAGGAGAGGGAAGGGGGAGGGGGATAGTGAGAAAGCGGCATTGGGGTGCAAGAAGGAAGCCGACGCCTCCTCCTTTCCCAGTGAGTCTGGGGGAGTGGGAGAAGAAGAGGCCTCCGCTGGAGAGAGCAGCAGAAGAGACCGTGTCCTTTGGGATAAGCCAGGTCTCCATTAGGGCGAAGAGGAGGAGAAAGCGGGAAAGGAACAGGTCAAGAATGAAAGGGAGCTTACCTATAATGGAGCGGGGGTTCCATAGGCTACACTTGGCAGCAGCTGTGGAGGGGGGAGGAGAGAGGGAGAAGGGTGTGGGGGGTGGGGAAGGTTTGGATGGGAATGAGATGGCGGGGACCTGGGCGTGGAGAGGGGGATGAGGGGTGGGGATGAGACAGGAGAACTGGAATGGGAGGTGGGCGGGGAGGAGGGAAGGGAAGGGGTTGGAAGGAAGGGGTTTGGTGGGGAAGAGCGCAAGGGGAGGGGGATGAGGGTTGGTGCTGGTAAAGTGGGATTCTAGGGAGGAGATGGGGAGGAGAGGGGGGGCGGTGTAAAGTAAGGGAAAAAACTGAGTGGGAGAGGGGAAGAGGAAGGTGAGGATTGGCAAGGGCAGATGAGAGTGGGGGGTTGGAAGGTCATGGTGAGTTCAGTGAGGTAAATGACAGCACTGAGATCAGTTAACAATTAACATGCAATAGCAATAATATAATATAATATGACAAGCAAATGGGATTGAACACAGTCCCTGTCCCACGTGGGGCTCACAGTCTCAATCCCCATTTTACAGCTAAGGTAACTGAGGCCCAGAGAAGTGAAGTGACTTACCCAAGGTCATACAGCAAAGTGACTCCCAGGCCCGTGCTCTATCCACTACACCATGCTGCTTCCTGAACAGTCGTTTAGGATGCCAGATTCCCTGGAGCACTTGCAGAGAATGAAATGTCCCTGGCCTCTTGGGGAGCGGAAGAAAATAAGGAGAACTGTGTCTTGATTTGTATACAACTCTGGCACCACTTAGGGAAGAATTTAGGGTTGAAACAGAGGATTAACATTAGAGGGTGTATATATATATATATATATATATATATAGAACTAAATATATACAAAAACATCTTAGTTTACTTTGTATTCTAAAACAACACCAATAAAGGAGAAATTCCCCTGTTGATTCATGTATGTCTGTTGATTCATTCATTCAACTGTTCATTCAATCATATTTATTGAACACAGCACTGTACTAAGTGCTTGGAAGAGTACAGTGCAACAATAAACAGTCACATTCCTTGCCACAACTAGCTTACACTCTGTGGGGGGGGGGGGGGGGAAGACAGGCATGAATGCCAATAAATAAAATTAGAGATGCGTACATAAGTGCTGGGGGGCTGGGATGGGGGAAGACCAAAGGGAGCAAGTCAAGGTGATGCAGAAGGGAGTGGGAGATAAGGAAGTGGGGGGCCTAGTCTGGGAAGGCCTCTTGGAGATGTGCCTTCAATAAGGCTTTGAAGGGAGGGGAGACTAACTGCCTGGCGGATTAGAGGAGGGAAAGCATTCCAGGCCTGAGGCGGGGGTGGACTAGGGGTCATTGGCAAAACTGGCAAAATTGAGGGACAGTGAGAAGTGTGTGGGCTGGGTTGTAAGAAGAGAGAAGCGAGGTGAGGTAGGAGGAGGAAAGGTGGTGGAGTGCTTTAAAGTCATTGGTGAGGAGTTTTTGTTTGATGTGGAGGTGGATGGCAACCTCTGGAGTTTTGGAGGAGCAGGTGACATGTCCTGAACGTTTTGTAGAAAAATGCTCTGGGCAGCAGAGTGAAGTATGGACTGGAGTGGGGAGAGACAGGAGTCTCGGAGACCCTCAAAGAGACCAGCAGGTATCCAGGCAGGGTAGGAAGAGTGATTGTACTAACGTGGTATTAACTGATCACACTGTGCATGTTCTAAGACTTCACCTTGTTGTTCTGTGATCTTGCCTTGCTATTTTTCATTGAGTTTTTTTTTTTTGGCTTATGCCATCGAGTCATCCAGCAATGCCATGGACACATCTCTCCCAAAACACCCCGCTTCCATCTGCAATCGTTCTGGTAATGTATCCATAGAGCTTTCTTGGTAAAAATACAGAAATGGTTTACCATTGCCTCCTTCTGTGCAATAAACTTGAGTCTCTGCCCTTGATTGTCTTCCATGCTGCCATTGCCAAGCATAAATGAGTTTTGACTTGTAGCAGATTGCCTGCCACTTGCTAGCTTCTGCCTAAGCTAGGAATGGAATGAGTATACCTCTGCCTGACTCTCCCTCCTGTAGTCGAGACTGGTAGAGTCCTGGGAACTCTCCAGGTGTGACCCTGAGAAGGATTTAATTGAGTACAGTCTATGAAATGACCCTGGTGGGACTGCTGAAGGCATCAAATGTGGCACCTAGGGGAAGTTCAGGCATCTCAGCTGCAGCACTATAACTCTTTAGTTTGAGTTGGAATCTCATACACTACAGCAACCGCATTTTGTTTAACAGTATCTCAAAGAATATGCTGCTGGCCTTCTAGAGTCCATTTTCTATTTCTTTTCCTGTCTCCGCACCACTGGCCAGTGTGCTGCTTAAGGAATAGAATTATGTGAACGAGTTTTGGTTGTGTGTACAGCTTCTCGAGCACAGGCCCATGGAGTCCCTTTGAGAACATCGTGAGGGAGAGGGGGAGGGTGGAGGGGGATGGTTTCCTCAAAGCCATACCTCCAGTCCCCATGTCCTTTTCCAGATGCCACCCAAGTTTATCCCTCATCCCTCCTCTTAAAGTGGACGGCTGGCACTCCTGCTACTTCTATTAAGATAGGAAGTGAGCTGAATTTGCTTTGCACTGGGCTCACCTCCCCTATCCCCGAGTCTGCTGGAAACCAAAGTATTTCCCTCATCTAGTTAGCTTGTAGGATGGGCAGAGTGTCCAGCCCAAGGAAGTTTCTGCACTGTATAGCGAGGCCTCCAAGTAGTTTGCGGTTCATAGTTACAGCTGCTTTCTAGTACTAAAGCTGTCCAAAAAGATAAAATATGTATACTTTTGCTTTATAGACAACTTTTCAGAATGTATCTATTGCATTTATGGAGGAATACCTACATATATAAATAGAATTGCAGTAGAATAGCAATTAATGGAAGAGTCAAAAATATTAATATCATTAAAGGAAACAATTATCTACCTTCATAGCAGCTTTATTTAAAAAGTACTCTGCATACTGCAAGTGCTCAATAAATACCTTTGATTAATTGAAAAGTGGAGTGCTAATTTTTAATACTAAATTGGTGCTTTCAATCCAAATCAACTGCATAAAACTGCATGAAATGTATTGCACTACTGGAAATACAAAGCTGAGTTTTTGTAGTCACACGTAATATTTCTTAAGAAGCTTCAGACTTAAGTAAGAGTCTCATTTTACTACTAGGTTTAACACGGCACAATTCAGAACATCTACCAAAAAGGTACATGACAAACTCCAATTACATACATACAAATGAATAAATAAAGATGAAAAATATATGCAGAGATAGACCCAAAGTTTTGTAGGTCATATGACCTGATCCCTATGGATACGTGCTAGTTAGCTTTGCATGTGTTTTCCAGGTTTCTGACTTCAAACCCATGCAAAGAGGTAGGTAAGTGATCTAAAAGTAATTAATGCAATACCTGTATTGTCCTTTCACTGGTGCAAATCAATATGCATGAAAGGATGAGGTAGGAAATAACTTGCATTTAGCCAGTGGTTTTCCTCTTTCTGAAAGAACAGTGTCCTACAAAATCAGTACTTACTAAACATGGTTCAGATATCAAATTACACCTTCCTTGGCATGACCAGGAAGTTTTGTCTGTCACAAGAAGCCACAAATATTTAAAAAAACACTCTCCTTAAAGCTACTCCAAATGCCACGAGTTCCTTAAAAAATAGCTTTAAAGGTTAAGAAATAGGGTTGAAAATGAGCTTGTGTTTTACCAAATGGTCTGTGTTTTAAGTACAAGTGATAAATGTGAATTGAGCCAGTAAGTTTTAAAGAACAAAAAAACCAAAAAACATTCAGGTGTAAGAAGCCAATCATCAATCCAGGTGGATGGGCTATTTCAGCACAAGACTAGTCAGGAAAAGCTGACACATCTTTTTAATCCCTCATTTTCCTACCCTGCCCACAGTGGACAGATAAATATAAAAAATATCTACACTAGTATTCACTCTGCTACAATTCTATATTACCAGTCCCATTAGTAAGTAATACAATCAATCAATCCATGGTATGCATTGAGCATTTACTGAACACTGTACTAAGTGCTTAGGAGACTATAATAGCTCAGAGATAGAAGACATGCTCCCTGCCCACAAGGACCTTTCAGTCTAGAAGGAGGGACTGACATTAAAATAACTTACAAAGATATGTACCTAAGTATTGTACATATGCTAGAGGGTACAGATCCAAGTGCATAGGTGATACAGAAGGGAGAGAGTAGGAGAAATGAGGTCTTAGTCGGGAAAGGGCTCTTGGAGGTGATTTTAATATGGCTTTGAAGATGAGGAGAGTGGTGGTCAGTTGCCTATGATGGGGGAGGAGTTTCAGACCAGAGGCAGTTCGAAGCACAGTTAGTAGGTTAGTGTTATAAGAGTGAAGTGTGTGGGATGGGTTGGAGTAGGAAATTAGTGAGGTAAGGTAGGAAGGGAAGAGCTGACTGAGTGCTTTAAAGCTGATAGGAGATGGTAAGGATGGTAACATCAATGTACATTAAGTCAGTGGACACTAAACACGATCGACTGACTAAATATTACATAGGTCATTCACCTATGATAGTAGTTCCCCCAAGGCATGCAACATGTCAGATCCTGGCAGGGGACTGATCAGGAGACCATCCCATTATAAATGATCTTCCATGTTACTCTACTGGGCTTACAGGTGTGGTTTTAATACAAGGAACATTTTAATTGAAACCTCACCCTCCCACTAATTTTAGACTCCAAACAAGAGCATGCGCCATGGGTCCCATAGGTGCAGTCATGGTAAATTCACCAATTTAAGGCCTATGTTCCATTACGTGGTGTAGCAAACTTTGATATAACTCCAACCTCACTGGAACTGGGGAGGCTTGCAGAACCAACCTTCATATGATAGAGGATGCTGGTGGGCAGGCAATAGCTTTCCGCTAATAAAAAGGTCAACTAACAAATAGGGAAACAGCATGATGTGGTGCATAGAGCACGGGCCTGGGAGTCAGAGGGTCACAGATTCTAATGCTGGCTCTGCCACTTGTCTGCTGTGTGACCTTGGGGAAGTCACTTCACTTCTCTGTGCCTCAGTTACCTCATCTTTAAAATGGGGATTGAAACTGTAAGCCCCACGTGGGACAGGGACTGTGTCCAACCAAAATTGCTTGTATCCACCCATCACTTAGTACAGTGCCTGGCACATAGTAAGCCCCTAACAAATACCATAATAATAATAACTATTATTATTATATTAGACAGTCGTTGGGGCATTTCAACACTTTAACTTAATATCCTCAAGCTGAATTCCTCATCTTCCATCCCTAAACCCTCTCCTTTTCTGTCATTTGTCAAAAACACTAACTCCCTCCCTTGATCCCTCCCTTCCAGTTGTTCCTCTGGAGTATTACACAGATTTGCTCCTTCCTTTATATACTTCCAACCAGAAGCTGTTGTCTCATCTCACCTCCTCCTGGCTGGGAAATCTAATAACCTCTTTACTGGTCTCCCTTCCTGCAGTCCTGACCCCTATTCAATTTATTCCATTTATAGCTGCTGATTTATAAAATGCTGATTGGAACAAACATATTGTTCCTCTCTTTGAAACTCTCCATTACTTCTTATATAAATCTGCTTCTCATATAAAACTAAAACACCTTCTGTACATTTCTTTCCCCTGATGACCTGCCATCTCCTTCATCAACAAAACTAAAATCATCAGGCATGATCTCCTCTGCTCTGCCAAGCAGAATGGCCTAGTGGAAAGAGTACGGGCCTGGGAGTCAGAGAACTTAGATTCTAATCCCCCGTCTGCCAACTGCTCGCTGGGTGACCCTGGGCAAGTCACTTAATTTATATGTGCCTGAGTTTCCTCAACTATAAAATTGAGGATTCAATACTTGTTCTTCCTCCTACTTAGACTGTGAGCTCCATGTCAAACCCGGACCTCCTGTGTGGAGACTGTACGATCAGAGCAGAGGCATCCCATATGGGACTCCCATTCATTCATTCATTCAATTGCATTTATTGAGCACTTACTGTGTGCAGAGAACTGTACTAAGTGCTTGGGAGAGTACAACAATGAACAGACACATTTTCTGCCCACAGTGAGTTTACAGTCTAGAGTGGGGAGACAGACATTAATAGAAAAAAATGAATTACAGTTATGTACATAGGTTCTGTTTAACTGGGATGGGGGAATGAACAGAGAGCAAGTCATGATGATGCAGAATGAAGTGGGAGAAAAGGAAAGGGGGACTTAGTCAGGGAAGGCCTCTTGGAGGAAATATGCCTTCAATAAGTCTTTGAAGTGGGAGAGAGTAATTGCCCATCGTATTTGAGAAGGGAGGGTGTTCCAGCCAGAGGCAGGACATGGGCAAGGGGTCAGCTACCAGACAGACGAGATCGAGGTACAATGAGAAGATTGTCATTAGAGAAGTGTGCAAGCTGAGTTTTACTGGGAAAGCAACGAGCTGAGGTAGGAGGGGGCAAGGTGATTGAGTGCTTTAAAGCCAATGGTGAGGAGTTTCTGTTTGATGCAGCAGTGGATGGGCAACCATTGGAGTTTCTTGAGGAGTGGGTAAACATGGCCTGAGCGTTTTGTAGAAAAACGTTTTTGTAGAAAGAAGATATGGTCCAGCCGGCCGTGCCTGCACAAGGGAAGCTGCAGGGTGGACAAGCAGAGGGTCTGGGAGCCGGCAAGGCTGCTGAGCCAGGCTGCCACTGCCAGCATCTGGCAGAGCTGAGGATACATGATGACCACATAGTGTGGGGACTGACACAGAGCAACGTAGCATTAATATGCCATGAGGGCTAGAAGAAAGCACTCTGTGGACCCCAGTGCAGTGGCCTGGAATAACTGGGCTGCACACCTGCAATAGCTCATGCTCTTGAGCCTTGACCTTGTGGTGGTCAGCAGCTGAGGGGAGATGCTTTTGGTGAAGCAGAGGTCCAGGAAGGAGAGTTTGATCAGGAAGCAGTACATGAGGGTATGGAGCCAGGGGTCCAGGTGGGACACCAGGATAATGGCCACATTGCCCACCAGGGTGAAGAGGTAGAAAATAAAGATGGCCACAAAGAGGGCTTCCACTAGCCAGTGGCAGGTCCGAGAAGTCCACCAGAAGGAAGCCTTCCAGGGTGGTCTGTTCATCACTCCCCATCCGCTTCCCCCATCGGCCTTTTCTGGGAAACAGGAGAGAGGGTGGCCCGAGCTTCGAGCTCTACGACAGGGGAGAGAGGGTGGTCTGGACCCTGAGCTCTATGATTACAGGGGAGAGAGGGTGGTCTGCGCTCCAAGCTCTAGGACTGGAGAGAGAGGGAAACTGTCATTGTGTGGCCCCGGGGCAAGTCACACCATTGAGAAGGTGACTGGTGCCAGGTGAGCTCTGCAGAAACCCATGTAGACTACAGTCTCAGCGCTCTAGTTGGGAGGTTAGCGATTCAATGCACCAGGTGGGGCTATTGGAAGGCAGCTACAGCTATGGATGGTGGCTTGGGACTCTAGTGGGTGGGGCTTTCGGGGCCATAGGGCTGGAGGACAGTGGCATTACCCTTGACTCCTCCATCTCATTCAACCCACATATTCAATCCATCACTAAATCCTGTCGGTCCCACCTTGACAACATTGCCCACCTTGACAACATAGCTAAAATCCATCCTCCTTTCCTCTCCATCCCAACTTATCTTGTCTTATGCCATCGAGTCGTCTCTGACCCATAGCAACGCCATGGACACATCTCCCCCAGAACGTCCCACCTCCAACTGCAATCATCCTGGTAGTGTATCCATAGAGTTTTCTTGGTAAAATATGGAAGTGGTTTACCATTGCCTCTTTCCGCACAGTGAACTTAAGCCTATGCCCTCGACTCTCTCCCATGTAGCTGCTGCCCAGCACAGGTGAGTTTTTACTTGTAGAAGATTGCCTTCCACTCGCTAGCCACTGCCCAAGCTAGGAATGGTAGAGTACTGAAAACTCTCCGATGCGACCTTGAGAGGGGTCTGTCCAAACTGCTACAACGTTAATACAATCACTCTTCCTATCCCACCTGAATTACTGCATCAGCCTTCTTGCTGACCTCCCAGACAGAGAGATGGGGAGAGGTACAGAGAGACTGAGGGAGGAAGAAACAGAGACAGTCAGAGAGAGAGGAAGAGAGACAGAGAGAGACAGGAAGAGACAGAGGGAGAAAGACAGAGAGGGAAAGAGAGACAGAGAGGGAGAGACAGAGAAAGAGACTTAGAGGAAGAGACGGTCAGAGAGAGAGGGGGAGAGAGAGGGACAGAGAGAGGACAGAAGGGGAAATGAGAGTTACCCCTGCTAGCTGGCTGAAACACAAACCCGGGTTGAATTCCCTGTAAATTAAAGGTCCTGTGACCTCAGCGTCCTGAGTGTCCCAGTAGTGAAGAGAGGGAAGCAGAATTTTCCCAACCTCTGATATCTGCTGTCCCTTCAAATGTTCCTTAGCCAACCTGCGGTGTACCCAGCCTCAAACTAGAGGCGAAGGTGGCATTGTGGACTGCCCCGATCCAGGGGGGTTATAGAGGAGATAGAATGGCCGAGTGGAAAGAGGAATGGGTGGGGACTCAGGGGGAGGGTTCTAATGCTGGCTTCCCCACTTACCTGCTTTGTCAAGTTGGGCAAGTCATTTCACTTCTCTGTCTTCAGGTCACCTGCCTGTAAAATGAATATTTGATACCTGTTCTCCCTCCTACTTAAACGGTTGGGGAATGGGCTGGTGACCTCTTGAGATCTCTTGGAGAGTCAGAAGTCTCTGATATCAATTCTAGGGGATGAAGAAAGAGCTAAGGCCCCTGCACTGACCACTGACCACTGACCACTATCCACCCCAACACTTATTACAATGCCTGACATGTAGTTAGTGCTTAACAAATACCACAGTTTATTATCATTATGTTTGGATGCTGTACCAACTCTACATAAAGAAACTCTGTATGACTTGGGGTTGAGAGGGTCTTGACTAATAAAAGAAACTGCCTGTCAACCACTGCTCCCTACTAGTGCCAGTAGAATAATAATAATAATAATAATAATAGCAATCATTATTATGGCATTTGTTAAGCACTTATTATGTGCCAGGCACTGTACTAAGCACTGAGATAGGTACAAGAAAAGGAGATTGGATATAGTCCCTGTCCACATGGGGCTCACAGTCTCAATCCCCATTTTACAGATGAGGCAACTGAGGCCCAGAGAAGTGAAGTGACTTGCTCAAGGTCCCACAGCAGACACTTGGCAGAGCCAGGATTAGAAGCCACGACCTTCTGACTCCCATCCCTGAGCTCTATCAATTATGCCATGCTGTTTCTCTAATAAATAAATTAGGTATGTGCACATAAGGGCTGTGGGGCCGAGGGCTTCACTATTGGCCTTACTATTGGCTTCAAAGCTCTCCGTCACCTTGCCCCTTCCTACCTCATCTTCCTTCTCTCCTTTGACATCCCAGCCCACACACTCCACTCCTCTGGTGCTAACCTTCTCACGGTGCCTTGTTCTTGCCTGTCCTGCCGTCGACCCCTGACCCATGTCCTACCTCTGGCCTGGAATGCCCTCCCTCCTCAAATCTGCCAATCACACTTCCCCCTTCAAAGCCCTACTGAAAGCTCACCACCTCCAAGAGGCCTTCCCAGACTAAGCCCCTCTTTTTCTCAGCACCCCCTCCCCTCCCCATCACCCCGACTCACTCCCTTTGCCCTACTCCCCTCCCCGTCCCGCAGCACTTGTGTATATATTTACATATCTATAATTCTATTTATATTAATGAATGTTTACTTGTTTTGATGTGAATATGGCTATAATTCTATTTATTTATATTGATGGCTGTTTACTTGTTTTGATGTCTGTCTCCCCCCTTCAAAACTGTAAGCCCATTGGGGAAAGGGACTGTCTCTATCACTGAATTGTACTTTCCAAGCGCTTAGTACAGTGCTCTGCACACCGTAAGTGCTCAATAAATACGACTGAATGAATGAATAAATGAGAGTGGGGCAATTGTCACTTTACTTCCAGGCACCTACCCCAGGTCATGTTCAGTCCCCATTTCCCCCTTGAACTATCCAACTGTTTTCCACTTTGGTACCACTGCACCCCACCTTTATTCTGATCTGACCTTCCCACAGTCTTGATTCTTCCCCCTGTCGACTGTAAGCTGTTCACCAGCAGGGATTGTATCTACCGACTCTGTTGTACTGTACTCTCCCAACTGCTTAGTACAGTGCTCTGCACACAATAAGCACTCAATAAATTCCATCAGTTAATTGAATCACACCTGCTTCTTGCCCCTCGGCTTTCAGTTCCTTGGTACTTTCCTTTGAGGACAAATCCTGATATTTTTCTACAGTTACCTTCTGTCTCTTCCTTTTCCCATTCTCTTCTCTATTCCCTCTTTTTCTGAGTCAGAACCTTAGTATAAGCTTACGCAACTACTTCTGCTATTTGTTAAATGCTTATTAGGTATCAAACACTAAACACTGTTCTACAAATCATCCAGGTTGAACATAGTCCCTGTCCCAACACAGTCCCTGTCCCACATGGGACTCATAGTCTAAGTAGGTGAGAGATCAGGTACTGAATCCCCATTTGACAATTGAGGAAACTGAGGCACGGAGAAGTGAAGTGACTTGCCCAAGTTCACACAATTTCCACCTCCTCATCTTGTGATAACTCAACCACCACCCTTGCCCTCTAGACTATAACTCTAGGCAGTAAACTCATTATAGGCAGGGAACATATATGCTAATTCTGTTGTATTGTACTCTGCCAAGCGCTTAGTACAGTGCTCTGCACATAGTAGGTGCTCAATAAATACAACTGATTGAAAAATACAATTGATTGGCATTATTAAGTCTGAAACTGAAACAATCAACAACTCTTCATCCTTGTAGCCATTTGCTCACATGCATGTATCCCACAGCCTCCAGAAGAGAAGAGATACTGGAGGAAATGGGAAACAAGAAATGGGAATTGCTCGAAACAAACTCAGGAAGGCTTTATTGGGATTGGCCAGAAATGTCCAGGCTTTGGTAGAGCAGTCTGCTCTGGTTTAAGGACAGGTTCTCGAGGGGCCGTGGGGTGGGGTCCTGATCGGGTGGATGGAGGAGGGAGGAGCTGGTGGAGCGGGCCGTCCTCGTGAGAGCCGATGAATGATGATGATGGTGATGGTATTTTGTGTTCTCGCTTCCATCCTCTGCCTGGCTGGTAAATCCAGGACTGCCAAGGGTACGGTATCCACCCTGCACAGAAAGGGGAAGATGACTTACACGGCGTTGGCTTGCTGGTCATGCAGTTGAAAGCATTTATCCTTGAGAAGCAGCGTGATTTAATGGGTAGAGCGTGGGCCTGGGAGTCAGAAGGACCTGGGTTTTAATCCTACCTTAGCCACATGTCTGCTGTGTGACCTTGGGTAAGTCACTTAACTTCTCTGCATCTCAAATATCTCATCTGTAAAATGGGGATCAAGACTATGAGCCCAATGTGGGGCAGGGACTGTGTCCTACCTGATTAATTTGTATCTACCCAGTGTTTAGAACAGTGCTTGGCACATAGTGAGTGTTTAACAAGTACCATTATTATTATTATTTAGTGTACATTGTTATGTCTGTACCTTTACATGATATATTATGAATCATTTATTTATATTAGTGTCCGTATCCCTCTCTGGACTGTAAGGCCCCAAGAGGTTTTCCTAACCCCTCATTTCCTCATCTCCCTCTGCCATCAGCGTCACCCTTGCACTTGGATTTGCATCCTTTATTCAGCCCTCCCTCAGCGCCCCCAAGCACTGAGAAGCAGTGTGGCTTAGTCTAAAGAGCATGGGTTTGGGAGTCAGACGATGTGGGTTCTAATCCTGCCTCTGCAATTTGTCCGCTGTGTGACCTTGGGCAAACCGCTTAACTTCCCTGTGTCTCAGTTACCTCATCTGTCAAATGGGATTAAGACTGTGAGATCCCTCGTGGGACAACTCGATTACCCAGTATCTATCTCAGCACTGAGAACAGTGCTTGGCACATAGTAAGTGATTTAAAATACCATAATAATAATAATTATTATCGTTATTATTATTTCCATATCTGTCGTGTATTTATTTCTATTGTCTGTCTCCCCCGTAGACTGTAAACTTCTTGTGGGCAGAAAGCATGACTGCCAACTCTGTTGTATTATGCTTTGGTACAGTGATGATGATGATGATGATGATGATGGTATTTCTTAAGCACTTACTATGTGACAATCACTGTTCTAAGCACTGGTGCAGATACAAGGTAATCAGGTTGTCCCATGTGGGGCTCACAGTCTTAATCCCCATTTTAAAGATAAGGTAACTGAGGCACAGAGAAATTACGTGACTTGCCCAAAGTCACACAGCTGACAAGTGGCAGAGCCAGGGATTAGAACATGTGACCTCTGACCCCCAAGCCCGTGCTCTTTCCACTGAGCCACACTGCTTCTGCCCTCAGTAAGCGCTCAATCAGGCAGAAGAATTGGGTAGGAAGAAAAAGAACCAAGACACCAAGGGAAGCGGAAGCATCCAACTTCAGGGGGCGTATCTGCAAGTAGGCTGGGGGAGAGAGGAAAGGGGAGACCATGGCCCAGGGAAATCACACGGGGCTGGGCTGCAAGGGAAGGGGAATGGGCACAGATGGCGGGGACCAAAGGGAGAGAGGAAGCGTCATACCTGGACCCCTGACCAGCCCCAGCTGGGAAGACTGGGCTCTGGCTTCCTGCAGCGTCAGGGCCGGGGCGGCTCCTAACGGTTCCCATGCGTGGCTCTGGGAGGGGCTGTTGGCTGGCTCTGTCAGGATGACCCTGCTCCTTCGGGATTCCGGGGACCGGGAAGGCGTGGCTGGTTCCCGGGCCCTCTTCGCCAGCGGAGGGGCCCAAGCCCGGAGGGGAGTCCCCGGGAGCCAGAGGGCCAGGAGTCATGAACTGGCTGGAAGAGTGCGGAGCTGAAAAGGGGACAAAGCGAAGCTCACAACTCATCGTGGACATCCAGCCATCCCAACCGACTCTCAGATCACATGCGACAGACTCTCCCCTCCCTCAAAGCCTTAGTGAAGACATATCTCCTCCAAGACACCTTCCCTGACTAAGCCCTCCTTTCCTCTTCTCCCACTCCCTTCTGCTTTGCCCTGACTTGCTCCCTTTGTTCTTACACTGCCTACAATCTCTGCCCACTATGGGCTCACAGTCTGGGGTGAGTGGGGGAGAGACAGACATCAAAACAATTAAAAGGCATTAGTAGCATCATTTTAAATAAATAGAATTTTATAAATATATATATATGCATCACTAATGAAATAAATAAAATTATAATTATAAATATGTATATATATACACAAATGCTGTGGGGCAGGGAAGGGGGTAGAGCAAAGGGAGCGAGTGGAGGCGATGGGATGGGGAGGGAGAGCAGAGGAAAAGGGGAGCTTAGACTGGGAAGGGCTCCTGGAGGAGGTGAGCTTTTAGAGGAGCAGCATGGCTTAGTGGAAAGAGCACAGGCTTGGGAGTCAGAGGACACAGGTTCTAGTCCTGACTCTGCCACTTGTCAGCTGTGTGACTTTGGGCGAATCACTTCACTTCTCTTTGCCTCAGTTACCTCATCTGGAAAATGGGGATGAAGACTGTGGCCCCCAGGTGGGACAACCTGATTACCTTTAATCCCTCCCCGCCAGTGCTTAGAACAGTTTAGCACATAGTAAGCGCTTAACAAATGCCATCATTATTATCAGTAGTAGTAGTGGGGCTTTGAAGAGGGGAAGTGTGCTAGTATGGTGGATTTGAGGAGGGAGGGCATTCCAGGCCAGAGGTAGGACGTGGGCCAGTGGTCAACGGCAGGACAGGCGAGAAGGAGGCACAGTGAGGAGGTGAGCACTCGAGGAGTGGAGTGTCTGGGCTGGGCTGTAGAAAGAGAGAAGGGTGAGGTGATGGAGAGCTTTGAAGCCAATAGTGAGGAGTTTTTGCTGGATGCGGAGGTTGATAGGCAACCACTGGAGATTTTTGAGGTGGGGGGTGACATGCCCAGAACATTTCTGTAGAGAGATAATCCGGGCAGCAAACTGAAGTATAGACTGCAGTGGGGAGAGACAGGAGGTTGAGATCAGAAAGGAGGCTGATGTAGTAATCCAGTCGGGATATGATGAGTGATTGTACTAACGTGGTAGCGGTTTAGTAGCAGTCTGTTCTTGCCCTCTCCCAGCCCCACAGCACTTATATCCATATCTGTCATTTATTTGTTTATATTAATGTCTGTCTCCCCCTCTAGATTGTAAACTCGTAGCAGGCAGGGAATGTATCAGTTTATTGTTACTTTGTACTCACCCAAGTGCTTAGAACAGTGCTCTGCACACAGTAAACACTCAATAAATATGAATGAATGAATGAGTGAGTGAGTGAATCATCACCATCATCATCATGTGGGCAAGGAATGTGTCTGTTACATTGTTATATGATACTCTCCCAAGATCTTAGAACAGTGCTCTCGCCACAGTAAGTGCTCAATAAATACAACTATTTAGTGAGCGTTTACTGCATGCAGAACACTGTACTAAGCGCTTGGGGGAGCATGGTACAACAAAATCAGCAGACACATTCCCTGTCCGTAATGAGCTTATAGTCTAGAGAACCAGTCTTCAATCAATCTGAAAAGCAGTGTGGCTGAGAAAAAAGAGTAGAGGCCTGGGAGTCAGAGGGCCTGGGTTCCATTCCCAGCTCTGCCAATTGCTTGCTGTGTGATCCTGGGCAGTTCACTTCACTCCTCTGGTCCTCAGTTACTTCAACTGTACAATGGAGATTCAATCCTTGTTCTCCCTCCTCGTTAGACTGTGAGCCCCATGTGGGACAGGGACTGTGTTTGACCTGATTAATTGAATCTACCCAGCGCTTAGAACAGTGCTTAATGCGTAGTAAGCTCTTAACAAATACCATAATAATAATAATGATCAATCAATCAGAATCAATGGTATTCACTGAGCACCATCCTAAGCACTTAGGAAAGTGCAATACAACAGAGTCGTTAGACACATTCCCTGCCCACAACCGGTTTACAGTTTAGAAGGGGAGACAGACATTAAAATAAATTACAGATTTGTACATAAGTGTACAAATGAAAAGCAGCATGGCCTAGTGGACAGAGCACGGGCGTGGGAATCAGAAGGACCCGCGTTCTTATCCCGACTCTGCCACATGTCTGCTATGTGACCTTGGACCAGCCACTTCACTTCTTTGGGCCTAAATTCCCTTACCTGTAAAATGGGGTTTAAGATTGTGAGCACCATGTGGGACAGGGACTCTGTCCAACCTGATTAGCTTGTATCTACCGCAGGGCTTAGAACAGTGCTTGTCACATAGTAGCCATTTAACAAACTCCACCATCATTATAAATGCTGTGGGTCTGAGGGTGGGGTGAATATCAAATGCTTACAGGGAACAGCTCTAAGGTCATAGGCAAATGACCAATGAGACAGAGGAGGTAGAGGAATTGATTGAACTCAGCACACTAAGTGCCCTGAGGATGACGTGAAGGGAAATTAAGACTCCCCCCTACCCTGCCAAGAATGATGGGGTCATGGAGAGGATGAAGCTCAGCGAGCCCAGCCATTGTCAGCCCAGGGTCCGGGCGACCACTCCCCAAAGTTCCTGGTGGCTCCTAAACCCTACAGGGTTCCAGGTGCCTTTGTCCCCTCATTGCTTGGACTCCCTCCAAGCCTAACAGTGGCAGCACTGGTGATGGCTGATGCCCCCTCGCTGGGCTCACCTGGTGGGGCTCGGGCTGCCAGGCTGGTTGTGTTGGGGTCTTCGCTGTGGTAATCCAGAACGTCGTCCGGAGAGGCCCAGTAAGGTGTGTTTATCTCCTGCAGCTTGCGGATGGCTTGCTCCAGCTCCTCGTGGGCTGCTCCCGACCATGCCGGACCCTCTCCTGTAGCTAGGGCCAGGGTTACACAAGCATGGACGGGGGTACGGGGGAGGCTGCAGAAGGGACCGAATGGCTAGCAGTTCCCAACCTGACCCAATCTCAGGACAGTGGATATCAGAGGGGTTCCCCGGACCCAGATCCTGGGGAGTAATAATAATAATAATATTGGTATTTATTAAGCGCTTACTATGTGCAGAGCACTGTTTTAAGCACTGCGATATACAGGGTAATCAGGTTGTCCCACGTGAGGCTCACAGTCTTAATCCCCATTTTACAGATGAGGTAACTGAGGCACAGAGAAGTTAAGTGACTTGCCCACAGTCACACAGCTGACAAGTGGCAGAGCCAGGATTTGAACCCGTGACCTCTGACTCCCAAGATCGTGCTCTTTCCACTGAGCCACGCTGCTTCTCTAAGTAAGGTGGAATAAGGGTGGGGTGAAGGGAAATTAGGCCTGGGCAGAGGGGGAGGCTGCAGCTGACCAGGTGTCCACAGTGGTAGCTAGTATTGATGGTTCTGATTTTCTGCCCTCCTGGGTCAGCCCTCCAAATCGGCCCATCTAAACTCTAGGGGTCAAGATCGGCTGTGTGGCTGTCGAATGTGGGACTTCCTTCTCCAGTGGGCTCCAAGCTCTGAAGGATGGAGTACTGCCCCGGGGCCAGGTCTACTGGTCAGAACTTTATTGCTGCCTTGACTACTGCATCAGCCTCCTTGCCAACCTCACCCGCCTCCTGTCTCTCCTGACTCCAGTTCATTCCACAGCACTTGTGTACATATCTTTAAATTATACATTATAAATTACTTATTTATTCATATTAATGCCTGTCTCCCCCTCTAGATTGTAAGCTCATTGAGGACAGGGGATGTCTGTTATAGTGTTATATTGTACTCTCCCAAATGCTTAGTACAGTGCTCCGCACACAGTAAAGTCAATAAATACGATTGACTGACTGACTGCCTGACTGGGCAGGGAACATGTCTGCTAATTTTGTTGTGTTGTACTCCCCTGAGCGCTTAGTACTGTGCCTTGCACATGAAGACTGTGAGCCTCACGAGGGAAACCTGATTACCCTGTATCTACCCCAGTGCTTAGAACAGTGCTCTGCACATAGTAAGCGCTTAATAAATACCAACATTATTATAGTAAGTGCTCAATAAATATGATTGAATGATTGATTGATTGAAACTACCCTCGCTGCCTGGATCACTTCTCTACAAAAACGTTCAGTCCACATTTCCCCACTCCTCAAGGACCTTCGGTGGTTTTCCATCCATCTCCACATCTAATAGAAACTCCTCAGCATCAGCTTCAAAGCACTCACACAGCTCACCTTCTCTTACCTTACATCCTGATTCCCTACTACAGCTCAGCCTACACACTCCACTGCCCTAGCACTAGCTTACTCGCTGTACCCCAATCTCATCTATTTCACTGCAGACACTTTTCCCACAGCCTCCTCTCAGTCTGAAACTCCTTCTCCTTCCATATACGCCAGAACACTGCTCTCTCCACCTTCAAAGCCTTGTTGGAATCACACTGCCTCTGACAAGCAGTGGGAACAGTCCAGGCCTGGGAGTCAGAGGACCTGGGTTCTAATCCCAGCTCTGCCGGTTGCTTCCTCTGTGACCTGGGGTACGTGACTTCACTTCTCTGTGCCTCAGTTACCCCATCTGAAAAATGGAGATTGAATCTTCCCTCCAATTTAGACTGTGAGCCCAATGTGGGAGAGGGACTTTGTCCGACCTGATAAACTTGTATGTACCCCAGTGTTTGGAACAGGGTTTGGCACATAGTAAAGGCTCAACAAATACCCTAAAAAGAAAGAACCATCCTTAGCCGTAGGTTCATGGAGGGGGTAAGGCTCAGCAGGCCCAGCCGAGATCAGCCCGGGATCCGGGCGATGACTCCCCAAAGCTCCCAATGGCTCCTAGACCCCACGGGGTCCTGGATGCCTCTGTCCCCTCACTGCCCGGACCCCCGCCCAACCCTGACGGTGGCAGTGGTGATGGTGGCTGACACTTCCTCATTGTGCTCACCTGGTGGGGTTTGGGCCGCCGGTTTGGGCAGGTCGGAGTCTCCGCTGTGGTAATCCTGCACATCGTTCGGGAGGGCCGAGTGGGATGCGTCTTTCCCCTGCAGCTCGCAGGTGACTTGCTCCAGTTCCTCATGGGCTGCCCCCAAACACGCCAGACCCTCCCTATCTCCCACAGCTGGGGCCATGGGAGCATAGACGGGGGACCAGGGGGAGGCTGCGGAGTGGAGGAAATGGGAATCAGTCATTTGCCTTGGTCTTCCCAACCAATCGATAGATCAATCAATGGCATTCATTGAGCGCTTATTGTATGCAGAGCACTGTACTAAGTGCTTGGAGTTGGCAGCCATGTTCCCTGCCCCAAACTGAGGTGCAATCAGGGCAAGAGCAAGTCTGTGTCAAGTTGGCCAGCTCCTAGGACAGCATGGAAGGGGCAAAGCCAAAATCAGATGGGGATAATGGGCATCAGGGAGTGGCCAGAGGGCATGATCAAGAAGACCTCCAAGACCTCTGGACTTTAAGCTCATTGTGGGCAGGGATTGGGCGTGCGACATTGCTATATTTTTATAACAATTATTATTGCTATGTTGTACTCTCCCAAGTGCTTAGTACAATACTAAGCGCTCAATAAACACCATCGACTCACTGACTGAACTCCAAGGGATGGCAGGGGTTTAGGGGAGACAGGGATGGGGGTATTTCAGAAACACCTACAAGCCCTTTCTCCGGAACGGGCCTGGGGACCTCAAAGACTTTCCCAACCCATCAATCAATCAATTAATGATATTTATTGAGTGCTTCCTGTGTGCAGAGTACAGTAATAAGTGTTTGGGAGCGTACAATTCAACAGAGTTGGCAGTCATGTTCCCTGCCCACGAGGGGCTTACAGTCTAGAGGGAAAGACCGATGTTACAATAATTTACCGACAGGGGAAATAGTAGAGAATAAAGATATGAAAAAAGTCTCGGGGGGATAGGACGAGTATCAGAGTGCTCAAGGGGTTTCACAGGCAAGTGGGTAGGTGGTACAGAGGGGTGGGTGGGTATGGGAAATGAGGGATTATTCTGGGAAAGCATCTTGGAGGAGGTGTGATATTAGTGATTTTTGAAGGTGGGGAGAATGGTGGACTGCCGGATCAGAACGGAAAGGAAGTTCCAGGCCAGGGAAGCACTGTAGCCTATTGGAAAAGAGGCTGGGAGTCAGAGGATCTGAGTTCTAATCTCAGCTCCACCACTTTTGCTGTGTGACCTTGAGCCAGTTACTTCTCCCTGTGCCTCAATTCCCTCACCTGTAAAATGGGGATTAAATTCTCCTCCCTCCATCCTTGCTGCTTGGTGACAGAGAACACAGGGTTGGATGGGGACCAACCAGGGAGGCCCCTCGGGACAACGATGGCTCTTACCTTGACCTGTCTGACGCTCTTCCTCGGCCAGGGACTGAGCAAACCGGTTGACAAAATCCAGCAGGTCCTGGGATTCCTGGTGCGGGTCTGCATCTTGGGGAAAGGCTTCCTCCTCCATGTCTCTGCTCAGTCGCCTCCGTTTCTGCTCTCTTTGCGGACTGGGCCCACGGGGCTGACTCTTCCTGTCTGTCGGCTCTGATTTGCACCAAGAGACTGAGCCCGGTAAGGCGGGGAGTTCTGCATCTGAAGCAGAAAGAACGGTGGATGGTGGGGCTGTTCTCTGGCTCCGAGGAGTCCAGGAGATCTTGGAAATCAAGCAATCAATCTACGGTATTTATTGAGAGATTACTGTGGGCGCAGAACTCTACCAAACCATTGGGAGAGTCCAATACAATCAAATTGGGAGACCCGTTCTTACCACAAGCTTATAGTCTAGAAGTATTCGTCAATCAATCAACGGTATTTATTGAGTGCCTAATGATGTGTAGAGCAGTGTATTAAGCACTTGGGAGAGGTTCAATGTAACAGTTGCTAAACACGCTCCCTGACCAGAATGAGCTTACAGTCTAGAGGGGGAGATGGACATTAATCCATCAATAAATGGTATTTAGTGAAAACTTACTGTGTGCAGAGCACTGTACTAAACACTTGGAAGAGTATAATGCAACAGAGTTGGTAGACAGGTAGACATGGTAGAGCCAGACAAATAAGTTCCAAGACAGACAGATAGGCTCCAGACAGATAGGCTCCAAGCAAAGACCAAATGGTGACATACCTGCAGGGGTACGGGCAACATGTCTTCTAAGAAAAGAGGACAATGGAACTGTAATTAGTAGACTAGCTCCATTATGATGAAGAACTCGATGTAATGGTCAACAAGCACCATAAAGAGGCTGTGGGGAAACGCCTGTCACTGCTGCTTGTGTTATCCGAAGGGATGACAAAAATAGCCCAGGCAGGAGGTAACCTTTTCTCCGGGGAAGCTCGGGCTGGTCTCGGCCAGTACTCGGATGGAATATGGACGGACGTTAATCATTCCATGGTAGGAAATTCTCAATGACACTGGGTTCATTCATTCAATAGTATTTATTGAGCGCTTACTATGTGCAGAGCACTGTACTAAGCGCTTGGGATGAACAAGTCGGCAACAGATAGAGACAGTCCCTGCCGTTTGACGGGCTTACAGTCTAATCGGGGGAGACGGACAGACAAGAACAATGGCAATAAACAGCGTCAAGGGGAAGAACATCTCGTAAAAACAATGGCAACTAAATAGAATCGAGGCGATGTACAATTCATTAACAAAATAAATAGGGTAACAAAAATATATACAGTTGAGCGGACGAGTACAGTGCTGTGGGGATGGGAAGGGAGAGGTGGAGGAGCAGAGGGAAAAGGGGAAAATGAGGCTTTAGCTGCGGAGAGGTAAAGGGGGGATGGCAGAGGGAGTAGAGGGGGAAGAGGAGCTCAGTCTGGGAACGCCTCTTGGAGGAGGTGAGTTTTAAGTAGGGTTTTGAAGAGGGAAAGAGAGTCAGTTTGGCGGAGGTGAGGAGGGAGGGCATTCCAGGACCGTGGGAGGACGTGACCCAGGGGTCGACGGCGGGATAGGCGAGACCGAGGGACGGTGAGGAGGTGGGCGGCAGAGGAGCGGAGCGTGCGGGGTGGGCGGTAGAAAGAGAGAAGGGAGGAGAGGTAGGAAGGGGCAAGGTGATGGAGAGCCTTGAAGCCTAGAGTGAGGAGTTTTTGTTTGGAGCGGAGGTCGATAGGCAACCACTGGAGTTGTTTAAGAAGGGGAGTGACATGCCCAGATCGTTTCTGCGGGAAGATGAGCCGGGCAGCGGAGTGAAGAATAGACCGGAGTGGGGCGAGAGAGGAGGAAGGGAGGTCAGAGAGAAGGCTGACACAGTAGTCTAGCCGGGATATAACGAGACTTAAACAGTGTCGGAGATCTCATCACTCCTGGGTTGAGGGCTTATCAGAAGCAGGATCCTTTACTACTAATGTGTTCTGTATGCTAATAAGTGTTTTCTTACTGTGATGCTGAATATCATGGTTTATTCTGTCGATAAAGCTGAGTCGTCACGAACTCCCCCCCCACACACACTGGCGTCCTTAATTGGCTTTATTGGGACGTTACTTAAATGGTGTCAGAAGTGGGATTCTGTGTCTCAGATTTTGAGACCAAATAGACTCATGTCTCTCTTTCTCTCTCTTTGGAGGATAAGTTGCCTGGCCACACCTAAGACCCTCTAAATCCAGTCGCAAAAGGATTTGGATGATGCATTCCTCTTGCACTTCGGACTCCAATTCTGTCCTACTCTCATTTGTCACTGTATTAACTGCTCTTACTAAGTGACTTGGGGTAATTGAAAGAAATGGAGGGAGACCTCTCATTGGCGAGTGCAGAGAGCTCAGGAGGAAAAATGGATGGACTGTCATTCACTGGGATAGCGAATGGCAAAAAGGAGTATGGGGAGATAAGAAAGGTTTAGATGCAGAAATATAAGTGTGGCAAAAGGTGGTCAAGATTAAGCTTGGAAAGGGAAGGACTGCCATCAGCCTCCTTTTGTTCGCTTTATCTATGGGAACCACGGGAATCCTATGGGAGTCCGCCATCAGAGCCATGACAGAGGTTTATCTGGAAGACCGGAGAGCCCCATGTAGGGTCTGGTCTACCTTGGATGACTTAATAAGAACCATCGAGCTGTTGGGCTTTTCATAATAAGCTCATGACGGGAGAAGGAACTTGGGATCCCCTAGGGGAAGTATCTACCGAGACCACTCTCAGGCAGATTGTTCGAGTAATGACCCGCTGTAGCCCCTTCCTTGAGATGACTTCAGATAACACTCTAGGAATGAAGGGGACAAGACCAACCTCTTGATTTGTCTTTGTATTTGATGCGGTCGGGAAAAGGCTGGAGTATTCAGGTGGGATACTGTCAGGCGCTTCCCAAGGGGAAGGCAATGTTGACAGCAAGGAATGACTACTACCCCCAGCCCCCAAGAAACAGGGGCGCTCCTCTGGACCACCTGTGGGGAAACCCCTAGACAAATTAGATCATCTAAGAGAAAACTCATCAACTCTAGATTGTAGGCCTGTACCTGGACACCAACCTCTGGGTTACAAGACTTAATGGTGTCCAGAGAATTCTCACCACCCTCTGCGTTGTAGAACTTAATGTAAAATGATTAACAATTTGAGTATGCTCTTTTTTAAGGAGCAGAGTGGACTGTATGAATATGTTGGGATTGGGTGCACCCTTGTGTCTGTGTGGAATGAGTGGTATTTGAATGAACTGACTGGTGGTATGATAGCAGTGTGTATTGTGTATTGCGAGAGAAATTCCAAAGGGAAACTGGGTAGCTCCACAGTTTGAGAGCATGGCTGGAGCTATCACTTTAAAAGATCAAAAGGGAAAATTTGATTGAGGGAAGGTGCCTCACTCAAGCAAATGATTAGCATCCCTTATTCTGAAGTATGGATCTCATTGTTGGGAAAGTTAGTTCTCAACTGGTTAAGTAATGGAGGTTACTGTGAGGGGAGAATTTACAACTGCTTCCTCTCTCTCTCTCTCTCTCTCTCTCTCTCTCTCTCAATAGGAGTGCCTGTAGGAGTGGCGATTCAACTACCTTGTCAGAGATTCTACTGCCTACTGTCTGAGCAGCATAGAGAAGCAGCATGGCTCAGTGGAAAGAGGCCCGGGCTTTGGAGTTAGAGGTCATGGGTTCGAATACCGGCTCTGCCACTTCTCAGCTGTGTGACTGTGGGCAAGTCACTTAACTTCTCTGTGCCTCAGTTACCTCATCTGTAAAATGGGGATTAAGATTGTGAGCCCCATGTGGGACAACCTGATTCCCCTGTCTACCCCAGCACTTAGAACAGTGCTCTGCACATAGTAAGCGCTTAACAAATACTAACATTTTTTTTGAGCCCCGACCCCCAAAATTTGAAACAGCTCCATTCGATTCTGGGTGCTTTGGGTTTTTGAAGAATCCACATTCCTGGATTTTTCATTGTGGCATGACAACTCTATGACTTTCTTTGGAAGGGAACCCACTGGGAAAGGGAGACACTCCATTACTTTTTGAATGCTGTATCTCAATTCCAAGCCCTGGGACTAGTCCACAGAGGCCAGCCTTTTTCCTTGCATACTGGGTCCCCAACGCGGGATGGCAGTATGGCCTATGGCAAGAGAAAACCCCGACCCAATTTGGATTGGCGGGATGGAAATCCATCCAGAGCAGATATGTACCCTTTACTGGACTATTTATCTTTCAGATGCTCTTTTTCTTCCCCATCTTCGATTTCCGAGTAGGATGGACTCATTCAGCATTCCCATCACAGATAGTTTCAGGCAGTCCTGAGAGAGCCAGGGCCTCGAGGAACCTGGACGGGTGACCCTCAGAGCCCTGGACACCTCCTCCCCTCGCCCCCACTTCGTGGATAGGAGAATGGTGGATTTGTCCCATTACCCAGATGAGCGCCCACTGGTGAAGGACCTTCTCCATCTCACAGACTGTGAGTTGGCTAGTATTGCGAATGGGTTCTTTCTTTTCACGGCCCCTAGCCTCTGGCACGACCGACAACATGTCTGTTCTTAAGCTGTCCTCCTAATAGTTGGAACCCTACAAACAACCCCTGTTCTGGGATGGTGGAACACCAACACCTTCTTTCAGGGAACTTCTAGTTTCAGCCATGCCCTTAACCAGACTAACTGCTTAAGTAGCATGACTAAGAATTTTACAGCTGGACCCTTCTCAATTAAGAAGCACTCTCTCATCAAGACGGGAGACGTAAGGGTCACCGATAACAATGAATGGTTCGGCACCATTTTTCCCACTTATGGTATAGCACTTGCACTGAGATGGGTAAATAAACTGGCGGATCTGATATTCATTCATTCATTCATTCATTCATTCAATCATACTAATTGAGCACTTACTGTGTGCAGAGCACTGTACTAAGCACTTGGGAGAGTACAATACAACAATAAAAAGTCATATTCCCTGCACACAACAAGCTTACAGTCTAGGGGGAAGAGACAGATATCAATAAAAATAAATAAAATTAACAGATATGTAAATAAGTGCTGAAGAGCTGGGAGGGGGAAGAACAAAGGGAACAAGTCAGAGCAATGCAGAAAAGAGGAGAAGATGAGGAAAAGTGATGATTTATTTGCCTGGGAAGGCTTCTTGGAGGTGTGCCTTCAATAAGGCTTTGAAGGGGGTAAGAGTAATTGTCAGATTAGAGGAGGGAGGGTGTTCCAGGCAAGAGGCAAGACATGGGCTAGCAGTTGGCAGTGAGACAAGTGAGACTGAAGCACAATGAGAAGGTTAGCACCAGAGGAGCAAAGAGTGCGGGCTGGGTTGTAGAAGGAGAGAGGTGAGGTGAGCTTGGAGTGGGCAAGGTGGTGGAGTGCTTTAAAGTCAATGGTGAGGAGGTTTTGTTTGATACAGAGGTAGATGGGCAACCACTGGAAATTTTTGAAGAGTGGGATGACATGTCCTGAACGTTTTTGGAGAAAAATGATCCAAGCAGCAGAGTGAAGTTTGGACTGGAAGGAGGAGAGACAGGAGGCTGGGAGGTCAGCAAAGAGGCTGATGCAGTAATCCAGGTGGGATAGGATGAGTGATTGTATTAACGTGGTAGCAATTTGGATAGAGAGGAAAGGGCAGATTTTAGCAATGTTGTGAATGTGGGACCGACAGGATTTAGTGAAGGATTGAATATGTGGGTTGAATGAGAGAGTGGAGTCAAGGATAATGCCAAGGTTACAGTATTGAAATTAATTAACCTAACCAGCTAGAGCCTGGAACTACTGAATATAGAAGTCTGCACCCTTCGACTAATGACCTTGCAGAATAGGATGGCCTTGGACCTCCTCCTTGAGGTCCAAGGAGGCACCTGTGGTGTTATCAGGACTAAGTGCTGTAAACTAGGTATCCCTGCCCACCGGCTATGGAGCCTGGCAGCCTCACAGGGGTCTGATTGGCAGGACTGGCTCGAACTGGGCAACTGGGGCTTGGGAAAATTGGGACCCACATCACAGTTAAAACTAATATCATTCATTCAATAGTTTTATTGAGTGCTTAATGTGTGCAGAGCACTGTACTAAGCACTTGGAAGGTACAATTCAGCAATAGAGGCAATCCCTACCCAACAGTGGGCTCACAGTCTAGAAGGGGGAGACAGACATCAAAACAAGTAAACAGGAATCAACAGCATCAATATAAATAAATAGAATTATAGATATATACACATCATTAATAAAATGAATAGAATAATAAATATCTACATATATATGTGGTTTAGTGGCAAGAGCACGGGCTTGGGAGTCAGAAGTCGTGGGTTCTAATCCCGACTCTTCCACTTATCAGCTGTGTGACTTTGGGCAAGTCACCTAACTTCTCTGTATCTCAGATACCTCATCTGTAAAATGGGGATTAAGATAGTGAGCCCCACGTGGGACAGCCTGATGACCTTGTATCTACCCCAGCGCTAAGAACAGTGCTTGGCACATAGTAAGAGCTTAACAAATACCATCATTATTGTTATTATTGTTATTATATACACAAGTGCTCTGGGGCAGGGAGGGGAGTAGAGCAGAGGGAAGAAGTTGGGGTGATGGGGAGGGGAGGAGGAGCAGAAGGAAAAGGGGGCTCAGTCTGGAAAGGCCTCCTGGAGGAGGTGAGCTTTCAGTAGGGCTTTGAAGGGGGAAGTGTGCTAGTTTGTCAGATGTGAGGAGGGAGGGCATTCCAGGTTAGTGGTGGGACGTGAGCCAGGGGTCGATGGCAGGACAGGCGAGAACGAGGCACAGTGAGAAGGTTAGCACCAGAGGAGTGGAGTGTGCAGGCTGGGATGAAGAAGGAGAGAAGGGAGGTGAGGTGGGAGGGGGCAAGGTGATGGAGAGCTTTGAAGCAAATAGTGAGGAGTTTTTGCTTGATACGGAGGTTGGTAAGCAACCACTGGAGATTATTGAGGAGGGGGTGACATGCCCAGAGCATTTCTGTAGAAGGATAATCCGCACAACAGAATGAAGTATAAACTGAAGTGGGGAGAGACAGAAGGTTGGGAGGTCATAAAGGATGCTGATGCAGTAATCCATACGGGATATGATGAGCAGTCATACTATCAAGGTAACAGTTTGGATGGTTGAGGAAAGGACAGATTTTCGCAATGTGGTGAAGGTGAGAGTGGCAGGTTTTGGTGACGGATTGGATGTGTGGGGTGAATGAGAGAGCATAGTCAAAAATGACACCAAGGTTGTGGGCTTGTGAGATGGGAAGGATTGCAGTGCCATCCACAGTGACAGGAAAGTCAGGGAGAGGACAGGGTTTGGGAGAGAAAATGCGGATCTCAGTCTTGGATATGTTGAGTTTTAGGTGGAGGGAGGACATTCGGGTGGAGATGTCCTGAAGGCAGGAGGAGATACAAGCCTGGAGAGAGGGAGAGAGAAGAGGGGAGGAGATGTAGATTTGAATAACGTCCACATGGAGATGATAGTTGAAGCCGTGGGGGCAAATGAGTTCACCAAGGAAGTGAGTATAGATGGAGAACAGAAAGGCATCAAGAACTGACCCTTCAGGAACCCCTACATTTAGACGATGGGGAGGGGGGGAGAAGAGGGAGGAGCTCGCAAAGGAGACTGAGAATGAACAGTCAGAGAGATAACAGGAGAACCAAAAGAGGAGGGAGTCAGTGAAGCCAAGGTTGGATAACGTGTTGAGGAGAAGGGGATGGTCAACAGTGTTGAAGGCAGCTGAGAGGTCAAGGAAGATTAGGATAGAGTAGGAGCCATTGGTTTTGGCAAGAAGGAGGTCATTGGTGACCTTTGAGAGGGCGGTTTCAGTCGAGTGGAGAGGACAGAAGTCAGACTGGAGGGGGTCCAGAAGAGAGTTGGAGAAGAGGAATTTGAGGCAGGGAGTATAGATGACTTGCTCCAGGAATTTGGAAAGGAAAGGTAGGAGGGAGATGGGGCAATAACTGGAGAGGGCAGTGGGGTCAAGAGAGGGTTTTTTTAGGATGGGGGAGACATAGGCATATTTGAAGTCAGAAGGGAAGAGCCATTATAGAGTGAGTGTTTAAAGATGGACGTTAAGGAGGGGAGGAGGGAAGGGGTGAGAGTTTTTATAAGGTGAGAGGGAATGGGGTCAGAAGCACAAGTGGAGGGGGTGGCACTTGAGAAGAGGGAGATCTCCTCTGAAAAGACCACTGGGAAGTATGGGAAGTAGAAGAGGGGGTTGTGCGGGGGGAATGGAGAAGGGGGAGGGGAGATTTTGCAGAGCTCAGACCTGACGGTGTTCATTTTCAACTAATGAAGTAGATGGCTAGATGGTTGGGGGTGGAGGAAGGAGGGGGGCGGGGGTGGGGGAACAGGGGGCCTAAGGAGGGAGTTAAATGTCTGAAACAGCTGACGAGGGTGATGGGCATGGGTGTCAATAAGGGAAGAGAAATAGTTTTGCCTGGCAGAGGAGAGGTTAGAGTTAAGGCAAGAAAGGATGAATTTAAAGTGAACAAGGTTGGCCTGGTTCGACTTCCACCAGCAGCGTTCAGTGGCTTGAGCATAAGAGCAAAAGAGGTGGACAGTGGAGGTGATCCAGGGCTGTGGGTTAGTAGTGCGAGAGTGATGAAGGGCTGGGGGAGCGAGGTTGTTGAGTGTATTCCTGTTGTTGTTTTCCTTGTTTTGTGTAATCTCCTTAATTTTCTGTTGCCTGTCTCTATGTAGGAGCTCTTTGAGATCGAAAGAGGACCACACTCCCTGCCAGTGGTACTTCCTGCCACAGGTGATATTCCTGTGGGCATGGGGTGGAATGAAGCGTGCAGTTTGCACCTCCTGTAAACAACAGGCTAAATTTACTGCCCTTCTGCTTATCGCTTCCTGTGATTGCAGGTCAGACCGAAAGGGTCCAATGGAAGACCAAATGTTGACACACCTGCAGAGGTATGGGCGAGATGTCTTCTAAAAGCAGGAAGACAATGGAACTGTGATTGGTGGATTAGGGCCCTTATGAGGAAGGAGTTCGGTATTATGGTCAACAAGCGTGGAGTAGTCTACAAGCAAGCTCAAAGTCTGGGGGGAAACGCCTGTCACTGCTGTGTGATCTTGGGCAAGTCACTTCACTTCCTCTGTGCCTCAGTTACCTCAGGAGAATACCTTTTCCCTGGGGATGCTCACGCTGGTCTCACTCCGTACTCAAACAGAATACCAGCGGAGGTTAATCAACCTGGGGTAGGAAATCCTCAATGACCTTGAGTTGAGGCCTTAAATAATAATTCTAGTATTTATTAAGCGCTTACTATGTGCCAGGCACATCTGGTTGGGCACAGTCCCTTTCCCACATGGGGCTCACAATCTCAATCCACATTTTACAGATGAGGTTAATGAGGCACAGAGAAGTGAAGTGACTTGCCCGAGGTCACACAGCAGACAAATGACAAAGTTGGGATTAGAACCCATGACCTTCTGACTCCAAGGCCTGTGCTCTACCCACTATGCCATGCTGCTTCTCTAAATAGTGTCAGAGATATCATTGCCCCTGGGTTGAGGGTTTAACTGTGCTGTCCCAAGAGCTTAGTACAGTGCTCTGCACACAGTAAACTCTCAGTAAATAGGAAGGAAAGAAAGAAAGGAAAGAAAGGAAAGGAAAGGAAGGAAGGGAGGGAAGGGAGGGAAGGGAGGGAAGGAAGGAAGGAAGGAAGGAAGGAAGGAAGGAAGGAAGGAAGGAAGGAAGGAAGGAAGGAAGGAAGGAAGGAAGGAAGGAAGGAAGGAAGGAAGGAAGGAAGGAAGGAAGGAAGGAAGGAAGGAAGGAAGGAAGGAAGGAAGGGAAGGAGTGATTTTAATAAGGATTTGAAGGTGGGGATAGTGGTGGTCTGGTGTATATGGAAGGGGAGGGACGAGGGAAAGGGAAATCAGAAGGAATCTGGGGGTTCCAGAACAGCCAGGAGACCATCTTCCCGGGGGATGGTTGCCTCTTTCTCCCCGATACCCCTCAAGGGCCTCAGGCCACGGTTGGACCCCCCGCCTACAGTCCTGACCAATGCCAGCATGGTAAGGAACAGAGTGGGAAGGGGGATGTTCTGAGCAAAGCAGAAAAGACCCACCCCATTACCTAGGGGAGGAAGGGGGGGAGAGAGCATAAGGTTTTAGCTCCCACATCCCCATTCCGTCCGGGAAAGCGACCACAGGAGTCTTCGAGTAAAGCCAGGAGCAGCGTTCTCATGTGGGCACGGGCCAGGGGCTTCTCTGAGAGGCAGCAGGTTTTGGGGTTTGAACCCTGGGAGACCTGGCGAGAATCACTGGAGGTACTCTGTACTGAGTGCTTTGGCTGATACAAGGCAAGCGGGCCCATCACAGTCCCTGCCCCACTTAAGTTTCACAATATAAGTAGAAGGGAGAACAGATGTTGAATCCCCATTTTGCAGATGAAGGAACTAAGGCACAGAGATGTGAAGTGACTTGCCTATGGTCACACAGCAGACAAGTGGCAGAGATGGGATTAATAAAAATAATAATAATGGCATTTGTTGAGCGCTTACTATGTGCCAGTCATTGCATGAAGCGCTGGGTTGGATACAAGCAATTGGGTTGGACACATTCTCAGATGAGGTAACTAAGGCAAGAAGGAGAGAAATGACTTGCCCAGGATCACACAACAGGCAAGTGAAGGAGGCAGAATTAGAACCCAGGTCTTCTGAGTCCCAGGCCTGGGTGCTTTCCACTAGGACACGTTGTTTCTCTTAGAATGAAAAGTGAGCTGTGCATTTCTTTATTCATCCATTCATTCAGTCGTATTTCTTGAGCGCTTACTGTGTGCAGAGCACTGTATAAACACTTGGAAAGTACAATTCAACAACAGAGACAATCCCTGCGCATCAATGGGCTCACAGTATAGAATAGGGGAGACAGGCACCAAAACAAGTGAACAAGGCATCAATAGCATCAATATAAATAAACAGAATTATAGATATATACATATCATTAATATAAATAAATAGAATTATAAATTCATTCATTTATTCAATTGTATTCATTGAATGATTACTATGTGCAGAGCACTGTACTAAGCGCTTGGAATGCAGAACTCGGCAACAGATAGAGACAATCCCTGCCCAACAACGGGATCACAGTCTTTAGGGGGAGAGAGACAACAAAACAAGTAGTCAGGCATCAACCATCAAAATAGATAAATAGAATCATAGATATATACACAACATTAGCAAAATAGAGTAATAAATAAAATATACAAATGAACACAAGGGCTGTGGGAGGGGAAGAGGGTAGAGCAGAAGGAGGGAGTAGGGGGAATGGTGAGGGGAGGAGGGGCAGAGGGAAAGGGAGGGCTCAGTCTGGGAAGGCCTCCTGGAGGAGGTGAGCTCTCAGTAGGGCTTTGAAGAGGGGAAGAGAGTTAGTCTGGCAGATGTGAGGAGGGAGGGCATTCCAAGTCAGTGGTAGGACGTGGGACAGGCGAGAATGAGCCACAGTGAGGAGGTTAGTGGCAGGGGAGCAGAGTGTGTGGGCTGGGCTGTAGAAGGAGAGAAGGGAGATGAAGTAGGAGGAGGCAAGGTTATGGAGAGCTTTGAAGCCAAGGGTGAGGAGTTTTTGCTTCATGCGAAGGTTGATAGGCAACCACTGGAGGTTTTTGAGGAGGGGAGTGACATGGTCAAAGGGTTTCTGTAGAAAGATAATCCAGGCAGCGGAATAAAAAATAGACTGGAGCTGGGGCAGGGAGAGGCTGGAGGATGGGAGATCAGAGAGGAGGCTGGTGCAATAATCCAATCAAGATATTATGAGAGATTGTACTAGCAAGGTAGCAGTTTGGATGGAGAGGAAAGGGTGGATCTTGGCGATGTGAAGGTGAGACTGGCAGGTTTTGGTGACGGATTGGATGTGTGGGATGAAGGAGAGAGCGGAGTCAAGGATGACACCAAGGTTGTGGGCCTGACAGGGTTTGGGAGAGAAGATAAGAAGCTCAGTCTTGGACATGTTGAGTTTTAGGTGGTGGGAGGACATCCAGGTTGAGACGTCCTGAAGGCACGGAGAGATACGAGCCTGAAGGGAGGGAGAGAGAACAGGGGAGGAGTTGTAGATTTGGGTGTCATCTGTGCAGAGATGATAGTTGAAGCGTTGGGAGCAAATGAGTTCACCAAGTGAGTGAATGTAGATGGAGAACAGAAGGGGACCAAGAAGTGACCCTTGAGAAACCCCTACAGTTAGGGGATGGGAGGGGGAGGAGGAGCCCACGACAGAGATCGAGAATGAATGGCCAGAGAGATAATAGGAGAACCAGGAGAGGATGGAGTCCGTGAAGCCAAGGTTGGATAATGTATTGAGGAGAAGGGGTTTGTCGACAGTGTCAAAGGCAGCTGAGGGGTCGAGGAGGATCAGGATAGAGTAGGAGCCATTGGACTTAGCAAGAAGGAGGTCACTGGTGACATTTGAGAGGGCAGTTTCAATGGAGTGGAGGGGACAGAAGCCAGATTGGAGGGTGCCCAGGAGAGAGTTGGAGTTGAGGAATTCAAGGGAGCGAGTGTAGACGACTCGTTCTAGGAGTTTGGAAAGGAAAGGGTAGGAGGGAAATAGGGCAATTTTGGAAGGGGCAGTAGTGTCAAGAGAGGGTTTTTTTTAGGATGAGGGAGATATGGGCATTTTTGAAGGCAGAGGGGAAGAAGCCATTGGAGAGTGAGTGGTTAAAGATGGAAGCTATGGAGGGGAGCAGGGAAGCGGTGATAGTTTTTATAAGATGAGAGGGAATGGGGTCCGAAGCACAGGTGGAGGGGGTGGCAAATAATAACAATAATAAGAAGAAGAATGTTGGCATTTGTTAAGCACTTACTATGTGCCAAGCACTGTTCTAAGCGCTGGGGTAGAGAGAAGGTAATCAAGTTGTCCCACGTAGGGCTCACAATCTTCATCCCCATTTTACAGTTGGGGTAACTGAGGCACAGAGAAGTGAAGTGACTTGACTAACGTCACACAGCTGACAAGCAGCGGGGTCGGGATTAGAACCCATGATCTCTGACTCCCAAGTCTGGCCACTTCTCCTACACTTGCAAGGAGGAAGGAAATCTCCTCTGAAGATACTGCTAGGAAGGATGGGAAAGCAGAGGAGAGGGTTGAGAACGGGGGGGGATGAAGGGGGAGGGGTGACTTTAGGGAGCTCAGACCTGATGGTGTTAATTTTCCTAATGAAGTAGGTGGCCAGATCGTTGAGGGTGAGGGACGGAGGAGGGGGAGGAACAAGGGGTCTGAGGAAAGAGTTAAATGTCCGGAAGAGTTGGCGGGGGTGACGGGCATGGGTGTCAATGAAGGAAGAAAAGCAGTTTTGCCTGGCAGAAGAGAGGGCAGACTCAAGGCAAGAAAGGATAAATTTCAAGTGAACAAGGTTGGCTTGGTGCTTGGATTTTCGCTAGCAGCGTTCAGCAGCTCGAGCATAAGAGTGAAGGAGGAGGATGGGGCAGTGATCCAGGGCTGTGGGTTAGTGGAGGGGAGAGCGACGGAGGGAAAGGGGTGTGAGCGAGTTGAGTAGAGAGGGTGGAGTTGAGAGCAGTAATCTGGTCATCGAGAGTGGACAGAGGCGAAAGGGAGGCAAGACTGGGTGAGATGCTTTGAGAGAGATGGATGGGGTCGAGAGAGTGGAGGTCTCTGGGGGGGGAGTAATATAGATTTACAGGGGGGAGGAGTGTGAGAGAGGAGGCAGGTGAGAAGATTATGGTCAGAGAGATTTCAGAGTTGGTGAGGGTGGAGAAAGTGCAGCGGTAAGAGATGATGAAATCGAGGGTGTGACCAAGTTGGTAAGTGAGCGAAGTGTGGTGGAGCAGGAGGCTGGCAGAATCAAGGAGTGATAAAAGCGCTGGGGGTGGAGGTAGGGGGCGGGGAGGAGATAGAACAAAGGGAGCGAGTCAGGGAGATGGGGAGGGGAGGGGGAGAAGAGGAAAAGGGGGGCTTATTAAAGTCTGCCTCCCCCTCTAGACTGCCAGCTCGTTGTGGGCAGGGTGCGTTTCTGTCAACTCTGTTATAATGTCCTCTCCCCCATCGCTTAGAAGAGTGCTCTACCCACAGTAAGTGCTCAATAAATAGTGCTGACTGATTGACGATGATGCTGCTGATGATGATAATGGTGTCGCTCCTCTAGGCCCCATCCCACCATTCTCAACTGCCTCAAACTGCCTCACACTCCCTCCTCCCCTGCCGCCCCGTGACCCCACTTCGTCTCCCCTGAGCCCACTGGGTCGAAATCCCCTAATGCTAGCCACCTTACCTGGAATGGCTGGCTGCACGATTCCCTGCCCCATCTCATTCTTTGGCTGCTCCTCCAAGTCCAAGGGGGGCGGATCCAACAGTGGGGACCTCTGGGGATGAGGTGCGGCGTGGGGAGATGGGTGGCTATGGGTGGCCATCGCGCAGCCACGGTTCACCTGGTTCTCCCGCCGGCCCTCGGCCTGTCCAACGCAGCTCTCGGGGGCCTGGAGAAATGGGGGTTGGCGAGGGCAGGGTGGGCTTCCCCTAGTGGGGACCTACGGGTTGTGGGGGGTGGGGAAATGGAAAAGTCGATATGCTCGCTGGGGACCAGCGGGGCCTGATGCCGGAAAACAGCGGCCTCACCTCCCTGGCCCTGCCTACAAGGGGCTACCGCTCTAGAGGAGGGATGGTGACCAGTGGGGCCAGCATGGCCAGTCAGGGGAAGAAGACGGGGCTGGGTCTAAGTCTTTTTGCCCCCCTACCCTGAAGGGAGGGGCTCCAGGGGCCCAATGCAATCTCTACATTTCCCTGCCTTTCCACCGTGGCACATACCGCCTTGTCACATACTGCCTTGTCTTGGGCGGGTCCCTCTCTGGCTCCGACGACGATGATTGGATATGCCTCGGCAGCTGACGGTTGCATGGGCAGCGATCCACCAATCGAGACGCGGGGGCCTCCGGGGCTCTTTGTTGGGGGCGGAGGGGAGAGAATAAGGGAGAGAGACAAAGATAGACCGAGAGATAAACAGAAAGAGAGGGAGAGACAGAGGCAGCGCGAGGGAAAGAGACAGAGACAGAGAGGAAGAGACAGAGGCAGAGCGAGGGAGAGAGACGGGGGGGGGGGGAGGGGAGGCGGGGAGGACCCCTTTCCCTCCTCGAGGGAAGAGTTCACCCAAGAGCATGGGTTATCAGTCATCCCCGAGTGTTCAATCAGTAATCACTCCTTGAGGCCAGGGAACGAGTCTACCAACTCTGCTGTATTGTACTCTCCCAAGTGCTTAGAATAGTGCTCTGTACACAGTAAGCACTCAATAAATACCTTTAATTGATTGACTGATTGATTGTTTAATGTCTGTCTCACCTTCTAAACTGCAAGCTCATTGTGGGCAGGGAAGGTGTTTACCAACTTTCTCATATTGTACTTTTCCAAGTGCTTGGTACAGTACTCTAAAGACAGTAAGCACTCAGTACATAGAACTGATGGATAGATTCATAATACAATTTGCAACATCAGATCCTTTTCTTCTGAATTGGCAGAATGGCACCTTTCACCATCTCTAGATGCTGAGCTTGTTGTGGGCAGGGAATGTGTCTACCAACTCTTTTGTATTGTAGTCTTCCAAGCGCTTAGTACAGTGCTCTGCACATAATAGGTTCTCAATAAATGCTACTGATGATGATGATGGTGATGATCAAATCTGCCCTGTGAAAGAGCTTTCTTAATCCATTTAAAAAGTTTAAGTGGGCAAAGTACCTCTTTGTTGTAATGTCCCAAACCCTCAATAAATGCCTCAGATTGATTGTTGTACTTTCGTCACTGTCAACTTCTAGACACTCTACCAAGTCAGTGGAAACATTCCAAAGGGAGGGGCAGGGAAGTTCTCATGTCTAGGGAACAAATCACTCTTTAATCAGTCAATAAAACAATGGTACTTATTGGGTGCTTCCAATGTACAGAGCAGTGAACCAAGCACTTGGGAAAATAGAATCCAACAGAGTTGGGTAATATGCTCCCTACCCAAAAAGAGCTTATAGTTTGCAATGCTAGGGCATTTACTGCATGGTTACTTTGTGCAGAGCACTGTACTAAGCGCCTGGGGGAGAAATAATAATAATGTTGGTATTTGTTAAGCATATGTATATGTATATAAGTGCTGTGGGGCTGAAAAAAGGAAGCCAATCATTCCCTGATGCCCCTGCAAACCCTATTACGTATTTGCTAAGCGATTACTACATGCCAGGCATGTACAGAGCTGTACTAAGATCTGGGGAAGATAGATAATAATCAGGTTGGACCCAATCCCTGTCCCACCCGAGGCTCATGGTCTTAATCCTGATTTTACAGTTGAGGGAACTGAGGCCCAGAGAAATGAAGTGCCTTGCCCCAGGTCACACGGCAGACACGTGGCGGGGCCAGGATTAGAACGCAGGTCTTTCTGACTCCCAGGCACAAGTTCTTTCCATTAGGCCACACTGCTTCCCTTTTCGTTTGCAGCCTTGTGCGCTGTTTGTCCCCTAGCCCCTGGCGTGGCTGGGGAAAACCACGTGGTCTCTCAAAAGCGCTGGGGGTTTGCATTCAAGGCTGAAATGACTCCAAAGAGTGGTTTTCTGACCTATTATCAGTAAAATAACAAATACCATTGATTGATTGATCAATTGAAAACATATCCTCTCCCCATCCTTGTCCTCCCTAAAATCCCTGCTACCTTTTTGCCTCTAGACACACACTGAAAAGTTGGTTCCTGTGTCCTGAGAAGGTTATTGTTCCCAAAGCGAGTTCTTTTGATGGGGCACTGGGGCACTAGCAGGAGCACAAAATGGCGCCCAACGGTTTTTCTGACCAGACTGCTGAATCACCAAAACTCGGGGGTGGAAGCACCACCTCTGCACCAAAAACCAACCAATCACTGAGCGACAAGGCATAAGGAACTGCAGCAACGTGCAACACTAAAAGGCTGCCTCGCCCAAATGGTGGCGCTCTTCATTTCCTTAAGGAGAGATGGCTGCCGGGTGCGTTAGCCCCCATTTGGCTTATTTGGCTTCCTCTGGATCCCTAAATAAAAGCTTTTTGCCTTGCTCTTCTTCCTCTCGAGTGTTGTGTCAATTCTTTGACCTCCCATAACCTTACGAACTTGGGCAAAACGCTTCATTCCACCGCTATCATTTTCAGTCAATCGAAGATATTTATTGAGTGCTTACTATGTACAGAGCACTGGACTAAGCGCTTGGGAGAGTAATAAGCAGCGTGGCTCAGTGAAAAGAGCTTGGGCTTTGGAGTCAGAGCTCGTGAGTTCGAATCCCAGCTCTTCCACCTGTCAGCTGTGTGACTGTGGGCAAGTCACTTAACTTCTCTGTGCCTCAGTTACCTCATCTGTAAAATGAGGATGAAGACTGTGAGCCCCACGTGGGACAACCTGATTCCCCTGTGTCTACCCCAGCGCTTAGAACAGTGCTCTGCACATAGTAAGTGCTTAACAAATACCAACCTTATTATTATTATTATTAATTATAATAGTAATGGTATTTGTGACACGCTTAACTATGTGCCAAGCACTGTACTAAGCGCTGGGGTGGATATAAGCAAATCAGGTTGGACACAGTCCGACCTGGACTGTGGACACTGTCCTACATGGGGCTCACAATCACAATTCCCATTTTGCAGATGGGGTAACTATGGCATGGAGAAGTAAAGTGACTTGACCAAGGCCACAGAGCAGACAAGTGGCAGAGTCCGGATTGGAACCCATGACCTTCTGACTCTCAGGCTCATGCTCCATACAGAGTTGGTAGACATGTTCCCTGCCCACAACGAACAGTGAAGAACAGTACTTGGCACATAGTAAGCACTAGCGTGGCTCAGTGGAAAGAGCACGGGCTTGGGAGTCAGAGGTCATGGATTCGAAACCCGGCTCTGCCACTTGCCAGCTGTGTGACTGTGGGCAAGTCACTTAACTTCTCTGTGCCTCAGTTACCTCATCTGTAAAATGGGGATTAAGACTGTGAGCCTTATGTGGGACAACCTGATTACCCTGTATCTACCCCAGCACTTACAACAGTGCTCTGCACATAGTAAGCGCTTAACAAATACCAACATTATTATTATTATTATTATTAACAAATACCATCATTATTGTTATTATATAGACAAGTGCTCTGGGGCGGGGAGGGAGGTAGAGCAGAGGGTGGGAGTTGGGGTGATGGGGAGGGGAGGAAGAGCAGAGGAAAAGGGGGCTCAGTCTGGGAAGTCCTCCTGGAAGAGGTGAGCTTTCAGTAGGGCTTTGAAGGGGGAAGTGTGCTAGTTTGGCCGATTTGAGGAGGGAGGGCATTCCAGGTCAGTGGTAGGATGTGGGCCAGAGGTCGATGGCAGGACAGGAGAGAACGAGGCACAGTGAGAAGGCTAGCACCAGAGGAGTGGAGTGTGTGGGCTGGGATGTAGAAGGAGAGAAGGGAGGTGAGGTAGGAGGGGGCAAGGTGATGGAGAGCTTTGAAGCCAATAGTGAGGAGTTCTACCTTGACATGGAGGTTGATAGGCAACCACTGGAGATTTTTGAGGAAGGGCATGATATGCGCAGAGCGTTTCTGTAGAAAGATAATCCAGGCAACGGACTGAAGTGCGGAGAGACAGGAGGTTGGGAGATTACTGATGCAGTAATCCAGATGGGATATGATGAGTGGTTGTACTAACAAGGTAGCAGTTTGGATGGAGAGTAAAGGGCGATGTGGTCAAGGTGAGAGCAGCAGATTTTGGTGATGGATTGCATGTGTGGGCTGAATAAGAGAGCGGGGGCAAGGATGACACCAAGGTTGTGGGCTTGTGAGATGGGAAGGATGGCAGTGCCATCCACAGTGACAGAAAAGTCAGGGAGAAGACGGGGTTTGGGAGGAAAGATAAGGAGCTTAGTCTTGGACATGTGGAGCTTTAGGTGGTGGGAGGACATCCAGGTGGAGATGTTCTGAAGGCAGGGGGAGATACGAGCCTGGAGGGAAGGAGAGAGAACAGGGGAGAAGTAGATTTGGGTACCATTCACGTAGAGATGATAGTTGAAGCCATGGGAGCGAATGAGCTCACCAAAGCAGTGAGTATAGATGGAGGACGGAAAGGGATCAAGAACTGACCCTTGAGGAACCACTACATTTAGGGGATGGGAGGCGGGGGAGGAGCCCACGAAGGAGACTGAGAATGAACAGCCAGAGAGATAACAGGAGAACCAAGAGAGAATAGAGTCAGTGAAGCCAAGGTTGAATAACATGTTGAGGAGAAGGGGATGGTCAACAGTGTCAAAGGCAGGTGAGAGGTCGAGGAGGATTAGGATAGAGTAGGAGCCATTGGATTTAGCAAGAAGGAGGTCATTGGTGACGTCTGAGAGGGCGGTTTTAGTCGAGTGGGGAGGATGGAAGCCAGATTGGAGGGGGTCCAGGAGTGAGTTGGAGGAGAGGAATTTGAGGCAGTGCATGCGGATGACTTGCTCCAGGAGTTTGGAAAGGAAGGGTAGGAGGGAGATGGGGCGATAACTGAAGGGAGCAGTGGAGTCAAGAAAGGGTTTTTTAAGGATGGGGAAGACATGGGCATGTTTGAATTCATAGGGGAAGAAGCCATTGCAGAGTGAGTGGTTGAAGATGAAAATTGAGGGGAAGATGGAAGGGGTGAGAGTTGTTGGTATTTGTTAAGCGCTTACTATGTACTGAGCACTGTTCTAAGCGCTGGGGTAGACATAGGGGAATCAGGTGTCCACAGGTTGTCACAGTCTTAATCCCCATTTTACAGATGAGGGAACTTGAGGCACAGAGAAGTTAAGTGACTTGCCCACAGTCACACAGCCGACAAGTGGCAGAGCTGGGATTCGAACTCATGAGCCCTGACTCCAAAGCCCATGCTCTTTCCTCTGACCCACGCTGCTTCTATAGGGAGTTTTTATAGGGGGAGAGGGAATGGGGTCAGAAACTCAAGTAGAGGGGATGACACTTGAGAGGAGGGAGAAGATCTCCTCTGAAAACACTACTGGGAAGGATAGGAAAGTAGAAGAGGGGCCGCGGGGGAGGGAGATGGAGAAAGGAGAGGGGAGACTTTTGGGAGCTCAGACCTGATGGTGCTAATTTTCCTAATGAAGCAGGTGCCCAGATGGTTGGGGGTGGAGGAAGGGGGATGGGGAAGAACAGGGCGCCTGAGGAGGGAGTTAAATGACTGGAAAAGCTGAAGAGGGTGATGGGCATGAGTGTCAGTAAGGGAAGAGAAATAGTTTTGCCTGGCAGAGGAGAGGTTAGAGTTAAGGCAAGAAAGGATGAATTTAAAGTGAACAAGGTTGGCCCGGTTAGACTTCTGCCAGCAGCTTTCAGAAGCTCGAGCATAAAAGCGAAGGAGGTGGACAGTGGTGGAGATTCAGGGCTGTGGGTTAGTAGTGCGAGAGCGATGGAGGGCTAAGGGAGTGAGGTTGTTGAGTGTATTCCTGATGTTTTCCTTGTTTTGTGTAATCTTAATTTCCTGCTGCCTGTCTCTATGTAGGAGCTGCTTGAGATCGAAAGATGACCACACTCCCTGCCACTGGTACTACTTAATGGGAATCGATATGCCTATGGGCACGGTGTGGAATGAAGCGTGCAACAATAAAGGGGTGGTGGGGATTCTCATCTTTATAGTCAGATACACAAGTATTAGCTCCACTTCCACTTGTTAGTCTGCTACTTAGGTTTCTATTCCCTAATGAGTTAAGTGTCTACTTCCCTGGATCATGGGCTGTGTCATAGTAATAATTGTGGTACTTGTTAAGCACCTACCCCGGTGTAGACCCCTAGTACAGTGCTTGCACATTTCATTCATTCATTCATTCATTCAATCATATTTATTGAGTGCTTACTGTGCGCAAAACGCTGTACTAAGCATTTGAGAGAATACAATATGACAACAAACAGAAATTCCTGTCCACAGTGAGCTCATAGTCTAGAGGGGGAGAGAGACATTAATATACATAAATTGCATAAATAAATTGCAGACATACATATATGTTGTGGGGATGGGAGGGAGGAATGAAGGAGTAAGTAAGAGCGATGCAGAAGGGAGTGGGAGAAGAGAGGAGGGCTTAGTCAGGGAAAGCTTCTTGGAGGAGATGTGCCTTCAATAAGGTTTTGAAATGGAGGAGAACAATTATCTGTCTGATATGAGGAGGGAGGGCGTTCCAGGCCAGATATAAAATGTGGGTGAGAGGTCTGTGGTGAGAGAGCTGAGATAGAGGTACAGTGAGCTAGTTAGCATTAGAGGAATGAAGTGTGTGGGCTGGGTTGTAGTAGGAGAGTAGCGTGGTGAGGTAGGCTGGGACAAGGTGATTAAGTGATTAAGGTGATTAAAGAGATTAAGGGGGCAAAGAAATTAGTGCTTTAAAGCCAATGGTGAGGAGTTTTTTTTTTTTTTGATGTGAAAGTGGATGGGCAACCACTGGAGTTTCTTGAGGAGTGGGGAAACATGAACTGAATGTTTTTGGAAGGAAAATGATTTGGGCAGCAAAATGGAGTATGAACTGGAGTGGAGTATGGATTGCAGTGGAGTGGAGTATAGACTGGAGTGGAGTATGGACAGGAAGCAGGGAGGACAGGCAGGAGGCTGATAAAGTAATCAAGACGGGATAGGATAAGTGCTTGCATTAATGTGGTAGTAGTTTGGACAGAAGGAAAAAGGCAGATTTGAGCGATTTGTGAAGGTAGAACTGACGGGATTTAGTGATGAGTTGAATATGTGGGTGGAACGAGAGAGAGGAGTCAATGACAATGCCATGGTTACGGGCTTGTGAGGCAGGAAGGATGGTGGTGCCATCGACAGTGCTTGGAAAGTGAGTGGGAGGATAGGGTTTGGAAGGGAAGATAAGTTTAGCTTTAGCCATATTAAGTTTGAAATGTCAGGAGGACATCCAGGTAGAGATGACTTGAAGGCAGAAGAAAATATAAGATTGCAGAGAGGGAGAGAGTTCAGTGATGGAGATGTAGATTTGGGTGTCATCAGCATAGAGGTGATACCCTTCCTTTCCAAACTCCTGGAACGAGTCGTCTACACTCGCTGCCTTGAATTCCTCAACTCTAACTCTCTCCTGGACCCCCTCCAATCTGGCTTTGGTCCCCTCCACTCCATCGAAACTGCCCTCTCAAAGGTCACCAATGACCTCCTTCTTGCCAGGTCCAGTGGCTCCTACTCTCTCCTAATCCTCCTCGACCGCTCAGCTGCCTTTGACACTGTTGACCATCCCCTCCTCTTCAACATTTTATCCAACCTTGGCTTCACGGACTCCGTCCTCTCCTGGTTCTCCTCTTATTTCTCTGGCCGTTCATTCTCGGTCTCCTTCACGGGCTCCTCCTCCCTTTTCCCATCCCCTAACTGTAGGGGTTCCTTAAGGGTCACTTTTTGGTCCCCTTCTGTTCTCCATCTATACTCACTCCCTTGGTGAACTCATTCGCTCCCATGGCTTCAACTATCATCTCTACGCAGATGACACCCAAATCTACAGCTCCTCCCCTGTTCTCTCCCCCTCCTTCCAGGCTCGTATCTCCTCCTGCCTTCAGGACATCCTCACCTGGATGTCTGCCTGCCACCTAAAACTCAACGTGTCAAAGACTGAGCTCCTTATCTTGCCTCCCAAACCCTGTCCTCTCCCTGTCCTCCCCGTCACTGTGGACGGCACTACCATTCTTCCCATCTCACAGGCCCACAACTTTGGTGTCATCCTTGACTCTGCTCTCTCATTCACCCCACACATCCAATCTGTCACCAAAACCTGCCGGTCTCACCTTCACAACATCGCCAAGATCCACCCTTTCCTCCCCATCCAAACTGCTACCCTGCTGGTACAAGCTCTCATAATATCCCGACCGGATTATTGCACCAGCCTCCTCTCTGATCTCCCTTCCTCCTGTCTCTCCCCACTGCAGTCTATTCTTAATTCTGCTACCCGGATTATCTTTCTACAGAAACGCTCTGGGCATGTCACTCCCCTCCTCCAAAACCTCCAGTGGTTGCCTATCAGCCTTTGCATGAAGCAAAAACTCCTCATTCTTGGCTTCAAAGCTCTCCATCACCTTGCCTCCTCCTACCTCACCTCTCTTCTCTCCTTCTACAGCCCACCCCATACATTCCGCTCCTCTGCCACTAACCTCCTCACTAGGCCTCATTCTCGCCTGTGCCGCCATCGACTCCTGGCCCACGTCCTACCACTGACCTGGAATGCCCTCCCTCCTTACATGAGCCAAACTAACTCTCTTCCCCTCTTCAAAGGCCTACTGAGAGCTCACGTCCTCCAGAAGGTCTTCCCAGACAGAGCTCTCCCTCTTCCCCTCTCCATTCCTCCTACTCACTCCCTCTATTCTTCCCCCTTCCCCTTCCCACAGCCCAGAATCTATGATTCTATTTATCTTGATGATATTGACGCCAGACTACTTGTTTTGTTTTGTTTTGCTTTGCTGTCTGTCTCCCCCGTTTAGACTGTGAGCCCTTTGTTGGGCAGGGATTGTCTCTATCTGTTGCTGAATTGTACACTCCAAGTTCTTAGTACAGTGCTCTGCACATAGTAAGCTCTCAATAAATACGATTGAATGAATGAATTAGGATAGTACTTCAGGTATGTATACACTCCAACAGCAGATGCGGAATGAGAAGAAATAGGTTTTATGATGAAGTTCGGAGGGAGACTGATAAAAGCTGAAAGCAAGATGTGTTGCTTGTCACTGGGGATTGGGAAAAAGTTGGTAATGGAATGGAAATGAAGGTTGTTGGATAATATGAATTTGGAAATAAGAATCAAGCCAGAGATCAACATTGATTTCTGTGAATTGAAAGACTTCTTTATTGCCAGCACCTTCTTCACAACCAACCTAAACGACGACTACACATAGACTTCAGCAGATGGACTACATAGAAATCAGAAAGACTTTCATTTGTAGAAAGAGATGGAGGAATTCTCATTTGGCCTCAAAAACATGGCCTGAAGCAGATTGTGAAACAGATCATGAAGTGTTATTGTGTTAATGTGTAAACTCAGGCTAAAACTTAGAAACATCAACCATGCCTTACAGTTGCCCCCCCAAAAAACCTGACAAATATTCCCCCTGCATTTAAGGATCATGTAAAAAACTCAACTTAAGGTACTTAACCTCACGGACAAAGAACCAGAGAAAATTGTGATGGAGATTAAAAATGTCACCACGAAAGAAGGTGAAAGGTCATGAAACATTCAAAATGGATGTTGAACATAACTCTGGAAGTTGCCAGGAAAAAAGGAAGGAAGCAAAAATTAGAGGACAAAAGAACCTGGTTAAAGAAATGAGCCAAGAATTCTAACACTCTGCCAGGAAGGACAAACGGGAATATTATGATAGCGAATGTAAAGAAATGGAAGTCAATAACAAATGTGGATGGACAGGATCATTATTTCAGAAGATTAAGGAAATCAAGGGAACATTTCGTCCTCGGATTGGCTTTGTCAAAAGCAAAGATGGACTGACGATAAATGATGCTAACGGAATCAAGCAGTGATGGAAAGAATATATCCAGGAACTATATCAGAAGGATAGCAATATACAAAAACAATTGAAGAAGTTCCTTATGAATTAGAACCACTCACCATGGAAAGTGAAGTTAGATCAGCTTTATTCCATCTTGCCCAAAATAAGGCACCTGGCTTTGATAGGCTCCCTACTGAGGTGTTTCAGGAAGCTGGAGAAGAATCAGTTAAAGTCCTTACCAAATTATGTCAACAGGTATGGCTAACCACTCAGTGGCCATATGATTGGAAGAGATTAGTTCAGGCTCCAATACCAAGGAAAGGAAATTCAACAAAATGCAACAGATATCGAGCAATTTCCTTGATTTCACGTGCTAGCAAGGTATTACTAAAAATCATATAATATTGAATGGAAACCTACATGGAATGTGAATTGCCCAATGTTCAAGCAGGATTTCGGAAAGGACGAGGGACTTGAGATATTATTGCTGATGTCCACTGGATAATTGAAAGGATGAGAGACTATCAAAAGGAAGTCAACATGTGCTTTATCAATTACAGAAGGGCCTTTGACCACATGGAACATGGGAAGCTCTGGAGCACATTAAGGAAAATGGTTATGCAGGACCATTTAATTGCATTAATATAGCCCAGTAAGGACAGAATATGGAGAAACATATTAGTTTCCCATTAGCAAGGGAGTAAGATTAGGATGTATTCTATCGCTTTATCTGTTCATTCTGTATGTCAGATATGTAAGGAGAGACGCTTCATTGGATAAAATGAGAAGCAGCATGGCTTAGTGGAAAGAGCACGGGCTTGGGAGCCAGAGGTCGTGGGTTCTAATCCCGACTCCACCACTTGTCTGCTGTGGACTTCGGGCAAGTCACTTAACTTCTCTGTGCCTCAGTGATCTCATCTGTAAAATGGGGATTAAGACTATCCACGTAGGACAACCTGATTACTTTGTATCCACCCCGGCACTTAGAACAGTGCTTAGCACATAGTAAGTGCTTAACAAATGCCATCATCATTATTATTATTATTATTATAAAAATGAACAGGGAGTAAAGATTAGAGGAAGGAATACAAATAATCTTCCTTATGCTGATGATACTCCCCTACTAGCAGAAAGTGAAGAAGATTTGATTTCATTAAGAGTTAAGGAGCAGAACAAAAAGGAGGGTCAGCATTTCAAAGTCAAGAAAAAGATCGTGACAACTGGAAGTTTTAACACATCTCTAGTGGATGGAGAGAGGATTGAAATAGTTGATAATTTTTCTCTCCTGGGATTGATAATGAATAACAAAGGCACAGAGTAGTCAAGAAGTATGTTGAAGATTAATGCTAGAAAAATCTGCCATGAAGAGCCTGCAAAAAAATCATGAAATGTGCTAATGTAACAATTGCCACAAAAATACAAATTGTTAATTCTATGGTATTCCCACTGACACTGTAGGGATCTGAAAGCTGGACGGTGAAAAAACAGGATAGAAAGAGCATTGATTCTTTTGAAATGTGGTGTTGGAGAAGGCTTTTGCAAATACCTTGGACTGCCCCGAAAACAAACCAATGGTTTCTGGAGCAAATTAAGCCAATGTAGTCTTTAGAAGGCCAAATGACTCAACTTAGATGAGCATATTTTGGACACATCATCAGAAGGACTAATTCCTTGGAGAAGATACTAATGCTAGGAAAAATGCAAGGAAAACATGGAAGAGGTAGGCCAGCAGTTAGATGGATAAACACTATAATCATAACAACAGAAGACCTGTTATCAAGGTTATGGATTATGGCAGAAGACAGGACAGTCTGCAGAAAATATGTCCATAAAGTTGCTATGAATTGGAAGCAACTTAATGGCAGTTGATATGTACATATATAGCAAGGCGCGAGTGATGAAAGTATGTTTTACCACATTCACTGCATTTGTAGGGTTTCTCTCCAGTGTGAATTCTCTGATGAATAATGTATATACTCATACTTTAAGGGTTTGATTTGAGTATGAGTCTTCTAGAGTTGTCTAAGAGTTGAGGGATCACTGAAGGCTTTCCCACAGTCGTTGCATTTGTACAGTCTCTCTCCAGTGTGACTTTTCTGATGGCCAGTGAGAGGACAGTGATTAATGAAGCATTCCTGCACTCGTTACATTTGTAGGGTTTCACATTTATTCAGTTGGAGGCATTACAGTAGGTTTTTTCACATTTACTACATTTGTAGGGCCTTTCTCCAGAATGAATTATTTGATGTTTGATAAGGGTCAAAGACATAATGAAGGTTTTCCCACATTCCTTACATCTGTACACTCTCTCTCAGGTGTGAATCTTGCGATGTGCACTAAGAGTTGACTGCCAACTGAAAGCTTTTCCACATTCACCACATTTGAAGGGCTCTGTGAACATATGATTTTTCCAGTGATTTCTAAGAATTGAGGGATGCTTGAAGGCTTTTCCTCATTCATCACATTCGTAGGTTTTTTCTTCTCTGTGAACGATCAGGGTAGAGCAATGACAGCAAGCTTTTCTGCAGTTGTGACATTTGTAGCATTCTTCCCCAGTGTGAATTTTCTGATGCGTAGTAAGGTTTGTCACAATTACTGCTACACCATTTCTTCATTTTTCAGCATGAGCAGAGTAATAGATGATATGCTTATTTGATTGGAAAAGCCCAATACCAGTCCATTCAGTTCACTTACTCCTAGGATGTCGATCTTCAATCGGACCATATCATTCTTGACTATTTCCAGCTTTCCCTGGTTCATACTCTGCATACTCCATGTTCCAGTAATAAGAGTACCTTTACATCTGCGGATACTCATTTCTCATATGGCAACATCAGCAACCAGATGTCCCAAAGGCTTTATTCTGGCCATGTCATAAACACCCATGATACTCTGAGACATCCTTTGCTCATCCCCAGTAGCTCATGCAGTGCCTTCCAACCTGAGGGGCTCATCTTCCAGCCCTATATCTGTAGTTGTTCTGGTATGTATATCCGTAGAATCCACAGAAGTGGTTTACCATTGCCTCCTTCTGCACAGTGAAAACTTGAGTCTCTGCCATTGTCTATGATCAACATTTTGATCATTTAATCATCTACTCTTTCCCATGCTGCTGCTGCCCAGCACAGGTGAATCATCTTTGATGCTTCTGCTTACACCTTTCCATTATGGGTTACCCTAGTGAGAGTATCTCTCAGTGGCATAGCTCTAAGCTTCCTTGGTGTACACAAATTCTCCTGCCAAGGTAAGGCAGGAGAGAAGCCAGATTGGAAGAAGATGAATGGGGAGTAAAGATTGGAGGAAGGAATATAAACAATTTTCGTTATGCTGATGATACTACCCTACTAGCAGAAAGTGAAGAAGATTTGAAGGGCTTAGTATTAAAAGTTAAGGAACAGAGCAAAAAGTTGGGCTTACATTTGAATGTCAAGAAAACAAAGATCATGACAACTGGAAGTTTTAACTCATTTGTAGAGGATGGAGAGAAGATTGAAATAATTGACAATATTTCTCTCCTGATACCGATAAGCAATAATAAAATTTACGAAGTATGCCAAAAATTAATGTTAGGAAGACTTGCTATGAAGAGCCTGGAAAAAGTCATGAAATGTGCTGATGTAACAATTGCCACAAAAGTACAAATTGTCGATTCTATGGTGTTACCAGTGATAGTGTATGGATCCGAAAGCTGGACAGTGAAAAAAAAAACCAGAATAGAAAGAGCATTGATGCTTTTGAAATGACGTGTTGGAGAAAGCTTTTGCAAATACCATGGACTACCTGAAAAACAAACAAATAGATTTTGGAGCAAATAAAGCCAAAGTGGTCTTTGGAAGGCCATATGACTCAATTTAGATTAGCTCATTGTGGGCACATAATCAGGAGGACTAATTCTCTGGAGAAGACACTCATGCTAGGAAATGTCCAGGGAAAATGTGGAAAAGGCAGCCCAGTATCTAGATGGATAGAGGCGATAACAACGATAATGGAAGAACCGTTAGAAAAGTTATAAATTGTTGTAGAAGACAGGATGTTCTGGAGAAAATATATCCATAGAGTCAATACGAATCAGAAATGGCTTGACAGCACTTGATAATAATAATAAAGGTTTGAGGTGTTACTGAAGGCTCTGCCGCATTTGTCACATTTGTACGGTTTCTCTGCCATGTGGATTTTGTGGGGTCCAATAAAGCAAGAAGGATTCATGAAGTCCTTTCTTCATTTGTTACATTTGTAGGGTTTCGCTGTTTTATGAATCCTCTGATGTCTCCTCAGGGTGCAAGGGTCACAGTAGGCTTTTCCACATTGGTTGCATGTGTAGGATTTCACTGTGATGTGAAACTTGAGATGTCTGTTTGGGGTTGAGGGATCATCACAGGCTTTTCCACATATGTCACATTTGTAGGGTTTCTCTCCAGTGTGGGCATTCTTATGGTAAACGAAGGATAAGGGAAAAAGGAAGGCTTTCCCACATTGGTTACAATCATAGGACCTCTTCTTTTGAGAGGATTGCTTCTGATAGGTCTTACCATTTCTAAACCCTCTGTTCTGTTTGGGAACTGCCTTGTTCCTCCAACAGGGGCAGGCCCGCACAAGCTTTCCAATCTGCCTTCGTTTTCACAGGTTTGTTCTCATGGACCCCCTCTAAGAGGGCCAGATGTAAATTTGCTTCATCAGAAACACCCTGCTTTGATTCATTTTCCTCCTTGATCTCAGCTGTGGTCTTGAAATCCAGAACAGAAATAAAGAAACAATCATCACCCAATTCCCCTCTGCTGGGGATTCTTATAAGGGCCTAAGCAGATCAGAGCCAACCTCCAGAACTGCAGCTCTTTTTCCCAGGATCCATCTAAACTCATAACTTCATCATCAACTTCATCATCGCCATCATCATCATCAGTGGTATTTATTGAGCGCCTACAGCGTACAGAGTACAGAGCACTGTACTCAGTGCTTGGGAGTTTACAATCCAACAGACTTGGCAGACACATTCATATTCATATAAATTAATTATTTATAATACATAATTTATAGATATGTTGGTAAGTGCTGTGAGGTTGAGGGTGGTTAAATGCCAAATGCCCAAAGATCACAGATCCAAGGGCATGAAAGGCTCAGAAAGGAGAGAGAGCTGGGGAAAAGAGGGCTCAGGAAAGGCGTCTTGGAAGAGATATGACCTTAATAAGGGTTTGAAAGTGGGAAATAGTGGCATACGTGGAGGGGGAGGGTGTGGGAAATGGGTCGATGGTAAGATAGACGAGATGGGGATACAGTGAGTAAGCTGGCAGTAGAGGAGTGGAGTGTGTGGGGTGGGTTATAGTAGGAAATCAGTGAGGTGAGGTAGGATGGGGAGAGTTGGTTGAGTACTTCAAAGCTGATGGTGAGGAGTTTCTGTTTGAAACACCTTGCTTGTAATCCAGTGCTTAGAACAGTGCTTTCCACATAGTAAGCGCTTAACAAATACCATCATTATTATTATTATTATTATTATATTAACAGGTGGAAGATTGGGTTGGGGAGGAGATTCTGGATGTGACCAGTCACACCCTGGCCAGGCTAACGAGCTTAGCTCACTAGCTCTAGAGGGGCTGGTAGTGAGCGATAAGAAGCATTAACATTTCCCTTAGTTCTGGGCCCTATCGACCCCGGAGAGGCTGGGTGAGCAATAAGGCTGAACAATTAGACTCGGAATGAGAATGGATCTTGTCACAAGATCCTTTTTCTTCCCAAATATGGCCAACAGAAGGGAAGAGGGTCAGGCAAGGTATATCTCCACAAACTCTTTGTAGTAGATCACAAAAACATCTGTCACACTGATGCGGTGAGTCACCTCTACCCAGAGTCAGGGATGCCCACTCTGTCAGACCTTGTATGGAGCTGAGAGACCGATAAGACATCCTCTCTGGACCTAGGAGGAGTGTGTATTCTAGGAACTTGACCCAGGAACTTGAAAGGAAGCCCGTTTGGGATTACTGGAAAGGAAGTCCTTTTGGGGTGGTTTAAGCGGTAGCCCAAGGAGACAACCGGTTTCTCCTTCCCAGTTTTACCAGCTGCTAGAGGTGGGGTACCGTACTGACCAATTCATTCAATCGTATTTATTGAGCACCTACTAGGTGCAAAGCACTGTACTACTACTGTGCTTGACCAATGTATTTATTGCTTATTAGCCTAGGGATAGCTTTGCTCCTGAGCGTTACCTACCACGGGTTCTTTGTGCTATCATCTTAACAAACCTGTTTCCATTACCCATAACCCTCGAGTCTGTGTATCCATTTCCAACCCTCCAATACATGAGCTCATGAGTTACTCAGTGCTGGTTCTAACTGGTGACTCTGGAGAAGGCCGATTCAAGAGTCAGATGAACTGTCAGCTCTAGACTGTAAACTCCTTGTGGGCAGGGAGCTAACTAACTAACTCTGTTGGATTGTAGTCTCCCAAGAACTTAGTCCAGTGTTCTGCATAGTGTAAGCACCTAATAAATACCATTGATTGACTGGTTACTGTCTATCTCCCCCCGCAAACTGTGAGTTCCTTGTGGACAGGGAACGTGTCTTTTGGACTGTACTTTGCCAAGTGCTTAGTACAGGGCTCTGTACACAGTAAGCACTCAATAAATACCACAAGATTGACTGACAAACAAAGCTCATTCAAATTTTCCTGGGAACACTTTGCTCTGGGAAAGCAGTGTGGCCTAGTGGAATAATAATAATAATAACAATAATGGTATTTTTTAAGCGCTTACTATATGCCAAGCACTGTTCTAAGCGCTGGGGTAGATACAGGGTAATTAGATTGTCCCTCGTGGGGACACTTTTACTTTCACACTTTTAATCCCCATTTTACAGATGAAGTAACTGAGGCACAGAGAAGTTAAGTGACTTACCCACGATCACACAGAAGACAAGTGGCAGAGCCGGGATTAGAACCCACATCTCTGACTCCCATGCTCTTTCCATTAAGCCACGCTGCTTCTGGGAGTTGGAAGACCTGGGTTCTAATCCCAGCTCTGTCAAATACTAGCTCTATGACCTTGAACAAGTCACTTCACTTCTCTTTGCCTCAGTTTCCTCAGCTGTAAAAAAGGAATTCAATAACTGGTAGGTACAAGTTTATCAGGTTGGACTCAGTCCATGGCTCACCTGGGCCTCAAAGTCTTAAACTCCACTTTACAGATGAGGGAACTGAGGCACAGAAAAGTGAAGTGACTTGCCCGAGGTCACATGGTGGACAAATGGTGGAGCTGGGATTAAAACTCAGGTCCTTCTGACTCCTAGGCCCGCCCTCTAGCCACTAGGCCACACTGCTTTTCGCTCCCTGTATTTAGTTCATGCATCAGACTTAAATTTAGATATTTGGCATCATTTGATATGAATGTTTTAGTGCTGCTCACCTGACAGTACCAGTCTCTGTTGTCCATCCATAGTAGGGGTTCCAGGGGTGGGGGTGGGGGGTTAGTAAATTATCTGGGAGTTGGGGAAGGAACAGAGCAGGAGAAAATATAGTGGACTTTAGTCATCTAAGGCTAAGGTGAGGCCAAGCAATAGTTGAGGCATTTGTTAAGTGCTTACCATGTGCCAAGCACTGTACTAAGTGCTGGGATAGATACAAACTAATCAGGTTGAACACAAAAGTACTGAGCCTAGATTTATAGCAGTGTTGCAGGAATCAAGATTTCTGGGCCTTTTTGTTCTAGTTATCACATTTATATACTGCAAACTGTTTAGTAGATCAGGTTTAACTGAAAGCTACTGACTGGATTGTCAGGCAACTGAACTCAAAATTGTTCCCCGTCCACAACAGCTCTTTGCTGACTACTGCTACAGTGCTTTTGCACACTCAGCCTCCCCTTCGACTTGAGGTCTCCAAGCAAGTCCACCAAGAATGTGTAAATGGAAGAATCCAGAGGGGAGTAGTCTAACAAAGGAATATTCACTCAGAGCAGGGGGGAAGCACTGGCAGCAGAGTCCAGAGTCTAGGTCTCTTTCAATGGTAAACCATCACTCTCCTCAAAGCCTTATTAAAAAGTCACATCTCCTCCAAGAGGCCTTCTCCGACTGTCTTCATGCCCCCTACTCCCCCTCCCTTATGTTTCACCCTTGCACTTGGATTTACACCCTTAATCACCCCACCCTCAGCCCACAGCACTAGTGTACATATCCGTAATGTATTTATTTATATTAATGTCTGTCTCCCCTTCTAGACTATAAGCAACTCTCCCAAGACCTTAGTACAGTAGGTTCTCAGTAAATACCATTGATTGATTGATTGATTGTAAACAGAAGCATCTGGAGTTGGTCAGCCAAAGAGGAGACCAAAGACATGAGTGTTTTATGGTAGTAATGACATTTATTGAGTGCCACTGGGTGCAATGCATGGTACTAAGTCCTTGGAAAGTATAAAAGAAACAAAAAATATTAACTTTGGCAACTATGATATCTGTTGAACTCTTACTATGTGCCAAGCACTGTACTAAACACTGGGACAGATACAAGATAATTAGGTTGGACACAGTCCCTGTCACATATGGGACTCACCATCTTAGGGGTACCAGAGAAGATAGATCGATCAGTCAGTCAATCAGTGGTATTTACTGAGCACATACAGTGTGCTGAGCACTGTACTAAGTGCTCAGAGATCCACAGAAGTGGTGGGAAGCCCCTTACCACATCGTCTCCCCGACCCTTACCACCTCAGGGACAGGTGGGACTCCCATCTCCTGAACCATCAATTTGTCAAAGCATCTTACTCCCAACTTTACATGAATAACAGCAATGATGTTGTGTGATTCTATAAGCATTTAAAGCATAATGATAATAATAATGGCATTTGTTAAGTGCTTACTACATGCAAAGCACTGTTCTAAGCGCTGGGGAGGATACAAGGTGATCAGGTTGTCCCACGTGGGGCTCACAGTCTTAATCCCCATTTGACAGTTGATGGAACTGAGGCACAGAGAAGTGAAGTGACTTTCCCAAAGTCACACAGTTGACAAGTGGCAGAGCCGGAATTTGAACCCATGGCCTATGACTCCCCAGCCCGTGTTCTTTCCATTGAGGCACACTGCTTCATACCTGTTTCCATTTTGCATCCACCACTACTGAAAACAGTTTGGTAGATTGAAGTGGTTATGATGGTGCAACAAACTTAACAGTAAAAAAAAATAAAAGCAGATGGTCCAAATACATCTATTTTGCAGCAACGATGACTCTACCACAAATGACTTTCAAAAATTCCATACTGATCCTTTCAGAAAAGTCTGCAGAAAGTTTGACACTTACTATCTCTTTTAGTAGTATGGTCTCTTCTGCTAGCTTTTCCTTCTTTTTTAGCAATTCTCTTCCTGTTTCCAACACTAAGTTCTTCTGGTCTTTCTGACAGTTCAATTTGGCCCAGAGATGATCCATTTCTGAGTGACCCTTCACATACTGAAAGCATCTGAAGAATTCAGTTAACCACTTGCTTTACATTCTAAAAATCTGATGTCACAGATCAATCAATCATATTTATTAAGCACTTACCTTGTGCAGAGCACTGTACTAAGCACTTGAGAGAACAATATAACAGAATTGGTAGATACATGCCATGCCTACAAGGAGTTTACAGTCTAGATGGGGAGACAGACATTAAAATAAATTCCCATTATGTACATAAGTGCTGTGGGGCTGAGGTTGGGGGATGGTGTGAATGAAGGGTAGAAATCCAAGAGCAAGGGTGAGGCTGATGGGAAAGGGAGTAGGGGAAAATAAGGGCTTAGTTGGGGAAAGCCTCTGGGAGGAGATGTGATTTTAATAAGGTTTTGAAGCTGGGCAGAGTAGTGATCTGTCACACATCAAGGAGGAGTGAGTTCCAGGCTAGAGGCAGGACGTGGATGAGGGGTCAGCGACAAGATACAGGTACAGTGGTATTAGAGGAGTGAAGTGTGCAGGCTGGGTTGGAGTAGGATACCAGAGAGATAAGATAGGAGGGGCCCCACAAGGTGATTGAGCGCTTTAAAACTATTTAAAACCGTTTGATGTAGACGTGGACCTTTTAAAATAGAAACTTTAAAAAAGTTGAGAGGGTAGGCTTTCCTTGAATGTGAACTATTAATTTAAGAACAGTATCCTATATTGGTTCAGATCAATGGCCCACAAGCCTATAGCACTCTACCTCTGAGAGGGGACCCTCTTGTGTGGATTGTCCTTGATACTGACCCTAATAGTCCCCTTCCCAGATGACTGCAGTAAGCTATTTCTGCTCTGCAGCTTGATGCCTGTTATAAAATCTTTTTAGAAGTTCAGAAGTTTCATTTTTCAGGTCAGCCACACAGGACAGCTCAAACCATCTAGTCACCTTACCCACTACCTCCTCTGTTTCCTACTCAGCAAGAGCAGCACTTCAGAGTAGGGTAAAATTGTCCATAATATGCTGGATGTGTTGCCTAGGGCAACAATTTTCTCAATTTGAACAGCCAGCCAACCCACACAAGTCAGCAAATATCAGAATAAAAGACTGGGGGTGCCAGTCAAAAAGAAAAAAAGAGATCAGGAATGGAAAGATAACTTTGGGCCTCAAGATGCTAGATGCAGAGTTGGCCTTAAGGAGGGGGAGTTACTGTGATCCTCCCCCAAGAACAAGAGCATAATAATTGTGGTATTTCTTATTATCAATAATAATAATAATGGCATTGGTTAAGCGCTTACTATGTGCCTATGTGCCTGTTCTAAGCACTAAGGTAGATGCAAGGTAATCAGGTTGGACACAGTACCTGTCCCACATGGGGATCACAGTCTTAATCCCCATTTTACAGATGAGGTAACTGAGGCCCAGAGAAGTGAAGTGACTTGCCCAAGGTCACACAGCAGACAAGTGGTAGGGCCAGGATTAGAGCCCATGTTCTCTGGCTCTCAGGCCCATGCTCTTGCCATTAGGCCATGCTGCTTAAGCACTTTATTAAGTGTTGGGGTAGATTCAAATCATCAGGCCAGACCCAATCTCTGCCACACATGGACCTCACAGCCTATGGGGGAAGCATTTTCCCCATTTTCCACTTGAGGAAACTGAGGCACAGAGAAATGGCTTGACCAAGATCACACAGCACACAAGTGGCAGAGCTGGGATTATAACCCAGAGCTTCTTACTCCCAGGCCTGTGCTCTTTCCACTAGGATTTATTGCCTCCCCTGATCGCTCTCCCTCTTTCCGGGCTCGCATCTCCTGCTGCCTTCAAGACATCTCTACTTCGATGTCCTCCCATCACCTCAAACTTAACATATCCAAAACAGAGCTCCTTATCTTCCCACCCAAACCCTGTCCTCTTCCTGATCTTCCCCTCACTGTAGACAACACCACCATCCTTCCCGTCTCACAAGCCTATAACCTTGGTGTTATCCTTGACTCCTCTCTCTCATGCAACACACATATTCAATCCATCACCAAATTCTGCTGGTCCCACATTCACAACATCGCTAAAATCTGCCCTTTCCTCTCCATCCAAACTGCTACCATGTTAATACAATCACTCATCCTGTCCTGCCTAGATTACTGCATCAGCCTCCTTGCTGACCTCCCAACCTCCTGTCTCTCCAGATTCCAGTCCATCCTTCATGACACTGCCTGGATCATCGTTCTACAAAAATGTTCAGGACATGTCATCCCCCTCCTCAAAAATCTCCAGTGGTTGCCTATCCACCTCCGGATCAAACAAAAACTCCTCACCATTGGCCTTAAAGCACTCCACCACCTTGCACCCTCCTACGTCACCTCTCTTCTCTCCTTCTATAACCCAGCCCACACACTTTGCTCCTCTAGTGCTAACCTTCTTGCTATGCCTCAATCTCGCCTATCTTGCTGCTGACCTCTGGCCCACATTGTGCCTCTGGTCTGGGATGCCCTCCCCCCTCAAATCCAACAGACAATTACTCTCTCCCCTTCAAAGCCTTCTTGAAGGCACAGCTCCTCCTTGAGGCCTTCCCAGACTAAGCCCCACTTTTCCTCATCTCCCACTCGATTCTGTGTTGCCCTGACTTGCTCCCTTTGCCACAGTACTTATGTACATATCTGTAATTTTATTTATTTGTATTGATGTCTATCTCCACCACTGTAGACTGTAAGCTCGTTGTGGGAGGGGAATGTGACTGTTTATCCTTGAGGTGTACTCTCCCAAGCACTTAGTACAGTGCTCCTGCACACAGTAAGTGCTCAATAAATACGAATGAATGAATGAATGAATGAATCAATGAATGAATACTACAACTCAGCCCACACACTTCACTCCTCTAATGCCAACCTATTCACTGTACTTTGATTTCATCTATTTTACTACCAACCTCTTACCCATGTCTTCCCTCTGGCCTGGAATTCCCACCCTCTTTATACAGTAGACCACCACTTACCCCCCCTTCAAAACCCTCCCAAAAAATCACATCTCCTCCAAGAGGCTTTCCTTTCTCTCATTTCTCCTATTTGCTCTCCCTTCTGCATTGCCTACACACTTGGATCTGTATCCAATAAAATCTAGATATTCACCTGACAGTACATATACTTATACAGTATTTCCCCTATCTGAAATATATTTTAATGTCAGTCTCCCCCGCTCTAGACTGGGAGTCCCTAGTCCCTTGAGGACAGGGAACATGTCGGTAAATCTCTTGTATTGTATGGTCCCAAGTGCTTTTCTACAATGCTCTGCCCATAGTAAGTGCTCAATAAATATGATTGATTGATGTACTGTACTCTCCCAAGTGTTTGGTACATTGCTCTGCACACAGCAAGCACTAAAATACCACTGATTGATTGCTGAGAAGTTGAGATAGTCAACTGCTGGTTAATTATATAATAAAATTCCAGAAATGTAAGAATAAGCTATAGTCTAAATAAAACCATAGACTCAAGTCACAACATTTTAGGTTAAATTATTCATTATTGTTATTATTAGAAATACTACTACTAATAATAATAACAATAATGTTTTTGTGGTATTTGTTAAACACTTTAGGGCTTACTATGTGCCAAGCACTCTACTAAGTGCTGGGGTAAAGATAGTCAGGTCCCATATGGGGCTCACCATCTAAGTAGGAAGGAGAATCCCCATTTTGGAGATGAGGGAACTGATACCCAGAAGTTAAATGGCTTTCCCAAAGTCACACAGCAGGCAAGTGGCAGAGCCGATATTAGAACCCAGGAACTCTGATTCTGAGGCCTGTGCTCTTTCCACTGGGTCACACTGCTTCTCAAAAATGAAGGGCTTCACATGGGTGTGAAAACAGCTTTCCAACTCTTTCATATAAGTTTTGCATATTTCTACTATACATATGGAATTCTTTCCCTGAGGACAAAAGCCTTCTAGTCCTATGGAGAACACATTCAGCCTTAACAAAAAATGTTCCTTAACTTAGGCTGCAACTCATTTAGTGGTTTTCTTTAACTTTTCTTGACTATCCAGCTTCTCAGATTCCCTTTCAATAGTAGTCCTTTTCAGTTTGGTAATCACCGCCTGCCTCTTTCAGGGTTGCACCTGGAGCGTTTCCAGTACTCTACCAGTCTCAGCTAAGAGAGGGAGAGTCGAGCAGAGGCATATACACATTCCATTCCTAGCTTGGCCAGTGGCTAGCGAGTGGAAGGCAATCTGCTATAAATCAAAACTCACCCATGCTGGGAGACAGTGGCATGGGAGAGAGTCGAGGGCAGAGACTTGAGTTTACCATGCAGATGGTGGCACTGGTAAACCACTTCCATATTTTTACTAAGAAAACTCTATGGATACACTGCCAGAACAATTGCAGATGGAGAGTGGGGTGTTCTGGGAGAGATGTGTCTGTGGTGTCGCTATGGGTTGGAAACAACTCGATGGCATAAAACAAGACAAATCACCTCCTGGTGCAGTTTTAAGGACACAAAGGCATTTCTTAGTTCTTCTTTTTCTGTGTCTATGAAAAATTGCTAAAAGTAAAAACATAATGAAATCCATTTCTACCATAATGCTTTTGCTTAGATTTACTTCTATTCATTCCTGCAGTCAATTCAAAACTGCGGAGTTTCCAGCATTTGCATGACGTCGACTTTTTCTAGGGAGGCAATTCTTATTTCTTCCAGATTCTCTTGAAGTTCATTCATTCATTCATTCAATAGTATTTATTGAGCGCTTACTATTTGCAAAGCACTGTTCTAAGAGCTTGGAATGTACAATTCAGCAACAGATAAAGACAATACCTGCCCAATGATGGGCTCACTGTCTAATTGAGGGAGACAGACCACAAAGCAAAACAGAACAAAACAAAAACAAGACAACATTATCACAATAAATAGAATCAAGGGGATGTACATCTCATTAACAGAATAAATAGGGTAATAAATAATATATACAAATGAGGACAGTGCTGAGGGGAGGGGAAGGAGGGAGGGAGGGGGAGGAGCAGAGGGTGGGCTGGGGAGAGGAGAGGGAGCAGATGGGAAGGTGGCTCTGCTGAGGGGAGGTGAAGGGGGGAGGGGGAGGAGCAGAGGGTGGAGGAGGAGCAGAGGGAGAAGGGGGGAGCTCAGTCTGGGAAGGCCTCTTGGACGAGGTGAGCTCTCAGTAGGGCTTTGAAGAGGGGAAGAGAGTTAGTTTGGGAGAGGTGAGGAGGGAGGGCATTCCCAGGAGAGTGGTAGGACATGGGCCAGGGGCCGATGGCCGGATAGGCTTGAACGGGGGACAGTGAGGAGGTGAGCGGCAGAGGAGAGGAGTGTACAGGGTGGGCAGTAGAAAGAGAGAAGGGAGGTGAGGTAGGAGTGGGCCAGGGGATGGAGAGCTTTGAAGCCAAGAGTGAGGAGTTTTTGTTTCATGTGGAGGCTGATAGGCAACCACTGGAGGTTTTTAAAGAGTGGAGTGACATGCCCAGAGCGTTTCTGTAGGAAGATGATTAGGGCAGCGGAATGAAGAATAGACTGGAGTGAGGAGAGACAGGAGGTAGGGAGGTCAGAGAGAAGGCTGACACAACAAACGAGGTGGGATATTATGAGAGCTTGTACCCAGCAAGGTAGCAGTTTGGATGGAGAGGAAAGGGTGGATCTTGGCGATATTGTAAAGGTGAAACCGGCAGGCATTGGTGATGGATTGGATATGTGGGGTGAATGAGAGAGCTGAGTCAAGGATGACACCAAGGTTGCGGGCTTGTGAGACGGGAAGAATGGTCGTGCCGTCCACAGTGATAGGGAAGTCAGGGAGAGGACAGGGTTTGGGAGGGAAGATAAGGAGTTCAGTTTTGGACATGTTGAGTTTAGGTTGGTGGGCAGGCATCCAGGTGGAGACGTCTTGGAGGCAGGAGGAGATACAAGCCTGGAGGGAGGAGGAGAGAACAGGGGAGGAGATGTAGATTTGGGTGTCATCTGTGTAGAGATGATAGTTGAAGCCATGGGAGCAAATGAGTTCACCAAGGGAGTGAGTAAAGATGGAGAACAGAAGAGGACCAAGAACTGACCCTTGAGGAACCCCTAGAGAAGCAGCGTGGCTCAGTGGAAAGAGCACGGGCTTGGGAATCGGAGGTCATGGGTTCTATCCCCGGCTCCGCCACTTGTCAGCTGTATGACCTTGGGCAAGTCACTTCACTTCTCTGTGCCTCAGTTACCTCATCTGTAAAATGGGGATTAAGACTGTGAGCCTCACGTGGGACAACCTGATTCCCCTGTGTCTACCCCAGCGCTAAGAACAGTGCTCTGCACATAGTAAGTGCTTAACAAATACCAACATTATTATTACAGTTAGTGGATGGGAGGGGGAGGAGGAGCCCGCGAAGGAGACTGAGAATGAACGGCCAGAAAGATAAGAGGAGAACCAGGAGAGGACGGAATGAGATAAGGTGTAGAGGAGAAGGGGATGGTCGACAGTGTCAAAAGCAGCTGAGCGGTCAAGGAGGATTAGGAGAGAGTAAGAGCCACTGGACTTGGCAAGAAAGAGGTCATTGGTGACCTTTGAGAGGGCAGTTTCGAAGGAGTGGAGGGGACCAAAGCCAGTTTGGAGGGGGTCCAGGAGAGAGTTTGAGTTGAGGAATTCAAGGTAGCGAGTGTCACGACTCTTTCTAGGAGTTTGGAAAGGAAGGGTAGGAGGGAGATAGGATGACAACTGGAAGGGGAAGTGGGGTCGAGAGAGAGTTTTTTTAGGATGGGGGAGACATGGGCATGTTTGAAGGCAGAGGGGAAGAAGCCATTGGAAAGTGAGTGGTTAAAGATAGAAGTTAAGGAGGGGAGGAGGGAGGGAGCAATAGTTTTTATAAGGTGAGCGGGAATGGGGTCCGAAGCACAGATGGAGGGGGTGGCACTTGCGAGGAGGGAGGAGATCTCCTCTGAGGATACTGCAGGGAAGGATGGGAAAGTAGAGAAGAGGGTTGGGAGCGGGGGGGGGGAGGAAAAGGGGGAAGGGTGACTTTGGGGAGCTCAGACCTGATTGGGTTAATTTTCGTGATGAAGTAGGTGGCCAAATCGTTGGTGGTGAGGGATGGGGGAGGCGGAGGAACAGGAGGCCTTAGGAGAGAGTTAGAAGTTCCGAACAATTGGCAGGGGTGATGGGCATGGGCGTCAATGAGGGAAGAAAAGTAGTTTTGCCTGGCAGAGGAGAGGGCAGAGTTAAGGCAGGAAAGGATAAATTTGAAGTGAAGATGGTTGGCTTGGTGCTTGGACCTTCGCCAGGAGGGTTCAGCAGCTCGAGCATAAGAGCGAAGGAGGCAGACAGAGGCAGGGCTGCGGGTTAGGGGAGCGAGAGCTGCGGAGAGAAAGGGGGTGAGAGACTTGAGAAGAGTAGAGAGTGTGGAGTTGAGAGCGGTAACCTGATCATCAAGAGTGGGAAGAGAGGATAGGGAGGCAAAGTGGGGTGAGATGCTTTGGGAGAGACGGATGGGATTAAGAAAGCGGGGGTCTCTGTGGGGGAGTAATACTGATTTGCAGGGGGAGAGGGTGTGAGAGAGGAGGCAGGTCTACATCTCTGCCCCTGTCCTCTCCCCATTCCTTCAGTCTCGTATCTCCTCCTGCCTCCAGGACGTCTCTACCTGGATGTCTGCCCGCCACCTAAAACTCAACATGTCCAAAACTGAGCTCCTTATCTTCCCTCCCAAGCCCTGTCCTCTTCCTGACTTCCCTATCATTGTGGATGGTAAAACCATCCTTCCCATCTCTCAGGCCCGCAACCTCGGTGTCATCTTTAACTCGGCTCTCTCATTCACCCCACACATCCAATCCGTCACCAAGACCTGCCGGTCTCACCTTTATAATATCGCCAAGATCCGCCCTTTCCTCTCCACCCAAACGGCTATTTTACTGTTACAGGCTCTCGTAAAATCCCGGCTGGATTATTGTGTCAGCCTTCTCTCTGATCTCCCGTCCTCCTGTCTCTCCCCGCTTCAGTCTATTCTTCATTCCGCTGCCGGGCTTATCTTCTTGCAGAAACTCTCTGGGCATGTCACTCCCCTTCTTAAAAACCTCCAGTGGTTGCCTATCAACCTCCGCACAAAACAAAAACGTCTCACTCTAGGCTTCAAGGCTCTCCATCACCTTGCCTCTTCCTACCTCTCCTCCCTTCTCTCCTTCTACTGCCCACCCCGCGCGCTCCGCTCCTCTGCCCCTCACCTCCTCACCGTCCCTCATTCCCGCCTGTCCCGCCGTCGACCCCTGGCCCACGTCCTTCCGCTGTCCTGGAATGTCCTCCCTCCTCACCTCTGCCAAACTAATTCTCTTCCCCTCTTCAAATCCCTACTTAAAGCTCACCTCCTCCAAGAGGCCTTTCCAGACTGAGCTTCCCCTTTTCCCTCTGCTCCCTCTGCTGCCTCTCTAACCACCCTTCACTTCCCCTCAGCTAAGCCCCCTTTCCCCCCTTTATCCTCTGCTCCTCCCCCTCTAGCTTCCCCTCCCCTCAGCACTGTGCTCGTCTGCTCATTTGTATATACTTTTTATTACCCTATTTATTTTGTTAATGAGATGCACATCACCTTGATTCTATTTATTGCTATTGTTTTAATGAGATGTACATCCCCTTGATTCTATTTATTGCTATTGTTTTTGTCTGTCTGCCTCCCCCGATTAGACTGTAAACCCGTCAATGGGCAGGGACTGTATCTGTTGCCGATTTGTACATTCCAAGCGCTTAGTACAGTGCTCTGCATATAGTAAGCGCTCAATAAATACTATTGAATGAATGAATGGATAGGTTATGGTCTGAGAGAGGGATTTCAGAGCTGGTGAGGGTGGAGATAGCGCAGCGGTAAGAGATGATGAGATCGAGGGTGTGACCAAGTTGGTGAGTGGGTGAGGTGTGGTGGAGCAGGAGGTTGGCAGAGTCAAGGAGTGACTCAAGCAGGCGGGCGACAGAGGAGTGACCAGGTGCATCCATGTGGATGTTGAAGTCTCCAAGAATCAGAATGGGCAGGGAGAAGGAGAGAAGGAAGGTGAGAAAGGGGTCAAGGGGGTTAAAGTAGTTGGAGGTGGCACCAGGGGGGCGGTGGATGACGGTTATAAGAATCTGGAGGGGGTGGTACAGGCAAATGATATGGGCTTCAAAGGAGGGGAAGGAGAGGGAAGGGGGGAGGGATAGTGCGGAAGTGGCACTGGGGTGCGAGAAGGAAGCCGACGCCTTCTCCTTTCCCAGTGAGTCTGGGGCGAGCGAGAAGGAGAGGCCACCGCTGGAGAGAGCAGCAGAAGAGACCGTGTCTTCAGGAGTGAGCCAAGTCTCCGTAAGGGCGAGGAGGAGGAGAGAGCGGGAAAGGAAAAGGTCAAGGATGAAAGGTAGTTTACCTGTAATGGAACGGGGATTCCAAAGGCCACCCTTGACAGCAGCTGTGGGTGCAGGGGAGGGAGGGGGAAGGTGAGGGCTTGGATGGGAATGAGATGGTGGGGGCCTGGGCGGGGAGAGGGGGATGAGGGGTGGCGGTGGGACAGGAGGATTGGAATGGGGTGTGGGAGGAGAAGAGGGAAGGGAAGGGTGTGGGAGGAGGGGGTTTGGTGGAGAAGAGCGCAAGGGAAGGGGGAAGAGGGTGGCGCTGGTAAAGTGGGGTTCTAGGGTGGGGGAGGGGAGGGGGGAGGCAGAGGAGAGTGCGGGAAAGAGGTGGGTGGGAGAGGGGAAGGCGAAGGTGAGGATTAGGAGGGGCAGATGGGAGGAGGCGGTGTGGAAGGACATGGTGAGGTCAGAGAGGTAGGTGGCAGCACTGAGAACAATTAACAATAACATGCGATGGCGGTAATATAGTAATATGATACAAAAATATATTATTAATAAGCGGGTGATGTCCAGGGTCAGGTGTTGACTTGCCTATGGGTCTATCAGATCAAAATCAAAAGGCTAGAGGCAAGGAGAGTCCTGGAGCTCATGGTCCAAGTGTCTCTGAGGCGGCGGAGTGAGCCTTGTGTATGTCCGATGTGGGGAAGGGTGGAGGCGTGGTGGGGGATAGAGGAGAGGAAACTCATGGGGAGAGGAGTAGAAAACCAAGTAACATGGGCGGGGTGAGTAGTTGCGGGCGCAGGTAGCAGCTAAAGTAACACAGTGAGAACAAGGGCAATGTTGTCTGGGATGGGGATGGGGAAGCAGGGGCGGGGAAATCTATCAAGTCTAGTCAGAGCACAGGGGAGGAGGGAATTAGGGCTCCCCAAAGGATGGCCGCTTCTGGGCGGAGAGAGGGAGGACGGTTGGGGATGTAATGCCCCATGGTCTGGAGGGGTTGGGGGGGGGGGGCGGGGAGCAGACGAGCACAATGTCCCACGACGCGGGGGGGGGGGGCTGTGCTGGGGAGTACAAAGTCCACCGTCTGGGTTTGCTACCTGGATGGGCTTCGAGGGGGTGGTAGGCCAGGAGGGTTGGAAGTAGGAGGGTCAGGGAAAGATGGGGGAAGGTCTGTGAGCTACTCGTGGATCTGGTGGCTGTGGGGCCTGCGGTGGCGTGGGGGGAGTCCTAGGTGTTGAAGTCCTTGGGTGGGGGTGCAGAAGTCCGGGTTGGGGAGACGACTTTATCTTGGGTGGTCGACTTTTTCTTGGGTGGCAATTCTTATTTCTTCAAGATTCTCTTGAAGTTGCCAGCTGCCAGTTGCCAGTTGAATTGTCAGCTTCTCCATTTCTAGGTCCTCCAGCCTTTAATTGGGCCTTCAAGAGCTCCAACTCATTGAACTTTCCACAAGTTACAGATAGTTCTTCTATCAGGCTGTCAAGTTGTTCTTGCTCAAGTGTCTTTTGTTGAAGCTCCTGGATCCTTTAGGACAGCTTAAGGAAAAACAAATACAAATGAATGAAATGTGAGAATGAAAATCCCTTTAATGTGCATCCAAAAAGATACAATAGACCCTACACAATATCAGTAGATATTTTGTGGCTCTAAAATTTTGTGTTTTTGTGATAGCAGGGTATTCTGCATTGCTAGTGACCCAAAGAGTGTACTAGAAAGAAATGAAAGTGGTCATTTGTGACTGCATGTCATTTCATTATTTCAAAATAGATGAGATGACAAGAAATTATTAAGGCCTCTCCAGTCACTACAGCAGCTCAAGAGGGTTTAGAGAAATCAAACGATTTGTATTGTATTTTCAAGAAAGAGTCACTAACCTCTAGCTTCATATCATCCAAATCTGAGCCCAGTTTCTGTGCTTCCAAGAACAAACTTGCTATCTGATGTTTTGTTTGTTCATTCTCTTCGATTAGGGCCACATGTTTCATTTCAAACTCCTTAGAGTGCTGTTTAAAATCTTAGTGCTCCCGACCAGTTTTCTGGCCTTCTGACCAGGAAACCGGTAGCTTTGCTTTGGCCTTCTCAACTTCTAGAAGTTCTGTCAACTATCATTTTGAATGGCTTCATTGAGGAATTTGTCTTTTTCGGAAGTAACCAAACACAGCTGCTCAGACTTCTCAAATGCATTTAGAGTATTGGGAAATACTTGTTAAATTGTGCTACATTTAGGAAACAATTTTGGAAGACTTAATTACATAGTAATTCATCTTAGGTGGTAGGTAAAAAAAAAAAATCGTCAGGTCTGCAGAAATTTTCAGCAGCATTAGCTTCTCCTCATAATCCTGCATCACCTACCGCTGCTTCAGCCACACCAATTTGCTCCAACGATTGTCATTAATAATAATAATAATAATGATGAATAAGCACTTACTATGTGCCAAGCACTGTTCTAAGTGCTAGGGGAGCTACAGGGTAATCAGGTTGTCCCACATGGGGCTCACAGTCTTAATCCCCATTTTACAGATGAGGTAACTGAGGCTCAGAAAAGTGTTGTGACTTGCCCAAGGTCACACAGCCGCCAAATGGCAGATCTGGAATTAGAACCCACGACCTCTGACTCCAGAGCCGTGCTCTTTCCACTAAGCCACGCTGCTTCTCTATTTCAAAGCTCTGAGTGGGGTGGTCTTTTGGGCAGCCTGCAGAAACAGAAAATGGGTAAGATGAATTTGGGGGGATTGCAACAGGTGGCAGCAGTCACAGCAGCAACAAATGGGAAGGGAGCTGGGCTTTGAGGCTTAGCAGGTTCTAATCCCAGCTCTGCCACCTGTCAGCTGTGTGACCTTGGGCAAATCACTTCACTTCTCTGGGCCTCAGTTGGGCCCATCTGGAAAATGGGGATGAAGACTGTGAGCCCTACGTGGGACAACCTGATTACCTTGTATCTACCCCAGCGCTTAGAACAGTGCTTGGCACAAAGTAAGCGCTTAACAAATATCAACATTATTATTATTAGAAGTGTCCTCTTCTCACCTTTCCAGGGCTGCTGCTGCTCTCCTACTCCAGCAGAAGACCAACTCAATGTGTGTGAGCTCAAGCAGAAGTGAGCTGGGAAGGACAGAGGAACAGTTTGTCAGGGGCCTGGATGAGAGATGTGCATATCAGGATGGAAAGGGTTGAGGAAGTTCTTTGGGGGAAATGCTGAGACAAAGAGGTACACAGTTTTGTTTTGTTTTCTAAGTTGAAGACTGCTATTTTAGGACATAGTTACCAACTAATTTGCCTGATTGAAGAAATGTCAGGAATTTAAACAAAGACAATAGATAATTGAATAGTGCTATTAAAAGACCAGAATTTGCACTTTTTCACATATTAGCAATTTGCTCTAATTAGTAACATCAGATTCTACTGTGTTTAATTATATCATGAGATCAGCAGTACCTAAATATAAACACCAGGAATCTGGTCCTTTATAAACCATAAGGACTTGAAAAACAAAATCAGTTTAAATGTCTTACAGCTGCTTTCTAGGTAAAACATGCAGCCCAATAAAAAAAGCCATCCCTTCTTTTGAAATATTTACCTCCTTCCTCAGCAATTCTGCTTCATTAGATAATGATTTCAGCTCTGATAAGACATTAACTTCTTTTTGCAAGCTGTATTTTCTTCAACTACTTTGTCCAGTTCACTTTTAAAACCAATTAGTTTTCTTTCCAATTCCACCGAAGACAGAAAATTTAAAGTTTGGGATGAATTCAATGATAAATCAAAAGAAGTTTTTTATCTACCGTGACAGTTTAAGAAATTCAAAGGATGTGATCCTTTTCAACATTGTGTTTACTTAGAGGACACTTTGACAAAAATGACACTACTGTTTTGACCCCAGAGTGCCAGACAGAAGGTAAGTTCTTAAAGATTATTATTCTTACTACTTAACTGGTTATTGATCATTTTCTGGGACAGGCATCTATAAATATATAGTGAATGGTTCCCCCTAGTGGTCCCATTTAAAACTATTTGGCATTTAAAACTCAAGAACACACTAAGCCTAACTCAACATTATACATACTTCATAAACTCAAAAGTTAACATTTGAAAGGCAGTTATTTAATATTCCACAGTATTTCACAGAAAGAAGAGTTGACCAAAAGATGAGTAAGATCAAAATAGATAAAAGCTTAGTTATAGAAAGGACCTTTGGGAACTTTGCCATCTATTCAATAGTATTTATTGAGCGCTTACTATGTGCAGAGCACTGTACTAAGCGCTTGGAATGTACAAATCGGCAACAGATACAGTCCCTGCCCTTTGACGGGCTTACAGTCTAATCGGGGGAGACAGGCAGACAAGAACAATGGCAATAAATAGAGTCAAGGGGAAGAACATCTCATAAAAACAATGGCAAATAAATAGAATCAGGGTCATGTACGTCTCATTAAACAAAATAAATAGGGTGATGAAGATATATACAGTTGAGCGGACGAGTACAGTGCTGAGGGGGTGGAACGGGGGAGGAGGAGAGGGAAAGGGGGGAGAAGAGGGATTAGCTGCGGAGAGGTGAAGGGGGGGTAGAGGGAGCAGAGGGAAAAGGGGGGAGTTCAGTCTGGGAAGGCCTCTTGGAGGAGGTGAGCTTTAAGTAGGGATTTGAAGAGGGGAAGATAATTAGATTGTCGGAGGTAAGGAGGGAGGGCGTTCCAGGACCGCGGGAGGACGTGGCCCAGGGGTCGACGGCGGGATAGGCGAGACCGAGGGACGGTGAGGAGGTGGGCGGCAGAGGAGCGGAGCGTGCGGGGTGGGCGGTAGAAAGAGTGAAGGGAGGAGAGGTAGGAAGAGGCAAGGTGATGCAGAGTCTTGAAGCCTAGAGTGAGGAGTTTTTGTTTGGAGCGGAGGTTGATAGGCAACCCCTGGAGGTTTTTAAGAAGGGGAGTGACATGCCCAGAACGTTTCTGCAGGAAGATGAGCCGGGCAGCGGAGTGAAGAATAGACTGGAGCGGGGCGAGAGAGGAGGAAGGGAGATCAGACAGAAGGCTGACACAGTAGTCTAGCCGGGATATTACGAGAGCCTGTAGCAGTAAGGTAGCCGTTTGGGTGGAGAGGAAAGGGCGGATCTTGGCGATATTGTAAAGGTGAGACCGGTAGGTCTCGGTAACAGATCGGATGTGTGGGGTGAACGAGAGAGACGAGTCAAGGATGACACCGAGGTTGCGGGCCTGAGAGACGGGAAGGATGGTCGTACCATCCACGGTGATAGGGAAGTCTGGGAGAGGACCGGGCTTGGGAGGGAAGATGAGGAGCTCAATTTTGGTCATGTTGAGTTTTATGTGGCGGGCAGACATCCAGATGGAGACGTCCCGGAGGCAGGAGGAGATGCGAGCCTGAAGGGAAGGGGAGAGGACAGGGGCAGAGATGTAGATCTGCGTGTCATCTGCGTAGAGATGGTAGTCGAAGCCGTGAGAGAGAATGAGTTCACCAAGGGAGTGAGTGTAAATGGAGAACAGAAGAGGGCCAAGAACTGACCTATGAGATCTATGAGAGGTTAATTTAGTATTTTCAGTAAAAATCTACTGTAGCGCAGCTTGCATTTTCTTGTAGCTGACTTTTCCTGCTGACAACTGACTTTGATATACCTGAAGATCCTTATCCATTTGTTCATATGTACTTGAGAGTTCTTTCTATAGGGCCACCATTATGTAGAGAGGAGAAAAATATGTATGTTTATCTAACCTTAATGTATTCCAAACAAAACATTTTAAAGGGACATTTCTTACCATTTTCTCTTTCAACTCAAGATTTTCACTGCTAAGGAAGGCTGATTTTTTTTTATGCACCAAGGGCTGTGATTTCAGTATCACAGAGAAACCGCTTCATCTTCTAGATGTCTTCAGATACATTTTTCATTATTTGCCTGGGATAACTCCAAGATTGAATATAATGGGATAATTAACATCCAAACCAATTTCTCCCTAGGGACATCTCTGTTCTGAATTACCCAATACTTTTAGTAGCTCAAAAGGTCGAATAAACCATAACCAAGAAATTAATTAAAATATGAATTATTCACAATCCTCTAAAGTAGCTGTGAATCAAAATCAGATGATTTGAACACAATTCATGATTCTGGTTTAAAAAGATTGTTTCCAACTATCATTCAGATTTAGGAAGGATTTTCCCTCTTCGCTTTGCCTCCATGGTTCTCTCAGATAATATATCCAAGAGCAAAGCATGAATGGCAAACAAATCCTCATCAGAATCAGTTCTCTTATATTAGTGGACCTAATTAAATACCAGGCAGATAATGGCTCAGTTGTGCTTTCTAAAAGAAATCTGACTGCAAATCTATTGCTAGAAAAAGCAGCTTTCTTAGTTTCAGAGAAGTCAAGTTCTAAACCAAATATCAAGTAACATGTTCTTTAATGAAAGTTCAAAACACACAAAGTCACCACTGAACATAATTCTACTTTTTACAGCTGAAAAGGAGACATCCACTTTTCCTGTTCTTTGCTTCTGTAACTCCTCTATATGCCTTTGTAGTTCCTTTATCTGGTTTTCCTTTTCTTGAAGCAAGTCTAATTTTGATTTACGTTCTATCTGAAGCAATAAGAGTAGAATGAAGAAATTAGTACTTCAAGTAGAGCCTGGTAGAGGACCTGAATTCTAATCCCAGCTCTGCCACTTGTCTGCTGTGGGACCTTGGGTTAATCATTTAACTTCCCCACTGATATTCATATTTGAAATTCACCCCATCCTCAACCCCACTTATGTACATATCTTTAAATTTGTTTGTTTGCTTGTTTCATGGTATTCATTAAGCACTTACTATGTGTCAAACACTGCTCTAAGTGCTGGGGTAGGTACAACTCAGTTATTTGTTTATATTAATGCCTGCCTGCCCCTCTAGAATGTACGCTTATTGTGAACAGGAAAAGTATCTGACTCTGTTGTATTGTACTGTCCCAAAAGCTTAGTACACTGGTCTGCACATAGTATGCATTGAATAAATACTATTGATTGATTCTCTGGGCCTCAGCTTCCTCATCTGTAAAATAGGGATTAAATCCTATTCCCTCCTACTTAAATTGGGAGCCTTTTGTGGGACAGGGACTGTGTCCAACCTGTTTATCTTTTATCTACCTAAGCACTTAGTTCAGCCCTTAGCACATAGTACTTAATAAGTATCATAGTAAATAAAAAAAAATAAAGAGGATTCTAAAGACAAAATTTTACACAGAACTTTTTACTCCTGGGACAACTTACATCCATTACTTCTGGAACACAGGTGCACTCCTGCAAAACCATGTTTTAAGAAAAGTAGGGTAACACAGAGATAATGTCCATTTGAGATCCCATGAATCCTTGAGTTTAAGAAGGCTTGGGCAGAGGGGCGGGACAGGTGGGGAAGAGGGAACAACACTCTAGAATCATTTTTCAGCATCTCTAACCTCCTCCTCTTCTTCAGTTTGCCTTTCCAGGGTTTCAAAGTCATCTAAATCTCTTTCTTTTAGATTCATCTCTATTTCAGTGTTTTCTCTTTTCAGCTGTTCAGTCTAATACCAAGTTGGCAAAGCTAGCCCACAATGAATTCAACTCACTTTCAATGTTTTCCTATGTAATAAAAGTAATAAAAACCAGATGGTTAGATTTTTTTTCCTTCCCTATAAAATTACTGTTACTTTTAGTGATTATCATTTCCTTCCCATTCTAACTGGTCTTTGGCTCAGTCAAACCTCTCTGCCATCTTTGGAGTTTTATTATTATTATTAATAATAATAATATTTATTATATGCTTTACTATGTGCCAAAATATTCCCAAGAAGTAGTGTGCCTAGTCGAAAGAGTGTAGGCCTGGGAGTTAGGGGACCTGGGTTCTAATCCCTGCTCTGCCACATGACTGCTGGCTGTGTGGCCTCAGGCAAGTTACTTCACTTCCCTATCCTTCAATTTCCTCATCTGTAAAATAGGGATTAAATGCCCTCCTTCATCCCTTAGACTTGGTGGGGGCGGGGAGGGCGGGGGCAGTCCCATGAGTGAAAAGGGCATTGTACCTTGTATCATCCCCAGAGCTTGGCACATGGTAAGCATTTAAATACCATTACATTATAATAACCAGATCCCCAAACAATTCCTGCCATGGAGAGGGCTCACAATCTAAGAGAGAGCATCTACTGGGGTGGAGAAGTTCTTATCCACCAGTTTATTGATGATTGTCCAATTTCACTTGGACACCCTCCTGCTCACATGTCCTCGCCCTTACCTAGCCTAGCTATTTTTCTTAACACCTCTTGGGGATAGAGCATGGGTCTGGGAGTCAGAAGGTCATGGGTTCTAATCCCAGCTCCTCCTCTTATCTGCTGTGTGGCCTTGGGCAAATCACGTAACTTCTTTGTGCCTCAGTTACCTCATCTGTAAAATGGGGATTAAGACTGTGAGCCCCATGCAGAACAGGGATTGGGTCCAACCTGATTTGCTTGTATCCACCCCAGTGCCTGGCACATAGTAAGCAGTTAACAATACCAATAATAATTCTTTTTCAGTTCCCAGAGGTAACTGTCCTTTTTAAGCATGGTTAGCTGGGAAAATGGGGAGGTCAAAGTTCCATTTTCAAATGTTTCCCATTAATGCCACTCCAAACTGATCTTTTATTCTCTAAATCTACTTCCTCTCCTTTTGTTGAAAACATAAATCTATCCTCTCACTCTTCATCATTTAGCCCTTACCTTCGCCACCTATACCATCTTTTGCACTCCCAGACTTGCTGCTACAACAGGTTTTTCCTATTCCAGATATCAGGAGCAGCATGAAGAAATGCATGAAAATGGGATGAACACAATGTTAAATAATTTATTTCTTGCAATTATTCATGGTTACTAACCTAGTGTGCTCCTTGGAGCACATACTGGGTCACCAAGTGAAATATAAAATTCTTTCCTTGGAAATACCAGCCTGGTAAAAGTAAAACTTTGGTGATATATCCTTTATATTTAACCTACCTTTTCTGATATTAGTATTTCACAAAATTGCACTGAATCCAATAAACTTGTTCCTTGGACTGGGAAAGCAATATTTTCCATAAATAATTTGAAAATCCAAGTCATTGAAATGAATACTTAGGACTTTTTTTTTCTCAGAACAAGAGTTCTGAAAGGTAAATCAACTAATATGAAATGAAATTCCCTGTTACAGGATGCTGAGAATACTTTATGTGGCCTGAAAGTCATGTGCCAATTCTCTCTCCATTCCCTGAAGTATTGGTAATTTGAACTCTCTCTATTAAAGACAGATAATCATGCAGGACCCAGCAGTGGTCACTGTTAGCATAAATCCAATTTGGAGAATCTCCTGTCCTGGAGATGCCCCCTTCCAAGGGGATGGGTCAGGTTTGGGATTGATTTAAGGATTCGAATAGGTTCATTCTGGCACCACCTTGGAAGATCCAATTCAAACCTGTAGCAATCCTGGGCGTTCAATCAGGGAGACTGATGAAAAAACCGGCCAACTCCCAGATTCCCACAGAGCACATCACAATACACAGTGCAGTTAATTAATGAACCGGAATGTTTGGAGATCTTTAGGGGGGCATGTGAGAGGGCACCTGAGGCTGATGGCCAGCTACGCCTGAGCGACATAAATTTGGTCTGGGCAGAATTCCAAGAAGGGGCCACCTGGTGCCCACTCTCTACATGAATTCCTAATTATTTATGGAAATGTTATATTGTCACATATATTAAAACCTGACAAAGAAGAGCATACTGGGAAGTGCACGATTTCTGGAAGGCACCAATTTTGACATTTTGCATGTCATATTAAAGTACCTGACTTAGCTTGGTTGCTGAATTCCATTCTGCTTCTGATATCATGCCAAGACTCAAAGGTTCAAACTCTAAATATTCAGTAGAGGCCACTAAAATAAGAAAAGTTTGGAAAAATAACCCAAGGAGTATCATTTTCTTCCAAAAAACTTCAGGAAAGGTCAGCCCCACAAATGAAAATTTCTGCAACAACTAAAATGATCAATCAATCAGTGATATTTATGGAGTGCAGAAACCTCTACTAAGTGCTTGGGAGAATACAACAGAGTTGGTCATAGACAAGAGCTTGCCCCCAAGGAGCCCTCCCCAAGCACACTTGGGGAGACAGACACTAAAATTGGGACACTAAACAGACACTAAACTTGGGAGACAGACACTAAAATTGCAGGTAGGGGAAGCAAGAATATGATTAGTGGTATGGGAATAGGGTGAATACCTAAGTGCTTAGTGGGTGGAACTAAGTGCAAAGGTGAAGCAGTATCTTAGGAAATAAGGTAGGGGGTGGGTGATGACATCTTAGTCAGGGAAGGCTTTACCTCTCCACTCCTAACTTGTCTCGTTCTCTGCAGTCTCACATTTCCTCTTGCTTTCAGGACAGCTCTACCTGGAGGTCCCACTGACACCTCAAACTAAATATGTCCCAAATGGAATTCAATTTGCCACCCAAGCCCTGTGCTCTTCCTGTTTTCCCACCACTGTACACAACACTACTTTTCTTCTTGTAACACTGGCCTTGTCCTCAACCTATTTATCTCATTCACCCTATCACCAAATTCTGTTTGTTCTACCTTCAATTGTATTGTACTACATCAATACAATTCACCTTTTCCTCTCCATCCAAACTGCTACTGCTACATGCAATCCAAGCATGTATCCTATCCTGCCTTCACAACTTCATCTGCCTCCTCACCCATCACCCTACCTCCTCTCTCTCCCCTCCAGTCCATATTTCACTCTGCTCCCTGGATCACTTTTCTACAAAACTGTTCAGTCCATGCTTCTCCACTCCTCAAGAACCCTCAGTGGTTGTCTGTCCACCTCTGCTTCAAGGACAAACCCCTCACCATAGGCTTTAACACTTTCAATTAGCTCTTCCCCCTCCTATCTTACTTCACTGATCTCCAACTACAATGCAGCCCACACACTTCATTCCTTTAATTCCAGCTTGTTTACTGTGCCTCAATCTCATCCATCTCATCACTGACCCCTTTCCCACACCCTTCCTCGGGCCTGGAACTCCCTTCCCTTCCATCAACCAATCAATAGCATTTATTGAGCAATTACTCTGTGCAGAGTACTGAATTAAATGCTTGGGAGAGTACAACAGAATTAGTAGACACATTCCCCGCCCACAATGAGCTCACAGTCTAGGTAGGGATTCAGACATTAATATAAATACATAACTGATCCATATATAAATGCTGTGGGGTTGAGGGAGGGGTGAATAAAGGGAGCAAATTAGGGCAACGCAGAAGGGAGTGGGAAAAAAGTAAATGAGGGCTTAGTCAGGGAAGGCTTCTAGGAGGAGATGTGCCTTCAATAAGGCTTTGAATGTGTGAAGAGTCAGTGCCTGTTGGATATGAGGCGGAAAGGCATTCCAGACCAGAGGCAGGATGTGTGCAAGAGGTCGGTGGCGAGAGAGATGAGATCAAGGTACAGGGAGAAGGTTAGCATTAGAGGAGCAAACTGTCTTCTGGGTTGTAGTAGGCAAGTAGCCAGGTGAGGTAGGAGAGGGCAAAGTGATTGAGTTCTCTAAAGCCAGTGGTGAGGCATTTCTGTTTGATGTGCAGGTTGATGGGCAACCACTGAAGGTTCTTGAGGTGTGGGGAATGTGTTTGTAGAAAAGTTATGTGGGCGGCAGAGTGAAGCATGGACTGGAGTGGGGAGAGACAGAAGGCAGGGAAGTCAGCAAGGAGGCTGATACAGTAATCAAGATGGGATAGGATAATTGCTTGGATTAACGTGGTAGCAATTTGGATGGAGAGGAAAGGGTGGATTTTAGTGATGCAAAAGTTAAACTGACAGGATTCAGTGATAGATTGAATATGTGAGTTGAATGAAAGAGATGAGTCAAGGATAACACCATGGTTATGGTCTTGCAAGACAGGAAGGATGGTGATGTCATATATGCCAGACCCCCACTCTTTCCACCTTTAAAGCCTTATTAAGGTCACATCTCCTCCAAGAGGCCTTTCCCCCAGAAGCCCTCTTTTCCCTGGCTCCCTTCTCTTCTGCTTTGCCTATGCATTGAATCTATCCCCATTAAGTGCTTGATAGTCATTCTACCCTCAGCCTCCCTAGCACTTATGTACATTTTCCTAACATTCATATTAATGTCTGCCTCCCCTTCTAGACTGTAAGCCCCTTTTGGGGAGGGAGTGGGTCTACCAACTCTTGTTTTGTACTCTCCCAAGCACTTCAGAAAAGCTGTGAGAAAAAGTGTGGCCTAGTGGAAAGACCATGGACCTGGGTTAGAGGAACTGGGTTCTAATTCCCATGAGTCACTTGTCAGCTGTGTGACCTTGGGCAAGTCACTTAACTTCTCTGTGCCTAGGTTGCCTCATAAGAATAATAAGAATTATGGTATTTGTTAAGCGCTTACTATGTGCCAGGCACTGTACTACGAGCTGGGGTGGATCCAAGCAAATCGGGTTGGACCCAGTCCCTGTTCCCTGTTCCCAGATGAGATACCTGAGGCACAGAGAAGTGAAGCGACTTGCCCAAGGTCACACAGCAGACAAGTGGTGGGACCAGGATTAGAACCTATGACCTTCTGACTCCCAGACCCATGCTCTATCCACTATGCCATGCTGTTTCCCTTAAAAATCTGTAAGATTGGGATTAAGATTGTTAGCCCCATGTGGCACATGGATTGTATTCAACCTAATTAACTTGTATCTACCCCAGCTCTTAGTACAGTGCCTGGAACATATTTAGTGCTCTTAAATGCCATTAAAAAAAAAGCATTTAGTACAGAACTCTGCACACAATAAACACTCAATAACTACCATTAATTGATTGCTTCCTGGCAGAGATGTGATTTTAGTAATAATAATAATAATGATGGTGTTTGTTAAGCGCTTACTATGTGCCAAGCACTGTTCTAAGCGCTGGGGGTGATAGAAGGTGGCCAGGTGGTCCCATGTGGCTCTCCCAGTCTTAACGCCCATTTTACAGATGAGGTCACTGAGGCACAGAGAAGTTGATTGACTTGCCCAAAGTCGCACAGCTGACAAGCGACGGAGCCAGGATTAATAATGTTGGTATTTGTTAAGCGCTTACTATATGCAGAGCACTGTTCTAAGCGCTGGGGTAGGTATGGGGTCATCAGGTTGTCCCACATGGTGCTCACAGTTTTAATCCCCATTTTACAGATGAGGAAAATGAGGCACAGAGAAGTTAAGTGTCTTGCCCACAGTCACAGCTGACAAGTGGCAGAGCCGGGATTCGAACCCATGACCTCTGACTCCAAAGCCCGTGCTCTTTCCATTGAGCCACGCAGATGAGGAGAGTAGTGACCTGTTGGCTATGTGGAGGGAGGTAGTTACAGGCAGATGGAAGGGTTATGAGCCAAGGGTTGGGGATGGGGAGACGAGATGGAGGCACAGTGAGAGGTTGGTGTTTGAGGAGCCAAGGGTGCTGACTGGGTTGTGGTGGGAGAGCAGTTTGGCTAAATAAGAGGCAGAGAGCAAATTGAAGGTCATCAAGGTGATGGTGAGGAGTTTCTGCTTCATGCAGAGATGGATGGGCAACCACTGAAGGTACTTGAGGAGCTCATGTGGAGTAGTAGTCAAATCAAATGTATTTATTAAGTGCTTTCTGTGTGCAGAAAATGTACTAATCAATCAATCATATTTATTGAACGCTTACTGTGTTTTAGGAGAACCGACTCTACAGAACTCAACTCACTCTCTCCCCATCCCTTCTTCGATCTTGTACCAATAATCCATAGCCCTGGATCACCTGCACAGTCTACCTCCTTCGCTCTTGCGCTCGAGCCACAGAGCACTGCTGGCAGAAACCTAAATATCAGGCCAACTTTGTCCACTTTAAGTTTATCCTTGCGTGCTTTAACTCTGCCCTCTCCTCTGCTCAGAAAAGCTATTTCTCTACCCTTATTGACACCCATGCCCATTGCCCTCGCCAGTTGTTCCAGACATATAACTCCCTCCTCAGCCCCCTGTCCCCCCGCCTCCCCCGTCCTTTGCCCCCAGTGACCTGGCCACCTACTTTATTAAGAAAATTGACACCATCAGGTGTGAGCTCCCTAAAACTGCCTCTGCCCCTCTTCAGTCCCTTCTCCCTCTGGTCCCCTCTTCAACTCTGCCATCCTTTCCAGTGATTTTTCCCTCCTCCCAACCCCACAGCACTTATATACGTATCTGTAATTTATTTATTTATATTAATATCTCCCCACTTCTGAACTGTAAACTTGTTGTGGGAAGGGAATGTGTCCGTTTATTGGTGTATTGTGCTCTCCCAAGCACTTAATACAGTGCTCTGCATACAGTAAGTGCTCAATAAATATGACTGAATGAATGAATGAATAATTCCTACCTACGTATTCTCTCCTAGTGCTTAGTATAGTACTCAGCACACAGCTACTACTCCCACCACTGCCTACAGTATACATTGCTGCAGGGCATGTCGTGGATGAATTAAGGAATATTTTCCTTCACACACCGGGCTCTTCTCCAACTTCCCCATCTCCAGCATTGGCTCCCTAATAAATCTTACTAAATGTCATTTTGTGGTAAGTTGACATTTTCAGGAAAGCAACTGACAGTGAGGAATGCCTATTTGCCAATCTGTTGATAGCGATTATTGAGTGCTTACTTTGTTCCAAGCACTGTATAAAGTGCTTTGGAGAATACCCTAGTTAGTAGGTCTGATCCCTGACCTCTAGGTGTCTCAATCTACCAGGGGAAGACAGACATTAAAATATGTTTATGGAAAGGCTCGGTTCTGCTATAGCACAAAGTTTCACTATGCATTTTGGCTAGAATGTTGTTAGGGAATTAGGGGGCATTTGTCTAACAACATGAGACTGTTTGGATATGGTGCACTGTGCACCTGGATTTACTCTCTTTATTCACCCCGCCCTCAGCCCCATAGCACTTAAGTACATCTTAAGTACCTATCTGTAATTTATTTATTTGTATTAATGCCTCTCTCCCCCTCTAGACTATAAGCTCACTGCGGGTAGGGAACATGTCTGCCAAGTCTGTACTCTTCCAAGCTCTTAGTACTGTGCTCTGCACACAGTAAGCACTCAATAAATATGATTGATTGGAAGAAATGATCCATATCCATTTGTGAGTGGTGTTTGTACCAGCACATGACAGCATGAGTGCTTCTTAGTGTACAGATTTTTAATCAATCAGTCAAGCAAACAATGGTATTTATTGAACCCTTTCTATGTACAGAGCACTGTACTAAGTGCTTGGGAGAGTGCAATATAACAGAATTAGTGGGCATGTTCCCTGTCCATAATGAGCTTACAGTCTAGAGGGGGAGACAGACATTAATATGAATAAATAATTTATACTATATAATTTAAAGATATGTACATAAGAGCTGCAGGGCTGAGGGGGGAATGAATATCAGATGTCCAAAGGTAACAGATCTAAGTGCGTAGACAATGCAATCATTTTGAAATACTGTAACTCATGTGTTACAAAACTGGGTTTACAACTTCTAGTTCCTTCTTCAGCTCCATTATTTCCTTTCAATATCTCTTCAAGAGGGCTTCCTCATAATAATTATGGTATTTGTTAATTACTTACTATGTACCAGGCACTGTACTAAGCGCTGGGATGGGTACAAGCAAATTGGGTTAGACACAGTCCCTATCCCACATGGGGCTCACAGTCTCAATCCCCATTTTACAGATGAGGTAACTGAGGCACAGAGAAGTGAAGTGACTTGCCCAAGATCACACAGCAGACACGTGGCGGAGCTGGGATTAGAACCCATGACCTTCTGACTCCCAGACTCATGCTCTAATACTTCATGGATGTGAGAGGCATTCTTCATGTACTTAGCAGTGCTGGCAAACTAGGGCAAGGAGAGGGACCATTACGTTTTGTCAGTGGCAAATGATCATTTAGTTAATGGAAGTCAAGAAGTGATTTTAGAGATTTACTAGACTACTGTGAAGAACATGATGCACTAGTTCTATGTTCAATTTAATAACTTAAAGAAAATGGTCACAAGTAAAACTCTTAAAATTGCTATCTAATCCTCCTTTTTATTTATTCTTCTTAGTGTTAAAGTCAATTATTCATCATTTTGATATTATTATTTGGGGGACATTTCTTGGTCCCACCACCCCAAAACAATCCATTAATAACTCAATTTCTAATTCATTAATAATTGCTCAATTAGTTAATAACATTTATTGAGTACTTACTCTAAACAGAGCATTATACAAAACACTTGGGAGCAAACAACATGATTAGTGGACACTACCTTGCCAGTGACTCCTTGCCCATGTCCTCCCTCTCACCTGGAACTGCCTCCCCCTTAATAGCTGATAGACTACCACTCTCCCTACCTTCTAAACCCTTCTAACAATTACATCTCCTCCAAGAGGTCTTCCCCGACTAAACCCTCATTTCCTCTATTCCTTCTCCCTTCTGCATCTCCTATGCACTTAGATCAGTACCCTTCAAGCACTTGATATTCACCCCACCTTCAACCCTGCAGTACTTAAGTCCATATGCATAATTTATTTTAATGTCTGCCTCCCAATCTAGACTGTAAGCTCTTTGTGGGCAGGGAACATGTCTACCAACTTTATTGTACTGTACTCTCCCAAATACTTAGTACAGTGCTATGCACACAGTAAGTGCTCAATAAGTAGTATGGATTGATTGATTGATTGAATCAACAAGCTTATAATGAACCAAACTGCCTGACCTCTGGCCCAGAATTAAGTATTCATTCATTCAATCACATTTATTGAGTGCTTATTGTGTGCAGAGACAGTACTTAGTAGCACTTGGGAGAATACTACAATAGACAAGTTCCCTGCCCACAATGAGCTTACAGTCTAGAGGAGGGGAGGCAGACATTAATATAAATAAATAAATTGCAGATATGTAACTAAGTGCTATAAGGCTGAGTTGGGGGGACGGGTGTGAACAAAGTGGGAAAGTCAGGGCAATGCCGAAGGGACTGGGAGAAGAGGAAAGGGGGGCTTAGTCAGGGAAGGTCTCTTGGAAGAGTAGAGCGAGTCTTAGGTGAAAAAGATAGATCTTTTGCCACTCATGAGATTCATTTAAACCCTACAAAGTGTATTCCTGTCTCTGGTGTCCACAACTGTCTAGATGGGTTACAGCCTTTACTGTTTTCCGAATTTGCATCTTGGGAGTAGAGGAAGAGCCTTTTGTTGTTGAGTTCTTTCTCTCTTAAGCTTCCTTTGCCTCTGAAGGGTCAATGTAAAGTCAATCTCAGAGGAACTTAGTGTTTACTGCTATTGGGGGAGATAAAGACTAGTGTATGTGAGTGATACTCTCTTCTGAAGAGTTTTCAACTGTAGTTAGGTTAACGTTTTCATTTCCTAGAGGACCTGGCAGCTTTGAGCTTGCTTCTGGGTATTCTGAGCTTTGTGACCTTTTGTCAAGGACCATAGCGACCACTTTCTTGTTTGTTACTTCCAGCCTGGTCTGTCTGCTGCAGTGGTGTACCCCGGGGATTGTTGGAGATTGCTCCTTCACTAAGTCTTTAAATTCTGTGTTCTACCCTCCTGGTTGGATGCATGTGCCCCATTTCATTGAATGTGGATTTTCATTGTTTGCTAAGATTTTATATTTCTGATGCTTTATTCAAGAGGCATTCTGGGAGGGGATCTTTTTTCTTAGTTTTAATAAAAAATAGTGTAAAATTGATTCATATGAACAAATCAAGTGTTAGTGTTAGTGTTATGTGTATGTGTTGTGTGTTACTACACAGAGTAACAAGTCTGGCTTTTGAACCAGAAGGTTTGTTATATGATCCTGAATAAATGTTTATAAACTGTCTTCATATAGCAACACACATAAAGCCCAAAAAACTAGTTTAAAAAAAAATGATACCTATACTTAGTTGGAAATTAAATTACTTCTTATCAAAAATATGTAGAAAGTATAACCATCCAACTCTCTGACAAATTTCTACTTTCCAGTCTTTCTTTTTTAAAATTAGCCTATTTAAGGCTAGCCTGGAGCATGTTTGCTTTTTCAAAGACAAAACCTTCTTACCTGGAGAGGACAAAGTGTTACATCAAAAGACAATGATGGTGTAATAGTGCAGATTAACGCTGTTTTTGCACTTCCTCCCAGGGAATTCTGCAGAATCCATCACAATAATTTATGAAACCTCTAGCAGTCAGAAATAGAGTTTGGAAAAAGAAGTTTAGTTATCTTTTCCATGTCAGATTAATAAATAAAATATGTTTTAACCAACGGGGATTATCCTGCATAAAGTAATACTTTTGCAACACATTGCAAAGCTGCCCATTATAAGCTGTCCTTGGACTTATGACAACTGGTTCCTGAAAACTGTCTTAAGTTGAAATCTTTGAAGTCAGAGTCAAGTTTCTCATAGGAACAATGTTATAAATGGAGGATATTTCTGAAACAGAGACAGTTACCCTGTTTTTACTGAAATCACCCAGAATTAAATACTCAATCAATGAGAGGTAAATGATAACTACATTGACGTATTTATATTGGCATCAGAGAGGTTCCACTGTGGATGTGTCAACCCTCCCTAGCAAGCGGGTAACCCCCACTCCAAGCCTTCAGGACTCCACATTCCACTCCCTGCTGTCTTTAACCTTTCTTTTCCTTTCCCCTCCCCATCATAGTTTTTAAAGTTATTTTTTCATTTCCCACAGCTTCCATATGCCCTCATCCCCACAGCTAAGGCCCTAAAGGAGGCTAGTGTTGTAATTGAAACCCATGTAGTGTAAAGCCGAAATTCAGAAATATATAGGCGCCATTTGTCTTAAATTGAGGACTAACTGAATTATTGTAAATTATAACCATCATCCATATGGAAGCCCAAATTATTCCCAAATCACTGGAAAATAAGGAAAAGATCATAGCCTCATGCACACAAAGTCCATCCAGGGTGGTCAATCTTCAGTCATTGGCTTAGCTCATTGAGCCACATCATCTCTCTACAACAGTGTTTCTCAAATGAGGCCAAGGACATGTTGAAATGTCCTTGAAATATTAACACTTTCTCACTTTTTTTTATGGTATTTGTTAAGTGCTTACTATGTAACAAATACTGTTCTGAGAGCTGAGGTTGATACAAGTGAATTATGTTGGACACAGTCCCTTGTCTTGCATGGGGCTCATATTCCAAGTAGAGGAAAGACTACTTAAGCATTTCAAATGCACTTAGTTAAATGGTAATTAGTTTATGTTTAACTCAGTTTGAACATTGCTAAGTTTCTTGACCACTTGTCCCAAAATAAACAAGCTTTGGTTTATATTGCATCCTTCTTTTAGTCAAATACCTAAATATATTTGAAAAGACACTTTTAATAAAACCCGGGAAAACTAGAAAGTCTGAAAATTAGGACAGCAGGTTGACATCTTCCAGTCCTTCTGAGGCATATGAAGTTTAGAGGACGTCCCCTCTCTAGTCCTTATTTACATTTCTCTTCCACCTCTGACCTAGCAAAGACATGGGGAAAGGAAAATAGAGAATAGGAAAAAAGAAAGAGGGGAGGGTGAATGAAAAGAGGGTGAGTGGAGGGAACAAGTATCTCCCCCAAGAAGCAGCCCCTCTAGCCTTTCAATCCAAGTACTTGCCACTTTTCTTCACAAAACCACCACCTACTTGAACCAGCCCCTTCAAAACCAGCAGAAACACCTACAGTCTCCTCAGAACTTTGGGAGTGTCCTGTTGGGCCCAGTGGGAGCAAGACTTCCCTTGCCACCTGGTGGTTTAAATTCTGACAGTCAATGAGAGGTGGTAGCCAACTATGGGGACAGTCCCAGGGTACCCTAGTGTGGGCCCCAAAGAATGTCCCTGCCTTAGCAACCCCTCCTCCCCCCCACCAAAAAAAAAACAAAAAAAAACAACCAACAACAGAGGGTTCTAGTACCCTGGGGATACACCAGGGCTTCCAATCCAATAAGTGGCTGAAATTGGGTAGCTCTGGCCAGGAGTGTCCACAAGGCTGACTTTGCTCTGGGATGATTTACCTTTGGCTCCAGTTTGGCTAGGTCATTTGCTGCAAGCAAATTCATTTAAGATTCATGAAAGTACCCTTTTGGATAAAATACTTCTATTCAAAAATTACAAAAAGAAACCCATGCAAACAGCCCGGTGTGGTATCTCTCCCAGGAGTGCCCAGAGAAGCATGGAAGCACAAGGAGGCTGATGGCGACCTGAAAATGCCTTAGGTGATGCTGGCTCCTAGGACCTTCTACTTAGACCAGACACCCCCTTTCCAGTAATTGTGGTATTTGCTAAGCACTTACTTTGTGCCGAGTACTGTACTAAGCATTGGGGGTAGATGCAAGATAGGTCTAACATGGGACTTCTAGTCAAAGTAGGAAGGAGAACAGGTATTGAATCTGCATTTGGCAGATGAGGGAACTGAGGCACAGAGAAGTTAAATGGCTTGCCTAAGGTCACACAGCATGTATATGGTGGAGCCAGGATTAGAACCCATGTTGTCTGACTCCCAGGCCTGTGTTCTTTCCGCTAGGCCATGCTGCTTCCCAAAGAGCAAAGTCCTCTAACATGAACAGGACTCATATGAAAGCTTAATTGTGAGAACTAGATATTTACATGTTTTCCACATCCTGCACAGTAAATTCCCTTAAGTAACTCAAAACTGTCACTGTTTCAATCCCTGGATAACATTTATCATGTGGGTACAGATTGCCTAGGGAACAATTGAATAGTGAGCTGAAATTTGGATGAATTTTGAAAAATGAATGCACTTCCTAATCCTAAAACATTCAAATTAGCTGAAGGCACTTACAAGAGAATAGTTTCCAAAAGGGAATTCATATATATACCTGTGAATAACCCTTTTCTCAATGTCATTTATTGAGCAATTACTGTGTGCACAGTAGTGTCCTAAGCATTTGGGTGCGTACAGTACTATAGAGCTGTGATCCCTGACATCCAAGACCTTACAGTCTAATAGGCTTTTCTGTCAAAAAGGGAAGCAGCATGGCCTAATGGAAAGAGCATATGGGCTTTGGAGGTCAGGAAGCTTGGGTTCTAATCCCAAATCCACCATTTACCAGTTATTTAATCATGGGCAAGTCATTTCACTTCCATGTGCCTCAGTTTCCTCATCTATAAACTGGGAATTCAGTACTTTTTCTCCCTCCAACCTAGTCCCTGCTCCACATGACAGTTCACCATCTGAATCTGACCTGATTATCTGGTATCTACCCCAGGGTTTAGTACAGTGCTTGGAACATAGTACACACTTAAATATCACAATTATTATTTAAAAAGGGTAAGTCAGATGACCTAGTAGTAGATATTTCATGAACATTTTCTTTTCTACAAAATTTCTACTGGTAGCATTTGGCTAATAATTGGATTGCTTCAGCTACAAATTCTAAAGATTTCTTCATTTTCTCCACTAACATAAATTGTATTTAAACCATAAGCATTGCACCTTGGCCTATTGGAAAAAGCATGGGCCTGGCAGTCAGAGGATGTGGGTTCTAATCCTGGCTCCACCATGTGTCAGCTGTATGGTCCTGGGTAAGTCACATAACTTCTCTGTGCCTGTTACCTCATCTGTAAAGTGGGGATTAAGACTGTGAGCTCTATGCAGGACAAAACTCCTCACTGTTGGCTTCAAAGCTCTCCATCACCTTGCCCCCTCCTACCTCATCTCTCTTTTCTTCTTCTCCTTCCAGCCCACACACTCAGCTTCTCTGGTGCTAACCTCCTCACTGTGCCTCCTTCTCGCCTGTCCTGCCATCGACCCCTGGCCCACGTCCTACCTCTGGCCTGGAATGCCCTCCCTCCTCACATTCGCCAAAATAGCACACTTCCCTCCTTCAAAGCCCTACTGAAAGCTCACCTACTCCAGGAGGCCTTCCCAGACTGAGCCCCCCTTTTCCTCTGCTTCTCCTCCCCTCCCCATCGCCCCGACTCCCTCCCTCAGCTCTACCCCCCTCCCTGCCCCACAGTACTTGTGTATATATGTACATATTTATCATTCTATTTATTTTATTAATGATGTGTTTATATTCACTAGTATGCTATTTGTATATATTATTTATTACCCTATTTATTTTGTTAATGAGGTGTATATCTCCATGATTCTATTTATCTTGATGATGTTGTTTTGTTTTGTTCTGTTTTGCTTTGCTGTCTGTCTCCCCCGTTTAGACTGTGAGCTCGTTTTTGGGCAGGGATTGTCTCTGTTGCCGAATTATACATTCTAAGTGCTTAGTACAGTGCTCTGCACATAGTAAGTGCTCAATAAATACTATTGAATGAGTATATATATCTATAATTTTATTTATTTATTTTGATGTTATTGATGCCTGTCTGCTTGTTTTGTTTTGTTTTGTTGTCTGTCTCCCCCCTTCTAGACTGTGAGTCCATTTTTGGGTAGGGATTGTCTCTATTTGTTGCCGAATTGTACTTTCCAAGCGCTTAGTAAAGTGCTCTGCACACAGTAAGTGCTCAATAAATATGATTGAATGAATGAAAGAATGAATGACAAGGACTGTGTCCAACCTGACCACTTTGTATCTACTCCATTGCTCAGTATAGTGCCTGGACCATTGTAAGCACTTAAATATCATAAAAAGTGTAATATAGAGAAGATGACTTTGCTACCCATAGTTTTATTTCATGCCAACTCACCAAGTGGGATACCATGACTTGTCCATCACAGATAGACGAGTCTTTTTCCCTACTTTCCACAAGGTAAAAAGTGACATAGACAAAAACAAACAACCTTGAAGGAAATGAATGCATCTTTTTCCACAGAAAAGGAGAACAGCAAGATCATCTACCACTGAGAAAGTGATATAAGAGCGACTACTTCGCTGATTCATTTTAGTTTTTACACAATGTCTGTTCTCTGGAAAAGAATCATATTTCAAGTCAACATGCTGAAGTCCACAGGAAAACACTGAAATTTGTTCAACTGAGTATTTTTACTAATAAAAATCAGAACTTTATAACAGCATAAGCTGGAATCAGTCAATCAATCATATATATTGAGCACTTCCTATGTGCAGAACACTGTACTAAACACTTGGAAGAGTACAATATAACAGAGTTGGTAGACACAATACCTGTCCACAAGGGGCTTACAGTCTAGAGGGGTGGTAATAATAATAATAATGATGGTATTTGTTAAGTGCTTACTATGTGCCAGACACTGTACTAGGCACTGGACAGTCCTTGTCCCAAGTGGAGCTCACAGTCTCAATCCCCATTTTACAGATGATGTAATTGAGGCACAGAGAAGTAAAGTTCATTCAATAGTATTTATTTATTAGGCGCTTACTATGTGCAGAGCACTGTACTAAGCGCTTGGAATGAACAAGTCGGCAACAGATAGAGACAGTCCCTGCCGTTTGATGGGCTTACAGTCTAATTGGGGGAGACAGACAGACAAGAACAATGGCAATAAATAGAGTCAAGGGGAAGAACATCTCATAAAAACAATGGCAAATAAACAGAATTCATTCAATAGTATTTATTGAGCGCTTACTATGTGCAGAGCACTGTACTAAGCGCTTGGGATGAACAAGTCGGCAACAGATAGAGACAGTCCCTGCCGTTTGACGGGCTTACAGTCTAATCGGGGGAGACGGACAGAAATGTACATTTCATTAACAAAATAAATAGGGTAATGAAAATATATACAGTTGAGCAGACGAGTACAGTGCTGAGGGGATGGGAAGGGAGAGGGGGAGGAGCAGAGGGAAATGGGGGGAAAAGAGGGTTAAGCTGCAGAGAGGTGAAGGGGGAGGCGGTAGAGGGAGTAGAGGGAGAAGGGGAGCTCAGTCTGGGAAGGCCTCTTGGAGGAGGTGAGTTTTAAGTAGGGTTTTGAAGAGGGGAAGAGAATTAGTTTGGTGGAGGTGAGGAGGGAGGGCATTCCAGGACCACAGGAGGACGTGGCCCAGGAGTCGACGGCGGGTTAGGCGAGACCAAGGGACGGTGAGGAGGTGGGCAGCAGAGGAGCGGAGCATGCGGGGTGGGCAGTAGATAGAGAGAAGGGAGGAGAGGTAGGAAGGGGCAAGGTGATGGAGAGCCTTGAAGCCTAGAGTGAGGAGTTTTTGTTTGGAGCGGAGGTTGTTAGGCAACCATTGGAGGTGTTTAAGAAGGGAAGTGACATGCTCAGATCGTTTCTGCAGGAAGATGAGCCGGGCAGCGGCGTGAAGAATAGACTGGAGCGGGGCGAGAGAGGAGGAAGGGAGATCAGACAGAAGGCTGACACAGTAGTCTAGCCGGGATATAACAAGATCCTGTAGCAGTAAGGTAGCCGTTTGGGTGGAGAGGAAAGGGCAGATCTTGGCGATATTGTAAAGGTGAAACCGGCAGGTCTTGGTAACGGATAGGATGTGTGGGGTGAACGAGAGAGACGAGACACCGAGATTGCGGGCCTGAGAGACGGGAAGGATGGTCGTGCCATCGACGGTGATAGGGAAGTCTGGGAGAGGACCGGGCTTGGGAGGTAAGATAAGGAGCTCAGTCTTGCTCATGTTGAGTTTTAGGTGGCGGGCTGACATCCAGGTGGAGACATCCTGGAGGCAGGAGGAGATGCGAGCCTGAAGGGAGGGGGAGAGGACAGGGGCAGAGATGTAGATCTGTGTGTCATCTGCGTAGAGATGGTAGTCAAAGCCGTGAGAGCGAAGTGACTTGACCAGGGACACACAACAGACAAGTGGCAGAGCCGATATTAGAACCCATGACCTTCTGACTCCCAGGCCCATGCTCTTTCCATTATACCAAGTTGCTTCCTCAGCAGTAATAATATAGATAGTAGTAATATAAATAAATTACAGATATGTACATGAATGGTATGAATACAATTTGTAAGAAATGTTTCAGAGCAATGTAGTCAAGGGAAATCTTACTTTCTCCTTTTAGGATCTACTATAAAGTGGGTTCTGCAGTTACAACCAACTCTTCTGTCAGGTCAGCAATTTACGCTTTTCTCTGTAACAAGTGGGATTATAGGAAGTTTTCAATTTTCCCGAAACAAAACAGGTAGGGATTGTAAAGTTCAAGTTTGGTCACTGTTCTAAAGTGAAAAATGAGACTGCTGCAAAAAAAAAAAATTGAATGAAACACCAGAATAATGACTCAACTCTGCCCACTTAGCCTGTGTCTATACCAGAAGAGGTGCTTTGTCTGTAAAGTCCGTATCTCAAGGGTAAAAGAGGCATCCAAGCTTTACCCTCAGTCCTTCTCTCAATGGTAAAAGAGGCACCCAGGCTCTGCCCACCCATCCTGTGTCAAAGGGAGAAGAAGGACTCAGGTTCTGCACACATTTCCTGTTTCATTGCCAGAAGAGGCATGCAGGTTCTGCCAACACCTCCTTTGTCAATGCCAGAAAAGGAAGCCAGGCTCTGCCCACAGACCTCATTCTCAAGGTGAAGACTTCAAGTTGAGGAGCTACTAGACAACAAACCCTTCTAAATCCATAGATCCCATCTACTAGTCTCAGATCCTTGATTGGGTCCACTTGGAGGAGAACAAATTTATTTCAAAGCAAATGGCAATCCAGTAGCCCACTGATGTATTTTTAAAGAGCAGAAATCATGTCAACTTGATCAATATCTCCCTGGACTGTATATATTTGGCTTTTTTGGGGGTTTTTTTTTGCTGATTTGTTTGTTTTCTTAATGGCATTTGTTGAATGGTTCCTATGCACCAGACGCTGTACTAAGTGCTGGGATAGGTACACAATACTTACAAACTCCTCACCATTGGCTTTAAAGCATTCCATCACCTTGCCCCTTCCTACCTCACCTTGCTTCTCCTTCTACAACCCAGCACGCATACCTCGCTCCTCTAGGACTAACCTCACTGTGCTTCAATCTCGTCTGTCTCGCCACCGATCCCTAGCCCACGTCCTCCCTCTGGCCTGGAACACCCTCCCTCTTCAAATCCTACAGTTACGCTCCCCCTCTTCAAAACCTTATTGAAGGCACATCTCCTCCAAGAGGCCTTCCCAGACTAAGCCCCACTTTTCCTCATCTCCCACTCCCTTCTGCGTGGCCCTGACTTGCTCCCTTTGCTCTTCCCCCACTCACCTCCCAGTCCTACAGCACTTAAAAATATATCTGTAATTTTATTTATTTGTACTGATGTCTGTCTCCCTACCTCTATACTGTGAGCTCATTGTGGGCAGAGAATGTCACTGTTTATTGTTGTATTGTACTTTCCCAAGCACTTAGTACAGTGTTCTGCACACAATAAGTGCTTAATAAATACAAATGAATGAATGAATGAATCCCAGAAGAGGCACCCAGGCTCTGCCAACTGCTCCTTTGTCAATGACAGAGACTGTGGGCAGAGCCTGAGTTCCTCTTCTATGTCAAAGCCACAGAGGCTCCCAGATCCTGCCCAGATAATCTGTGTCAATGCCAGAGAGGTGTCTGGGATAATTCCACAATCCCTGCCTTTTCTACCACACACCCCCTCCCCACAAATTTGTGCTGTTCCCCGACAGAGACTGCTGATCTTTTGACCCTATCCAATTTCCTCAAGTCATCATTCCCCTTTAGCCTCCATACCTCAACTACCTTCCCTTGATGACCAAATTGACACTCTCAACTCACTTGCCCCCCATCCCTTTGTCGATCTCATACGACAAACCACTACCCTGGATCACCTCCACAGTCTGAGCTCCTCTTCTCCCTCTACTCCCTCGACCACCCCCCCTTTACCTCTCCGCAGCTAAACCCTCTTTTCCCCCTTTCCCTCTGCTCCTCCACCTCTCCCTTCCCATCCCCACAGCACTGTACTCATCCGCTCAACTGTATATACTTCCATTACCCTATTTATTTTGTTAATGAATTGTACATTGCCTTGATTCTATTTAGTTGCCATTGTTTTTACGAGATGTTCTTCCCCTTGACTCTATTTATTGCCATTGTTCTTGTCTGTCTCCCCCGATTAGACTGTAAGCCCGTCAAACGGCAGGGACTGTCTCTATCTGTTGCCGACTTGTTCATTCCAAGCGCTTAGTACAGTGCTCTGCACATAGTAAGCGCTCAATAAATACTATTGAATGAATGAATGAATGAGTTTGCCTGCATCACTTTGGCGCACAAGCCACAGATCACAGCTGGTGGAAATCTAGATATCAGTCTGTTTAAATCCACTTCAAGTTTATCCTTGTGTGCTTAAACTCTCCCATCTTCTCTGCTTGGCAAAATGATTTCTTCATCTTTACTGACACCCATGCCCATTGCCCTCGCCAATAGTTCAGATGTTTAATTCTCTACTCAAATCCCCTAACTTTCTGCCTCCCTCATCCCTTTCCCCAATGACCTGGCCACTTACGTTATTGAGAAAAATGAAACTATTAGGCATGATCTCCTTAAAATCTCCCCTGCCCCTCCCCAGTCCCCCGAACTCCTACCCCTTCTTCAGCTCTCCCATCTTTCCCAGAAGGAGCTCTAGAGGGGGTCTCCTGCCTTCTCTCAAAATCCACCCCCTCCACCTGCACATCCAACCCCATCTCTTCGCACCTCATCAAAACACTTGCTCCCCTCCCTTCTTCCCTCCCTAACTGCCATCTTCAACTGTTCACTCTCCCATGGCTTCTTCCCCACTGCTTTCAAGCATGCCCATGTCTCCCCTGTCCTAAAAAACCCTCTCTTTTACCCCACATCGCCCTCCAATTATTGCCCCTACCATTCCTATCCAAACTCCTTGAGTGAGTTGCCTACATCCATTGTCTCAAATTCCTCTCCTCCAATTCTCTCTTTGACCCCCTCCAATCTGGCTTCCGTCCCCTTCACTCCATAGAAACTGACCTCTCGAAGGTCACCAATGATCTCTTCCTTGCCAAATCCAAAGGCCTCTCCAGCCTAATCCCCCTCAACCTCTCAGCTGCTTTTGGCACTGTCAGTCACCCCCTTCTCCTGGAAACATTGACCTTGGCTTTGCTGACTCTGTTCTCTCCTTGTTCTCCTCCTATCTCTCTGGCTGTTCATTATCAGTCTCTTTCACAGGCTCTTCCGCTGCCTCCCACCCCTTAACTCTGTGTGCCCCTCAAGGTTCAATTCACGGTCCCCATCTATTCTCCACCTAAACACACACCCTTGGAGAACTCATCTGCTCCCATGGCTTCAACTACCACCTCTATGCTGATGATACTCAAATCTACATCTCCAGCCCTGATCTCTCTCCCTCTCTGCAGTCTCACATTTCCTCCTGCCTTCAAGACATCTCTACTTGAATGTCCTCCCATCACCTCAAGCTTAACATGTCTAATACAGAACTTCCAATCTTCCCTTACAAACCCTGTCCTCCCCCTGACTTTTCCATCACTGTAGATGGCGCCACCATCCTTCCTATCTCACAGGCCCTGAACTTTGGCATTATCCTTGATTCCTTTTTCTCATTCAACCCACATATTTAATCCATCACTAAATCCTGTTAGTTCGACCTTCACAACATCAAAATCCACCCTTCTCTCTCCATCCAAACTGCTACCACAGTAATCCAATTACTTAGCCTTTCCAGCCTTGATTCCTGTGTCAGTCTCCTTGCTGACCTCTCTGCTCTGGGGTCTCTTCTCTGACCAATGATGGGAGGCTCTGAGGCCTCTGCTCTACCAGTAATGGGAGCTCTGGGGTTTCTCCTCTGACCAGTGATGGGAGCTCTGAGGCCTCTTCTCTGACCAGTGATGGGAGCTCAGGGGGCTTTGTTCTGATCAGTAATTGTAGCTCTGAGGTCTCTGTTCTTACCATTGATTGACACTCTGGGGCCTCTGCTCTGACCAGTGATGTGAGCTCTGGGGTCTTAGCTGTGACCAGTGTTGGAAGCACTGTGTCCTCTGCTTTAACCAGCGATGGGAGCACTAGAGTCCCTTCTCCAACCAGTAATTAGAACATTGGAACCTCTGCTCTGACCAGTGATGTGAGCTCTGGGGTCTTAGCTGTGACCAGTGTTGGAAGCACTGTGGCCTCTGCTTTAACCAGCGATGGGAGCATTAGAGTCCCTTCTCCAACCAATAATTAGAACATTGGAACCTCTGCTCTGACAAGTGATGGGAGCTCCTGGATCTTTACTTTGACCAGTAATAGTAGCTCTGGGGTCTCTGTCCTGACAAGCGATGGGAGCTCTGGAATCTCTGCTCCAAATAGCGATGGGTGTTCTGGGGCCACTGCTCCGACTAGTGATCAAACTCTGGGGCTTCTGCTCTGACCAGTGATGGGAACTCTGGAGCCTCTGCTCCTACCAGTGATGGGTACTCTGGGTCCTTTGATCTAGCTAGCGAGGGAAGCTCTGGGTGTTCTGCTCTGTCCAGTGAAGGGAGCTCTGACCAGTGATGGGTGCTCTGTGTCTTCTGATCTGACTAGCGCTTAGTACAGTGCTTGGCACATAGCAAGCGCATATCAAATATCATAATTATTATTAGCTCTGTACCATCTGCTTTGACCAGTGATAGGAGCTCTGGGCCCTCTGCTATGACCAGTGATGGGTGCTCTGGAGCCTCTTCTCTGATCAGTAATGGGAGCTCAGTGGGGGATTCTGCTCTGACCAGTGAAGGGAGTTCTGGCATCTCTGCTCTGACCAGTGATGGGAGCTCTGGGAGTGTTTTGTTCTGACCACTGAAGGGAGCTCTGGTGCCTCTGCTCTACCCCGTAACGGGTGCTCTGCATCCTCTTATCCGAGTGTTGGTTAGTATTTGTTAAGTGCTTACTATGTGCAGAGCACTGTTCTAAGTGCTGGGGGAGATACAGGGTCATCAGGTTGTCCCACGTGAGGCTCACAGTTAATCCCCATTTTACAGATGAGGTAACTGAGGCCCAGAGAAGTGAAGTGACTTGCCCACGGTCACACAGTTGACAAGTGGCAGAGCTGGGATTCCAAGTGGCGATGGGAACTCTGGGCCTTCCACTCTGACCGGCGATGGGAGCTCTGGGTCATCTGCCCTGACCAATCATGGGAGCTCCGGGGCCTCTGATGTGACCAGTGATGAGATCTCATGAGTCTCTGCTCTGAGCAGTGCTCAAGTTCTGGAGCTTCTGCTTTGACCACTAAAGGGAACTCTGGAGCCTCTGCTCTAACCAGTGATTGATGCTCTGGGGTTTCTGCTCTGACAAGTAACAAGGGTCTTGGCTTTCTGCTCTGACCAATGACGGAGCACTGGGGCCTCTGTTCTGACCAATGATGGGACCTCTGGGGCCTCTTCTCTGACCAGTGATGGAAGACTAGGGCCTCTTCTCTGACCGGTGATGCAAGTTTTGTGGTTTCTGCTATGACCAGTGTTGGGAGCTCTGGGGGTCCCTTCTCCAACCAATGATTGAAGCACTAAGGTCTCTGCTCTCACCAGTGACAGAATCGCTGGGTCCACTACCCTGACCAGTCATGGGACCACTGGAGCCTCAGATCTAAACAGTGATAGGATCTCTGAGCTTTTTGCCCTGACCAGTCTGCTCTGACCAGCGATGGAAGCTTTAGTGGGGGGCAGTTCTGTTCTGACCAGTGAAGGGAGCTCTAGAGCCTCTCCTCTGACCAGTGATTGGAGCACTGGGGCCTCTGCTCTGACAAGTCAGTGGTGGGAACTCTGGGGTTCCTGATCTGACCCATAATGGAAGCTTTGGGGCCTCTCCTCTAATCAGTGATGAGAGCTCAAGGGTCTCTGCTCTGACCAGTAAAGACAGAAACTGTGTCTCTGCTCTGACCAGTGATGGGTTCTCTGGGTGCTCTGATTTGAATAGTGGTAGGAGCTCTGTGCCTTCTGTTCTTACCACTGATGGGAGCTCTGAAGCCTCTACTCTGACCAGCGATGGGAGCTTTGGGGCCTTTGTTCTGACCAGTCATGGGAGCTCTGGGGTGACTGCTTAACTTGTCTGGTTTAGCCTGTGTGAGCCATCGAACATGATCTGGGACAGAGACCTGCATGAGGACACTGAGAGCTCTCTCTGCCATGCTGACTCAGTTGGACCATACAGTTAAACATTTTCCGGGGCAGAGAACTGTCCGGGAAAACCAAGATCTCTAGCCTGAGCTACTTCAGCCGGTTCCGTGTGGACCAATGAACATCGCACAAGACAGAGACCTGCTTGAGGGCACTGAGATATCTCTCTGCCTAGCTTTTTCAGCCTTCCCAGACCACCCAGGACAGGGAGCTGCCCAAGGGCACTGAGATCTCTACCCTGAGCTGGCCCAGGTCACTGAATATCAGAACCATTGCCTACCATCCACCACCCGGGACACAGAGATTTCACTCCCAAACTGCTGCAGCCAAGAAGTGGCACAGTCTAATGGACAGAGAATGGGCCTGGGAGTCAGAGGACCTGGATTCTAATTCCGGTTCTGCCAATCTCTTGCTGTGTGACCTTGGGCAAGTCAATTAACTTCCCCATGCCTCAGTTTCCTCAACTGTAAAATGGGGATTAAATCCTACTCCCTCCTACTTAGACTTGAGCACTGGTCAGAGCAGAGACTCATGAGATCTCATCACTGGTCACATCAGAGGCCCCGGAGCTCCCATGATTGGTCAGGGCAGATGACCCAGAGCTCCCATCGCCGGTCAGAGTGGAAGGCCCAATCAGATGTGAACAGAACATAGAACACCCTTGTGACAATGACCCAGATTTGGACATGTCCATAGCTACCTTCCTGTACATCAACCCTGCCTCTGGTTTATTCTTAAATACTCACCTCTTCACTCTCAAGGACCCAAGGACCTGGATACAATTCAGCAATTTAATTGTAATTAATTAATTAATTAATTTAATTAATCATGGAACCACTGGATTAAGCGGTTATGGCTGTTGATAACCTCACCTGAAACCCTTAAATTTTTCTGACCTCATCACATCCCCGCAATCCCCTCCCTTCAATCAGCCCGTCCTTGCACCCCCTTCCCAGCATCCACTCCACTCAACTCTTCCCTGCCCCTTTTGCCGCCCCAACCTCCTCCCCCCGGACGTTCTTGTTTTCTTATCCCAACGCCACCTCTCATCCCCCTCCCCCATGCCAGCCCCCATCAGCTCACTCCCATCTAAGCTGCCCTACACATCACACCATCTCCTGTCCCTGCACTGCCCCCCATCACAGCCTCAGAAGAGTGTGGTCCGTGGAGCCCCCACGCAGTCATGGGAAAACTTCCCTTCATCCTTGACCTCTTCCTGACCGAGTCACTGCTCCTCCTCACCATCACTAAAACCTGGATCTCCCCACATGACACTGTCTCCCTTGCTCCTCTCTCTAGAGGGGAGCACTGCGAAAGGGGAGGAGTGGGCTTCCTTCTTGCTCCCCAATGTCTCTTTTGTCCTTTGAAGCCCAAAACAACCACCTCTACCACTCACTCTAGATTCTAGTCACAGTCATCTTCCTCCCCCCAGATCCCACCTCCAACCATTTTGAAGTCTTTCTCACATTTCTTCTCTCTTTCTCCATCCCTGCATTGATCACTGGGGACTTCAGTGTAAACATAGATGTTCCTGATGATCATTCTGCTGCCCATTCTCTATTACTCCTCAACTCCACTGACTTGCTGTACCTCACCTCACCCACTCACCACCGTGGGCACATACTAAATCTCATTATCTCTAGTCATTGTCCAATCTCTACACTCACAAACTCTGAAATCCCTCTATCCAACCACAACCTTCTTACCACTCTTCTCTCCCAAACACCCACTCCCCACGAATCTCTCATGTTCCACCACAGAGACTTTGATCTTATGAGTCCATCCAATTTTTTGAAGTCAACATGCTGCATTTAGTCTCCATGCCTAAGTACCCTCCCTTGATGACCACATTGATGCTCTCAACAACAACCTCTCTACTGAATTCACTCACTCACTCCCTTATCCTTTCATCAATCACATACCACTAACCCACAGAGTTGGATCACCTCCAGTCCACTTCCTTTACTCCTGTGCATGAGCTGCAGAGAACTGCTGGTGGAAATCCAGATATCAGGAGGACCTTGTCCACTTTAAGTTCATCCTTACCTGCTTTAACTCTGCACTCTCCTCTCCCGGCAACATGATTTCTCTCCATCCTTATTGACTCCCATGACATTGCCCTTGCCAGTTGTTTCAGACATTTGACTCCCTCCTCAAAACCCCGATCCCTCCATCTCTTGCCCCTAATAACCTGGCCATGTAGGTTATTGAGAAAATTGAAAACATCAGGTGTGATCTCCCTAAAATCTTTCCTGCTCCTCTCAAGTACCTCCTCTCCTTCTCCCCCTTCTTCAACTCTCCCATCTTTTCTAGCATGATCTTTAGAGGGCTTGTGCTTTCTCTCAAAATCCAACCTTTCCACCTGTGCCTCTGACCCTATCCCTTATCAAAGCATTTGCCCCCTCTCTTCTTCCCTCCCTGACCTCCATCTTCAACTATTCAGTGGCTTTCCCCCATTGCTTTCAAACATGCTCATGTCTTCCCCGTTCCTTAAAGAACCCTCCCTTTACCCCAGGTCTCCCTCCAGTTATAACCACATTTCCTGCCTACCAAACTCCTTGAGCAAGTTGTCTAGACCCTCTGTCTCCAGTTCCTCTCCAATTCTCTTCTTGACCTCCTCCAATCTAGATTCCACCCCTTTCATGCCGCAGCAACTTCCCTCTCAAAGTTCACAAATGATCTCCTTCTTGCCAGATCCAAAGGCCTCTACTCCATCCTAATCCTCCTCAACCTCTTAGCTGCTTTTGGCACTGTCGACCATCCCCTTCTGGAAACATTATCCAACCTTGGCTTCACTGACACTGTCTTCTCCTGGTTCTCCTCTCTGGCTGCTCATTCTCAGTCTCTTTCACAGGGTCCTCTACTGGCTCCCAACTCTGTGTGTCCCTCAAGGTTCAGTTCTGGGTCCCCTTTTATTCTCCATCGACATGCATTCCCTTGTGGAACTCATTCACTCCCATGGCTTCAATTACAATCTCTATGTGCATGACTCCCAAATCCTGATCCCAGCCCTGATCTCTCTCTTCTGCAGTCTCACATTTCCTCCTGCCTTCAGAACATCTCTACTTGGATATCCAACCAACACCTCCAACTTTACATGTCCAAATCAGAACTCCTTATATTCCCACCCAAACCCTGTCCTCCTCATGACTTTCCTGGTCACTGTAGATAGCACCACCATCCTCCCTGCCTCACAAGCCTGACACATCTCTCTCACTCAAGACACATCTCCCTTCTAGACTGTGAGCCTGTTCTTGGGTAGGGATTGTCTCTATCTGTTGACAGACTGTACTTTCCAAGTGCTTAGTTCAGTGCTCTGCACAAAATAAGCGCTCAATAAATACGACTGAATTCAACCCACATATTCAATCTATCACCAAATCCTGTCAGTTCAGTCTTCACAACATCATTAAAATTTGCTCTTTCCTTTCCATCCTGCTACCATGTTAATCCAAATACCTATCCTATCCCACCTTGATTACTGCATCAGCCCCCTTGCTGACCTCCCTGCCTCCTGTCTCTCTCACTCCAGTCCACATTTCACTCTACTGCTTGGACCATTTTTCTACAAAAAGGTTCAGTCCATGTTTCTCCTCTCCTCAAGAACCTCCAGTGGTTGCCCATCCACCTCTACATCAAATTGAAAATCCATAAAAGTGCTTCAAAGTACTCGATCACCTTTCCCCCTCCTACCTCAACTCACTGCTCTCCTATTACAACCCAGCTCGCACGTTTTGCTTCTCTAATGCCAACCTACTCACTGTACTTTAGTCTCCTCTGTCTTGACGCCGACCTCTCACCCACATCCTGCCTGTGGCCTGGATTGCCCTTCCTCTTCATATCTGACAGACAATCACTCTCCCCACCTTCAAAGTCTTATTAAAGGCACATCTCCTCCAAGAGGCCTTCCCTAACTAAGCCTCATTTCCCCTTCTGCTTCACCCTGATTTGCTCCCTTTATTCACTCCCTCCCTCAGCCCCACAGCACTTATGTACATATCTGTAATTTATTTAATTTAATGTCTGTCTCCCCCTCCAGACTGTAAGCTCCTTGTGAGCAGTGAGCATGTCTACCAAATCTTTACTGTACCCTCCCAAATGCTTAGCTCAATGCTCTGCACACAGTAAGGGTTCAATAAATATGAGTGATTGGTTGAACTTCCATGGGTTCATCTACCACTTCATTCAATCAGTTAATGGTCTTTATAAAGTGCCTACCGTGTGCAGAGCACTGTTTCATGCCAGAGTGCAACAGAATAAGCAGACATAATTCCTGTTCTCAAGGAGTTTACAAACTAATGGGGGAGACCTTCATTAAAATAAATTACAGGTTGGGAAAGCAACCAAGTGGAGAGTGTAAAGAGTGAACGTTAGTACTGTTGGGGAGGTGGGAGAGACAGACATGAGTATTTAAGTGCTTAAGGGCCATGAATTCAAGTGCATATGTGATCAATCAATCAATCAATAGTATTTACTGAGAGCTTACACTGTAAGTGTAAGTTCAGTGATTAGTGCAGTGCTCTGAACACAGTAAACACTCAATAAATACAATTGAGTGAATGAGTACAAAGCACTGTACAAGGTGCTTGGGAGAGTACAGTATAATGATATAGCAGACACATTCCCTGCCCAAGCAAGCTTACAGTCTTGACCAAAGGGAGGGAAAATAGGGTGGGGAGACAAGCAGTTAGTCAGGGAAGGATTCTCAGAAGAAATGTCATTTCAGTAGGGATTTGAAGATGGTGAGAGAAGTACTCTGCTGGATATGAAGGAGGAGGGAGTTCTAGGTATGAGGGAGGTATGTGAGGAAGGGGTCAATGTCAAAGGAGGCAAGAGAGGGGCACAGTGAGTAGGTTGGTGTTAGAGGAGTGAAATGTGAGGGCTCGGTTGTAGTGGAAGAAGAGCAAGGGTAAATAAGGGGGACAGAGGTGATTTGGTGCCTTAAAGCCAAAGGTGAGGAATTTCTGCTTTATGTGGTGGTGGATGGGCGACCACCACATTGGATTGGAGGTTTTTAAGAAGTAGGAAGATGTGGACTGAATGGTGTTTTAGAGAGGTGATCTGGGTAGCATTGCCAAGTAGGGACTGGAGTGGGGAGAGAGAGGAGGCAGAGAGGTCAGCGAGGAGGCTGAAGCAGTAGTTGAAGTGTGATGTGAAAAGAGCTAGAACAAGCTTGGGAGCAGTTTTCATCTACCCTATCCCTTAGTAAGATGCTTCATTCTCTTCTCTCTTGCCTCTGACCTCTTTCTCATTCCCTCCTTCTTGCCTGGAACTCCCTCCCTCTTCATTTCCAGAAGACCACTGTTCTCCCCAAATTCAAAGTTGTTCTGAAATCATATCCAGTAGACTTTCCTGATTGATCGCTCATCTCCCCACCCTATTCGCCCCTCTACTGTCACTTCAGCACTTCTGCATCAATTAAGTGCATGGGTACTGCTGTGTCCCCTTCCCTGAACCCACATTAGGCTTTTTGCACATACCTTTCCACTCTTATTGCTACCTCCTACCTGTAATTTATTTTAGTATCTGTTCTCCCAACACCTCTGCCCCACCTCCACTATACTGTAAGCTCCTTTAGGGTGGGAATCATATCACTTCAATGCCACAGCACTTATGTACATATCCTTAGATTATTTTAATGTCTATTTCTCTCTCTGGACTGTAAATTTCTTGTGGGCAGGAAACGCAACTACCAACTCTGTTGTACTGTACTCTCCCAAGTGCCTACTAACTCTGTGGAACTCACCCAAGTGCTTAGTGCAGTGCTCTGTACTAACACTCAAGTAATACTATTGTTTGATTGCGTCCAAATGGAGCATGGTAGCCTGGGATAAATTGATAGGGTCTAAGAGAGCTGAGGTCTCGGGAGGTGGAGGGGACAGGTTTTTCAGGGAGCAGAAAGAAGACGGGTTAGGTGGTTGTGATCATAGGGTAATTGAGAGTTGGTGAGCCTAGAAATGGTACAGAGACTAGTGATGATGATATAGCCTATGCCCAAATTGTTGAATTGGTGTGGAGTAGGAAGTCAGAGTGGTTGTCAAGTGAGAGGAAGTGGTCACCTGAGAGGTCATTAGGAATGCCCCCATGGATATCAAAGTCCTCAGAAGATCATTGTAGGGAAGAAGAGAGAAGTAGGGTGTGAAAGACATAAAAATTGCTCAGATGATGGCAGCTAGTAATCGAGAAGGTGGTAGAGGCAGATGACATGGGCTTCAAAGGAGAAGAAAGAGAGATGGAGGGGGCGGGATAGTGCCAAAGTGGCACTGAAGAGCAAGAAGTAGGCTGACTCCTCTCCCTTTTCCAGTGAGCCTGGGGGATTGGGAGATGTTAAGATTGGGAGACAGTGATAGGGACAACAGTGTCATCTGGAAACATGATGATGAAGAGCAGTGACTGAGTTGGAAAGAGTTTGAAAGGAAGTCTTCAGCCAATGGAGTGGGAGTTTCACAGGCTGCATTTAGATGGGGTTGTGGGAATGGAGTCAAGAGTAGATGGTGTAAGGGGTGGGGATTGGTTGGATGGGAGTGAGCTGATGGAGTGTGATGTTGGGGATGGGGTTTTGAGACCATGGTGAGAGAAGAAAGCAGGGATGTGGTGATTGATTGATTGATTTTGAGCAGGGTGATGGTGATGGTGGTGGTGATGGAAGACGTGGTTGGATCCTGGGTCCTCAAAGGACTGTAGCTTTCAGTCCCTGGTCTTAAGTGACTTGAACTTTAGTGTGGGGGTAGATTATCCAACTTTTATATCATTGTTCCTCTGAAAAAAATAGTTTCAATTTACATTTTGACTTAAGACCCAGTTTCAAGAACCAAGTGTCCCACAAGTCTGAAGACTTCCTGTAGTTGTGGAGTGTGTGTGTGTGTGTGTGTGTGTGTGTGTGTGCATCTAAGTAAAGAGGGAGGGTGTTTCTTGCCCCAAGAGTTTTTGCTGCCAATAGTGGTTGAACAAAGTCTGTCCAGTTGCTTGAGAAAGTTCCTGATTTGCACAGAACACCATCGCTGAGGCTAAGAAAGTCAGGGCCATTTGATTACACTCAGTTCTGGAATAAGCACTTAGTACGGTGCTCTGCACATAGAAAGTGCTCAGTAAAGACCATTGATTGATTGATAACATGTGCTGGCTAGACCACTGAATTAGGAGCTGTTTAACCAACAAGGTGAGCTTGTTTGGTTACTATCACAGATTCAGAAGGAACTGCTTCTGTGCATTTGCAAGGCATCAGAACCACTGAGCACTACAATGGGAGTACTGCTCAATATGGGGTTTTATAAGACAGCAACCCCAAAGTAAAAGAAGCGGGTATACTTGGAGGTGGCTGAAATGACGTGACCTGATCCAGACTATTAATCCCAGTAAAGCGAGATTTAAAGAAAGTTGATTGGGGGGCAGGGAGGAGGTCTCCCCAAGTGAACTAGTGTAAGTTAAAAGGGTCCCACCAGAAAGACAGAAGCCTGGACAAAACTTGGAGAGGCCCCTGAAGAGGGGGACAGTACTTAGTTGAGCCAAATGCCCTATTGACCCTGAAGTCATTTAATAAACTCTCGCTATCTCGAGCTGTCGAGGACTTGTCAGTTGAGAACTCCCAGTACTGATCAGAGTGTCAGATTTCTGGATGGGGGGGTGGGGGTGGGGTGCTCAAGGCATATGTTGAAAGGAATCCCTAAAGAAGTGGAATGTAATCCACAAATTCAGTACCGTTTTTCATTTCCAAAAATCAATAATTATGAAATTGTGACCACTTCAGTAGAGCACGCTGTATTCTGTCCTCTTCCAGACTGAGAATACCAGAAGTAGAGTTCTAAGTACTCTCCTTCATTATATTCCTTAAAGGTGAATGGGTAGCAGCTATTTGTCCTGCTCCAAATAGAGTCACAGGTAGCCTAAGTAATTTACCTAAAAAATGGAATCCAGTGGAACCAAGATTAGAATTTGGAGGACCTAACTTCTGTGCTTAGAGCTATCTTGCTTCCTATAGACCTCCCCACTCATTTAGGGAGAGGTATGTGGGGAGGGCGTTGGAGGGAGGGGAAGGGGGCGACTGGTCTGTGTAAAACATAGGGAGGGAAGATAGAGATCATCAAGCACCCGTGGATGAGGGAGAGGGCAACCGAAGGACACACGACTTCGTTTTCCATGTTTCTCGCCCCAGGTCATATTCCTCCCCAACTACCACAGCGTGGCCACTAGACAGTGAGGCCTAGTAGAAAGAGCCCGGGCCTAGGAGTCAGAGGACCTGGGTTCTAATCCCGGCTCTGCCACGTGTCTGTGTAACCTTGGGCAAGTCACTTAACTTCTCTGTGCCTCAGTTACCTATCTGTTAAATGGGGATCAAGACGGTGAACCCCATGTGGGACGGGGACTGTGTCCAACCTGATTACCTTGTAACCACCCCAGCGCTTAGAAGAGTGCTTGGCACATAGGAAGCGCTTCACCAATACCACAACGATTATTATTACCATCTCGGCACCTCTGTGCCCTCTTCCCGCACAACTTCCCACAACACTTCCCAAGACGTGGTCATATCCTCTCTACTATTTAAGCACCTCCTCATCTGTGTAACCCTTTTGCCCATTTCTTCTTCCCCCTCTCTGTAAATGTCAACCTCACCCATTAGGGTGTAAATTCCTCGAGGGCAGGGATGGGCTCGCCTACTCTACTGCATGGCACTGCCCCTCCCAGCCACTTGGTACAGTGCCTGGCACACAAATGCAGTGCTCTGCACACAGTCGGCGCTCAGTAAATACCATTAGAATGAATGGTGCTCGATTCAAGCTAGCCGTCCTTCGAAAGGGTGGTTCAGCACCACTATCTCCCGCATCCATTGCAGGGAGTGGGGCGCACGTCTACACAGCCCTGGACCTTCTCGTTCTCCCTCCTCCTCGGGCTGGGACGATCTCTCAACGAGCCTTCTGGGTGGTGTGTGTGTTGGGGGGGGGGGGGGGGGAGAGGGGAGAGGGGAGGGCATCAGGCTCCGCTTGGGCCGCGGAGCGGTGGCGCTGAGTGGCGGGCGCCGTGAGCCGCTATTTTAAACCCGCCCCTCTCCATCGTCCGCTTTCTCACCCCGCCCCCGCTTCGTCCTTCGGAGCAGCACAGCGGGAGGCTCCCCAGGCCAGCACCGGGGCTCTCGGGACGGCACGGTAGGGCGCCTTTTGCGCGCCTTCTCCGCTTCTTCTCCACCCTCTGGCCGGGAGAGCGCCACCCCGCGCAGCCACCCCACCGCTCCCGGCGGATCGGCTAAGAGGTGCGTCCCCCCCCCAGCGCCCCCATCCCCAGCCGCGACCTCCCTCGGCCTCGGGGTCCCCCCCTCGCGCTCCCCGGGACGTGCGGGCCCCTTGCTAGCTCGCGGAGCCCGAGCCATATCTGGTCAAAATATTCAGCTGTCACCAAGGGGGACTGGGAGCAGCTCCTCTCTATAAATAGCAGTCGCCGCCTGGGCTGAGCGCAGGGGGAGCAGGCGGAGGGGCCCAGGCAGCCCCCGGAGCCCCCGCCTCCCTCGAGGCTCAGTCTACGCTCTCTCTCTCCTTCCCCTCCCCATGCCCCCCCATCCTGCCCGGCTGGCTCAGGTGGCTGGCACAGGTGCCACCCCGCTGAGGAGGGCGGCGGCTTCAGAGCAGAGCTGACTCCAAGGTGGCTCTGTTTTCGGATCGTGCGCCCTCCCGAATCCAACCCCCTCGATGCTCAGCCGGGCGCGGCCTCAGGGGCCTCCCTGTGGCTGCCCAATGTGGGCGAGCGAGTTGGGGGGCGAGATCCAGCCCCCCCCCCCCGCAATCCTGGTGTGGGGCGGAGGAGAAAAATTCTCCCTGTAGGAAAGCCGGTGAACCGACCCCGAGAGGTAGTGGTGTCCGCTGGGGAGTGGGCTGCGGGGTGTGGGGGGGGGGGGGGAACACGAGCACGGCAGCCAAGTCCTGCCGCCGCCTTCCAGATGTGGTCCAGTTCACTCTGCCCTCCCAGTCGATCCATTTCCCCCATCAGAAACTTTGCTCTGGGCTTCATCCTTGGGCACCGGCAGCCGGAGAAACCCCTCCTCGCCTTGCCAAAACCTGGAACGCTCCTACTTATTGGCTTGCAATAAATGAATAGTAGACTGCCTTCCCACTCTCTTAAGTCATCCAGTGATCTGAATTTTGACAAACCGAAGAGGATTTTTGCTTTTTGTTTACGGGAAGAAAACTCTCCGATACTTAGGGCAAGTGCCGAGTGCCAAGTGGGAATTGACACCACTTGAAAACCTTCCTTCTATCCTGTGTCTTTTAAATGAGACCTTTTTTAGGAGGGCGGGGGAGGGCATTTGTTAAGCGCTTACTATGTGCCAAGCACTGGTCTAAGCGCTGGGGAGGATACGAGGGGATCAGGTTGTCCCACGTGGGGCTCACAGTCTTAATTCCCATTTTCCAGATGAGGTCACTGAGTCCCAGAGAAGTGAAATGACTTTCCCAAAATCACACAGCTGACAAGTGGTGGAGCCGGGATTGGAACCCATGACCTCTGACTTCCAAGCCCGGGCTCTTTCCACTGAACCACGCTGCTTCTCTATATTGAAATACGAATCATCATTATCCTAATTTGTATTCCCACCGTTTAATAAGGATGGAGACTCCCGTCGAGGAGCCTCCGTCCTGAAGGAGAGGATGGGATCCACTGGGGGTGCTTGGGGGGTGGGGGAAACATCTGGACATGAATCAACAAATAGACAATAGTTCATGGTGAGCTAAACTATGGATTCAAACATGTGAACAAATCAAGTAATAAACGGATGGGAACATGTGAACAAATCAAGTAATAAACGGATGGGGAGTTAAAGAAGTGTTGAGGCGGTGTGACCTTTTCCTTCTACTGCCAGGAAATTCCTTCTTTTCTTCCAACCAGAATCCCTCAAGCCTCAAATTTAAGCTCCTTTCCCTCCTGTTCTGAGCATTGTTTCATTATGCTTTTGAAGGGATTCCCTCCCCCGCCACAAAAAAAAAGACAAGTAGTCTCTATCATTTTGTATAGCACCTGAAATAATTTACCTCTTAACACCAACTTTTTTGGACTGTAAAGGAGGATTTGCATATGGTTGGTTTAGGGGGAAAAAAATCAAATGGCAAAATGGTGGCGTTGTGGTCAAGTGCATCTCCTACTTCAGATGCATTAGGATTCTCTGTCCAGGAATACTAATAACTGTTATTTAAGCGTTTACTAGGTGTCAAGCACTGGAGTAGATGCAATACATTAAGAATGCCAACTTGATATGAGTGAGCTGGGAACTACAAGTAAGTACATGGTGTTTGAATTATGTGTGGGTATTTTCTAGGAGATTGTCAAAATACAGCTTTGTACTGTAAAGCACACTGGGGCCCTAAAAATAACACCATGGCATCAAAAAGGCATGCAATTTATTTGTGAATATATGTATGGAGGCAATGAGGAGTTACGTGAAGGGGGTTGAGATACAGATCTGCTTTTGTGGGGGGCTAGTATCAAGCTCTCATGAACCTATTGATAAGTATTAAAGAGGAATTTCTGAACAGTTAATATCATTCTGATTCATTCAATGAATTATATTTGAGGGCTTACTGTGTCACCCACCTTTAATACTAGAACACTTAAGGGTGGCTTCCATTTGAGGATCTCTTGAAAGTTTTTGAAATGGATGTCAACAGAATGACCTTGGGTAGGTAGGTCCTGCTCAGTTCTCTGATTAGAACAGCTCATTCCCTGCCCAAAAGGAGTAGAGGAGGAGCCTGGGAAAGAGACTGAGAATGAATGGCCAGAGAGTTAGAACAAAGAGAGGACAGTATCAGTGAAGCCAAGGTTAGATAATGTTGATCTGCAAGCTTCAATTTGTTCTCACAAATTATTCTTGTGCTGTGTTCAACCAGATGGGTTTGTTCTGTCATCATCATCTTCAAAATGTATTTATTGAGACCTACATTTCGCATAATTCTGTACCGGGGTTTGGGGGAACTCAGAGAAAAAGTTGACACCGTTCCCATCCTCAAGAAAGTGACAGTCTAAGGGGAAGAAGACGAGTTAGCAGTTCAGCAATTAAACATGAGAACCAGGTGCTGCCCAGTGAGGTCCCTCAGAGCGGCCCCCCTGAATCCCTTTCACTGTGAGGATTCATTCTACATTCAAAAATGTTGCCCTCCCTCTATTCAGAGCCACATTAAGAAAACGAGGCACCCAGAGCAGAGCAGTCTAGTGTGTGGGAGGCAGGGGGCTCACATGACCGTCGATGATGATATTAAAATGTCATCAGCCAGAATGGTGGCAGATTCATTCATTCATTCAATAGTATTTATTAGAATTAAGAATCACATGACCCCCAAGAGGTAAGAATTACATAACCTTCAAGAGGCCTTCCTCAATTAACCCCTTAGTTAGTTAGGGGTTAGAGCACTGTACTAAGCACTTGGAATGTACAATTCGGCAACAGAGACAATCCCTGCCCAACGACGGGCTCACAGTCTAAACGATGTATAGGGGAGACATGAGTGGCCTCTTCCAGTAGGCCTTTTGCTTGACTGAGAGGGGGAAGGAGAGAATCAGGAGGACTGCTACTGTTTCCAAGTGACTTTACTAACTCTCCTCCCTTCTTCCTCTCTACACTTCCACCCTGTGGCATACTCTTCTCCATAGGGTGTGGGAGAAAGGGGGACATCCAGGAGTCTCCCTCTTCCCAACTCAACCATACTGACACCCTGAAGCAGGCTGCATCTGGTTGAGTAAACATACATACATAGGCAGGTATCAAACCGCTTTCCCCCTTTCTATTCACTCTCAGTTTAATGACCTCTCCCAACCAAGGAACCAATGAGCTTTTTTCTGGAGGTAAAAAACTGGGAGCTGGCAGTGTTTAGCACCTATCTGTGTTAATCACTACCTCCAGGGGTGGGCTAAGGAACCTGAGGCTCCTGCTGGCCCATTTCCACAATTTAAAAGGCAACATCTCCTTTTAGATCCAGACACCAAGATGTTTGAGAAAAATACCATCTTTATAATGCCCCAAGCAGTGGCTATGTTGGTAAAGTCAAGAGCTGGTGTGCTTTTGGGGGGTGGGGGGGAGTTGGCAAAGGCCCCAGTAAACACACTGCCTTGGGCTTAATTCCTTTGACTTTATGCAGTAAACCAGCCCCACTTCTTTTTCTGTGGAGAGGCAGGGTTTAGTCAATGGCATATTTTGAACATTTATTGTGTGTGGAGCACTCTACTAAGTGCTTGGGAGACTACAACAGAGTTGGTGGACACATTCCCTGCCTACAAGGATCTTACCTTCTGGAGGTGGATGGGGGGATAGACATTAAAATAAATAATGGACATGTCCACAAGTGCTTTGGGGCTTAGGGTGGGGTGAATATTAAGTGCATAAAGGATATAGATCCAAATATATAGGAGAGGCAGAAGGGAGAAGCGGGTGGGGAGGGGAGGGGTTAATTGAGGAAGGCCTCTTGGTGGTTATGTGATTCTTAATAAGGTGGGGAGAGTGGTGGTCTGTCAAATATGAAGAGGGAGGACACGGGCAAGGGGTCAGTGGCAAGATAAACAAGATTAAGTTACAGTGAGTAAATTGGCATTAGAGAAGTGAAGTGTGTGGACTGGTTGTAGTAGGAAATCAGTGAAGTAAAGTATGAGGGGGTGAGCTGATTGAGTGTTTTTAAAGCCAGTGGTAAGGAGTTTCTGTTTGATGTGGAGGTGGATGGGCAACCACTGGCCATTGGAAGTTCTTGAGAGGGGAGACTAGGACTTTATGTTTTGGGTTTTTTTCTTTGTTTTTTTAACAAAGATGATCCAGGCAGCAGAATCCAGGCAGCAGAGTGAGTTATGGACTGAAGTTGGGAGAGACAGGAGACAGAGAGGTTGGTGAGGAGGCTGATGCAGTAGCCAAGGTGGGATATAAATGATTTGGATGGGTCTAGTAGCAGTCTGGATGGAGAAGAAAGGGTGAATTTTAATCAGTTTTAGCAAAATTGTGATGATAGGATGGATAGGATTTGGTAGCGTGGCTCAGTGGAAAGGGCACGGGCTTTGGAGTCAGAGGTCATGGGTTCGAATCCCAGCTCTGCCACTTGTCAGCTGTGTGACTGTGGGCAAGTCACTTCACTTCTTGGTGCCTCAGTGACCTCATCTGTAAAATGGGGATTAAGACTGTGAGCCCCACGTGGGACAACCTGGTTCCCCTGTGTCTACCCCAGCGCTTAGAACAGTGCTCGGCACATAGTAAGCACTTAACAAACGCCAACATTAAATATTCAGGTTGAATAAGACACTGAGGATAATGCCAAGGTTACAGACTTTTGAGATAGGAAGGACAGAGGTATTATATACAGTGATGGAGAGGAGAGGGTTTGGTGGGAAAAGATAAGGAGTTCTGTCTTGAACATGTTTGAAGTATTGGCAGACATCCAGGTAGAGATGTCCTGAAGGCAAGAGGAAATGGGGATTACAGAGAAGGAGAGGTCAGGGCTGGAGAAACTGATTTGGGGGGGGAGGGGAATCATCTGCATAGAAATGGTAGTTGAAACTGAGGGAGTGAATGAATTCTCCAAGGGAATGGATGTAAATGGAGAATAGAAGAGGACCCAGAACTGAGGCTTGAGGGACTCCCAGTGTTAAAGGCTGAGAAACAAAGGATGGGCTTTCGAAAAAGACTGAGAAGAAGCGATCAGAGAGGACAGTCAATCAGTCAATAATATTTACTGAGCATTTACTGTGTGCAGAGCACTGTATGAAGTGCTTGGGAGAGTATAATATGACAGACACATTTCTTGCCCACAATGAGCCTACAACCTTTAGGGGGAGATGGACATTAATATAAAATATTTATATCAATGAAGCCAAGGTTGGATAATGTTTCCTGGAGAAGAGGTGGGGGGTCAACATTGTTGAAGGCAGCTGAGAGGTTGAGGAGGATTAGACTAATATGGAGGTGGTTGGAATTGGCAAGCAGATCATTGACCTTAGAAAGGGCAGTTTCTGTGGAGTGGAGGGGGTGGAAGCCAGATTGGAGGGAGTCAGGTCCTTTGGATTCCCAGGGCTATGCTCTATCCAGTAGGCCATGATGCTTCCTGCCAGCAGTGCTCTTCAGCTTGTGCACAAGTGTGGAAGAAGCATACTGTGGAGGTGATCCAGGGCAGAGGGTTGGTGATATGAGATCGGTGAAGGAGAGTGAGGGAATTGAATTCCGTGGAAAGGGTGGTGTTGAAGGTTTGGATTTTTATGTTGAAAGAAGGTAATTTGGGTATGGGGATCAAATGTGACGTGACAACTTTAGAAAATTGGAGGGGGTCAGAAGATCAGAGGTCTTTGTTGGGGAACAGGTCAGATTTAGGGGGAGGGTGTATGTAGAAGAGAAGGCAGGGGGGGAGGCTGTGGTTTGGAGAGTGGAATTTAAGCATTCCCCTCCCAGAGTGACAGGAAAGGGGAAAGATCACTCAAAGAATGATGAGGAATTCCATTCCCTCCATGTTCATTCAGATAAAAGGTTGCTTGACAACAGGATATCCAGGGGGCAGAGATCAGTTAGGAAGAGATAAGGACATGGAAAGAGGGAAGAGCAAGATGGGAAAGAGCACGGCCTAGTGGAAGAGCATGGGCCTGGGTGTCAGGACCTGGATTCTAATCTCAGCTCCACCACTTGTCTGCTGTGTGACTTTGGGCAAGTCACTTAATTTCTGTGTCTCAGTTTCCTCATCTGTAAAATGGTGATTAAATCCTACTCGCTCACACTTCGACCTGTGACGCTCACGTGGGGTAGGGAATTGTATCTAACTTGAATATCATGTATCTGCTCCAGTATTTAATACTTAATAAATATTATTATTATTATTATTGCTAGAGGGTTATAATTAAAGCAGTTAAAGGAGAGACAAAAACAATTGTGCCTCCTACTAATCTATCAAAGGTATTTGTTGTGCACTTGCTGAATGCAAAGCACTGGGAGAGAATATACTACAGTAGAGCTGGTAGACACGATTCCTGCTCTAAAAGAGCTTACATAAATTACAGAAAGGTGAAACGGCAGAGCATAAGGATATGTACTTGTGATATGGGGCTGGGGTGAGGTGAGTAAGGGTGTTTAAGGGGTGCAGAACAAGTGCGTAGGCTACCCAAAAGGGAGGGCAAATAGTTGAGGAAATGAGGGGTTAGTCAGGGAAGCCTTTTTGGAGAAGGTGGTTTGTTTTTTTTTAAATAAGGGGCTTTGAAGGTGGGATGAGTATGTCTGTTGGATATGAGCAAGGGGTCATCAGCGGAACAGATGAGATCAAGGTACAGTGAGCAGGTTGGTGTTGGAGGAGTGGTGTGTGTTGGCTGAGTTGTAGTGTGAGATTAGCAAGTAAAAGCATGCTCCCATGTTCCCTATCCTTAAAAACAAAACAAAAAAACCCCTCCCTTGACCCCACTATGTCATCTAGCTATCACCCCATCTCTACCCTCCCATTCCTATCCAAACTGTTTGAATGGGCTGTATATGTACCCGCTTCCTCTCCAATCCCTTCTTGACCCTGAACAATGTCTTTCACCCTTTCCACTTCACTGAAACGATCTACTTGTCCTGGAAATGCTACCTTGGTTTTTCTGGCACTGTGCTCCTCCTTGGTGCCTTTCACTGACTTCTCTTGTGCCTCCCACTTCCTAACTATAGGTGTCCTTTCAAGTCTCAGTTCTGGATCCTTTCTAGACTGTAAACTCATTGTGGGCAGGGAATGTATCTGTTTATTGTTATATTCATTCATTCAATAGTATTTATTGAGCGCTTACTATGTGCAGAGCATTGTACTAAGCGCTTGGAATGTACAAATCGGCAACAGATAGAGACAGTCCCTGCCCATTAGGCTTACAGTCTAATCGGGGGAGACAGACAGACAAACGCAATAGCAATAAATAGAATCAAGGGGATGAACATCTCATTAAAACAATAGCAATAAATAGAATCAAGGTGATGTACATCTCATTAACAAAATAAATAGGGTAATGAAAATTATACTGTACTCTCCCAAGCACTTAGTATGGTGCTCTGGCCTCAATAATAAAAATGTTGGTATTTGTTAAGTGCTTACTATGTGCAGAGCACTATTCTAAGCGCTGGGGTAGATACAGGGTAATCTGGTTGTCCCACGTGAGGCTCCCAGTCTTAATCCCCATTTGACAGATGAGGTAACTGAGGCACCAAGAAGTGAAGTTATTTGCCCACAGTCACCCAGCTGGCAAGTGGCAGAGCCGAGATTCTAACCCATGACCTCTGACTCCCAAGCCTGTGCTCTTTCCACTGAGCCACGCTGCTTCAAAAAAGGGAGGGCTTGTCATCATCTCCTATCTCCAGGAGAAGCAGTGTGGCCTAGTGGAAAGAGCATGGGCTTGGGAGTGAGAAAGACCCTGGGCTTGGGAGGCAGAGATCGTGGGTTCAAATCCTGGCTCTGCCACTTGTCAGCTGTGTGGCTTTGGGCAAGTCACTTAACTTCTCTGTGCCTCAGTTACCTCATCTGTAAAATGGGGACTAAGACTGTGAGCCCCACGTGGGACAACCTGATTACCTTGTATCTACCCCAGCGCTTAGAACAGTGCTTGGCACATAAGAAGCACTTGACAAATACCATCATTATTATTGTCATTATTATTACCCGGGTTCTAATCCCAGCTCTGCCACTCACTTGTTGTGTGACCATGGGCAAGCCACTTATCTTCTCTGTGCCTCAGTTACCTAATCTGTAAAATGGAGATTAAAACTGTGGGACCAGGACATATCCAACTCAATTTGTGTCTAAATCAGTGCTTAGTATAGTGTCTGGCATATAGTAAGCGCTTAATAAGTGCTTGAGAAGCATCAAGTCCTAGTAGATAGAGCACATGTTGGAGAGTCAGAAGGAGCTTGGTTCTAATCCCAGCTCCACCACTTGTCAGCTCTGTTACCTTGGACAATAATAATGTTGGTATTTTTTAAGTGCTTACTATGTGCCGAGCACTGTTCTAAGCGCTGGGGTAGACACAGGGGAATCAGGTTGTCCCACGTGGGGCTCACAGTCTTAATCCCCATTTTACAGATGATGTAACTGAGGCACAGAGAAGTTAAGTGACTTGCCCAAAGTCACACAGCTGACAAGTGGCCGAGCCGGGATTCGAACCCACAACCTCTGACTCCAAAGCCCGGACTCTTTCCACTGAGCCACGCTGCTTCTCTGCTTAAGTGCTATGCTACGCTGCTTAAGTGACAAGTCACTTAAATTCTCTGTGCCTGTTACCTCATCTGTAAAATGGGGATTACGACTGTGAGCCCTATGTGGGACAGGAACTGTTTCCAACCCGATTATCCCAGCGCTTAATACAGTGCCTGGCACATAGTAAACACTTAACAAATACCATTAAAAGAAGACTGCTGATTCAAGCACTTCTGCCTGATCTTAGTACTGCATTAGCCTCCTCGCTGAACCTCCTGTCTCCAGCTTCTCCCTCTTCCAGCCCATATGTCACTGTTCTGCCCAGATCATTTTAATAAAGCATTCTTCTATGCATCTCCCCACTCCCCATGAACCTCCAATCCATCTCTGCATCAAGTCGATACTCCTCATCGTCTTTAAGGCACTGAATCAGCTTGCTCTCCCGCTTTGCTCCTCTCAAGCCAGCCTACTTACTGTGCCTCACTCTCATCTTTCTCACCACCGACGACTTTGTTCATGCTTTCCCTTCTTCCTGGAACTCCTTTCCCCTTCAGAATACTGCTCTCCCCATCTTCAAAGCCCTTCTGAAATCACATCTCATCCAGAAGGCCTTCCCTGATTAATCTCACATCACCTCACCCTATTTTCCCCCAGAGCTGTCACTTCAACACTTCTGGTTGTCTAAGCACTTGGGTACTCACGCCCTCCCCCCCCACTGCCCAACGCACACACATGCATGGACACATGGACGCACACACACACACACCACTTATGTACACATTTTTATCCGCTACTGCTTCCCCCTTTCTATTATTTTAGTGTCTGTCTCCCTCTCTAAATTTTAAGTTCTTTGAGGATTAGAATTGTCTACTAACTCTGTTGTTCTCTCCTTAGCGCTTAGTACAGTGCTCTGCATAGAGTAAGAACTCAATAAATACTATTGATTGAAATAATTATGGTGTTTATCAAGCATTTCCTAGGTGCAAAAGCACTGTGCTAAAGGCTGGGATAGATAGAGATAGTGAAATACAGTTCCTGTCCCACATGGGGATCAGATGGGGAAACCTGAGGTTCAGGGAGGTTGTTACTTTCCCCAAGGTCACACAGCACGTAATGATTGAGCTGGGATTAGAAAGCTGGTCTTCTGATTTTCCCAGTTCTGTGCACTTTTCAGTAGGCCGTCTTTCTCAATATACTATCTATTAAGTGTTTACAATGTCTCCCATCAGAATTTGACTCACCTCTGGACATAATATGTTTCCTTTTTTCAGCAAGGCTCTGGGGAACTTGATGTTTTTTCCCCACTTCTAATCTCCTGACTCTCTTGCTGCACTATCTTCAACTTTTAGCCTTCAATATCAATTTTGTTCAAAATGAATAGCTTTACTGCCTGTGTGTAATTTGGACAATGTCAGCTCAAACCATTTAACAATGCTGTAACAAAGAGAAAATCGTCTTAAGTAGGAAAGAATAATTTTTTTTTTCAATTGACCTCTCATGCCTGTTTACCAATTTCAACAGAAAGTTGGCCACCACTGTCTGAAACAGTGAAAGATTTTCCCCTGCACCACCTTATCAGGATCTTACACCTTGTCCTTGCAGGGCGTGTCATAGGGAGTTTCTGAAGTTGTTTCAAATATTCGTTAAAAATGCTGCACATTTGAATTTGTTTATTTCTCACGCATTGCCCGAGGATAGAAGTTAGGTGCACCTACAGTGTTTATATGAGGGCAAAATAAATGCACCCTCCCCGTGCCCTCCCGGCCCCCCACTGCTGAATAATAATAATTGTGGTTTTTAAGCCATTTGCTATGTGCCAAGCACTGGGGTAGATTCAAGATAATCAAGGTCCCACATGGGGCTAAGTAGAAGGGAGAAGAGGTATTGAATCCTCACTTTTCAGATGAGGGAACTGAGGCACAGAGAAGTGAGTGACTTGCCCAAGGTCACATAGCAGGCAAGTGGCAGGGCAGGGATTAGAACCCAGGTCCTCTGACTTCCAGGCGCTATGCTCTTTCCACTAGGCAACTATTGAGCCTCTAGATGTGTATGAAAGACTTTTCTTCCTCCCTCTCATAATCTGTTTTTCTTGTCCAGGGAGAAAGAGTTCATTCTCATTTACAGATGCATAAATTTTCCTCCAAGCAACCACTTGTTTGTGTGAATTAGAGGAAACATGCGAGTGATACTCCACTGACCCCATACAACCTTATAGTAGGGTTCAACTAAAATCCTTTAGCTTGCAAAATGTATTTCAAACCGCTAAAACCTTCCCCAGTCCTGCCCATACTTACCGCTGCTGGAGTAATAAGTAAGTATAAATAATCTAAAGAAATATGGTGTTGGAGCTGTTCCTGAATTTTCAGTTTAATTAAGGTCTTTTCTCTCACAGCATGATTTCCTTTATCCCCTACCTGTTTTTTTCCAACTCTAGGCTACTGGGCCTGTGTTAAAAATTTGCATAGTTATGTAACATGTTCTTGGTTATCTTGAAAAAACTGCTACAAGAACTAGCAGGAGCAGGAGAGAAATATTTTTGCAATCACCAGTGAGAAAGAAAGCTGAGGGAAGAAAAACAGACTTTTTCTTCTTCTCTTGTTCTCCCCTTTTCCTTCTTCTTTCCCCCTCCCTCCCCCTCCCTCCCTCTGCTGTCACCACTTAGAGGTGAAAGAGTGAGAGACTTGAGAAGAGGAAAGGAATGTAACTCCACAAAAGCACCAGGGCAAGAGGAATTCAAATCATGCCAAATATGAAAAACTCGAATGATTAGATTTAATCAAAAATGTCCAACTGATTACCTGTCATTCTTGTTCCTCTACTATAGAATATGCCTTTACAAAGCATTTATTTCTCCTTCCCCACTTCTCCCACCTCTTCTTTCCTGCATTTCTTCCTGAGTAAGCATCTCCTAGTACTAACCGTCACTTTCGGAACCAGTGCAAGCATTTCTATGAGGCTCCTTGGAAATGATGCCCTAAGTTGGAAATCTTTGTTTCTCTTTTTAATCTGGGCCAACGGTCTGCCTGGTGAATCTGAAATCATTTTGAGGAACCAACTTCTCTTTTCTCTTTTTACATACTGTCGCTGTGGGATGCAAATTTTTCTCTGGATGTGAGGAACTCAAAAGTAATAGGCCTCTAGTATTTTACTGTCTGGTGGAATGATAGCTAATGGGCTCTGGATTGTTCCAAAAATATATCTGTTGTCTGTTTCATGAAAAATGTGGCAAATTAAGGAATGCTCTGCTTGCAATTTCACTTCCCTTCCCCACTGCCTACAAATCCAGAATGCTTCCAAAGGTTATGCTGGCTAGCAAAACTGATGATGAGTGTGGACTGGAGCCTACCTGGTATGCTGTGCCCTTTTAGGATAAAAGCAAGAGTGAACTCTGGGCAGTCCTCTTCTTTATGGACTGAACCTTCTATTATCAGCCTCATCATCATCATGTGCCCAGAGACAGTAGGAAGAGGCACCATAGAATGATTGCTTTAAATGATGAATTTGATTTGGAGACTTTGTTTGAAACATATTGCTGCTTGTGATGACTCAGACTCTGCTGCTGAACTGAAGGGAGCCAGAAAGAGCTCTTGGTGATGATTTCCTTTGCAGTTTAATTTCAGAAAATTTACAAAAATATAATGGCCTACTCCTGAAGTAGTCCATTGCACAGTCTACAAGCTCCAAGGTAAAAGGGTAGAAAATGCACCAAGAAATAGATTTTTTTTTTTGGTGGGGGGTGGGGGAGCAGCAGGGTGATGTTTTGTTTTCTGGCTTTTAAATGGTTTTTTTCAAGGTACTTTCCCATCTGACTAAAGAATGAGATCATCTAGGAAAAAATATGTACAAACATGTCAAAAAACAGCTCTCTTAAAAATAGTTATTTTAAATACTTATTTTACTGTTATTTCAGATGAAAGACTTGACACTTACTAATGGGGTTACAAAATAGGCAGCACAGTGTTATTAAAAAAAAGCCAGAACTCTACAGTGATTAGGGCTTTTTTTAAAAAAAATGGTAGAAGAAAGTCCTGGATTCTCCAGTTTTACACAACTGAGAGTGTATTGCCAACTGCCTCTCTATCCCAAAATCTGTCAAAAAGAAAAGGTAGCAAATCTGGGATTTTGTGAGATCACGCTCAATTTAAGTTGCATTGGTCATGAGGAATATGTTTGGGTTTCTTAAATTAACGGCAGTTTTAGCAATACACAGTTTGTGTGTGCACATTTGCAGGTTTTACACTTATCCTCAGGTTTTACTCAAAGAAAAATATGTCATGAAAAAATGAAGAGGAGCTTGTTGGGCACTAGGGAATCTGGGCTGGTCTGACACAACCTGGCATGGAGCTATGGCAAGATTGCTTCATCAGGGAGGTCTAGCCATAAGAGCAAGAAAGACACTCCTCTCCACTAAATTGTCTGATGCTGCAGTTTGGCTCAGGAAGCTGAGCCAGGGCAGGGCCGGAGTGCAGCTGTAGGGGTGGAATTGAATGCTGCCATTATCATCACTGCAAAAGGTGGGAAGGGGGCCACAAGGCCTAGGTATGGGACATCTCTGTGATAGCCTAAACTCTTAGAAGTTTACATGTCAAATTGTCTGGGACCTTTCCATGGGTATGGGCTTTATTGGCAGTGGGCCAAATTTCAAAGAATACTATGGGACATCCATCCAGTGAACTCAATGCTGAATACTTTTTAATAATAATAATAATTATGGTATTTGTTAAGCACTTACTATGTACCAGGCACTGTACTAAGCTCTGGGGTGGATACAAGCAAATTGGGTTGAACACAGTCCCTGGTCCACATGGGGCTAACAGTCTCAATCCCCATTTTACAGATGAGGTAACTGAGGTACAGAGAAGTTAAGTGACTTCCCCAAGATGACATAGCAGACAAATGGCAGAGCTGGGATTAGAACCAATGACCTCCTGACTCCCAGGCCTGTGCTCTACCCACAATGCCGTGCTGCTTCCCTAAGTTTTCCAAAAACTTTTTCTGCTGGAGACTTCACACATTTTTACTGCACACAAATGACTCTTAATGTCATACGGGCACTTCCTCACAAGCAGCGCCCATACTCGTGGCACAAGGGAAGTCCTGGCATCAGAGCTGCCTCCTGGCAATACGGTCTTTTGAGATGAAACATCAATCAGTGAATGGTATCTGCGTGCTACTGTGTGCAGAGCGGTGTATTAAGCTTGGGAGAGTACAATGTTGGTAGGCACGTCTCCTGCCTACCGGGGGGTCACATGAATAACATCCAGTAGGCATGCTAGGTGAGAGGGATGTCACTGCACAACAACCCGCGCTGACCTTTCCCTGTACGGTCTGTGGTCAGCTCGTGCCTTGGCCTCTACGGGTCCCTCGCAAAATGCCGGAGGAGACGGGACTGAGGCTGGTCCATCATTCTCAGCAGGAGGCTCCATCAGTTAGGAAATATCATGTCAGGATTAGTAGAACAAACTCCCACTACTCCCCTGCACTTTCCTCTCCAGCCACCACTGTTGGTGGGATGAGCCCTGGCAGCTGCACTCCCTCCATCAGTAGCTGTGAATAGGAGGATTTGTAGGAAGTGAGTGTAATGCTGCTTAAAACCCATTGTTTTAACTTATGACCCAGCTTTTACTTAAGAAAATGGCTAACATAAATCAAGATGCCACACAAATCAGTAACAAATGCCTCTGATTAAAGACTTGAGCACTGCAAACTACATGAAGCCATTAGCCAGTTACTAAACCAGTTGTGTGAAGGGTGTAGGTCTCAGGGAATTTCATTTTTATGGCTCTGATATTTGGCAACTCCCACTCCTTTGGTTTTATTTATTGGCTTTTATTAACCAGTGCTGGCCCCGTGGGTCACCACTTTTTGAACTTTCCTATTTAAGAATCTTGAAAAACAATTTTATCCATCCAGAACGTTCAGTTTTTCCTCCCACAGTGTTTTCGAGGGGAGCGGAGGCTGATAAAGCTGTTATCTTTACTGTGTTCAGTAGTATTCCAACTTGGAAAAGTACCGGGGCTAGAAGTGTCCTGCCCTCCCTCCCTTGGAGATTCAATTCAATTTCTCATCTGGGCCAGGCTTTGGGGTGGGCTGATCTGTTGTGGTCTAGAGTGGTTATGGGATGTTTGTCCCAGTCCCAGGAAATATCCAGAATGAGGAACTCAGCTTGGCCCTAGAGCCTCCCTGGGGTGGGCAGTGTTAAGGACCGCTGCAGGAGGGCTCCAGATCTGCCTGTACTTGACCAATTGAACTTCCTGGGTTGATTCCAGGCTCCATCTGATCTCCCCAGTTCCCAGCGTTGAACCCGTGCCAAGCCACCCTCGGAGGAACCACTGGACACGGTAAGCTCTTTATGGGCAGGGAACAGGTCTGCTAATGCTATTGTATTGTACTCTCCCGAGAGGTTTAGTCCTGTGCTCTGCATACAGTAAGCGCTCAAATACCACTGATGGATATGCAGAAGAGAAGCTGTTTCCCTTTGTGTTCTCAGCGGTGTGTTTTTACTGAAAAGGTGGAACTCTGACACTGGCATCAAGGTTGTAAATGGCTCTTTCAGGAATATGTTTTGCAGCAGAGGTCTTCAGGCTTGCTAGGAATGCTTCACTAAACCAGAAAAATTATGAAACTCTGTGCTGACGTGTTTCTTCCCATTACAAGTCATTAAATAGCATAAACATTCTACAAATGTTTGTATTTGTCAACATCCTACACCGGGGAGAAGGCTAATTTGTGCCTGTGTGCAAGTTTTGTGGCTGATTTCAGCAAAATGTGCCTGAAAAGTCTGTCATATGTGCATGCGCTAACACGAGAAGTATTTGTTTTTATTGGGTGCCCTTCAGGTGCAGTGCCCTGCCCTGGGAACTTGGGAAGTACAGAAAAATAGTGGCACGTTTGCCTGCCTGCCAGAAGCTCACACCCCAACGGGGGAGATCGACAGTATGAGTTACTAATGCACCTGAGTTTGCATTTGGCTCCATGCTCAGGTTTGGTGATTAGATACCACTCTGATGCCAATCATGATGTCATTCAATCGATTATATTTATTGAGTGCTTACTGTGTGTCGAGCACTGTACTAAGCACTTGAGAGAGTACAATATAACAAAGAGATGCATTCCCTGCCCACAACGAGCTTATAGTCTAGAGACAGACATTGATATAAACAAACTACAGATATGTACATAAGTGCTGTGGAGCTGGGAGAAGGGAAGAACAAAGGGAACAGATCAGAGTGATGCAGAAGGGAATGGAAGAAGAGGAAAGGGGGGTGCTTAGGGTAGGCCTCTTGGAGGAGATGTGCCTTCAATAAGGCTTTGAAGGGAGGAGAGTAACTGTCTGGCAGATATGAGTAGGGAAGGCATTCCAGGCCAGAGGCAGAACATGGGCAAGAGGTCAGCAATAAGATTGACCAGGTGAGGGTACAGTGAGAAGGTTAGCATTTAAAGAGCGAAGTGTATGGGTGGGTTGTAATAGGAGAGTAGCTAGGTGAAGTAGGAGGAGGCAAGGTGATTGAGTGCTTTAAAGTCAATGGTGAGGAGTTTCTGTTTGATGCGGATATGGATGGGCAACCACTGGAGTTTCTTGAGGAGTGGGGAAACATAGCCTGAACGTATTCGTAGAAAAATGACTCGAGCAACAGACTGAAGTACGGACTGGAGTGGGGAGAGACAGGAGGCAGGAAGGTCAGCAAGGAGAATGATACAGGAACTAAGGCGGGATAAGATAAGTGATTGTATTAACATGGTAGCAATTTGGCGAGGAAAGGGAGGATTTTTAGCAATGTCGTGAAGGTCAAACCGACAGGATTTAATGATGGTTTGTCTGTGTAGGTTGAATGCTCTCTCATTCACCCCACACATCCGATCTGTCACCGACACCTGCCAGTCTCACCTTCACAATATCGCCAAGATCCACCCTTTCCTCTCCATCCAAACGGCTATCATGCTGGTACAAGCTCTCATAATATCCCGACTGGATTATTGTGTCAGCCTCCTCTCTGATTTCCCTTCCTCCTGTCTCTCCCCGCTCCAGTCTATTCTTCATTCCGCCGCTTGGATCATCTTCCTACAGAAACGCTCTGGGCATGTCACTCCCCTCCTCAAACACCTCCAGTAGTTGCCTATCAACCTTTGCACAAAACAAAAACTCCTCACTCTTGGCTTCAAAGCTCTCCATCACCTTGCCCCTCCTACTTCACCTCCCTTCTCTCTTTCTACTGCCCACCCCATACCCTCCACTCCTCCGCCGCTCACCTCCTCACGGTCCCCTGTTCGCGCTTGTCCTGCTGTCCACCCCTGGCCCACGTCCTCCCACTGTCCTGGAATGCCCTCCCTCCTCACATCCACCACACTAACTCTCTTCCTCTCTTCAAAGCCCTACTGAAAGCTCGCCTCCTCCAGGAGGCCTTCCCAGACTGAGCCCCCCTTTTTCCTCTGCTCCTCCTCCCCTCCCCATTCCCTCCCTCCCGCCCTCTTTCTTCCCCCTTCCCCTTCCCTCAGCACTGTGCATATTTGTATATATTATTTATTACCCTATTTATTTTATTAATGTGTATATCTCTATGATTCTATTTATCTTGATGATGTTGTCTTGTTCTGTTCTGTTCTCTTTTGCTTTGCTGTCTTTCCCCCCCGTTTAGACTGTGAGCCCATTATTGGGCAGGGATTGTCTCTATCTGTTGCCGAATTGTACATTCCAAGCGCTAGTACAGTGCTCTGTATGAACGAATGAATGAATGAGAGAGGAGTCAAGGATAATGCAAGGTTACGTGCTTGTGAGACAGGAAGAATGGTAGTGCCGTCTACAGTGATGGGATAGTTGGGGGAGAACAGGGTTTGTGTGGGAAAGTAAGGTCTGTTTTAGACGTGAAGTTTGAGGTGGAAAGAGGACATCCAAGTAGAGATGCCTTGAAGGCAGAAAGAAATGTGAGATTGTGCTTTTGCGATTTAGAAAATAGGCAGTGTGGGGAGGGGAGTCATCTAACCGGGTTCACCTCTCCTGCCCTGTTGCTGTTGGATAGAAGCTTGGCTCCCAGAAGAGGGACATTGTTTGAAGGAGCTCAAACCACATGACTGTACTCTGGGGCCTGAATTTCCCACTGATCTTCTCTAGTGGCTATGAAAAGGCTGTGTTAAGAGGCACTCATAGATTTTCTTTTTTTTTTCCTTTTTTTGCATGGCACCCCATCAATGTGGAGGCGCTTGGAAAAACTTTGCACTTCAAGTGGTGGTGTTTCATTCATAGTTATCTGAAAGATAGTTTCCCTTGGCCCTTTCCCAATCCCAGTGCACTTAAACTTTTGAAAGTCATATTTGAGTTTAAGATTTAGTGGGGTTCTTTTAAGATAACTTTCAAAGACTTTTTTTCTTCACTTGTCACCAGCAACAAAAAGCAAAATCTGTTTTTTTAGATTCTAGCCTCATGAGCCAAGTATCTGAGTGGAGCTTGAAGTTGACAGTGTTAGAGTTTACCTTAGGAGTTCACTGTTCCTCTTCGCTTATTTTATTTAATGTCCTATTACTCTAATACATTAGGGAATTGAAAGACAGGTCTTTTAAGTATGACATGGGATTCATCATTAAAATTATCATTCATCATTAAGTGTGTATATTCACGGTAAGAGCACATTAATTTATTTTCGTAGGATCAGAGCAAGACCTTCTGAAAGATTTTTATAATACCAAAACACCCTCAGCTGGTTATGATTTTTGTTGATACAGGACTAGGAGGTGTAAATATAAATAATGAATACAGGCCATCAGGGGTACCTTTTATGGTCTGAATGCTGTCTTGCAAGAGGCCTGGTTACAGGAAAGCAGATGGCAAAGATGAGCTGTCCTGACAGAAAGGTGGCAGATATGAAGTCATTCTGCTGTCAGGAGACCTGTTTTATGCCTTGTGAAGCTTTAACCAACACTATGGAAGGAACTTTTATTATTTTAAAAGTCAGTCCTCTTTGTCAGAGGACCCAGGAAAAAGGAGCAGAAATTGTCACAAGGTGTTGAATCATAGGTCATTTAGCCCACTTGGAGAGTATTCTGGCACCCCCATCAGAATGGCCCACTGGGTGGTCAGCACAGTCACCTAATTCCAGGGGGTGATGGTCAGCACCCCGCCCCCCTGCCCTGCGCCATAGTCTTGACATTATTCATTCATTCAATAGTATTTATTGAGCGCTTACTATGTGCAGAGCACTGTACTAAGCGCTTGGGATGAACAAGTCAGCAACAGATAGAGACAGTCCCTGCCGTTTGACGGGCTTACAGTCTAATCGGGGGAGACGGACAGACAAGAACAATGGCACTAAACAGCGTCAAGGGGAAGAACATCTCGTAAAAACAATGGCAACTAAATAGAATCGAGGCGATGTACAATTCATTAACAAAATAAATAGGGTAACGAAAATATATACAGTTGAGCGGACGAGTACAGTGCTGTGGGGATGGGAAGGGAGAGGTGGAGGAGCAGAGGGAAAAGGGGAAAATGAGGCTTTAGCTGCGGAGAGGTAAAGGGGGGATGGCAGAGGGAGTAGAGGGGGAAGAGGAGCTCAGTCTGGGAAGGCCTCTTGGAGGAGGTGATTTTTAAGTAAGGTTTTGAAGAGGGAAAGAGAATCAGTTTGGCGGAGGTGAGGAGGGAGGGCGTTCCAGGACCGCGGGAGGACGTGACCCAGGGGTCGACGGCGGGATAGGCGAGACCGAGGGACGGCGAGGAGGTGGGCGGCGGAGGAGCGGAGCGTGCGGGGTGGGCGGTAGAAAGAGAGAAGGGAGGAGAGGTAGGAAGGAGCAAGGTGATGGAGAGCCTTGAAGCCTAGAGTGAGGAGTTTTTGTTTGGAGCGGAGGTCGATGGGCAACCACTGGAGTTGTTTAAGAAGGGGAGTGACATGCCCAGATCGTTTCTGCAGGAAGATGAGCCGGGCAGCGGAGTGAAGAACAGACCGGAGCGGGGCGAGAGAGGAGGAAGGGAGGTCAGAGAGAAGGCTGACACAGTAGTCTAGCCGGGATATAACGAGAGCCCGTAATAGTAAGGTAGCCGTTTGGGTGGAGAGGAAAGGGCAGATCTTGGCGATATTGTAGAGGTGAAACCGGCAGGTCTTGGTAACGGATAGGATCTAGTCTTGCCCCCACAGCTTCTTGGGCAGGAAAGGGATCTGTAACTAACCTGCCCCCTGCCATGGAGCCAGAAAGAAGCCAGAGGTGGAGCTAAAATGGCAGCTCAACTCCTTGCCCTTTGTGAGCAGGAAGTGGCCCCTGGCCTGGTAGAGGGCCTATGGGGTTTCTGTTGTCCTCCCTGCAGGAGCAGGAGCAGCTCTTGCCCTCCATCCTGGCACTTGCGGAGGCGATCAGCCCTCTTCCTCAGTGGCAAGCTGTCCCCATGCCTCAACTCCTGTGCACCACCCATCTGCTACCACCATCAGGCATGTAGCAGCAAGATGGGGAGAAACAACAACATCAGAAAGTGCCTCTGCTGATCCCTTACCCTCCAGACTGGAGGTCTCCCACTGGGGAAGAAAGCTGCACTTTCTTCTCACCAGTATGACTCTCTTATCAACCTCTGCTCTGCTCCACCACAGCAGGAGGAAAAATTAGGTATAATCGATCAGTCATATTAATGGAGCACTTACTGTGTGCAGAGCACTATACTAAATGCTTGGGAAAGTACAACACAACGATGGAACATATTCCCTACCTACAGTGAGCTTGCAGGAAGTAGCTGCAATAAGTGAATAGCATAAAAGTGAATAGCTGAATAAGTGAATAGTAAATAAACAAATGAGGAGAAGCAGCAGAGTCTAGTGGCTAGACCATGGAGCTGTGAGTCATTCTGACCTGGGTTCTAATCCCAGTTCCACCACATGTCTGTTGCGCAACCTTGGGCAAGTCACTTAATATCTGTGTGTTTCAGCCTCCTCATCTGTAAAATGGGGATTAAGACTGAGTCCTGTGTGGGACCTGAACTGTGTCCAACCTGCTTATCTTTTATCTACCCCAGTGCTTAGTACAATGCTTGGAACATAGTAAGCACTTAACAAATACTATATATATATAATAAAGTGCATATGTATATACGTATATGTTGAGGGCAGGAATAAATTCTAAGGGTGGCTGTTGGGTGGACACAACTTGGTGTGCTGAATGAATTAATCAGGGAAGGTTTCCTGGAGGAGGTGGGGTTTTAGGAGGGCTTTGAAGATGGGGAGAGCTGTGGTCTGGCTGATTTTGGTTGGGGAGGGAATGCCTGGCTGGGGGAATAACATGAGCTAGAGGTCAGAGGAGGGAGAGTTGAGAGTACGATAGAATTAGATGATGAGTTTGGGAGGAATGAAAAGTGCAAGCTGGGGAGTGGTAGTTGAAGAGAGCTAATATGTAACTTGGAGAAAGTTTGGTGGAGAGCCATGAAATCAATGGTAAAGAGTTTCTGCTTAGTGTCAAGGGAGATATGTAGCTATGGGAGGTATTTGAAGAGTGGAGAGAGATGACTAGGACCACAAGATGTTAGCTTGCCTGGAAGTGCTCACTTCATTCTAGAGAACTAGATGGTAACACCCAGCCTTTTGGGAGTTTTCAATAATAAATGCTTGTATCCATTTTATTATTATTTATATTTTTGTAGTGCTTTTTTTCTAACTGAAAAGTGTGTTTGTGTGAGAGGGAGAATGAAAGAGAAAGTATTTTTTTTTAAAGTCCGTTGGTTTTCCCTTTCTTCCCCTCTTATTAGAAAGTTGTTAAAGGCGAAATTGTAAGAGATTAAGGTAGCTAGCTACCGAAAGAAATGCCAGGGAATTTTCTGTGCCAAATTAAGAAGGACCTCTGATAGTCGAGGGGATTTTCGGGCACTGATTGGATGGAAGTGGATTGTGATCAGTGGACCACAGTGTGGAATACATAAAAATGCTACTCAGGAAACATTCCTATAATTCAGCAGAGACGTTTTAGTGTTCATTTACCAACTGCCAGGCTGCCAGAGTAGAAAATGAGAGCATGCTGACTAGTCACCCTCCTTTTGATATGTCACTGGAAGCAGCCCAGAGAGTTTGACACTCTATGGGGCCACAATGCCTGCCATTCACATCGAGCCTGGGGCACATGGGGACAGTGTCAGAATACACCAGGTATTGAATGAAGGTGCAGCCTTGACCACTTGTCCAAGGACAGTCTACTTATCCATTTTTGAAAGATGTCTCCAATTTATGTTATATATAAATAATCATGACCTCTGAGGGTTTTTTCTATTTGCAATAGGTGGGTGGTAGAAATTGGAAATTATATGACAATTTACTCATTGCCTCAATATTAGAGATGAATTTTCCTCATTGAAAGTGATTAAAATCTCTGATTTGGGACTTGATTACTTTTAAGTGGGACCCCCTGAATATGGTGTGTGTGTGTGTGTGTGTGTGCATGTGCATGCACATACCCAAAATATCTACATGCCCTTATGAATGATCATGATGCTTACACATAGTTGTTTTTTTTTTTAAAAACCTTTCTGCAGCATCCCATACCATTGTCAAAATAATTTGTATCTGCTAGGAGTTAGCAAAGCAGGTTGAGGATATCCAGAATTATTAATCAATAGTATTTGAGCACCTACTGTGTGCAGAGTACTGTACTAAGCACTTGGGAGAGATTCTATTGTACTATCAGACCTAGCAATCTAACAAGGAAGACAGACACTAAAGTAAATTACAGATTCATTCATTCATTCAATTATATTTATTGAGTGCTTAATGTGTGCAGAGCACTGTACCAAGCACTTGGAAAGTACAATTCAGCAACAGATAGAGACAATCCCCACCCAACAATGGGCTCAGAGTCTAGAAGGGGGAGATAGACAACAAAACAAAATAAGTAGAAAGGCATCAATAGCATCAAAATAGATAAATAGAATTATAGATATATACACATCATTAATAAAATAAATAGAATAATAAATATGTACAAATACACACAAGTGCTGTGGGGAGGGGAAGGGTAGAGCAGAGGGAGGGAGTAGGGGGATGGGGAGGAGGAGCAAAGGAAAAAGGGGGCTCAGTCTGGGTAGGCCTCCTAGAGCAGGTGAGCTCTCAGTAGGGCTTTGAAGAGGGGAAGAGAGTTAGTTTGGCAGATGTGAGGAGGGAGGGCATTCCAGGCCAGAGGTAGGATGTGGGCCAGGGGTCGACGGTGGGATAGGAGAGAATGAGGCAGTGAGGAGGTTAGCACCAGAGGAGCAGAGTGTGTGGGTTGGGCTGTAGAAGGAGAGAAGGGAGGTGAGGTAGGAGGGCGCAAGGTGATAGAGAGCTTTGAAAACAATAGTGAGGAGTTTTTGTTTCATGTGAAGGTTGATAGGCACCACTGGAGATTTTTGAGGAAGGAGATGACATGCCCAGAACGTTTCTGTAGAAAGATAATGCGGGCAGCAGAGTGAAGTATAGATTGAAGCGGGGAGAGATAGGAGGTTGAGAAATCAGAAAAGATGCTGATGCAGTCATCCAGTCGGGATATGATGAGAGATTGTACCAACAAGATAGCGGTTTGGATGGAGAGAAAAGGGCGGATCTTGGCCATGTTGTGAAGGTGAGACTATGAAGGTGAGACCGGCAGGTTTTGGTGATGGATTAGATGTGTGGGGTGAATGAGAGAGCAGAGTCAAGGATGACACCAAGGTTGTGGCCTTGTGAGACGGGAAGGACGGTAGTGCCATCCACAATGATGGGAAAGTTAGGAAGAGGACAGTGTTTGGGAGGGAAGATAAGGAGCTCAGTCTTGGATGTGTTGAGTTTTAGGTGGCGAGTGGACATCCAGCTGGAGATGTCCTGAAGGCAGGAGGAGATATGAGCCTGGAGGGAGGAAGAAAGAAGGGGGGGGGGGAGATGTACAGATAGTAGGAAGTAAGAGACTATATAAAACAGTGTGGTCTAGTGGATAGAGCACAGGCCTGGGAGTCAGAAGGACCTGAGTTATTATCCTGGCTCCACCACTTGTCTTATGTGTGACCTTGGGCAAGTCATTTCACTTCTCTGGACCTCAGTTACTTCATCTGTAAAATGGCAATTAAGATTGTGAGCCGCATGTGGCACAGGGGTGGTGTCCAACCTGATTAGCTTGTATCTATCCTCGCGCTTAGCACAGTGGTTGACACATCGTAAGCCCTTAACAAATACCATCATAATTATTATAAGTGCTGCTTTAAACTAATGTAGTATCTGTACTGTTTTCAGGAGCACCAAAAAAATCACTGGGTTATAATCTTGGAAAATTGGTCATATCGTGAGGTACATTTTTCCTGAAGACCTATGTTATAAATTAGGATGCTTTCCATAACCTCTGGAAAAAATATGAAATTTCTTTAGGTGCTATCAACTATAACATTTTAATGTTATAAACATTATTAAACTATTGTTAAATCTTTGTTAAAATAATTCAAACATTAGCAACATTACCTGAAAGAGGAGTGGTAATATAAATCTTTGCAGGACTCAACCGAAGAAACTTTCCAAATCGAGTGGGAAAATGTCCAGCTAAAGTTGAACAGGCGCCATCTTCATTTCTTGTTAAAGTACATTGTAACTCCTTCTAACACTTCTGGACTCCTTTAACCTCCTCACAAAGCACATTCCTCCGGGCGGGCTTAACAGTTAGGGAGTAATATTACCCTACCTCTCCCTGCCTGCTTCCACTCCACGCTCCCCCTGCACTGTATAACGCGGCACCCCAGTTCCTCCTTTCACCTTCAACTCCAACCCCAGCAGCTAACATGGCGATCACTTCAGCAACTGCCACTGGTTCCTTGCCCTACGAGGCCACAGCCTCACATTCCCACCCCAGCCAAAGTCAGGAGACAGGCATATTAGGGGGTGGAAAGTTGAGGTGGGGACTGGCAGTCTCTTCCCCTCTCCCACCCCAGCACACCCTGATCTTAAAGTGAGTCTGCAAGCCAGCAAGAGGTAATAGCAGGGAAGGGGAGAGGTTAGCTTCAGTGGCTGCCCACCACTGTCCACCAAAAGCAGAATCAAAGGTGAAAGAAAGAAGCAGAATATTTACCACAAAGCACAGTTTGGTAGAAGAGGAGTGCAGAAGGGGCAGAAAAGTGCCCAGAACCAAGGGTGGGTGAGAGATTTGACTTACCTGTAATGACTGGACAAAACTTCAGGGGTGGAATTTACGTATGCTGGTTCCATAGCAGACTGAGGAGAACATCCCCAGGTCGCGCATAGCATACTGCATTTTCAGCGCTAGTTTGGTACGAAGCACCTGTATAATGGGCCTGAGTGTGTTCAGCACCCACAGTGCACATTCACTGCTCAAAGCCCTAGAGTGGCACCACTGGAGAACTACTGTGAAGTTCAAGAGTGCAAAGAGAAACAGGCATGAAAATTCAATAGTGCTAGAGAAGCAGCGTGGCTCAGTGGAAAGAGTAGGGGCTTAGGAATCAGAGGTCATGGGTTCTAATCCTGGCTCCGCCACCTGTTAGCTGTGTGACTTTGGGCAAGTCACTTGACTTTTCGGTGCCTCAGTTCCCTCATCTGTAAAATGGGGGTTAAGAGAAGCAGCGTGGCTCAGTGGAAAGAGCCCGGACTTGGGAGTCAGAGGTCATGGGTTCAAATCCCGGCTCTGCCACTTGTCAGCTGTGTGACTGTGGGCAAGTCACTTACCTTCTCTGTGCCTCAGTTCCCTCATCTGTAAAATGGGGATTAAGATTGTGAGCCTCACGTGGGACAACCTGATTACCCTTTATCTCCCCCAGCGCTTAGAACAGTGCTCAGCACATAGAAAGTGCTTAACCAATACCAGCATTATTCTTATTATTAAGACTGTGAGCCTCATGTGGGACAACCTGATTACCCTATCTCTACCCCAGCGCTTAAAACAGTGCTCGGCACATAGTAAGGGCTTAACAAATACCAACATTATTATTGCAGGGAAGCACTAAAAGAAGGTTTTATGATGTGATGGGGGGGATTAGCGTTTTCTTGGTTTACCATTGCCTTCTTCCATGCAGTAAACTTGAGTCTCCATCCTCAACTCTCTCCCATGCCGCTGCTGCCCAGCACAGTTGAGTTTGTAGATTGCCTTCCACTTACTAGCCAATGCCCAACCTAGGAATGGAATGGATATGCCTCTGCTTGACTCTCCCTCCCATAGTCGAGACTGGTAGAGTACAGGAAACTCTCCAGGTGGGACCCTGAGAAGGGAAGCACTAGGGTAGATACAAATTTATCAGGTTGGAAATAGTCCATGCCCCACATGGGGCTCACAGTCTTAATCCCCATTTTACAAATGAGGTAATTGAGACACAGAGAAGTAATAATAATCATTATGGTACTTATTAAGCACTTATTATGTTCCAAGCACTGTTCTAAGCACTGGAGTAGATACACGTTAATCAGGTTGGGCACAGTCTCTGTCCCATATGGGGCTCCCACTCTTAATTCCCATTTTACAGGTAAGGTAATTTAGGCACAGAATTGAAGTGACTTGCCCAAGGTTTCACAGCAGACAAGTGGTGGATCTGGGCTTAGAACGCAGGTCATTCTGATTCCCAGGCCTCACTAGGCCAAGCTGCTTCTCAATTTATATTTGAGTCAAATATCAGGTTAGATAATTTGAAAATCCTCATTACAGCCACTGCATATAAAATCTGGCAAGTAATACCCATATCTATTAGTAGGGTGGCCAATAATCTGGCATTAATAATAATAATAATAATTTTGGTATTTGTTAAGTGCTTATTATGTGCAGAGCACTGTTCTAAGCACTGTTCTAAACAGACAGTCTGTTTTTCATCCCCTGCCAGTACATTTTAATGTCTGATTTTAAATTTTCAACACTGAATTTCCCTCCATCGCATGCCCCTCACCAAGTCCTGAGCCTCAAGTGCTGCATCAGCCTTCATGCGGTCTTGGGAGGGGAGCACAAAGGCTTTGGAGAAGTTGGGAGGGAACTGCTTGCACTTATTCTTTCCCGCCTTGATTACTGCATCAGCCTCCTTGCTGACCTCCCAGCCCCCTGCCTCTCCCCAGTCCAATCCATACTTCACTCATTTATCAACAAAAACATTCAGTTCACATCTACCCACTCCTCAAGAACCTCTAACCGCTGTCCATCAACCTCCATATCAAACAGAAGCTCCTTACCGGTGGCTTTAAAGCACTCAATCAGCTCATCCCATTCTACCTCACTAATCTCCTCCTACAGCCCAGTTCTCGCTCTCTGCTCTTCTAGCACCAGCTTAGTCACTGTGCTCTGATCTCATCTATCTCCCCTCCAACCCCTTTCTCATATCCTCCCCCTAGCCTGGAACTCTCTCCCTGTCTGTCTATATGTGCCAGACCACCACTCTCTCCACCTTCAAAGCATTACTAGGTCACATCTCTTCCAAGAGGACTTTCCCAATTAAGCCCTCTTTTCCCCGTCTCACTGCGTTATCTCTGCAGCTCGATCTGTGACTTTTGGACACTTGATATTCTCCCCAAACCCACAGAACTTCTACACATATCTTTAAATTATATAATATAAATTACTTATTCATACTAATGTTTATCTCCCCCTCCAGACTGCAAACTCGCTATGGACAGGGAATATATCTGTTAATTCTCTTGTACTCTCCCAAGTGCTTAGTACAGTGCTTTGCAGAGAAAGCACTCAATAAATGCAATTGACTGATTGAAGGGACCCAGGTGAGATGTTTTAGGCTTAGACTGAATCGAATGGACTTCCACAAATTGGAGTCCTGTCTGCTGACCACCCAACTTACTGGGGTGTTGAGTCTGACACCAGAGCACAGACTGTTTGGAGGTTAAAAATATCTGACTTTTAAGAACGTTAGCAACATGTGCAGAGTACTTCAATTCAGATTTTGAATCATCCATGTGGACCAATTTGATTTGCTTCCTGAAGGAGGTGAAGTGAAGTCTCCAAAAACAGTTGTGATCACTCAAATGTTCCTAAATACAATATAATTACAGCACGGGGGCTCAATTTTATCTCTCTATGGGGGTAATACTGAGATACCAAGAGAGGGAAGAACCTGCATGTTGAACACAGAGAGCTTCTCTGAATATAGTGGGATTTTTGTTTATGAAGGGGGAACTTTTAAAATGGGTGGGGAACCTTCCACTAGTTTTTCATTTTGGAAACTAGGAAGCTTCTCTTTCTACTCTGAAATCAGTTGGACTCTTTGCTTGTCTCCTGCTTAATATCTTCTCATAGCAATAATTTTGTGTGACATGATTTCCCCCTTTACAAAATGGCATTCCTGTGCTTTTCCTTGGCCTTCTCTTGTTTTAACTATGCTTGGTGCAATGGCTTGGATTCAGACTTCCTCCTGGATATATTGAGAAATAGTCAAATGTGTACAGTCCTCTAAGGATGAGTCAAAGGAAATACTCCTTTAGTAATATTTGTATTCTAATAAAGCTCTTACCTAGTGGTTAGAGTGTGCACCTGGGAGTCAGAAGGACATGAGTCATTATCCTGGCTCTGCAACCTGTCTGCTGTGTGACCTTGGGCAAGTCACTTAATTTCCCTGTGCCTCAGTTACCTCATCTGTAAAAAGGGGATTAAGATTGTGAGCCCCATTCTGATCCTCCTTGACCTCTCTGCTGCCTTTGACACTGTCGACCATCCCCTCCTCCTCCATACCTTATCTCACCTTGGCTTCACGGACTCTGTCCTCTCCTGGTTCTCCTCTTACCTCTCTGGCCGGTCATTCTTGATCTCCTTCGCTGGAGCCTCCTCCCCCTCCCATCCTTTAACTGTTGGAGTTCCTCAAGGGTCAGTTCTTGGCCCTCTTCTGTTCTCCATTTACACTCACTCCCTCGGTGAACTCATCCGCTCTCACGGCTTTGACTACCATCTCTACGCAGATGACACGCAGATCTACATCTCCGCCCCTGTCCTCTCCCCCTCCCTTCGGGCTCGCATCTCCTCCTGCCTCCAGGACGTCTCCACCTGGATGTCGGCCCGCCACCTAAAACTCAACATGAGCAAGACTGAGCTCCTCATCTTCCCTCCCAAACCCGGTCCTCTCCCAGACTTCTCTATCACCGTGGATGGCACGACCATTCTTCCCGTCTCTCAGGCCCGCAATCTCGGTGTCATCCTTGACTCGTCTCTCTCGTCCACCCCACACATCCTATCCGTTACCAAGACCTGCCGGTTTCACCTCTACAATATCGCCAAGATCCGCCCTTTCCTCTCCACCCAAACGGCTACCTTACTGTTACGGGCTCTCGTTATATCCCAGCTAGACTACTGTGTCAGCCTTCTCTCTGACCTCCCTTCCTCCTCTCTCGCCCCGCTCCGGTCTATTCTTCACTCCGCTGCCCGGCTCATCTTCCCGCAGAAATGATCTGGGCATGTCACTCCCCTTCTTAAACAACTCCAGTGGTTGCCTATCAACCTCCGCTCCAAACAAAAACTCCTCACTCTAGGCTTCAAGGCTCTCCATCACCTTGCCCCTTCCTACCTCTCCTCCCTTCTCTCTTTCTACCACCCACCCCGCACGCTCCGCTCCTCTGCCGCCCACCTCCTCACCGTCCCTCGGTCTCGCCTATCCCGCTGTCGACCCCTGGGTCACGTCCTCCCGCGGTCCTGGAACGCCCTCCCTCCTCACCTCCGCCAAACTGATTCTCTTTCCCTCTTCAAAACCCTACTTAAAACTCACCTCCTCCAAGAGGCGTTCCCAGACTGAGCTCCTCTTCTCCCTCTACTCCCTCTGCCATCCCCCCTTTACCTCTCCGCAGCTTAACCCTCTTTTTCCCCTTTTCCCTCTGCTCCTCCACCTCTCCCTTCCCATCCCCACAGCACTGTACCCGTCCGCTCAACTGTATATATTTCCATTACCCTATTTATTTTGTTAATGAATTGTACATCGCCTCGATTCTATTTAGTTGCCATTGTTTTTACGAGATGTTCTTCCCCTTGACTCTATTTATTGCCATTGTTCTTGTCTGTCCGTCTCCCCCGATTAGACTGTAAGCCCGTCAAACGGCAGGTACTGTCTCTATCTGTTGCCGACTTGTTCATCCCAAGCGCTTAGTACAGTGCTCTGCACATAGTAAGCGCTCAATAAATACTATTGAATGAATTGAATGAATGTGGGACATGGATCGTTCAATCTTATTACTGTGAATCTACTCCAGCACTTAGAACAGTGTCTGGCACACAGTAAGCACTTAACAAATACCATTTTTTAAAAAAGGCTTCCACTCCGTGGACATGCTCTATTCATTTTTGAAGTCAGTACCATTTAACTGTTTTGAGATAAAACCATTCTAATGAATGCACTGAAGCAATAGTATTTTATCCAAAAGAAAAACGAGTCCCCAGAATTCTTTAGGGCAGGGAGGGTGGTTATTTAGAAATCTTGAGGTATGGAAAGGCCCACCCACAGAGTCCTCCTGGGTGAAAGTGGAGGCCAAGGAGGAGAGGGGAAAGAGGGGAGCATTCCAACAACCTATGGCTTTTAGATTGTGAGACCCTCGAAGGAGACCGTATCTAATTCCCACCTGTGAATGTGCCTAGTATAGTGCATGACACCCAGTAAGCACTTAATGAATACTGTTACTGCTCCAATGGTTGCTTCTTCCTGTCTCTGATCTGGCCATGGACACACACTGTCACCCACACTCACACCACTGCTTCCAAGGACATGGTATATATAATGGTTGATAATTGCATCCAGAGCTGGCTTGGACCCAGGGAAGAGCTACCACAAGCTGCCCTTCTGCTAACTAGACTGGCAAGCTGTATTTTGCCCATCCTTACTCTAGGAGGTCCCTCTGACTCCTTTTGAGTGGAGCTGGACCTTTGGAATAATTGTTACTTCCTTGTTGCCATTCTAGAACAGGGATGAAATTACCAGAAGGCTGCTGGAGAGCTACAAAGTCTGAGGCAGCCGTAGATTTATAAAAAAAATTACATGAACACGCTTAGATGTCTAGCAAGGAAGTAAAGAAGTTAAAAAAAGAGGTTTCATCGAATTGCATTGCAAATGGGGTCATCATTTTGCAATCCCTTTTTAAATTCTGTCTCATAATGAAGATAGTTCCCACTTTTTACTTTGATGTCTTTTCCAAGGTACTGCTATGAAAGAGAAACCATTTGCATTAAATAGATTTTTCCTTCACTTTTCAGAACAATTTGCTCCCACCATCAAAATTCATTGTGTGGGTTGGTTATCAGCTTCATCTATAATTTTGGAGATTTATGACACTACATTTTGTATGTGGATTTTAGATTATTTCCCTTAACCCTCGTTCATGTTAAAAAAACAAAAACTGGTTAAATCCAGATAAAGATTGTGACTTCCTTTTTTGGCTGGGCATCCAAACCGTTCTCACTTCTGAAATGACAGGTCACAACTGCTAGGTTTGTTCTTGGATTTTAAAATAAAGGGATTTGGCCCTGGCTTTCAGTGTTCATTTTTGCCATTCCTTGCTCCTGCAATTTCTTTGATGCCTGTTCTGTAGCTGGCAGAGCTGGTGTCTTGTTTTCCCCTCCATCAAAGTAACCAGAAGGCTATTGGGTAGTACTTCTGGGTAGAAGGAATTCTATAGAAAGTAATCTTTTAATGCTATTAAAGATGTACTAATTTTTTTTAATATTTCCCTTGGAGGAGATGAACAACACTATAACCACTGAATAAATTTTACTCTTTTTCTTATTCAAGTATAAAACTTTGAAAATCAAAAATAAGTCCCTTCAAAATCACAAATTAGTGGGGCCACTGCTAGCATTTTGGCAGTTCTAGGTAGACCTGCATTTTGCAGCTGGGCGGGGAGCGGCCAGGGGACTTGAACGGCAGAGCTACCTGCTGCTCCAGTAATTTTCCTCTTGGAACTGCCCCCTCCCTGATCAAACCCAGGAGGTTTCAGTGTGGGGAGGGGGCAGTTCAAGGAGAGTAAACTACTGGCAGCCTGCTGGTTTTGTCAACAGTGGTATCTAGTGAGCATCTCCTGAGTGAGAAGCACCGTACTTAGCACTTTGGTGAGTACACCAGGACCTAAACACATGATGACTGCCCTCAGGAGCTTATAGTCTAAAGGGGAAGACAGGCAAATAATAGGAGAAGGAGAAAGAATAATAATAATGTTGGTATTTGTTAAGCACTTACTATGTGCAGAACACTGTTCTAAGCGCTGGAGTAGACACAGGGGAATCAGGTTGTCCCACGTGGGGCTCACAGTCTTAATCCCCATTTTACAGATGAGGTAACTGAGGCACCGAGAAGTTAAGTGACTTGCCCACAGTCACACAGCTGACAAATGGCAGAGCCGGGATTTGAACCCATGACCTCTGACTCCAAAGCCCGTGCTCTTTCCACTGAGCCATACTGCTTCTCGAACAAGCATATAACAGGGATTATTAAAAATGTAACAGGATAAGTGAATATACAGATAATATACATATGTACATAGTGTGTTGCCCTCCTAAGTACTTAGCCTCCTCCAGGGATCACACCTGGGGAGTTTCCAGTAGTCTACAAGTCTCGGCTATGGGAGGGAGAGTCAAGCAGAGGCATATCCATGCCATTCCTAGCTTGGGCAGTGCCTAGCAAGTGGAAGGCAATATGCTACAAGTCAAAACTCACCTGTGCTGGGAAGCAGCAGCATGGGAGAAAGTCAAGGGCGGAAACTTAAGTTTACTGCATGGAAGAAGGCAGTGGTAAACAAAGAAAACTCTATGGATACACTACCGGAACATTTGCAGATGGAGGAGGGGCATCGTGGGAGAGATGTGTCCATGGTGTCGCTATGGGTCAGAGATGACTCGACAGCCTAAGACAAGACACAGTGCGTATCAAGAACTTAGTACAATGCTCTGCACACAGTAAGCACTCAGTCATTACCATTGATGATGATCTATGTGTAGGGTAGGAATAAATTCGAAGGGTGGCTGCTGGACGGACATAGCTTGGAGTGTTGATTTAATTGTGGCAGGTTTCCTAAAGGAGGTGGAGTTTTAAGAAGGCTTTGAAGATGGAGAGAGCTGTGGTCTGGCCAGTTTGGTGCGGGAAGGAATGCCAGGCTTGGGGAGCAGCATGAGCTAGAGGTCAGAGGAGGGAGGGTGAAGAGTAGGCTAGAGTTAGATGGTAAGTTTGGGAGGAAGGAAAAATGCAAGTTGTGGAGTGGTGGGTGAAGAGAGCTAATACGTGACTTGGAGAAAGTTGGTGGAGACCCATGAAATCAATGGAAGGGACTTTCTCCTTAGTGTGGAGGGAAGTGCGTAGCCATGGGAGATATGACCAGGACCACAAACTGCCAACTTACCCAGAGCCAATTAGTTAACATCAAACAGTTAGGTGATTTCACTCTGAGGAGAATAAGGGCCTGTCACATGAGTGAATCAATGTTAGCATAAATTTATCAGCCCTGGGTGACCTCTCTCTTTGTTAGTTCCTAAAAGTAACTCTATAATTCAAGGTTTTCAGCTTTCAGGCCCCTAGTTTCATAGCTGAACCAGGCTGGAAACAGTTGTGACTGTGAATCCTCTTACTAGATACAAAAAGCTATTACCGCAATGTGCTGGTCTGCCCTGTTCTGTAACTTCTAGTTAGCCGAGGGGCCAGCGAGACCAAAAATGTGATTCTTCTGACAGGGCTCGGAAAAGACAAGGGGTCAGGGACCCTCTGCTCATCTCTGACTTTCTGCTCTCCCACACCCACCAACCTGGACTTGGATACCCAGATCAAATGCTGGAAATAGACACCTGAAGTTTCATGTTGGGATGAAACAACTTCCCCCTTCATATCCAACAGACTACCACTCTCCCCGCCTTCAAAGCCATATTAAAATAACATCTCTTCCAAGAGGCCTTCCCCGACTAAGTCTTCATTTCCCCTACTCTCTCATCCTTCGGTGTCACCTATGCACTTAACTGTGTACCCTTTAAATACTTGATACTCACCGCACCCTCAGCCCCACAGCATTTATATGCATTATCCGTAATTTATTTTAATGTCTGTCTCTACCTCTAGACTGTTAGAGAAGCAGTGTGGCTCAGTGGAAAGAGCCTGGGCTTGGGAGTCAGAGGTCATGGGTTCAAATCCCGGCTCTGCCACTTGTCAGCTGTGTGACTGTGGGCAAGTCCCTTAACTTCTCTGTGCCGCAGTTACCTCATCTGTAAAATGGGGGTTAAGACTGTGAGCCTCATCTGGGACAACCAGATTACCCTGTATCTACCCCAGCACTTAGAACAGTGCACAGTGCTCTGCACATAGTAAGTACTTAACAAATAACAATATTATTATTATTATTAATATTAAGCTTATTGTGGGCAACAGAATGTATCTACCAACTCTATTGTATTGTACTCTCCTGAGCGCTTAGTACAGTGCTCTGCACATAGTAAGCACTGAATAAATATCACTGATATGGAGGAGAAGAATGGGGTTTAGTTCTACGCAATGGATTCAAGTCAGAACCAAACTGTCTGGAAGCTCGCTGGTTAGGGGGTGCAGTAGGCCTCAGGATTTTAGACCACTTCGAGTCAGCTGGCCCAGTACACTGAACATCGCCCATGATGGAGAGCTGCCCGAGGACACTGAGATCTTTCTCTAACAGACCAACTCGGCCAGCCTAGGACTTCGAACATTGTAACTACTGCCTACCATCCTCCCAGTAGGACCCAGAGATTTCGCTCCTGAACTGCTGCTGCGGAGGAGCAGCTAGTCCTTCATCTTCCCTCTCCCTGTAGTCTGGCCTGAATCCACAGTAGAGAACACAGAACAGGTATAGCTGTTGACCCCTCTGCTGCCCGCTTTCTATTACACCTCAATAATAATAATGTTGGTGTTTGTTAAGCGCTTACTATGTGCAGAGCACTGTTCTAAGCACTGGGGTAGATACAGGGTAATCAGGTTGTCCCACATGAGGCTCATAGTCTTCATCCCCATTTTACAGATGAGGGAACTGAGGCACAGAGAAGTTAAGTGACTTGCCCAAAATCACACACAGAGAAGTGGCAGAGCAGGGATTCGAACCCATGACCTCTGAATCCCAAGCCCATGCTCTTTCCACTGAGCCATACTGCTTCTGTGCTCAGTGAGTTCAGTGCTCAACTCCACTGACCTCCTGCTCCACCCTACCTCTCCCACTCACCAACTTCCTCCACATATTTGATCTCATCACCTCTGGTCACTGTACAGTCTCTACTCTGAAACCCTTCTATCTGACCATTCATTCATTCATTCATTCATTCATTCAATCGTATTTCATTGAGCACTTACTATGTGCAAAGCACTGAACTAAGTGGTTGGGAAAATACAACAATAAGCAGACACATTCCTTGCTCACTTGGAGCTTACAGTCTAGACCACAACTTCCTCACACACACACACACACACACCCTCCCCACAAATCTGTCCTGTTCCCCAATAGAGACCACCGATCTTTCAACCCCATCCAATTTTCTTAAGTCGTCATGCAGCATTTAGCTTCCATATCCAAACTACCTTCCCTTGGTGACCAAACTGACACCCTCAACACCACTCTCTCTACTGACTCACTTCCCTGTCTCTTTGCGAATCTCATTTCACTAACCCTCAGCCCTGGATCTCCTCCACAGTCTACTTTGCTTCTCTGCATGATCCCCGGAGTCCCGCTGGCAGAAATCCGCATATATTTCTGACCTCTTCTACCCGAAGTTCATCCTTGTCTGCTTTTACTCTGCCCTCTTCTCTGCCTGGCTACACTATTTCTCCATCCTTACTGACACTCAAGACTATTGCCCTCACCGGTAGTTCCAGACATTTAACTCCCTCCTCAAGCCCCCTGCCCCACTGCCTCCTAAGCCTCTTGCCCCTAATGACCTGGCCATGTACTTTATTGAGAAAATTGAAACCATAAGGCATGATCTTCCTAAAATCTCCCCTGCTCCTCTCCAGTCCTTTCCTTCTATTGCCCCTTCGTCAACTCTACCATCTTTCTCAGCAGTATCTCAAGAGGAGATCTCCTGCCTTCCCTCAAAATCCACCCCCTCCACCTCTGACCCCATCCCTTTACACCATATCAAAGCACTTGTCCCCTCCCTTTTTCCCTCTCTGACTGCCATCTTCAACTATTCACTCTCCAGTGGCTTTTTCTCCACTGCATTCAAACATGCTCATGTCTCCCCCAACCTTACAAAACCTTCCCTTGACCTCACAGTCAGTCTTGTTAACATCAGTGCTTGCATTCACTGCCTGGGCACCCATGGTGACATTATGCAGCTGAGCCAGGAGCTTAAACCTATCAAAACTTCCATCCCTATCCCAAATAGACCCCTCTGGCGAGTCCTCCTTCAGTCAGTCATGCACATCTCATGCCTCGGGCTGAGGCTGAGACATTGAGATGATGTTGAGTTGCTCGTTGAATGTGAACAAAACTATCTCACTTGGTGAAGAATCCCATGTAGGACCAGCATTACTGTGATGCCAGGATCAAGGTGTCGCAGTATCATTTGATGTTGTTGGTTAGAGGCAATGGACAGTGCAGTTGGTGGGTTTGACCAGAAACCACACCTTGTTTACCATTCTGAGAATCTTAGGGCTCGCATAGGATTTTCACAAGGTCTTTTACCAGTGTTTTGGAAAGCTAAGACGGAGTCATGTATAACCAACAATAACTTTATCCACAAGGTTCTGCAGCTCCTTAACAACCACCTTCATCTCTGGAGGTAGGGCCATAAAGGAGGATAGTAAAGTCAAAGCTGATGTGATGTAAAGCTAAAACTGGGTGTTAATTTAGAAAAGTCATAAGCATCTTTCATTTTAACTCAGTCTTAAGAGCACTGTCTGAGTAAACCATGTATAAACCTTTGAAGCTGTGCTATGTGAGGTCTTAAAGTATTATACAATGCTACTTTTTTGAGTGATTAACATGATTTATAATCTAAATAGCTTTCATTTTAAGTCTTTCTTTTTATTCCAGGTCATAATTCAGTGTAGAAGCTTGGACAGTACAAGAGACATTTTCCCAAAATGTCATACAGACGTGAACTAGAAAAATACCGAGATCTGGATGAGGATGAAATCCTAGGAGCACTTACAGAAGAAGAGCTGAGGACACTAGAAGATGAATTGGAAGAGTTAGACCCTGATGTGAGTAATCTTTATATGATTGCCTTTTTAAAATTAGCATATATCAGACACAAAGCAATTAACTTGTTTCACTATGGGTAGATATATACTGTCAGAGGCTGCTCTTCTAGCCACTAGCATTCCCATTTTTAATAATTTGTATATTTTTCCCTTATATCATTTTCATTTGTCATTTAAATAATTAGTTTGGAAAGAGTACAAGAACCCTTACTTTCTCAGGTTGACCTTTGTAATTTAATAGAGAAAGTGTTTGAAACCCATTACCATAGAAGGGTGTGAAATCTCGTTCCCAGGAAAACTTTTAAGAATAAGGTAGGTGTCATTTGTCTGAAAGTTTTTTGTTGGTTTTTTAATGGTATTTATTAAGCGCTTACTATGTGCCAGGCACTGTACTTAGCACTGGAGTAGATACATGATAGATTGGACACAGTGCATGTCCCACATGGGGCTCACAGTACTAATTCCCATTTTGCAGATGAAGTAACTGAGGCACAGACATTAGATGTCTTGCTCAAGGTTACACAACAGACAAGTGGCAGAGCTGGGACTAGAGCCCAGGTCCTTCTGACTCCCAGGCCCTTGCTCTATCCACTAGGCCATGCTGCTCTGCCTGGAGACAGAAGGATGGACTAGATGACCTCTGAATTCCTTTCTTGCTTTCTGACTCTATTTGTTGGGACTGACCCTGTCCACCAGACCTGTGATGCCTAACATGTAAATTTATGCAAAAAGAAAACAAAACAAATGCCAACTATCCTCCCAGGAAACCCTCAAATAATTAATCTCCTCAGTCCCAGATATAGAGGGGTTTTCACTCCCCAGTCCACCAACCCCTCCTCCCACTCTCCTTTCTCTTCTCACCGCCGACCCACACCCACCCACTCACACATGGCCCCAGTGCTCCTTGAGCGTTATAGTTGGAAGACAGCTACTTGCTGTTAAGAATGACATCAAAATTACAAGTCATGTGCATGATAACTGCATATTGTTTCAAGCACCTCGTTAAAAATGCAAATACATTTTGAATACCACAATCAATTAATGGTTTTTATTGAGCACCTACTCTGAGCAGAAGACTACTAAGGGGTTGGGAGAGTACAATAAAGTGAACAGACATGATCCCTGCCCTCAAGGAGTTTATAATCAATCATATTTATTGAGCGCTTACTGTGTGCAGAGCACACAGAGTTAGTAGACATGTTTCCTGCCCATAAGAAGCCCACAGTCTAGATAGAACATGGTATTTGTTAAGCACTTAGTATGTGTCAGGCACTGTACTAAGCACTGGGATGCATGCACGATAATCAGGTTGGACACAGTCAGTGTCCTACAAGGGGCTCACAGTCTTAATCCCCATTTTACAGATGAGGTAACAGTCACAGAGAAATTAAATGACCTGCCCAAGGTCACACAGCAGACAAGTGATGGAGTTGGGATTAGAACCCACGTCCTTCTGACTCCAAGGCCTATGCTGGGTCTGCTAGACCACCCTGCTTCTCAATCTAGCAAGGAGACAGATACTCAGATAATTTCCGGGTAAGAGGAAGAAGGCAAAATGGATATGTACATGAGTTAGTGCTCAACTAATAGAATATATAAGATAGTGGGAGTTCATAAAATTTGTGAGAACGTTCACTGTATTCCAGCGATCCGAGGGAATAGTGTAAATGAAACTGTTATTAGGCTTCAGTACCTTAATTTGACACTCCTTTTTCTTCCCAAATTTAAGCCCTCTTTTCCCCTTCTCCCTCTCCCTTCTCCTGTTCCATGTAGCAGCAGCCACTGTAATCCCTTCCCAAATTGGTTCTCATTCTTGTTATGGTGAAGGGGAAAATGAAGCATGTCTCCCTTTAACGTTGTTTTGGGTTTTTTTTCCTACATGTGGCCATATCACTTGGACTGTGCCTTCGTTTTCACTAGCAATGAGTCTACTTGCTTTTGTTAGGGTTTTAGCTGGATTTTCATTACTTAAATTTCAGGCAGGATATCATTTCTTCACTGGCCGTGAGTGCATGGGGCAAGTGTATTTGGGAAAAGGAATTTTTCAATAGGAAATGCCATTTTTGTTTTCTTATCGATGCATGATAGAGACCTAAAGTTAAACACTAATTTTACATTAGTGGGGATTGTTCTGTGCAGTCATAGTAAATGTTTTCAGAACCTCCTACTGTTATTTCTGCCTCCTTCCCTGCCTACAAAGCACACGTCTGTCTTACAGACTGCATTTTGTACTGTTATTCCACCCAGTCCTATCCCTTTACCCTTCTCAGACCCAGATTAACTATGGTGCAAAGGAAAAAATGCTCCAGGCTGTATCTCTAGGAGGCTCTAGGGTGGGAAAAGAACCAGTACCAGATTAGAACTACCTCGAGCTGAAAGACTCATGAAGGTTTGTGCTATGTCACTCTCCTACCTGGATCCAAGTGACTCCTGGACTCAAATTCACTTCCAGTGGCATGGCAAGAAATGAAAGAACTTCCTGCTCTCTGCTGTCATGATTCAATTCAATTGTATTTATTGAGCACTTATTGTGTTCAGAGCACCGTACTAAGTGCTTGGGAGAATACAGTACAACAATAAACAGACACATTCCCTGCCTACAACTAGTTTACAGTCTAGAGGGGATGACAGACATTATTATAAATTACAGATATGTACATAAGTGCTGTGGGACTGGGAGGGGGATGAATAAAGGGAGCACGTTGGAGAAGAGGAAAGGAGGACTGAGTCAGGGAAGGCTTCTTGAAGGAGATGTGCCTTCAATAGGGAGAGTAATTGCCTGTCAGGTTTGAGGAGGGAGGGCGTTCCAGGCCAGAGGCAGGATGTGGATGAAAGGTTGGTGACGACGATGAGATAAACAGGATCGAGGAACAGTGAGAAGATTAGCATTAGAGGAGTGTAGTGTGCCGACTGGGTTGTAGTAGGAGAGTAGTGAGGTGAGGTAGGAGGGGACAAGGTGATTGAGTGCTTTGAAGCCAACGGTGAAGAGTTTTTGTTTGATGTGGAGGTGGATGGGCAACCACCGGAATTTCTTGAGGAGCGGGGAATCAGGTCTTGAGTGTTTTTGTAGAAAAATGATTCGGGAAGCAGCGTGAAGTATGGATTGGAGTGGAGAGAGTCAAGAGGCTAGGCGGTCAGCGAGGAGGCTGGTATAGTAATCGAGGTGGGTTAGGATAAGTGCTTGTAGTAACATGGTAGCGGTTTAGATGGAGAGGAAAGGGCAGATTTTAGCAATGTTGATTATGTATTAAAAATCATTTGTTCATATTAATGTCTGTCTCCCCCTCTAGACTGTAAGCTCATTTTGGGAAGGGAACGTGTCTGCTAATTCTGTTATATTGTACTCTCCCAAGTGCTTCATACAAGGCTCTGCACATAGTAAGTCCTCAATAAATACAATTGAGATATATGCACATATATAGCATATATATAATCTAGAAGCGTGTACATATGTACATATATATACATGCTTCTAGATAAATATGTCTTTCTTAACCCAAGCACAACTGATAGCTCTGCCACTTGTACAAGTCAATATCTTATTTTAATTGCAAGATATTTGAGGGCCCTCTTTATGCATGTGAAAGTGTGCTATAGAAACACTCAACAAGGAGGTGTGAATTAGTTTTTTGGTTGGGATGTTTTCATCTGGGCTCATAATCTTATTCCGTATAAATTCATAAAAACCATATGGAAGTTATCAAGTTACATAGGCTGGTCTTTGGTGTATTTCTTGACTCTTACAAAGTAACTTTCCCTCTGCTCCTCCCCCTCTCTCTTCCCCTCCCCTCAGCACTGTGCTCATTTGTATATATTTTTATTACCCTATTTATTATATTAATGAGGTGTACATCCCCTTGATTCTACTTTACCGTGTTTAAGTTGTCTTGTTTTTGTCCGTCTGACTCCCCCGATTAGACTGTAAGCCCGTCAATGGACAGGGATTGTCTCTATCTGTTGGTGAATTGTACATTCCAACCGCTTAGTACAGTGCTCTGCACATAGTAAGCGCTCAATAAATACTATTGAATGAATGAATAAATAACTGCCATTTAACATGGTCTGAGTTCTTTTTTTCTGGAAGATTCTGCTCCTGAAAGGATTGGGGGAAAGAGCAAAGATCTTGCCTTCTTGGAAAGACCAGATGGGGTCTGGTCATGTGTTGAGTAGCTTTAATTGTTTACTTGGTTTTATATCGCAAATAGGCTGTTACTCAGATTCCCTGTAACTCACTTTGTTGATTTGTTAAACCGATTGCATCTGATAATCAGGCACTTTGAAATCCATTCTGGGAAGATGCAGGAGAAATAAAAACACAATTTACAGTAGTTATTTGTCTGGCTAGTCCAATTCAGAACCATTATATTAAATTCAAAGGGGCCAGTTTCTAGTAGAGTGTTGATCTGAAAACTTAAATAATTCTTCTTCTGTCTTTGGGCTACACCAAGGCCTGTCTAGAGAACTGACAGTGGACAAATGACTGTGATCCATCTATTTTGCTACTCATGGGCAACTGTTTCACATTGTGGTTTTAGCCTATTTGCAGCGACTGCCCAGTAGGGTTTTAACATTGCAGCTTCACTTACGCAACCCCTGAAAAATTCCCAAAGACACTCATCTTGAGGAAGCATTATTTATTTTTTTTTAAATTCCAAGCTTTGAAATGGAAAAGCCTCTGATTGTCCATCCCCTTTATCTCCGACTTTCTGTGTGAAAACTCAACCTTCTCATGGAAGAGCTGTGCTTATCCTGTATTCCCTAAGTGTTTCTCCCCATGACTGCCCTCAGAGTAGCACGATCAGTTTCCGAGAACACGTTGATGTGCTTTGGATTGAGGATAACATGATAAAAAAGACTGTAGAAGATTGATAGGGGAAGGAAAAAGGACAGAAGAGTACATAGTGTTCACCTGATGGCTCACAGGAAAACATCTTACGTGGCAGAGAAATAAATCATGGTCCAGAGCCTCTGCCAATTAATTCAATAAGAAAACTGCAGGTAGGCTGTCGTATGGAAAGGAGAACAGCAAAAAACAATCTGACTACTTCTCAGAGTCAAAGGAAGAACACGTGAATTTGAAGGGGGTAATTTGGTTCAAAACTGTACACTTCTGCTACTGACGCCTCACCATGGTACAAAGCAAGCAAATGGTGAACTGTGATTTTCCATTCTTTAAGAGTAAAAGAATGTTTTAACAAACAAACACCAAACCCTTTAACTGAAAAGCCCGAGAGAGAAGTAAACAATTTGAAATAGGAAAAAAAAAACTTAATCTCATCTAAAAATAGACATGTATCCTTAGAAATCCTGTAAGAATGTAAGTGGAGAAGACCAAGAGGCTCCTGGATAAAATGGCATAAGGAAAAAGCCACTAACTAGTTAAAGTCAGGCAAAAGTAATTAAGAAACCTCTGAATCAAAAATGTAGCTGGTCCATTTTTAGGAGCAAAGATTGCCGTAATTCCACAGATGAATTCCTTTTACAGACTTTCTGACTGCATGCTGTCAGGGAGGTGTAATCAGATTAAAGAGTAAAAAATGCTAAAAGTGTGTTGCCTTTAAAATCTTCCTTGCAGTGGAATTTAACGTAGTGCGTGGAGCCCTGCACTAATACAGAGCTTCGTTCCTCACTCTGGAGCTGACTGCCTGACTCTATGACCTCAGACAAATCACTCAAATTCTCTAGGGTTCAACTTTTTCCATTAAAGCAGTATCCAATATCACACTTTGAAAAATTATTTTCGAAGGTTTTTATTTCTCCTATTAATCTGATAGTTACAACTTATGACAGTATGATTGAGCCAAATGTATCCTAGTGCCCTCAAATTATACATTTTTTTAAAAAAATCCCCTAGTTATGGGACAGATATCCAGAAATGTCTCCTTCTAAATTGAGATTGGTGAATGATGAATGCCTAATTCCACTATGCGCAGTGTACGTACTATCACCTCGCTGTCAGCATAATTGCATTGCATTGCAGTATTTGAGTTGCTCCACATGTGCTCTTAAACATCTACATTTACTGCCTTCTCACCCCCATTTGAGAAGCAGCATGGAAAGAGCACAGACTTGGGAGTCAGAGGTCATGGGCTCTAATCCTGGCTCCTCCCCTTGTCAGCTGTGTGACTGTGGGGGGGGGTCACTTAACTTCTCTGTACCTCAGTTACCTCACCTGTAAAATGGAGATTAGGACTGTGAGCCCCATGTGGGACAACCTGATAACCTTCTATCTACCCCAGCGCATAGAACAGTGCTTGGCACATAGTAAGCGCTTAAAAAATACCATCATCATTATTATTATTTGTGAAGCCTTACGACTCATGGGTTTTGATTTTACGGCATAGGCAATCAATACTGAGCGCTTACTGTGTGCAGAGCACTGTCCTAAGTATTTGGGAGAGCAGAGTACAATAGAGTTGGTAGACATGATCCCAGCCCACAAGGAGCTTACAATTCAGAGGGGTAGACAAACATTAAAATCGGGGAAATGGGAGAGTATAAGAATATGTACATAAGTGCTAAGGCATGCAGAGATGGATAGGCGGCTGTAGAAGTCTTTTTTTTTTTTTTTTAGAAAAATAATCTAGGCAACAGAGTGAAGCACGGACTGGAGAGGGGAGAGAAGAGACAGGAAGGTCAGTGAGGAGGTTGATGCGGTAGTCAAGGTGGGATGTGCTGAAGGCTTGAATCAGAATGGTAGCTGTTTGGATGAAAAGAAAGGATGGATTTTAGCGACCCTGTGAAAAAAGAACTGACAGGATTTTGTGACAGGATGAATATATGGGTCGAATGAGAGAGATGAGTCAAGGATAATGCCAAGGTTACGGGCTTGTAAAATGGAGGTTGGTGGTGTTATTTACAGTGATGGGGAATTCTTGGGGAGGACAGTATTTGGGTGAGAAGATGAGGACTTCTGTTTGGAACATGTTAAGTCTGTGTCAGCTGTATGTCCAAGTTGAGATGTCCCGAAGGTGGGAGGAAATGCCAGACCACACGAAATGAAAGAGGTGGGGCTGGAGAGGGAGATTTGGGAATCATCTGCATATGATGGCAGTTGAAGGGGAGTGCACAGGAGCTGAGTGAAAATGGGGAAACAATTTGGGAGAGAAAAAAACAGGAAAGTTTGAAGAGAGTTGAAGATTCAAAGCAGAATCAAAGCAGGAGATGGGGAGTAGGCTTCGTCAGGAATTGTTGAGAAGTCCATATTCCAATGAAGTAAAACATTGCTTCACTATCGTGGGATCTCTCTGACAATATAAATACATCAATTTACCAATATTACTAATCTAGAACTGAGTAGATAATTTTGAGGAATTTTGGTAAAAACAGGGTAATAATAATAATGTTGGTATTTGTTAAGTGCTTATGATGTGTAGAGCACAATTCTAAGCGCTAGGGAGGATACAAGGTGATCAGGTTGTCTCATGTGGGGCTCACAGTCTTAATCTCCATTTTACAGATGGGGTAACTGAGGCCCAGAGAAGTTGTGACTTGCCCAAAGTCACCCAGCTGACAAGTGGCTGAGCCAGGATTTGAACCCATGACCTCTGACTTCCAAGCCCAGGCTCTTTCCACTGAGCCACGCTGCTTCTCTATTAGATAACAAATCTCTATGTTAGCACCAAGTGCCTTTTTTCTGCATAGGTGAAAGTTAACACTTTGAAAATTAATATTTCAGAATGTACATATAAACACACAAATCAAATTCATAATACATTATTATTGGTACAGATTTGCATTGCTCTTTGGTCATATTGTGGTTTTCAGTATACTGAAATATTCAATATTGTCATATTTTCAATATGTTTGGTAGGTTGGGAACACATTAATGCTTCTTTTATTATTACCCTTGCAAAACTAAATTACATTTAGTGCTGTTCTGCCTGGTTTTTATGGAACCAATTTAGAGCACAAACCAAGGCGTCCCTGTCCTTTGATCGCCACAATTATTTTAGCCCTCCTAGCAGCTCCGTAACCTTATTTATCTTATCTGCCTATGTCCTTGGAAAATTTCTGTTTGGGGAACAGCAGATGTCAAAATGTTTCACTGTTTTTCAACACTTATCGATGTCTGGTGACTGGCAAGGACTCCATGTTAGCACATTTTGGGTCTCAATACAATTTATAGTAACTCCTTTCCATCACATTCTTGGATTCAAATTATGTAATTCCATCCCCTTATTGGATTGAAACTTGCAATTGATGTGTGACTTTAGCAACACAGTTGCGCTTTTTGGTGGGAATCCACCACAGCTGAGGATCTCCGTCCTCCACGTATGGGTTCAATGACCTTTATATAGCTGTCTACACATATCAAAGACTGTAGGTTTTCCTTTAGTATATACCAGGGGTGGCCAAGTGCAGCTCATAAGCCTCGTGCCGTTCTTCCTTTTGCTTTACAGCTCACTGTTTATGATTTTTTTCCACTTCAGGGGCAGCAGTGCTATTCTACCTCTTTTGGTGGACCAGCACTGCCTCTGCCCAGGTGGCCCTGGGCCAAGGGGGTGTGTGGTGTCCATTCCCACCTGTTCTCCAACCGTCCCACTGGCCAAACCCCTGCTCCCACCCCCTGTAAGCCCCTGCTCACTGTTTGGATCTCGGTCATATTATGTTTCAGGTTTGTGAAACAAACCAGTTCAATCAGTCAGTGGTATTTATGGAGTGCTCACTATATAAATACTTGGAAGAGAACATTGCAATAGGGTGATCCTTGTCCTCAAGGAGTTTACAGTCACTTGGCCACCCCTGGGATATATGTAAAATATCTTTTAATGCCAGTCACTCTCTGGAATCACCGAAATAAACCCTTCAGCCTCTTCCAGTGAACTATGTTGATGCCATAACTCAGTCAATTTTAGCTACATTATTTGTCTAATGAGGTGGGGATGATTCTGTGCAACCTAGTTTCCAAGTCTGAATTTGCTTTGGTAGATTTTTGGTATTGGATCATTTGCTATATTCCCAAGTGGAGTGAACGTGCAAACGTATTTAATGACCATTGTATTTATTCTGGGATTTCTTATTATTATTATTAGTAGTAGTAATAATAATTTGCCTGATTCTCCCAGTGCTTACTCTTTGGAAGTAAGTGAGGTACACTGAGAGAAGCATAAATGCACTTATGCACTTCACGCAGATAATTCCCAAATCTACCTCTCCAGTCCTGACCTCTCTCCTTCTGCGAAGTCTTGCATTTCCTCCTGCTTTCAGGGTAGCTCTACCTGAATACAAACATCTCAAACTAAACATGTCCAAAACAGAACTCCTTATCTTCTCATCCAAACCCTGTCCTCTCCCTGATGGTTTTTTTAATGGTATTTGTAAAGCACTTACTGTGTGCCAGGCACTCTGCTAAGCACTGGGATAGATATAAGCTAATCATGCTGGACACAGTCCATGTATCACGTGGGGATCACAGTCTTAATCCCCATTTTACAGAAGAGGTAACTGAGGCACAGAGAAGTTAAGTGACTTGCCTAAGGTCACACAGTAGACAAGTGGCAGAGCCAAGATTGGAACCCAGGCCCTTCTGACTCCCAGGCCTGTGCCTTACCCACTATGCCACACTGCGACTTTCCCATCACTGTAGTTAGCACCACCATCCTCGCTGTCTCACAAGCCCTTAACCTTGGCGTTATCTTCCAACTCATCTCTCTCATACAACTCACATGTTCAATCTGTTACCAATTCCTGTTGGTTCCACTTTCACAACGTGGCTAAAATCCACCCTTTCCTCTCCATCCAAACTGCTACTTCGCTGATCAGAGCTCTTACTGTCTCTTCTTGATTACTGCATCAGCCTCCTTGTTGACCTCCCTGCCTCTGTCTCCTGTCTCTAACAACTCCAATAAGCCAGTCAGTCAATCGCATTTATTGAATGCTTACTGCGGCTGGGAGAGTACAATATAACAGGCTCATTTCCTGCCCACAACGAGCTTACTTTTTACTCTGCTGCCCGGATCATTTTTCTACAGAACCATCCAGTCCTCAACGCCCCACTCCTCAAGATCCTTCAGTGGTTGCCCACCCACCTCCACATCCAATAGAAATTCCTTACCATCAGCTTTAAAGCACTCAGTCAGCCTCCCCCAGCCAGTCCCCACCTTACCTCACTGATCACTGATCTCCTACTACAGCCCAGCCTGCACACTTTGCTCCTCTAGCTCCAGCTTGCTCACAGTGCCCCGATCTCAACTATCTCACTGCCAACCCCTTTCCCAAATCCTCCATCTAGCCTCCATATATGCCAGCCCACCACTTTCTCCACCTTCAAAGACTTATTAAAGCCCGAGAGGCTTTCCCCGATTAAGCCCTCTTTCCTCTGACTCACTCTCCCTTCTGTGTCGCCTACACACTTGGATCTCTATACCCTTTGGGCATTTGGTATTCACTCCCCCCTCAGCCCCACAGCATTTATGTTCATATCCATCAGTTATTTGTTTATTTTAATGTCTGTCTCCCCTGCTGGACTGTAAGCTCCTTGTAGGCAGGGAGTGTTTCTACCAACTCTATTACATTGTACTCTGCCAAGGACTTAGCACATTTCTCAGCACACAGTGTTAAATAAATACCATTACTTGATGGATTGATCCAAGGTCCAAATCTCTTCTTTTTCTCCCTTTGGCTTGCTCCAGTCCAAGCTCGCATACACTACCTTTTTTGCCTAAATAAGAGAAAGAGAGCAAAACTCCTGCTCTGCTCAGTTCCCCTCTTCCTTTCTATATAACCTTAGCTCTGTACACTTTTAGTGAGATAGTAGAGACAGAGGTCACAACAGGAATCTGTTATTTATTTGGGCTCTTAATGGAACCTGATTTTTCTCTCATCCTGGACAGTAAGCAGACCTGGATCTGGCTAAATATTTGGCTGGGAATCCTGGGAGACCCATTAGCATGTAAGCTCCCAGAGGCCAGGGTATGAGTCTTCTTTCTCTGTTGCACTGTACTCTCCCAAGAGCCTAATTCAGAGCTGCACCCACAGTGGGTGCTCAATAAATACTACTGATTGATTGAATCCCAGTTGCTACTTGCTATGGTATTTATTGAGCACTTACAAGCATGAGTGCCAGCTAAGTGCTGGGGTAGGTACAGCAGCATGGCTCAGTGGAAAGAGCACGGGCTGGGGAGTCAGAGATCATGGGTTCAAATCCCGCCTCCGCCGCTTGTCAGCTGTGTGACTTCGGGCAAGTCACTTAACTTCTCTGTGCCTCAGTTACCTCATCTGTAAAATGGGGATGAAGACTGTGAGCCCCATGTGGGACAACCTGATCACCTTATATCCCCCCAGCGCTTAGAATAGTGCTTTGCACATAGTAAGCGCTTAACAAATGCCATCATCATCATCATTATTATTATTATAATCAGGATCAGCTACTGTCCCTGTCCCACAGAGGGTTCACAGTCTGAGGGAGGGGGGGAGCAGAGGGCTGAACTAGATGATCTCTCAAGTTCTTTTTCAGCATTACAAGTCAATAATGATGCTTCTCTAATACTGAAAATGTATGAAAATACATAAGAAATGATGTGTGTGAAAATGGAGTCAGGAGAAACAGAAATTGGATTTGTACCCTTTATTCACCCCACCCTCAACCACACAGCACTTCTGTGAATATCTGTAATTTATTTTAATATTTGCCTTCCCCTCTAGACTGTAAGCTTGTTATGGGCAGGGAATATGTCCGTTGATAAGCGCTCGATAAATATCACTGATTGATTGACTAAGCTAGTAACACTTGAGAGAAGCCTTTTACTTCAGATGCCCTTCATGGGTAACCCTGAACATGCTCACACCTTGAATTAGTAGACATTCACTTGCTCTGGGGATCAGGCTCTATAGATGCACTAATTCTCATTTCTTTGGTTTATTGCATAAAGGCGGTAGTGGCAGGATTCTTGGGCTGTCTCCTGTAGACGCTCATTCTTCCCCTTGTGTCAAGGGGACAGTGCTCTTACTTGCCCTGTCAGGTGCAAAATGCAGCATCTTTCCTGGTTGGGCAGTCACAAATCCCCAGGCAGTTCGGAGAGCCATGCAAGACAACATATTGGTTAGCAAGCCCCTCAGAACATCGGGGCATCTTGGCAGCTGTATGACTGGTGACATGGTAATGGTTTCTAAAGGTTTTTATAAACCTCATGACTCAAAAGCCAAGCTCTTAAGAGGAAACCTTTTAAAGGATGAAAGCTCATTTGTCACCTTGTCATGGAATGCAGTATTATGGACTTGCAGAGAGACCGATCTATGCAGGAACAAAGCCATCAGATCGAACGATGCAAAAAGAAAACAAAAACTATTTCACAAAGATAAATTGTAAACTATTTTTTTCTAAAAAATAAAGTGTATATTAAAATAGTCCCCTGGCACCTTCTGGTTTCTCTCCATTTGTAAATGTTGTAGCTGTCGATCAGCTCATTCAGTGGTTATTTGAGGAGGTCTTTTTTTTCTCATGTCATTGTGGGAAATCTTATTCCAAGAAACTGTCACTTTAAAAATCCCTTGGGTTTTGGTACAAAAAGAGTCTACCCAATACATGGTGAAGCCCAAAATGATAATATCCTGGCAACAAACCACCCACTCTGCCTGAAACAGATTCCCCTTTCACTCCTCCCTGCTTTCTTCGAGGAGTTTTTGCTTTCAGGCTTAACAAAGAGTGAAGGTACAGTCATTTGCATAATGTAACTTGACCACATTGCTGTCTTGTTGAAATTGAATATGGGCAGGAGAGGTGTGAACCTCCCCCATTCAACTTTATAGGACATTAACTCTAAAGCCTAATTACCGCTCCTTAAATACCAGCCTCAGGGTTAGCTGTTTGATTCCTTGACAGTCAGAGGCAGGTGGCATTGGATGGGTTTTATGGTGCTTTTTTGTTTTTTGGATACTTCAGTCACTTGAGACAGCGCAACAGAAATTGTTTCTGGACATTTTTATAGGGCTCAAGATCAAAATTTTTGCCCTCTGCCAAGCTCTCCGCTAGGCCACCCCAGGTCATCTAGCTTCCTTGTCTCCCTTCTACCTATGGCTTTTCCATGCATCCTGTAAATAAACCCCTTGATCCTTTCATATGTTCAATCCTCTCCTGCCTTTGAGCTTTCTTCGGGGCCGCACCCTTTTCTAGAAAGTTGACTCCATTTTTCCACACTTCATTGCTTTCTCCCTCCACATTTCAAACAGCCCCTGAAACCCTTCTCCCTATCCATGAGGTCTTACCCTACTCATTAGAAGAGAGGAAGTAATCTTCCTCCCCATCTTGTCTAAACAAGAAATCTTGAGGATCCCACCCTCCTAAATGCACTTACACTTTTGCTTGCAAACAATGAAAGCCCATCTATTTACTAAGTTGCCTGTAGAAGCAGAACAACTTGGCCATAAGCATCTCTCACTCCTCATCCAAACCGCTACCGCTTTAATTCATTCATTCAATAGTATTTATTGAGCGCTTACTATGTGCAGAGCACTGTACTAAGCGCTTGGGATGAACAAGTCGGCAACAGATAGAGACAGTCCCTGCCGTTTGACGGGCTTACAGTCTAATCGGGGGAGAATACAATCACTCATCCTATCCTGCCTGGATTACTGTGTCAGCCTCTTTGTTGACCTCCCAACCTCTTGTCTCTCCCCACTTCAGTCCATACTTCACTCTGCTGCCCAAATCATTTTTCTACAAATCCATTTAGGACATATTTCCCCATTCCTTAGAAAACTCCACCTCCACCTCCAACAAAGACTCCTCACCACTGGCTTCAAAGCACTCAAACACCTTGCCCTCTCCTACCTCACTTCACCACTCTCCTACTACAACCCAGCCCTCACACTTCACTCCTCTAACACTAACCTTCTCACTGTGCCTCCATCTCATCTGTCTCACCACCGACCCCCAGCCCAGCCTCTGGCCTGCAACACCCTCCCTTCTCAAATCCGACAATTATTCTCCTCCCTGTTCAAAGCTTTACTGAAGACACATCTCCTCCGAGATGCCTTCCCTGACTAAGCCCCCCTTTTCCTCTCTCCCACTCCTTTCTGAGTCACCCCGTCGTGCTTCCTTTGTTCTTTCCCGCTTCCCAGCACCACAGCACTTATGAACATATCTGTAGTTTATTTATTTTTATTAATGTCTGTCTTCCCCCACTGTCTAGACTGTAAGGTGGTTGTGGGCAGAGAACGTGTCTGTTTGTTGTTGTACTGTTCTCTCCCAAGCGCTCAATAAATACGATTGAATGAATGAAGGAAGGAAGGAATCCTCTGCTCCCACCCTTCAGCAGGATTTATGTTGTGGGGCCCCTTTTCTAATCAAGGTCCTGACACTAGGACATCAAAACCATGAGAATGAGGGTGGGGAAGGAGTGTCTAAAGTCCTGAGTACTAGAGGTAGGAGTATTTTGCTCTTTAGAGCCTGCACATTGGCAGATACTCATTTTTCCTCCACTCACACTCTAAACCCTAAACCTGAAAGTCTGGGAGTTCTGGAAGCCCCTTTGTATCCAGAGGGTCTGAAAATTCTAACACTTCCATGAGCAGAAATATTCATTCAGTCAGTCAGTCGTATTGACTGAGCGCTTACTGTGTGCAGAGCACTGTACTCAGCGCTTGGAAAGTACAGAACAGCAATAAAGAGAGACAATCCCTGCCCACAGTGGGCTCCCTGGGTGCCAAACGTCCCCGCCATTATTATTCAATGATCACAGTAATGCTATTCCATTCAAGAAGTATGAACAAGTTAACCGGACAGTTGAATTTACACTGGGAATCAATTTCTAGTCAGCCTAATTGGAGATGGAAAATGAGCGCTTGTTTCTATTCTAGATGTAGGGGGAGTAAAGAATCACCGACTTTCTAAAATAGATTACGAATATAAAAGCGAGGTCAGTTTGGAGACTCATGATCCTTAACTCAATGCCCATTTAAATCACAGCTGTTGAGGGTCTTTTCTCTTAATGAAGCTGATTAAATTTGGAAATATGACAAAGATGTGTGGCATTTGTCTCAGAAGTCTTGGTGCAAAGGTCGCTTGTGCATGACACCAAAAGACAGAGATGTGGTTCCATTTTGTGTGCGAGACTGCAAGCTTGGATTGGTTCTCATATCACCCTATCTATAGTTACGGTATTTGAACAGTTGCTCGATATTTCATTTTAGTGGCACCTGTTGGTCCTGGTATACTTAACAGCATTATTAAGGAACTAACTGTTGGTTCCTGCTGTAGTTGCAATAAGAGTTTTAATCTAGATGGTAAATTTAGACAAAGATGCTGACATGACTTAGCAAGTCCAATCTTTATTTTTAATGAATTAAAAATATTCTCCCATTTAATTTTAAGGAGAAAAAGTAAAAAGAATAAAGGTTCAGTGAATTTTACTGTTGTCTGTTTCCACGGTAGCAATGAGGATTTTAAAATATATTCATTCATTCATTCAATCGTATTTATTGAGCGCTTACTATGTGCACAGCGCTGTACTAAGTGCTTGGAATGTACAATTCGGCAACAGATAGAGACAATCCCTGCCCAACAATGGGCTCACAGTCTAAATATATGCTTTTTAAGAGCTAATATCTTTCTGCATTTTTTGGGTATCTATCCCCAGACTTTACAAAAGAAAGGTCCATGTATCTGCCTGGACTTTTCTCAATTCCTGCTAAGCATTTTTGAGGTCACTTTCACCCCTATAATTCTATTTCATTCTTAGAAGGGGTGGGGGTGAACTTGGAAGGGAACTTTGAAGGGTCTGGCTCCCGGGAGCAATAGCTACCCTCCCCTCTCTGGTGGGGGTCCCCCAGAGCCTGGCAGGGGTGCCAAGAGCCACCAGCTGGATCCTGGAATCCATCAGGAGGTGAGAGGAGTGACTGGCTATGATGTTGATAAAAGCAGCCCCGTATTGGATTCCAGGACCCGGATGGGGGCAAGAAGGATTCCCAGAACCCTTGGCAAGCTCACCTCTGGCTACTCTGTACCTCCATCTTGTCTATCTTGCCACTGACCCCTTACCCACATTCTCCTTCTGTCTTGGAACTCCCTCCCCTTTCATATTTGACAGTTCACCATTCTTCCCACCTTCAAAACCCTCCTAAAATCACACTTTCTCCAAGAGGCCTTCCCCGACTAAGCCCTCTGGTCTTCCCTCTGTGTCAACTATGCACTTGGCTGTGTACCCTCTTAAGCACTTTGAAACTCACCTCAGTCCCGCAGTACTTATGCATCTATCCGTATACTCTATTTCCCCACTCCATAGTTTATATTAATGTCTGTCTCCTCCTTTGGACTGTGAGCTCTTTGTGGACAAGGATTGGATCTACCAACTTCGCTGTGTTTTACCTTCCCAAGTGCTTAGTACAATGCTCTGCACAAAGTAAGCACTCAAAATACACCAATGATTAATTGATATTCCCTCTTCACCTGCTTAATAATACTGAAGGGATTTATTAAGGGCTTATATGCCAACCACTGGGGTAGATACACTATAATCAGGTCAGACACAGTGACTGTCCCAGTCTAGGAGGAAAGGAGAACAGGTATTCTGTCCTTATTTTACAGAGAGGGTAACTGAGGCACGGAGACTATAACTAGGGCTTTGTAAAGTAGGAACTAGGATCAAGGCCTGTACTCACCATACTCCAGGTGTATGTTATTGCTCCTGGTGGGAAGTGGAAGAGGAAATGGGCAAGAGAGGGAGAAAAGGGCAGAAATTAACTGTGGCTTCTCTAGACACTTACATAATGAAACAGATAGTGGAAAAATATACATATGAAAAACTCCCTAGAATGTTCATTTTATAACTGTATTGCATATAATTCCCATATGCTGCCTATAAAGAATTCCAGTTAGAGCTAAAAGAAGATTTATGGGGGAGATATTTTTGGTTAGGAAGACTATATTTTAAAGCTTGTATTTGAATCCACCAGCACCAATGCTGAATATAAGGCATTTACTACTGAAGAACACATTGTATTCAGATGCTTGATAATATATTAATTATGTTAAATCTGTATTTTGCACATATCTCTGAATGCATTATTTTTAATGTAAAAAAATTGTCACATAAATTGGGACCTAGTCTGTATACCTCAGAGGAAAATAGTGTGTTAAGTCCAGCAGTTTGCTGAGGGAGACCTTCATTTAATTTATTGATATTATGGAAAGATTTCCTGGTATCCATCCCAAATTTCCCCAGATTTAATTTCCCTTGATTCAAAGGTATTTCCAGATGGCATCAGTCATTTATAGGCTTGCATTAGGGTGGACAAGAACCTTACAATTGATTGGATTATGAATTCCTCAAGGGGAGGGTTTGCATTTTCTGCTTTTTTCACCCTCTCCTAAGTCGCTGGTACAGTGCTCTGTACAAAGGTACTCAATACTTTGAATGACTGAGCAGAACATCCACAAGGGAGAGTATAAGCTTGACTTTTTTAAATCATCTTCTCAATAAATTCATAGTGCCATTTTAGGCTCCATCTAATTTCTCATAAGATTTGCGCAAATAGGACCAACTCGGCAGAATCCAATCTCTTAAGAGAGTGTGCTGCATCACCGTTATGTGGGTTCAGGTTACTTCAATCTGGCACACTGAGCAAATTGTCAGCATGGCAGGCCACCAGAAGGGAGCTTCAAGGGATGAGTCTCTTGGACTTTGGGCATACCCTGCAGGGCATCACTAAGTTAGTGTTACAGCTTCTCATGCTAAAGTGAAAAGGGTGCTTACATACTCCCCAGGCCACCACCAATAGAGAATAAAAAGGTTTGTAAACCACCTCCGCAGTCTTTTAATGGTTGTATTTTTCCAGAAGGTTGCCCAAAGGTTAGATGAATAAAACCAGCCATTTTGAGAATTTGATGGGTTTCCAAAACAAAACAAAAACAAAAAACAAAGCAGTAACAACTTCTCAGCATTTAACCTTTATTTCTTTTTTCAATTTAGAATGCACTGCTGCCTGCAGGACTGAGACAGAAAGATCAGACAAAAAAGGCACCCACGGGACCGTTTAAAAGAGATGACCTCCTGGATCACTTGGAAAAGCAAGCTAAAGAGTTTAAGGACCGAGAAGACCTGGTCCCCTACACAGGGGAGAAAAGAGGTACCATAGAATACTTCCCCAGCTGGGCCTTGGTCCCATGTTTGTATTTCACAAGAGATTCTTAGGAGTCATGCTGTGTCATCCTCTAGCAGCTCTTTTCCTGTGCAATGGAAGCGGTTCCAAAGTAAGAACGTGTGTTTTGTGACATGACTTGGCAATGTAAGCATAACAGCATGGTGACATCCTCTTCTGTCGTGACGTCTCACAAGGTTGTGAGGGAAGGGTTCGCCCACTGAGAACGTATCTTCAGCATCACCTTCAGCATCTGAAAGCATTGATTAAGGGTACTTGGGATAGGAATGGACACCAGGAATTTGACTGAGCATTGAGAAGATGTGAATGTTGTCCTTGAGGAGCCTTCTTGCAGCATTTCACTGCCCCGAGTGAAAAATAGCATTGACCTAGAGGGCAGTGGTAGTAGAATTTGCCTTACTTTATTTTTCATAGGACAAGCAACATAGGGAACAAGTCACAGTCCCCATTTGCTGGAGTCTGTTTCAGGGGACTTTCATGGTAATTTTGCTCCTACTGCTGCATTCCTAATTCCTAAGAATCGGGGGTTTACAGCAATGTTTTTTCGAGTCAATGGTCATTGAGTTGGGGGAGCAGGTTTTATTCTTCAAAAGAGACAGATTTGAGAGAATTGAAGACTCTTGTGCTCAAAGTAAAGACAAAAAATATTACTAGATAGAACTGACTTTTATCAGGCTGTCAGTACCTCCCAGGTGTTTTCATCTTTAGTATATTTCAAGGAAGCAAAGCGGTATTTCAGGAGCAATCTGTAAATACTCTGCCTCCCTCTCTCAGGGCACTTAGAATGTTGGTGACATCAACACCCCAAAACCCCACTCCAACTCAACACACTGACCCTTACAACTTGGGATATTCCATGAACTCTAATGCAGAGCAGCTGTGGCTTTCCGTTTCATCTCAAGAGACTCTGCGGTACAGAGTTGGTTTTCGGGAAGAGCCTAAATTTAGCTGCCTTCAGATGGGGGATGTTTTCAGAAAAGTTAGCACCGTGCAGCCTTTGTTCTTAGCAGTGACCATTTCCATGCTGACCCTTGCTTCAGAGGATAGACCAAAACAATCTCTGCGGAACATTCCATGAGGCATGCTGTGAGTGCCCTGTCACCCTTGCAGATGTTAGAAGAGCCAAGCAATTTCCACATTACCAGAGCCCCTCGGTTCTGTTCAGTTCTTTTCCTCTCGCTCACCTTCTGCAAACTTTCCTCTTTGGCGTAAAGAATTTTGTGTCTGTTACTCTGTTGCTTTCACAAAAGTAAATTCTGGGAGATACCCAGATTAAAGATACATTTTGAGTCTACCAATCCCTGATAAAATGGCCTTCTGGATGCATCTACGTATCAAGGTCCCGGATGTATCAGAGTGGACTGATATTAAGAAAAAAACTGGTTACATACCCCAAGGCACACCCTTAAATGGTCTGAGTAGATTTTTTTCTTTCGGCTTGAAGTACATCTAGTTCCCAGGCTTAAATTTGATGGGCTTTTAAAAGTTCTCGGCTCCAGCCTTTGTTCTTTTCTTTTTAGAACTGGTATGGTGGGGGTGGCGTGGGGGTGGAGGGAGGGGTGTTGAAAGGGCTGAAAATAAGCCCTTCTCTTATATGGATGGAATAGGATCCAGTATTGGTATTTTGTTGCTTAATCGTTCAAATCCTGCCTAGCTCCAGTCTCTGGGGACAAAACAGACTGAAAGCACTTTTCTCAAGGTGTACATGTTGAAAATTATTATCATTATGACATCGATTGCCCATCTGATGGGGGCTCTGACCCCCACCCCTTTTGGAGACTGACTCCCGTACTTGCTCATCCCAGATCCCTGATAAAACCTGCAGCTTTCTAGTCAGGCTGTAGCCCTGACTGAAGAGATCCATAATGGTGACACTCTAGCCTGTTGCTTCGTTGAAGCTTGTTTCCTCCCAGTCCTCATCTATCCCTGAAGTCCCTGTCTCCTTTTGCACTGCACTCAAAATGAGAAGTTGGCCCCTCCAGAAGCACCGAACTAACAGCTGGGGAGAACACATTTATTACTCTATTTATTTTATTAATAATGTGTACATATCTATAATTCTATCTATTTTGATGGTACTGACGCCTGTCTACTTGTTTTGTTTTGTTGTCTGTCTCCCCCTTCTAGACTGTGAGCCCGTTGTTGGGTAGGAATTGCCTCTACGTTGCCCAGTTGTACTTTCCAAGCACTTAGTACAGTGCTCTGCACACCGTGAGCGCTCAATAAATACGATTGAATGAATGAAGTGGCGGAGTGGGGATTAGAACCCATGACCATCTTAATCCCAGGCCCGTGTTCTATCCGCTATGCCAAACTGCTTCTTAGAAAAGAAAATAATGGGATTTGCTCAGCAATTCAACAACAAAGGAAGAAGTAAGCAGGTTGCCAGTCAGTCTGGGATGCTCACTGCTGCAGGTTCTCAATGCTCCGGGTTCATCAGTTATGCTGTTCAATCAGTGGGCTGCCTAAGACACAAAAATATGAAACCAGTAGGTTTTCTTCTTACCCATCAATGGTATCTGTTGAGCATCTACAGTGTGCAGAACATTGTACTAAGCATTTGGGAGAGTACACTGCAACAACTTAGTAGACACATTCCCTGTCCAAAAGTCTAAAAGAATATTCCTTACTTCTTATGGACTAGATCATGCCAAGAACTCCATGCACATCGAAACACTGGGACAATTGCACTTGACTAAGTCTGCTTTGCTTCTTCCAGACACAGACATGAGATGAATTCAAAATTGGATTTTTTTTTTTTACTTTGGAGATTTTTACATCTCTTACACTTAGAGGGAAGCAGAAAAAGAAATAACTTTTGCTTCCTGTCCTAGGAGTTACCTGAATTTTCTTTAGATTTAGCTTGTGGGTTACCCAACAGACCGGAAGCCTGGTAGTCATGATCCCTGCCCACAAGAACTTACAGTCTAGAAGGGGAGACAGATATTGAAATAAATTACAGATAGGGCAAATAGTAGACCATAAAAATATATATATATACATAAGTGCTGTGAGGCTGGGGTGAGTATCAAAGTGCTTAAGGGGTTTTGAAGATGAGGATTGCTGAAATCTGACAGATTTTTCGGAGGAGAGAGTTCCATGGCCCAGTACAAATTCTGTTGTAGTGTACTCTCCCTAGCACTTAGTACAGTGCTCCAAACATAGTAAGTGCTCAGTAAATACCATTGATTGACTAATTGAAAGATCATAGGCCTGGGAATCAAAGGCCCTGGATTCTAATCCCGACTGCCACTTGCTTGCTGTGTGGCCTTGGGTAAGTCACTTTACTTCTCTGTGCCTCAATTACCTCATCTGAATAATGGGGATTAAATCCTCTTCCCTCCAACTAAGTCTTTGAGCCCCATGTAGGACAGGGACTGTGTCCAACCTGATAAACTTGTATCTACTCCAGCACTTAGAACACTGCTTGACACATAGTAAGCCCTTACAAATACCATTAAATGGAGAAAGGGTGTGAGCCAGGCTTCGGAGATGAGATAGTCAAGAACAGTGCACAGTGAGAAGGTGAGTTTGGGAAGAACGGCTAACCAGATCAGATACTATCTCTGTCCTGCCCAGAGCTCACAATCTAAGGGGTAGAGAGAGCAGGAAATGAAGGTGTAGAGAGGTTTATTGACTTGCCCAAGATCACACAGCAGGTCAGAGAGTGAGCTGGGATTAGAACCTGGTTCTCCTGACTCCCTGGCCCATGTTCTGAAGTCCTAGGCCAAGCTGCCAGAATCTGTGGAATCTGAAGTTTAATGGTAATTGCTTTCGTATCACTCAACAGCAGGACCAACCCTGGGTGAGCTAGGGGATGAGGCTGTATAAAGTTTTGGCACACCTCCCCAGCTCCCCTTTGAAGTCAGTTACAAACCCAGCATGGTTGATGAGTAGATGCTGCACAATTGGGTCCTAACTGCACTTTGTAGCCACCCAGTGTTGAGTCCTGAATGGCCAAGTCATTACCCGAGGTGATATTAGAAGGTTCGTGTCTTGGGGCCACTGAGGGGAATGACCACCACAATTTAGTCAGAAACTAGACACTTTAATTTTCAGTATGCAATCACCAGAAAGTCAAAGATTCAGCTATAGCACAGAATACAACCCTACCCCCCTGACCTGGGCACAGGTTTCTCCTACAGTCTGATTATCAGTCTCATCAGGTGTTCAGATCCTTAACAGGCCGGTTGGAATGGGCTTAGAGGTCCCTCAGGCTACGGCTGTCTCTGCCTTCCCTCGGGAGGACAGTGAGCAGCAGAGACAGGCATTTTCCCCCAAGCCTTTGTACTATACTCATTGACCATTACATCAAGCTTCTTTGGTGTAATTATCCTAATCTATCAATTACAGTTCCTTTGTGATCTGTTCTTAGAAGGTATCTGGCCTGGGGCCCCTAGGGGTGTATCAACATTTGGTCTTCACTTGGAGCCTATCTGTTTGGCTGGTTGTGACCCCAGGAAGGGAAATATGCTGAAGAGCATTAAGTTTTACAAGTTGTTTGTGCAAGGTGCAAACTGTATCCTTCACCCAGTGTCAAGGCAAAGGGAAGGGATGGAGAAGGATTTGAATGCCCGGGGATCAACTGCTAGAAGGAGGGGTGGTGTTGATGGGGGCCGTCTTTGGTGCCTTGGGCAGCCCTCTGCTTGGCCCACTCCTATTATTATTATCAAGTACCGTTGAGTCGTTTCCGATTCATAGCGACTCCATGGATATATTTTCTCCAGAACGTCCTATCTTTTACCATAATCCGTAACCTTGCTAACGGTTCTTCCGTGATGCTTGTTATGGTCTCTTGCCATCTAGCTGCTGCTCTGCCTCTTCCATGTTTTCCCTGGACTTTTCCTAGCATTAGTGTCTTCTTCAGACATGTCATCCTCTTGATGACATGTCCAAAATATGCAAATCTAAGTCGAAGCATTTGGCCTTCCGAAGACAACATTGGCTTAATTCGCTCCAAAACTCATTTGTTTGCCTGTGGTATTTGCTCTTTCTATCCTGCTTTTTCATTGCCCAGCTTTCAGGTCCATACATTGTCGCTGGAAACACCATAGAATTGACAATTGGTATTTTTGTGGCAATTGTTACATCAGCACATCTCATGATTTTTTTCCAGACTTTTCATAGAAAAGCATCCTAACATTAATCTTCAGCATATTTCTTGACTACTGGTTCCTTTATTATTGATTATCGATTCCAGGAGAGAAAAATTGTCAATTATTTCAGTTTTCTGAAATCTCTGTCCGCTATAAATGTGCTTAAACTTTCAGATGTCATGATCTCTGTTTTTTTGACATTCAAATGCAGGCCCATCTTTTTGCTCTGCTCCTTAACTTTGAATAATAAGCCCTTCAAATCTTCTTCACTTTCTCTTAGTAGGACAGTATCATTTAGACTGTGAGCCCGTCACTGGGCAGGGATAGTTTCTATCTGTTGCTGAATTGTACATTCCAAGCGCTTAATACAGTGCTCTGCACATAGTAAATACTCAATAAATACTATTGAATGAATGAATCAGCATAATGAAGGTTGTTTATATTCCTTCCTCCAATCATTACTCCCCGTTCGCCTTCATCCAATCTAGCTTCTCTTATTACGGTTGGCGTTAAACTGGTGACGCTGGTGGCGCTGGTGGCGCTCCCCCTTCAGGTTACCCGCTACCTGGTAAAATTGGCAATAAAATAGGTGGGACCTGAATATTGCTGAACTGTTATTGTCGGGTGTGAAACGGTAATCTCAACAAGCGTGTCTGGAAATTGGATGTGGCCCTCGTACTCAAGGCATTCAGGGCAAAGAAGTCATTAAACTTTCCTAGAGCAAGTAAATCAGACTTCTTTCGCTAGCACTGTTCCTGTGGACTACTGGCCGGCCACCTGATTGTAACTGATTCATTTATATTTACAGGAAAAGTTTGGGTCCCCAAGCAGAAGCCAATTGACCCTGTGCTGGAAAGCGTGACACTCGAGCCAGAGTTGGAGGAGGCACTGGCAAATGCATCTGATGCAGAACTGTGTGACATTGCAGGTAGGAACAGTTCCTTTATCTCTCTTGCATCTTCTAGATTCCCTAAAATTTCCAAATCTACCACGTTCGTACCACGTTGTTAATATAAGGGAAGTTAATGTCATTAAAGAAAATGACACTGAAGGGAATTCAGTCATTACAAAAGATAGGCCGAGTTCAAAATCTGCGCACGCTTCATGGATAAAGGCATTTTACAAGGGGCTCCTGGATGCAAAGTGCATCCGTACAACTCAGCATCCCAAGGACGGGAAGATATAAAAATCATCACACCCCCATCTGTTTCTATCTATGGCTCCTGATTTATCTTTTAGACCTACAGACAAATTTCAACCCATTTAGCTACGTTTTGTACCAACACCTATATTTTAGAGAGCTACAGCTTTTTAATTACCTATCTGGGTCTAGAATAAAAATAAAAATAATAATAATGTTGGTATTTGTTAAGCGCTTACTATGTGCCGAGCACTGTTCTAAGCACTGGGGTATATACAGCGTAATCAGGTTGTCCCACGTGAGGCTCACGGTCTTAATCCCCATTATACAGATGAGGTACCTGAGGCACCGAGAAGTTAAGTGACAGGTGGTGGAGCCGGGATTAGAACCCATGACCTCTGATTCCTAAACCCGTGCTAGAACAAATCCTAACCTTACATTTGAACTCATTTCTTTACATTTAACGTCTGGGCATGACTGTACAAAGTATTAGGCCAGGGGTGGCCAAGTCTCACCAAATACCGCAAACTGAAAAACATTTGACCGAGAGCTGTGGATCAAAATGACTAACGGGCATTTGTGGTGACAGGGCAGGAAGGTGTCAGTGAAGGGCAGAGAGCAGGCACTCCAGGGGAGTGGAGGAGAAGGGCGGGCAGTGAGTGATGGCAACGAGTGAGTCTGGGAAACAGGGCTGGGAAAGGGAGTGGGACCAGCTGCCACGCCCCTTCCTGGCCTGGCCTCAGGTAGGCAGGGGTGCTGTCACCATAGAAAAGCCTGGGGCAAGACACACCGACTGGTAAGAAGAGCACACAGAAGACTTGCGAGCCACAGTTCGGCCATCCGTGGTTTAAGCATTTAAGTATCTTGAGCTCAGTAGCTGAATCTTGTATGAATTGTTGTATGATCCATTAAATCTCGACCTTTATTCTCCCCGGACATTTAGAAGTTTAATTACATGCCCTTTTGAGCATGGGGGGCATATTTGTCCCCTTGCCCCTGTCCTCGCAGCTCTCGGAATGAGAAACTGCCAAGAAGGGGATAGTTATGCTGCCCTCTGCGTGAGCCTAGTTACACGGGAAGAGCAGAGATGCTTAGCTTTAGTTTGGGCTCTGGCAGAATTGCTAGAGTTAACGAGAATAGTTTTTCCCAATTTCAAAATGCGACAACCCTCATCCCCCTCTCGCCCCTCCTTCTTAGAAGCAGAGCTTCCTGGAGGCAGACCATCCCAAAAGGGATAATACTGAATTTAGACACACTACAGGGATTGACACATGAAGCACAATTTCAAAACCTACGTGACATAAGGGAGCAGGGGATGGGTATTGATCCTGCAGAGTAAAGTGCTGGTCTTCTAGGATCACTAAGAAGTGATGATGAATGATGTAGTTGCAGACTGGATTCATTTTCCTGAGGGGCATCTGTCTCTCAGTTTGTGCTTGATGGGACTTCAGTTCCATCACTTCTTCCTCCTTTAAAGGACTCTGTGACAGCCAGCCATTATTTCAGTTTTATGTAATGTGAGTTATAGACCTTTTTAGTACAGCTGTGGTATTTCTATGGAAAATGTGCTTTCCCACACTGGGGCAGGAGTACTCTTTCTTTTCAGTGTCCATTCCCAAGATTAAAAGGCATATGGGGTTCAGAGAACTACAGCCTAGAAACCAGATGTTATCATTACTGGAAAAAGTCTCTCTTTCCTCATTTTTTTTTTTTGAAGTGAGCCTTGAAGATATCTGCTCTTTCAATTTACCTTGGCAATAGATGTTAGCATCACTGGTTCTTTGAAACATGTTTTTTGATCTTTTTTTCACCCTTTAATATCCTCCCCTATTTCCTAGAATGCCAGAAATACAGGCTGTTCCTGGAAAATATTCTGCAGATTGCCCATTTTTCAGGGCTGCTTACTGGCACTACAGGTGCTAAATCTATTGTCAACTCTTCATTTTAAAATAATTAAAAATGTCTAATTTTTAAAAAAGTATCATCCATTATAAAAATGTTTATTACATGATGAGTTATAGCACTTATTATTTAGCTCATTTTTTAATACTGAGCTCCACTCAGCCTTTTTATTCCAATGCTCATTACTTAAAAAAGGCCAAGTGTTTTGTTTCCCGTATGCCACCTTGTGCTCTTACAGTAAGCTCACTTTCAGAATGGTGCAATCACATAAGGAATTCTTCCACATAATTTTCTTTGTTGCAAAATGCTCAAGTGGTTGTAGGGAGAAAATTGCACTGGAAAAAACAGATATAGGTATTTGTATTATGACCATAAAAGACTTTAGATTTTGAGGGGTTTTTCCAATTGCCGTTTTCCTCCCAAATTAAAAAAAAATTGCTTTATGTTGTACCAAGAGCAGACTATGACATCTGGGAGAAGAAAAGGAAGCCATGGCACATTTGTGTGGTCTGCTGGTTTTTACTGCTGTCTCTGTCTTGTATTTGCTTTGTCATAGAGTATCAGTGGAGTTGAATGTTAATATAAATTGGTCGCTTACTCCTTCTCCCTCTTCTTTACCTGGAGACTGAATGGGGTGAGTTGGATATGGGAATACTATTCCATCCCCAGATGGCCAGCATATCTGATGGTTGTTCTAAATGATTAAACCTAAGTTGCCAAAAGGATAGTCAGAAATTGTATTTGTTATTTCGTTGAGTGTTTACAGGAGGTTAAGTGAAACATCAACGAGAAGTGCATTTTCATTTTTATTACTGACTACAATTTCTTCGCTTCTTCATGAGTAGCATATATTCCATTATGCCCATCCACTCCCTATGGCATAAGAGCTTTTCTACTTCACACTCCAATTAGGTGGGTGTGCACGCACCTAAAACCCATTAGGGTCTGCCCTAGGGCTAAGTGAAGGGGGCAGCTGCCCATGGTGACCCTGGGTCCCCAGAGAGCTGAACTGGCACTGTCACCAACCACTTCCTTCCAGTTCTACCACCTCATTTTAGCAGTTATCAGTGCTCGGAGCATTTCTGGGATGGCAATTCCCAGGAATGGAGGAACGTACAAAGCTCCTTACCCCTCACCTTGTGTTGGAATCAATTAAATCACCTGTCCTTCCCTTTAAGAAATTCTGCAGAACAAGAAAATAATGCTTTGTCAGTTTAGGATAAACCAAAAAAAAATCTGAATCTCACAACAACGTAACATATCTTTATTAGTTTATAGGTATCAGTGCTTCAGGAACAGAAACACCTAATTCATTCATTCAGTCGTGTTTATTGAGCACTTACTGTGGGCAGAGCACTGTACTAAACGCTTGGGAAGCACAATTCGGCAACAGAGACAATCCCTACCCAACAAGGGGCTCACAGTCTAGTCCAGTACCTCCCCCTGCCCATCTCTGTCAAAGCCAGAGACTTTGTGTTGGCACAAGGAAAGGGATTTTTTTAGCTTATTTTTTAGAAGGAAATGCATCAGAAACCTAGTTTAGAAGGAAATGCATCAGAAAACCAGGGTCTGACTCTCCATGCTCAGTTAGTACTAGTCACAAGTACAACAGCCAGGTTGAACCAGAAAAAGCTAGAAATGCTTCTGGGGACCTGAAAAGTTGCTCCACTGGGTTACGGAGACCAATTCTGAGGCAACCTCCTGAGATCCCCTGAAAGGGAGAGTTTCCAGCCATTTTTTGTTCAGTAACAAGAGTGTCTGGCTCTGCCTGAAATAGGATTGCAGGGAAGTGGAGAGTTGTCTAGAGCCCTACCAGTTTCACCTCGAGCTGGCCTCTCCTGAACCTGGGGATTTGAATCCTATGTGATCTGTTAGCTTACAAGGGGGTGCTGTCAGCAGCACCAACTAGGAGACGCTGCAGTCAATTAATGAATCAGTGGTATTTATTGAGCACTTACCGAGTGCAGAACACTGTAACTAGGGCTTTGGAGAACACGATACACCAGTTAGCAGACACAGTCCCTGCCCACAATGAGTTTACAGTCTAGACTCTACAGTCAGACTATAACACTAATAATCTTGGCAGTTTCAGCAGCTGCAGGTTTATTTGCCTGTCTTCTCATGTTTTAATTACCCCAGCAAGTGGATAGGTGCTAATCTTTTAAAGTGGCAGAATATGAAATGAGAATTTCTCAGCCTCTACTTTTTGCTCACGTGTCGAGTTAGAAAACTTACTGAAGGGAGTGGTGTTTTGCTTCTTTATTTAAATTTTAATAATGTGATGAAAAATCCAGATATGTTGCTTCTTTAAATATTTGTTTATAAGGATATGATGTCAAAACCCTGGGTCGTAATCCTTCTGCTATTTATGAGGAAAAGATTATATCTTAATAATGTTGGTATTTGTTAAGCGCTTACTACATGCAGAGCACTGTTCTAAGCGCTGGGGTAGACACAGGGGAATCAGGTTGTCCCACATGGGGCTCACAGTCTTAATCCCCATTTTGCAGATGAGGTAACTGAGGCCCAGAGAAGTTAAGTGACTTGCCCACAGTCACACAGCTGACAAGTGGCAGAGCTGGGATTCAAACTCATGACCTCTGACTCCAAAGCCCATGCTCTTTCCACTGAGCCACGCTGCTTTTCTATCTTGAGGGAGGTTTGTGTGTGCCCAATCCCATTCTATTTCTTACCCACCTACTATCAGTATCTTTCACCGTCCCTCAGGTGCCAAACCAGAAGTCTTACCTACTTCATTCTCTGTCTCTCTCTCCCTCTCCCTTCAGCTGAAGGTGACCAGAATTTGTGGGGGGAGAGGGGTCATAATGGGATAGGGAAGGTACCCTCTATACTGTAAGCTCATTGTGGACGGGGAACATGTCTACCGACTCTGTTGTATTCTCCCAAGCACAGTAAGCACTCAATAAATACCGCTGATTGATTGATGTGTGGTGGGGTTGGGGAAGATATGAGCGTACAGTGGAAAAGTAGAGGGAGTAGGAGAGTAGGAGCAGGACAGAAGAGGGGGAAGAGAGTGGGTAGAGAGGGAGTAAGGAGAAAAAGGGGAAGAGATGTAGATGGAGGCACCTTATGTCCACTGTTCTATATAGTGGATGCTTGAGCCAGGAAGCTGACTACTTAACCACGTCAAAACTGGCCCATCTAGGCTGGGGCTGAAGGTTTCCAGCATAGAAAGAAGAGGCATTTCTAGCCATCCTGGAAATTCCCAACCCAATCAAGGAACTGAACAAAGTAATAATAATAATAATAATGTTGGTATTTGTTAAGTGTGCAGAGCACTGTTCTAAGCGCTGGGGTAGATACAGGGTAATCAGGTTGTCCCACATGAGGCTCACAGTCTTAATCCCCATTTTACAGATGAGGAAACTGAGGCACAGAGAAGTTAAGTGACTTGCCCACAGTCACCCAGCTGACAAGTGGCAGAGCCGGGATTCGAACCTATGACCTCTGACTCCCAAGCCCGTGCTCTTTCCACTGAGCCACGAAAGTAGTGCTGATAGCAGAAGCTGCTGTTGTTGCCCTTGCAGAAGAGTGGGAAAAAATGTCCTCTACCACTGCACTTGCTAATATCGTTCCCATCTTCACCACAGCAAATGGTGGTCTCAGCACTCTAGGTATCAGGGGGACCCTAGGCTTGTTGGATGATGGCTCAAAAAAGCATAGCAATCCTGCTGGATGTGGGACTGGGCACCCCACTTATTTGTTTCTTCTCCTTTGTTATCTTGAGTAGCTTTTCTCATACTTTTCCCCACCATCCTTCAGTGTCTGTATATGCGGGTGCTGAAATCTGTATATCTGTCTGTTCGTGTGTGCAGGTAGCTGGGTCTGTGTGCCCTATCAAGAACTGAGGCGTTGCTATTGTTAATGGGCTATTTTCTGGGGCTGAGAATACAATGCTATTTTCTGGGGCTGAGAGAAGTTGCCTGGGTTTTTTTTTCTCTTAAAACTAATCAGTGTCCATTATCAGATCTTGCCAGGGCTATTGGAGTGAGGCCTAGCTAATTAGAAGACAGTGTCGACAAGGGGATTTACCCAGTCAGAATGCTCCCACCTATTTAAGGACAAATTCTGCAAACTGAAGTGGCTTGGGGAAAAATATAATATAAATACCAGCTGCCAAGTGTAAGATGGAACTACATTTCACTTATTTCCCATTTTCAATATTGGTCAAACACATTTAAAAGATAGACTCCGTCATTTTAAACCACAGCTTTTTTTTTTAATCTGAGTGTATTCGTTTTTGCCCTTCATGACATCATCTCTCTTATTAGAAGTCTCCAAGGGATTTTAGGATGACTCCGTTAGCAAAATTACTTATGCTCTCAAGTTTCATATTCCAAAATAGGATTGCAATATTGCATTAAGCTTCTGTTTTGCTTTGTTGAAAACATCTTGCTTTAATTTTCTTGGTGTGGCCAGTTTTACTGCTTTGTCAATATAAACTAGCTAATCTCAGGATTTTGGCATTTTTGTACAGGCCAAGGTTACAGTCACTTGAAAGCTCCACGCTTCAAGTTAGTACAGTCAGTTCTCCTATGACGAGGGGATCGCATTCTTGAAGAACGTGTTATGGAAAAACTCAAATTTTAGCACTCACCCAGGGTCCAGTGCCACATGCTTACGTGCGACCCTATCTTCAGAGATCCGACAGACTCGTTTTAGCGGAAGAACGTTCCCTGAATCAGCCATCACGTTCTATCCTAAACTTATAGTTAAAACACAGTATGGCAGTACTGACTACGTATTAACGTAATATACCAGAAAATACAGTATTCCATTGACCCTTGCCAAGAATGTACATTTGAGAGGACAACATAAAAGAACTGAGCATAGCACAATTTGTCCTCAATTTTAATGTTGAAAAATATGAAATTTTTCCATTTCCAGGCATACGTTGGCTTAGTCGTTTCATCAGATAAACTATTGAATGAATGAGATCGTGTACTATTGCTCTAATTAAACTGTCACCCACCCGTGATAAGTATACAGTTTTGTTTTTTACCAGCTGTCTGAGCTATTACTGGTATTATGTGTTTAAATACACATGGCCAGCACACTCTTCCCTATTGGCTGCACTCGAAGACAGTTCCTTGCTGTGCAGATGTGTTTCCCCCATAAAGGGCCTGTTTCTGTTTTTGAGCTGGCCTAGTGGCATCTCATCTTCGTGAAGCCTCTGCTCAGGGAGCGCAGCTCTCTCTTGATTGCCGTCTGGAAGGCTGTCCGATCAGCTGTGGTCATCAGCTAACAGTCCACTGCTGTATCACACCTATCGGGACTGGGCTTCATGGTTTCTCAGGATAATCTCTCTTGCCCACCCTAGTGGAGTGTGCCCTTTTGTTTCACCGTACAGCAGTCGCTGAGGTTGCCAGGAGTTGCCCATTCTCTGCACATGATCTGTCCAGCAGATCTGTACCGCTGTGAGCACTGTTTTAAGGCAGCCGATCTGACTGTGTTCTAACTGCGTGGAAAGTATTCAATTGTATTTATTGAGCGCTTACTGTGTGCAGAGCCCTGTACTGAGCGCTTGTGGTGGAGAGTATGTTTCCCAGGTGAAATCGCTCGAGAAGCTGGAGGCATCTTCCATACTAGGCTCAGAACTCCCAGCCGTACGCAGGTTTGAGACGACCCCAGCTTTGTAGAGCTTCAACTTGGTATGAAGCTTGTTGCCCCACTATCAGCCCACTCTGTCAATGTCCCCAAAATTATCAGTGTCAAATGTCCCAGCATCCCAGCATCCCAATTCTGTTTTCTACTTCCTTATCCGAGAATTGTTGGATCACGTACTGCCTCCGTAGCAGAATTCAGTTAAGTTCTGGATTGCCATTGAAAGTCTTTGGCTTTGAATAGGGCTTCCTGGATGCAGGCTGCTACATAACCTTGGTTTTCTTCAGGCCTACCATCGGTCCATAACATCATGCCAACTCAGTGAAGCGATTTATAAGAATTTGCCTTGAGCACAGTCATCGTCATAAGGAAGGTCCAGAATGACCATCTCAAAAACTTTCGATGACGTTCGTAACCTGGTGGATGAGACGCCCTGATGAACTGGAAGTCTATTCAGACTCTAGCTTCCAGGCCCCTTTGTTAAATCCTCCAGCATTTCAGCCCGGGAGAGGATGGGTTGAGCGGGATTGGATCTAGTGCATGATCCTGTGACTGGGGAAAGGATCAGAGAGGGCAACTTCAATTGTGACCATACCAAAGGAGAGGGCAGAGTTAAGGCAACCCTGTCACCAGCCTTCTATCACTTCCTTGACTCCACCAACCACCTGCTCGACCCCAGCTCGCCCACTCACCAGCTTGGTCACACTCTCGATCTCATCTTTAACCGCTGCACAATCTCCACCCTCACCAACTCTGAAATCCCTCTCTCTGACCATAACCTTCTCACCTGCCTCCTCTCTCACACTCCCCACCCCCATAAATCTGTATTACTCCCCCACAGAGACCTCCGCTCTCTTGACCCCATCCATCTCTCTCAGCGCATCCCACTCCAACTAACCTCCCTACCCACTTTACCCACTCTTGATGACCAAATAAATGCTCTCACCTCCACCCTCCTCTACTCAACTCAATTCACTCTCTCCCTTTTATCCCTTTGTCACTCTCGCACCACTAACCCACAGTCCTGGATCACTGCCCCTGACGACCTCCTTTGCTCTTGTGCTTGAACTGCTTAACGCTGCTGGTGGAAGTCTAAACACCAAGCCAACCTTGTTTACTTTAAATTCATCCTTTCTTGCCTTAACTCTGCTCTCTCCTCTGCCCGGCAAAACTATTTCTCTTCCCTTATTGACACTCATGCCCATCACCCTGGTCAGCTGTTCTGGACATTTAACTCCCTCCTCGGGCCCCCTGTTCCTCCTCCTCCCCCAGCGATCTGGCCACCTACTTCATTAGGAAAAGTAACACCACCACCGTCTTCTACTTTCCCATCCTTCCCAGCAGTATGTTTAGAGATCTCCTCCCTCCTCTCAGGTACCACCCCCTCTGCTTGTGCTTCTGACCCCATTCCCTCTCACCTTATAAAAACTCTCACCCCTTCCCTCCTCCCCTCCTTAATTTCCATCTTCAACTGCTCAATCTTCAACAACTTCTTCCACTCTGCCTTCAGACATGCTCACGTCTCCCCCATCCTAAAAGAAACCCTTCCATTGACCCCAGGGCCCCTCCAGTTATCGCCCCATCTCCCTTCTACCCTTCCTTTCCAAACTCCTGGAGTGAATCATCTACACTCGCTGCCTCGAATTCCTCTGCTCCAGCTCTCTCCTGGACCCCCTCCAATCTGGCTTCCATCCCCTCCACCCCACCAAAGCCTCCCTCTCAAAGGTCATCAATGACTGCCTTCTTGCCAAATCCAATGGCTCCTACTCTATCCTAATCCTCCTCGACCTCTCATGTTGACCATCCCCTTCTCCTCAACACGTTATCCAACTTTGGCTTCACTGACTCCGTCCTCTCCTGGTTCTCCTCTTATCTCTCTGGCCGTTCATTTTCAGTCTCCTTCGTGGGCTCCTCCTCCCCCTCCAATCCCTTAACTGTAGCAGATCCCCAAGGTCTTGGTCCCCTTCTGTCCTCCATCTGTACTCACTCCCTTGGTGAACTCATTCACTCCCACGGCTTCAACTGTCATCTCTACGCGGATGATACCCAAATCTACATCTCCTCCCCTCTTCGCTCTCCCTCCCTCCAGGCTCGCATCTCCTCCTGCCTTCAGGACACCTCCACGTGGATGTCCTCCCGCCATCTAAAACTCAACATGTCCAAGACTGGGCTCCTTATCTTCCCTCCCAAACCCTGTCTCTCCCTGACTTTCCCATCACTGTGGACGGCACTACCATGCATCCCATCTCAGAAACCCGCAATGTTGGTATCATCCTTGACTCCGTTCTCTCATTCACCCCACACATCCAATCTATCACCAAAACCTTCCAGTCTCACCTTCACCACATCGCCAAGATCCGCCCTTTGCTCTCCATCTAAACCCCTACCTTGTTAGTAGAATCACTCATCATATCCCGACTGGATGACTGCATCAGCCTTCTTTCTGACCTCTCAACCTCCTGTCTCTCCCTACTTCAGTCTATACTTCACTCTGCTCGTCACATTATCTTTCTACAGAAACGCTCTGGGCATGTCACCCCCCTCCTCAAAATTCTCCAGTGGTTGCCTATCAACCTTCGTATCAAGCAAAAACTCCTCACTATTGGCTTCAAAGCTCTCCATCACCTTGCCCCCTCCTACCTCACCTCCCTTCTCTCCTTCTACAGCCCAGCCCGCACGCTCCGCTCCTCTGGTGCTAACCTTCTCACTGTGCCTCATTCTCGCCTGTCCTGCCATCAACCCCTGGCCCACGTCCTACCTCTGGCCTGGAATGCCCTCCCTCCTCACATCCACCAAACTAGCACACTTCCCCTCTTCAAAGCCCTACTGAGAGATCACCTCCTCCAGGAGGCCTTTCCAGACTGAGCCCCCCCTTTCCTCTGCTCCTCGTCCCCTCCCTATTGCCCCGACTCCCTCCCTCTGCTCTACCCTCCTCCCTGCCCCACAGCACTTATGTATATATAATACATATTTATTATTCTATTTAGTTTATTGATGCATATATATAATTCTGTTTATTTACATTGATGCTTTTGATGTCTGTTTACTTGTATTTGTTTTCTTTTGTTGTCCGTCTCCCCCCTCTAGACTGTAAGCCCGTTGTTGGGTAGGGATTGTCTCTATTTGTTGCTGAATTGTACTTTCCAAGCACTTAATATACTGCTCTGCACTCATTAAGTGCTCAATAAATACGAGTGAAAGAATGAATGAATGAATAGAGTAGCCTACTGATCTTGGCTAATTTCTCAGGGCAGCTAGATTTGCTTAGTAGTGGTCAGAACCCTAGTCCGTTGATGGTGACGCATGCTTTTATGACATCAGCAAAAACAGCACAGAGGCCTGTCAAGCTGTACAGGTCTTATTTGTCGTGCTGCTTTTTGCTTTGAAACCATATTGTGATTCAGGTAGGTTAAGGTAGATTTTATTCCTCAGTAGTCTGAAGGGATTCCACCTAGCATCTTGCTGGCAATGGAAAGCCTTGAGCTATCCTGGGAGTTTCCATGGTCAGCTCTTGACTTTCTCCATGAAGATGGTCCATATGTTGTCATCGTAATTTGATACTGTACAGGCTCTGTCTACAGAAGCAGAGTGCAGAGCTTGAAGTATTTACCGGATCAATTCAAACCAAAAAACCATGATACTGAAGGAAAAGAGAGGGTTTCGATTTAACTACTTCAGCCTGGCTGTCATAAAATTAAATTCTCCCCAAATAATTGTTATAATAATGATAATAATGGTATTTATTAAGCGCTTACTATGTGCCAAGCACTGTTCTAAGCGCTGGGGTAGATACAAGGTAATCAGGGTGTCCCACGTGGGGCTCACAGTCATAATCCCCATTTTACAGATGAGGGAACTGAGGCACAGAGAGGTTGAGTGACTTGCCCACAGTCACACAGCTGATAAGTGGCGGAGCCAGACTTAGAACTCCCAAGCCCGGGCTCTTTCCACTGAGCCACGCTGCTTCTCAATTGTGCAATCTTCTACTTCCCTCTACCTATGCAGACAGAACCACAACTAAAACTAAGTGCGCTTTGGAAATACAGGCAAACTTTATTTTCCCAGACTGATTTTAAAAAAAAAGCTGTGCTGAACTGTGTTGGATGAGTTCTGAGTTTTGTTTGGAGAGTTGGGTGCGGGGGAAGATGGTGCAATTAGCAAATAAATTAGGGGTTTCTTACGATGGTTCTGTTTTAAAAGTCACCTTTTTTCTTATTTAGTTGATAATTCCCATCTCCAACCCAGAAAGCTATTCCATGCCCTTTCACCCGAAAATCACGCAACTCCAACTCCCTGTCTGAAACGCTTGATGCCATTCCTCGGTTAGGCAACGGAGTCTATTAGAACATAAGATCTTAAACAATGCCATTACTGGGTCACACCAGTGTCCATCCAGCCCAGTATTCTTTTTCTGACAGTGGCAACAGGATGCTTGGAGGAATGGTTCCACGCCAGTCTGGTACAAATCACTTCTTGATGAAGTGATTTGTGCTCAGTTTATTCACCTGGCAGGTAAGTAAGCCCTCCCCGCCCCTGCCCTGCTCCTATCTCACCTTGCCCTTCCCTCTCCTCTTTAAATTGCTGCCAGCGTAGCATTCTCACCACCTCTCCTTGCACCCCAAATTGGCCTTCCACACCCCCCTGTCTCCATGGTCCCCCTCACATCTCCCGCCCCTGTGCTACTTCCTCCCCTGCGGGGCCAGTCCAGCACCCGTAGCCGGCCCCAGGGTGGAATGGATGGGTGTGTGTGTGTGTTGGGGGGGGGGTGATCCCTTCCCCAGCCACCTCCCCCTCTGCTGTGGCCTCCTGCCCTCCCTCCCCATCTGCCCCAGTCCATCCCCATTCCATCCCCATTCCCGTGGCTGTGGCAGAGGTTGGGCCGCAGGCCGAGGAAGGGGAAGGAGGTGGTGGCGGTGGTGGCCACTGATTGCAAAATGCAACAGCTTTAAAAGAGGAGAAAAAGCCGGGGCTGAGTATGGGCGTTGGGCCTGCCTGGCAGGAGGGAAAGGAGGTGATGGGGAGTGTGGGAGGGACTAGGGGGATGGGCCGTGGGAGTGGTGAGTCCGGCGTGCCGGAGGTGGGGGGCAGGAATGCTGTGCTGTGGCGATTCTCCGAGCAAGGAGGGTGGAGTGGGAGCAGGGAGGGCTTACCTACCCCTACAGGAAGCACATCATGTGCCATGTGCCTCCCCCAGCAGCACAGCCCAGGTGGCTGAGCAGCTGTGGATCTGGAGGAATGGTTGCCTTCCTGGACATCCATCCTAATGTTTTGGGATGGACCAGATAATATCGCCCTAACGTTTCCCTCTGGGGGGCAAGTTAGAGTTTCGGTATTGAGGAGCCTGAATTTACGGTGAGTCGACCAGCGGGGAACGCGGGCCTGGGACGGGTCAAGATAGGAGCGAAAAATCATTTTAGTAGAAACGGAAACTGCGATCCACAACATGGGGATAGTTCTTTTTCCGGCTTCTGAAGCCTTTTGTTACCATCGCTGCGACTGTATCTAATTCCCAATTGTGATTCTTTCCCAGCACTTAGCATGGTGCTCTGCACACTTAATAAATGCTACCACAAATAATAATGATAATAATAATCACTGTGGCATTTGTTAAGGGCTTACTATATGCCAAGCATTGTACTAAGCGCCGGGGGAGGAATACAAAAAAATCAGGTTGGACCCAATCCCTGTCTCACATGGGGCTCACGGTCTCAGTTCCCATTCTGCAGATGAGGTAACCGAGGCACAGAGAAGTAAAGTGACTTGCCCAAGGTCACACAGCAGACACGTGGCAGAGCCGAGATCGGAACCCATGACATTCTGACTCGCAGGCCCATGCTGTTATTAGTACGGCAAGCAGCGTGGCTTACCGGAAAGAGCACGGACTAGGGAGTCGGGGGTCGTGGGTTCCAGTCCCGGCTCCACCACTTGTCAGCTGTGTGATTTGGGGCAGGTCGCTTAACTTCTCGGTGCCTCACTTCCCTCATCTGTCGAATGGGGATTAAGACGGTGAGCCCCACGGGGGTCAACCCGATCACCTGTATCTACCCAAGCTCTTAGAACAGTGCTAGGCACAGAGTAAGTGCTTAACAAATACTATCACTGTTAGTATTATTATTATTACGACCACAACTATTATGACATCAATAAATGACAGGACTGGGAAAAGGTCAAAAAGAGTTTCAGGCAGCCCTTAGCTGGAAGACCAGAGTAAATAGGTACCGCTACTTGGAAAGCAGGACTGGGCTTACTATATGCTCACTGTAAGTATTTCATTCACCAGGTTCCCCAGATGGATTATCGGGTCTAGAGAAGCGACTCTGTCTAAATGTGAGGTCATGTTCTTGTTCTGCATCTTTCAGCAAACCGACAAGTATTTAATAAAGGCCTACAGGGAGCAGCACTGAATTTGCTACTTCCAGATGTCAGAGAGAAGATTTCTTGCACTCAAAGGGTTCACCCTCTCGATAGGTGATATCGCTAGGTAGACGAGGGGGAGATCGGCACTGGAGGGAATCGATTTTGTAGATAACCCGGCTGTACCTCCCCCCATCACTACCTTGCCTTGTGTTTTTGTTACTCGTTATCAGATAACAAAATACATTTCAACTTCCATGTCTAACGGTCTCGTGGCTGTGTGTGAACTTTCACCAGAGATCAGATTTGCCGTCTGAGGAACTTGAATAACCATGATTTTTGTTTTTGTTTTTCTTTTGCCTATACATATAGCTATTCTCGGCATGCACACGCTGATGAGTAACCAACAGTACTATGGAGCTCTTGGAAGCAGTTCTATAGTAAACAAAGAAGGACTGAACAGTAAGTATGATCGGGAAATGTTTATCTCTGTGACTTCTTCCCGCATCTTGTCAATGGAATCACAGCAGTTGCTGTTGATGGGTGATTCCATCAACAGTGATTTCTATAATTGGTAAAAACCAATATGCCTGATGATTTCCATGCTAATACATGAGAGTAATGCTAGTTATGTGACCCCTGAGCACGAAAATCGTATCTCCTCCAAGAGGCCTTCCTTGACTAAACCCTCACTTCTGTGCCCTCTCTTCTGTGTCCTCTGTGAACTTGGGTCCGTACCTCCTAATATCACCCCACCCCCACAGGATGTATGTACATATCTGTCATTTATTTGAAAGTCTGTCTCCCCCTCTAGTCTGTAAGCTCCTTGAGGATAGGGATCGTGTCTACCAAGTATCAAACCCTCCCAAGCACTTAGTGCAGCGCTCTGCACACAGTGTGTGCTCAATAAATAGCACCGATTGATTGATGACAACCAAAAGCTGAGTTAGAAGGTCTTGGGTGCGGGAACTCAGAGGGGACTTGGAACTGCTCCCTCCTGAGCTAGAACAAACCCATGGCGGAAGAAACAAAGCATTAGTGATGAAATACTATGTCATTGGCATCTAATAAAGAGAAGACTACACTTTGGGGCATCAGGAGACAAGGCTTTCCTAATCTGTACATTGATTTATTCTTTATTAGAAAATAATGTGCATAAGTAGCCCGATGAACTTGACAAAGATGTGTGACTACCTCAAATTTTGATATATTTTCCCCCAAGCCTCTCACCTCTTGATTTCCTACCTCACGGTTTCAATGATATTGAAGCCAATGTCACCTGGCTGAGGCTAGCTGGAGAATTATATTTAATAATTTAATAAAAACCCTTGCTTGTGTCTCCCCATACATGTTCATGCATTCATTCAATCGTATTTATTGAACACTTACTGTGCGCAGAGCACTGTACTAAGCGATTGGGAGAGTATACTGCAACATTGAACAGACACAATCCCTGCCTACAACGAGCTTACAGTCTAGGGGGAGGAGACAGACATTAATAGTAAATAAATAATAATATACATAAATAAATTACAGATATGTACATAAGTGCTGTGGGGCTGGGAGGGGAGAAGAATCAGAACAAAGGGAGCAAGTCAGGGTGACAAGGAAAGAGGGGCTTAGGGAAGGCCTCTTGGAGGAGCTGTGCCTTCAATAAGGCTTTGAAACTGGGGGAGAAATTGTCTGTTGGATTTGAGGAGGGAGGGTGTTCCAGGCCAGAGGCGGGATGTGGGCAAGGGGTTGGCAGCAAGATAGGTGAGATCGAGGCAGAGTGAGAAGGTTAGCATTAGGAGGAGTGAAGCGTGCGGGCTGGGTTGTAAGAGAGTAGCGAAATGAGGTAGGAGGGGACAAGGTAATTGAGTACTTTAAAGTCAATGGTAAGGAGTTTTCCTCTGATGCGGCGATGGATGGGCAACCCCTGGAGTTTCTTGAGGAGTGGGGAAACATGTGCTGGACGTTTCTGTAGCAAAATGATCCAGGCAGCAGAGCGTAGTACGGACTCTCCCCACCACGTGGTCTCAGAGTCTCCTCCTCCTCCTCTTCCTCCCCCTTAAGAGGTCCTCTCCAGGGGTGGTGGGGTTCCTGGCTACAGATAGAAGATGGTTCTGTGATAAGTCATCACAGCGAGGTGGAACTGTACAGAATTTGAACCCTGGGTGGCAGGGGAGGTTGGGGCAGGAGCCCTAGCTTTGCGGAGTGTGTACCGGGAGAGGGCAGGCGAGACGATGAAGGGGAAAGTTAGAGGACCCATGGAGAAAAGCTGTCAATTGACCCACACTGCCTCAAACACTGGAAAGCCAGGGGCCTCCCACTCTGACTTTACTCATTAAGCACTTGATATTCACCCCACCCTAAGCCCCACAGCACTCGTGTACATTTCCAGAATTTATTCATTTATAGTCATGTCAGTCTCCCCCTCCAAACATTAAGCTCCTGGAACATCTCTACCAACTTCGTTGTACTGTACTCACCCCAGCTCTTCATACGATAAACACTCAGTAAATGCCGCTGACTGATCTATCCACTGACCGGGATTGCGGTTCTGCTGATCACTGGTCCCCTGGTATGGATTTGTCCCCTGACCATACTGGACCCTCTAGCTTTGAAGAGGAAATGGAGATTCTTACCTCAAGTCTGTGGTGAGCCTGTGGCTGCTGCCCAGAAACACGGGGTTGGAATTTTCCACCTGAGCATTCTCTAGCCACAAATGCTCTCAGTAAATTATCCAGATCCACTTTCAAAATTACTTTCAGATGGCCCCAACAGAAAGAAAAGTGGCCCCCAAGGTGAGTGTGGTAGAAAGAAGGTCTTTTTTTCCCCCTCCCAAATGATATTGTCCCATTGTCTTTTTTGATTGCAGGCGTTATTAAGCCTACACAATATAAACCAGTTCCTGATGAAGAACCCAATGCAACTGATGTAGAGGAAACCCTGGAACGAATAAAGAACAATGACCCTGAACTTGAGGAGGTCAACCTTAATAATATCAGGGTATTTGCTTCTCGTTTCTATTTCAATTCACGCTTGGAAAAATACGATGTAAATATGTTACCAGAGGAAAAGGGTCAAGGAAGACAATCTGGTTGCAGAGAATCACAGGGTCATGTTTCAACATGGTCCATGTCTGCTTTAGGTAACAGAGCAAGGCATACACGTAACGAGGGTATAATTTAAGAAAGTTTTACAGTGTCAACTAAAAAGGAGCGTAAAAGAAACAAGGTTCCCTGCTGTGGATTTACATGCCTACTGGCAAAGCCAAGCACTAGGGCTGGAAATCTGCCTCAAAATGCAAACACCGAAAGATTCGGATGCTGCTGCAGAAAGCCGTGTAGGGTGAAACTATCGGTGAGTTCAAGAAGGGTTTGGATAAGTGCAGGCACAAGAAAGTTAGAGGTGGGGAGAGGAAAAGTTAGGAATGTTAGATGGCCCATCTGGAAAAGTAAGAATGGATATCAAGAATGGCAACCATCCCACAGTTCCTCTGATTATCCTTTCGTCCATGTCAAAGATAGACTCCAGGGCTGAATGGACCATTGGTCTGAGCCAGTAATGGCGATGCCGGTATTCTTCTGTAAGTAAAACACCATTGCACAGTAGCCCCTCCTGCAATTCCAACGCAGATCAATGCAAAAACACCTTTCAGAGAGGGAAGCAGAATCCTTCTCACAGGCTGTTTCTTGAAACAACCTCTGCGTCCATGATTTTGCCCTACCGGGACTGGAAAATCCTTGATGATATGATGATGATGATAATAATAATAGTGTAAACTCCTTGTGGGCAAGGGAACGTGTCTATCAACGGTCGTATTGTACTCTTCCGAGTGGTTAGTACAGTGCTCTGCACATGGTAAGTGCTCAGTAAATACCGCTGATAAATAGTAGTGTCTGTTAAAGTGCTGACTATGTGCCAAATACTGTACTAAGCGATGGGGTGGATGCAAGATATGGGCCAAATACTGTACTAAGCGACGGGTTGGATGCAAGATAATCAGGTTAGACCCAGTCCCTGTCCCAGGTGGGGCTCATAGTCTAAAAAGGAGTAACAACAGGTACTGAATCCCCCATTATACAGAAGAGAAAAGTGAGGCACTGAGAAGTTAAGTGACTTGTCCAAGGACTCATATGGCAGGCAAGTGGCTGAGTCCCACTAGGCTGCAGCTGGAAGTGAGGGAGATGAAGAGAACGGTTGGCCAACACGTTTCAATCCAGACCCTGTTATTGTATGCCAGCGTCCATAGTAATACAACCCTCTTTGGAAAATGGGAAATGCATTTTAGGTGGGCCCGGGATTCTCGTTTTGCCGTGGAAGAGGGAATTGCCTTGGGGGTGGTTGGCTTCAGAGTCCACAGATTTGGTCTAATTCGAAATGGACAGGGCTCTCCAGCGAGGGCGAAGTTTATAGCAAATGGGTCACAAGGATCGGTTCTGGGAGTCGGGGAATACGACAAGAAACTCTCTTCTCCTTTAAGGGGTTCCCGATCAGATTGGATATAGCATACTGTATAAAGTGGGCTAGGTTTTGATTTCTGTCACTCTACTCTCCGACTCTCAAAGAAACATTTCCAAGTAGCCTTTGAGTATGAGTCCCCTGGGACTAAGTGCCTCAGAAAGGCAGGGAAGACATTTAGGGGAGAATCTATGCCCTTTCCCCTTGTTTTGTGGCTTTTTCGGTTGTCTCTAACCTCCTGGAAATCTCCTGTGTCTTACGTGAATTTTTTAAGGGAATAATTTCCCGTCCACCTTTCAGACATATTTGTTCTGTCAACTTACGGTTGCATTAGTCTGAGAGTCCGCAGAGTGGGCCTGGCATCGGAGAGCCCTGATAGGAGTTGAAACTATACCACTTGGGTTTCTTTCTGCAGAACATTCCCATATCAACTCTAAAAGCATACGCAGAAGCTCTGAAGGAGAACACCAATGTAAAGAAACTCAGCATCGTAGGAACTCGAAGCAACGATCCTGTAGCCCACGTGAGTATTTTATTTTATACCCGACTCCTCAAGGATGATCCACCCTAGATCCACTCGGGAAGAAACCGGAGCTCTAGGAGCAGTCTAACAGGATGCATGTACGCTCATAATTGTGGCACTTGTTCAACTCTTACTATGAGCTAAGCGCTGGGGTAGATACGAGGAAATCAGATCGGGCAGTCTCTGGCCCACACGTGGCTCACATCCTGAGGGAGCGAGGGAGAGCAAGTACTTAATACCCATTTTACAGATGAAGAAACTGAGGCCCAGAGAAGTCAGGTGACTTGCCCAGGTCACACGGCAGGCAAGTAGCAGAGCCAGGATTAGAACAAAGGTCCCGAACTCCCAATAGTGAAAGGTCAGGGAATTCTGAAAAAGGCTCAGTCCTCTGGAATGGGGCAGATCAAATTAGGGTAAGTTTCCACCTTTACTCTTCCCCTTCCCCCTTTTTCTCTACACTTCCCCAACCCCACCAGATCTCCCTCTTCTCTCTCCAGTATACTCTTCCCTCCCATTCCCCATTTCTTCCTCTCCCTAAGTCCCTTTCCCTCCCCTGTTTTCCCTTTTTGCTTCCCACTTCCCTCTTCTGCTTCCTCTCTTTATCTCTCCCAGTCTCTCCCTTTCTCCCTCATATCTCCTTCTGTCCCACTTCTCCTGTTTCTCCTCCAAGCATTCCTAGTGCCTCCCTTCCCCCCGAACCCCACTGCCGAAGGAGCCATAACCAGATGTGGCATCCATGCTGGTCAGAAATCAAACTCCTGTCTCTAGTCTGTTGGCAGCGGAAGGCAGAGGTGGATTTTGCCCACCTGCCCAGCTCAGGAGTCAGAGAGCTGTCTCTGACAGCCAAATGAGAAGAATAAAGGTGGACCACTCCATGGGTTTTGATGAAAATTTGAAAGGCTGAGGGAAATTAACAGGAAAGGTCTTTACAGTAAAAACAGCAATCCCAGTAGCACTGACTCTGGCAGGGAAGCAGAAGAGACTAGTACAGAAGGTTGTGGAACTTCAAACAGGGGTTTGGATTCCATTACCCAACATGGCTCTCTCCGTCTTGCCATGGCATTTTAATCTTTTCCTGAAAAATCAAGTTGTGAGAAGGATTGCTGTGTGAAAATCATTTCTCTTCTGTGTTTGAAGGCACTAGCTGAAATGTTAAAAGTCAACACTGTGTTGAAAAGCCTGAATGTGGAATCAAACTTCATTTCTGGATCAGGTATCCTCTCTCTGATCGAGGCAGTCCAGCAAAATACTTCCCTGGTAGAACTGAAAATTGATAACCAGGTAACGTGAATGGGAGTTTCTGCTCTTTCCTTCATAGTGAGGGGGGTTTCCGAGTTTCCAATTTTATTTCCGTGGCTTGCTAAAATGGGAGGTCCCTAGGTATTCCTGTTAATTGAATATGCTTCAGAGAAGCTGCAGTTGGTCTGATTCTTTCTAGGGTCTGCCTAGCCAACTCTCTTGGGTTCTTCACATTCCACATTTCTCCATGGAGGCTACTTCAGGCCTTTTCCCTCTGTGGATAGAGACTCCTTCTCCCCAACCATTCATTCATTTTCATTCAATCGTATTTATTGAGCGTTTACTGTGTGCAGAGCACTGTACTAAGTGCTTGGAAAGTACAATTTGGCAACAGACAATCCTTACCCAACAACGGGCTCACAGTCTCCACACACACCCGCCCCCTCCCCCCCCCCCCCCCCCCCGAGTAAGCATTTTGCACAAGAGTGAAATAAAAAAGGTGTTCCATTCTTATTACTCTCACCTGTTGGCTTTGGAGCTCAGGCTTTATTTCCACGATTGCATTGTTTCTCTGATCCTTCTCCTGCTGCCCTGAGCCGGCTCTGTCAAGGCCGGGGGCTGGAGCAGCAGGACAGATGGGAGAAAGAATGCAACGGATTATATTCACAGTTGAAGGAATGGGCTCAGGGACTGTGCCGAACACGTGACGAACATAGAATCTGAGCCTGCATGGAGAGACCAGAAACTTGAGTCGTCCCCCCCGGTAGAATGTGAGGCCTGAGACTGTCAGGCTGAGCGACCCAGCAGGTGGGTCATAGATTGCATCTTCTGTGGAAATCCAACCCAGAGAGGAGCTGAGTAAGGAGGATGGGTTTCCTCCTCGGAGCCCCACTCCTACACTCCAAGACCCCTCCCTCAGCTCCACAGCACTGCCGTACATATCCGTAATTTATTCACTTACATTAATGTCTGTACCCCCACTGCATTGTGAGCTCACTGTGAGCAGGGAACATGTCTATCAACTCTGTCATATTGCACTCTCCCAAGCCAGTGTTCTGCACATTGGTATGATTTCAGTTTAATTAGTGTTTTCGGTTAATTAGTGTTATCCTCTGTGTGGTTTGCTAGTATTTAAGCACCTTGAATTTGTAGAGTGGTTTCCTGCCCTACAGTCTGTCCTAGACTTCCTGGTCTGAGCCTACCTGTGAGCTGGAGACTGAGGGGTTGAAAGGTCTCTAATTGACTCCTCTTCTCCTCCTCTTCCTCCTCACACCTTGGAATTCCTAAAATGACCAAGCTATGCCAGGCCCTTTTGGTCTGGTTCGCTCCTCTGACGGGTTCCTGGGGAAAACAACCACCTGGAAACCTTGTTTTCCTTCATCCTCAAGAATCCTCAGGGCCCTCGCTAGAGACCAAATACCAGGCTGGTTGGACCATTGGTCTGACCCAGATTGGCCTTCTTGATGTTCTTTAGATTTCTCCTGGCCAGGTGAAACTAGCACGGGCCTGTTACTGTTACTGTTGCTGAGATTCAGAACAGTGGGCTTCGCTTATGGTCTGGGTCAGAGTGTTGCAGTGAAGGGAAAGTGTTTGGTTTACATGTGTTCGCACATGCACACCCTCTTTCTTTTCCTTTTGAAGAGCCAGCCCCTAGGCAACAAGGTAGAAATGGAGATCGTGAGCATGCTGGAAAAAAATACGACTCTCTTGAAATTTGGATATCACTTCACACAGCAAGGACCCCGGCTCCGGGCATCGAATGCGATGATGAATAACAACGATCTCGGTGAGTAACCCCAGTGAAGCTGTTTCACCCAATTTATTTTTCCTCTGGGAAGGAAAATACTGGCCTTTCTCTCAGTTTCTGGGCATGGTGGGGAAATTTCTGTGTATTTTCCTTGTGGCATCTCAAAACATCTTTCACATTAAGAAAGTGAGTGCAGGGGAAAACAGAGATCAGCTTTCCTGCTCTGGCTCAAGGTGGGCTAGGGCATAATCAACTAATCAGTCGTATTTATTGAGCACCCGCTATGTACAGAGCATTGTACTAAGCACTCGCAGGAGTCAGTAGAACCAATGGACAGGCTCCCTGTCCTCGAGGAGCTTCCAGGGTAGCAGAGGAGACACAGTAAAATAAATTACAGATAGGCAGAAGAAAAGAGGATAATGAGCAAGAGTTAGTACTTAATCTATGCACGATATGGACAAAGTGAGTTGCGAATAGTCAAGTGCTTAGGTGATGCCGAAGTGTTGAGCCGTCAAAGGGGGCTCTAAGAGGGGGAAATTCGAAATTGATCGGGGAAGACCTCCTGGAGGAAATGAGATTTCAAAAGAACTTAGAAAAGAGGGGGAATGGTGGCCTGTCACACTTGAAGGGAGAAAGAGTCCCAGGCGGGGGGCGGGGGGCGAGAACAGGAGGCTGGCGGTGGGAGAGGTGGGAACGAGGCACGGTGAAAAGGTGAGCTTGAGAGGAATGAAGAGTGACAGCAGGGCATAGTAGGAGAGGAGAATGGATATACATAGGCAATAAATAAATAGAAGCAAGGTGGCTTAGTGGAAAGAACATAGGCCTGGGCAAGTTACTTAACTTCTCTATGCCTCAGTTTACTCATCCGTAAAATGGGGATTCTACATCTGTTCTACATCTGTTCTCCCTCTTACTTAGACTGGGAGCCCCGTGTGGGAGAGAGATTGTGTCTGGCCTGATTATCTAGTATCTACCGCAGTGCTTAATAATAATAATGTTGGTATTTGTTAAGCGCTTACTATGTGCAGAGCACTGTTCTAAGCACTGGGGTAGATACAGGGTAATCAAGTCGTCCCACGTGAGGCTCACAGTTAATCCCCATTTGACAGATGAGGTAACTGAGGCACAGAGAAGTTAAGTGACTTGCCCACAGTCACACAGCTGACAAGCGGCAGAGTCGGGATTCAAACCCATGACCTCTGACTCCGAAGCCCGGGCTCTTTCCACTGAGCTTAAGGACAGAGGGTCAGGGTCCATGACTAATGGCGTGGCTCGGTGGAAAGAGCCTGGGCTCCGGAGTCAGAGGTCGTGGGTTCTAATCCCGGCTCCGCCGCTTGTCAGCTGTGTGACTTTGGGCAAGTCACTTGACTTCTCTGGGCCTCAGTTACCTCATCTGGAAAATGGGGATGAAGACTGTGAGCCCCACGTGGGACAACCTGATCACCTTGTATTCCCCCAGCGCTTAGAACAGTGCTCTGCACATAGTAAACGCTTAACAAAAACCATCATCATCATCATTATTGTTATTAATTCCCACATGTACATTCTTTCTCAGCACTTAGTTCAGTGCTCTACACACAGTAAGTGCTTGATGAATGCTATCAATGCTACTTAACAAATACCGCAATTATCATTATATACATTGTTATGGTATTTGTTAAGCGCTTACTACGTCTACAGAACTGGGGCGGATACAAGCTAATCAGGATGGACACAATCCCACATGGGGCTTAATCCCCATTATACGGATGAGGTCATCGAGACACAGAAATGTTAAGTGACTTGACCAAGGTCACGCAACAGACAAATGGTGGAGCTGGGTCCTTCTAACTAGCTGCATCTTCAGGCAGGATAGAGTCCAGGGAACTTTTCTTTCGTTTAATAAAGGGGAGGTGTGAGCAATGTGTGAAGGCACAGGGCGCTAAAATCCACCCTTTCCTGTCTATCCAAACCATTACCGTGTTAATGCAATCACTTCTCCTCTCCCGCCTTGATTACTGCATCAGCCTCCTTGCTGACCTCCCTGCCTCCTGTCTCTCCCCACTCCAGTCCACACTTGACAGTCCGTCAAACGGCAGGGACTGTCTCTATCTGTTGCCGACTTGTTCATTCCAAGCGCTTAGTACAGTGCTCTGCACATAGTAAGCGCTCAATAAATGCTATTGAATGAATGAATGCCCCAATCATTTTTCTACAGAAACGTTCAGCACGCTTCCCCGCTCCTCAAGAAACTCCAACAGTTGCCCGTTCACCTCCGCATCAAACAGAAACCACGGTCTTTAAAGCACTCAGTCACCTCACCTCACTACTCTCCTACTGCAGCTCAGCCCGCACACTTCACTCCTCTAATGATAACCACCTCACTGTACCTCATTCTCGTCTTTCTCACCGCTGACCCCTCGTTCACATCCTCCCTCTGGCCTGAATGCCCCCCGCCCCCTTCAAATTCGACAGTGACTCTCCCCACCTTCAAAGCCTTATTGAAGGCACATCTCCTCCAAGAGGCCTTCCCTGAGCCCCCTTTTCCTCTTCTCCCACTTCCCTCTGCTTCACCCTGATTTGCTCCCTTTATTCACCCCCACCCCCCGCCCAGCCCCACAGCACTTATGTACATATCCGTAATTTATTTCTGTATATTAATTTTTGTCTTCCCCTCTAGACTGTCAGCTCACTGTGGGCAGGGAATGTGTTCATTTATTATTATAGTGTACTCTCCCGAGTGCTCTGCACCCGGTCACTGCTCGGTAAATACGATCAAACGAATGAATGAAAGAAGGGGCCCATCAGAGTGTGAATGGTTGAAGATGGTGTTTTTAGACGGTGATAAAGGGCACGGTATTGGAAGCTATGTCTTCTATCCTCGGGCATTTTGCCAGGGTTTTAATTTCATAGCCTGGATAAGGTACAAATATCACTTGGCCTACCCCCTCACCCAGGGGACTGAGAATGTGACCACTGGCTCGTCTCTGCTGGAGTAACAGACCCCACTTGCTACCCAGGCCTTATTCATCAGTCTAAGTAAGACCAAGCAGCGGCTCTGTCAGGCACCTGACTAGAGGATCGTATTTTTTTTTCCTTAACTCAAAGGTAGATTTTTTTTTAAGGCTGCAGTTTCATTATAGTACGTACTAGCCTGGAACACCGGAGTCTGACTACAGGGTCCTTCTCACGACCCATAGGGCGGAACCTCTAAAGCCCGGGAAGGGAAACTGAGAGACGAGTAGTGGGGAAACCTCAGAAGACTGTGATCTTTCAAAGACGGACCTGGGAATGGGCTTTCCCCTAAGCTTTTGCAGCAGACTGTGGCCATAAATTGGTTCAGTGAATACAGAGCCTCTCTAAATTCAAAGCGTTTGGCAGGAACTGTAACTAGACTGTGGGCAAAACCAAAAAAAAAAAAAAGGAAAGAGAGCCCCCTGCAGATTTGCAGCCCCCAAACTCTGTAAAAGAGCTGCTTTGCTTTAGCAGTGGGAACTTGCAGCTTTGATAAGCTTCCTCAGGGGAAGTGAGATATAAATCTTCTTTCCAGAGGAGTAACTGAATAGAAGATATCCAGTCCTTTCCAGCCCTAACTGCTAAAATGGCTTTTCAAAGTCAAATTCCTCCGAAAAGGGGACACTTACATTGTATAGCTCCTTTGGTAATCCATAGAGCTGAGTCCAAAATTTCAGTTGGACTGGCAGGGATCTCAGTATAGTTTGCCTCGTTTCGCTCTCCGCGATTCAGCGTGTTCGGTATATAATCTCTGGCACAGTATAGAAAGGACCTGGCCCTGTCCACAGAGTCAAAGTGTGTGTCTTTTCAGAGGTAGGTGATGTCAGACCTGCTGTGATAATGAGGGTTTGAAAAATGGATTCTGCAGAGCTGGCTTTCCCGAATCAAGATGCAAAAGTACAGTTTGGATCCCTATACCTGCACCGGCTATTTGTGACAAGTTTGGGGAGAGCAACGTTCCCTTTTTTTTTTTTTTAAGTGGGATGTCTCTGGGGGCCTCCGACCTTTTGAATAGCAAACAGAGTCCGGAGCCCAGTTTCTGTGACCCTGGGGCCCTCTAACGGGTTTGTGCCCAAATGGGGAGCTGGCCCCAGGATTCCAGTGCAAATCCAGTCTGGAAGGGACAGGCCCATAAGCACCCTCAAAATCAGATAGGAGAAAGAGGTGGCTTCCAAGCTCTAGGTGGGGGGACGTTTGGAAAAAGGGGCTGGCTCGGTGGGTGATGCCGTCACGGGACGTCAAACGGGCAAGTGGATGGCGTTGCTCCTCGTCTTGGTTTTCTGTTTCTCCATAAAGCAGTGCCTCCCAGCAGGCCGGTTCCAACGGTGCATCAGACTGATCACATTTCTGAGTGCCCGGGCTTGCCAATTTCATAGTGCCGGTGAGTCTGGGCAGTGAGCAGCCAGAGCCAGCGGTAACTGGGGTTGTCTGAAAGGTTCTTCTTTGTCTCCTTGTGGCCTGATTTTTTTTTTCCTTCAGGTCTCGGTCTCATGAGTCCAAGCAGGTTTTCTTGGCCAACCGAGGTAGTGAATGCTACCAACCCTTCCCTTCATAAAGCGGATTCCTTTAGCGAGACAGCAAATGAACATATTTGAGCTGTTGGTAAAAAGAACACCCTGGGGTGGTTCAGATCCTGCAGAACTCCCAGAGGGAGCCGGCCCCATTGGGCCGGGGGATCTCTCCCTATTGCCTGCACCTGTCTTTTCTTCTCCGTTTTGTACTGTGTTTTCGGATGAGCTAGACATTCCCACCGCGATGTCGAACCTTGCTTTTGGATTGTCACGGCCAGATCGAGGTGCAGAAAAAGAGGGGAGATGCCAAGGATGATTTAATTTCCCACAGGGAGGCATTCAAGGGTTTCACTTGGGGGGTTATAAATAGCCAGATCAACCGTTTCCCTTGTCCATTTCGGGACAAGACTCCACCCATTGGCCAGTACCTTCCCTCCCTTCAGTAACCTTAATTGGCATTAAAGCCTATGAACCTCAGGTCCATGAACCTGCCTGGGGCACCGAATTGGCCAGGACTCTCTGGAAAGAGAGGTGCACTTTGTCCCCTCTCAATTCCCGGAGTTCTTGGTTTCTCAGACCACATTCTGCTGCTCGGTACGGGAGAAAATTGAAGTCAGCCTCTATTGGTGCCAGAGCACAAATTACTTCTCGAAAAGCATCACCTGTAATCAAATTGTCGTTGTATCTTCAACTACGGCTAATTAACACAAAGCAGTCAATCAGCTCCCGCTCCTCTACATATCCCCGCTCTTCTCCCACCGCACCCCAGCTTGCAGTCTTTGCTCTTCTTATGCCTCGTCTTCTTTCGTACCGCTGACCTCTCGCTCGTGCCTTCCCTTCTGCCTGGAATTCCCTCCCGTTACACCCAGCGGATGACCACTCTCCCCTTCTTCAGAGCCCTTCTGAAACTGCATCTCCTCCAGGAGGCCTTCCCTGATTACTCTCTTTATCTCCCCTGGCTCCATGCTTACATGTACATCTCTTTAAACCCTTTTCAATCAATCGGTCATTTACTGAGCTCTTACTGTGGGCAGTGCACCATACTAAGAGCTTGGGAGAGTACAGTATAACAGAGTTCGTAGGTAGGTACGTTCCCCGTCCACAATGAGCTTACAGTCAAGAAGGGGGTTACAGACAGTAGTACAAAGAAATAAATTATGGATATGCCCATAAGTGCTATGGGGCTGAGGGAGGGTGAATAAGTGTGAAAATCCAAGCGCCAGCGCAATACAGGAGGGAGTGGGAGAACAGTAAATGAGAGCTTAGTTGGGGAAGGCCTCTTGGAGGAGATGCGCTTTTAATGAGGCTTAGAAGGTGGGGAGACCGATCATCATATGACATAGCGGACAGAGCGTGGGCCCGGGAGTCCGAAGGTTAACCACGGCTCCACCACGTGTCTGCTGTTTGACCTTGGGCAAGTCACTTCGCTGCTCTGTGCCTCGATTACCTCGTCTGTAAAATGGGGATGAAGACTGTGAGCCCCATGTGGGAAAGGGACCGTGACCAGCCCGATTTGCTTTGCCTCTAAAGCCCCTTTACTTCTCAAGAAGAAAGGTGCTTGCTACGAAATAAAAAATAAATAAATAATGGCATTTGGTAAGCGCTTCCTATGTGCACCCACCGTTCTAAGCGCTGGGGGGGGGGGGTGAGGGGATACAAGGCGATCAGGTTGTCCCACGTGGGGCTCACATTCTTCGTCCCCATTTTACAGATGAGGGAACAGATGAGGCCCAGAGAAGCTAAGTGACTTGCCCAAGGTCACACAGCTGACCAGGGACCGGGCCGGGATTGGAACCCATGCCCCCTGACGCCCCAGCCCGGGCTCTTTCCACTGAGCCGCGCCGCTTCTCCCAGACTGCAGAGTAACCTCTGTGGGCAACCATCCCATCTCAGATGGCCCATGGTGGGCTTAGGGGAAAGAAAGGGTAATCCAGTTCTGGATACTACTACTAATAATATTTGTTAGGCACTTATTACCTGCCAATCGCCATACTAAGCGCCGGAGTAGATACAAGCTAATTAAGTTGGACACGGTCCCCATCCCACGAGGGGCTCATTACTAAACAGTGGTATTTAGGGTTCTCAGAGGAACTCATTCCTTTCTCCCCACTCTTCTGGCTTCTTACCCCGGGACTGCGACCTCGCTCTTCTCTTATTGCCAAATTCATGGTGCAAAATACTCACCCTTTGCATATGTGGTGTTGTGGTAGTGTGTTAACACCTTCCCAGGAGAGTATAGTGCCTTTGCTCAAAGGCCCTGGTGATTAAGCTCTTTTGGGCCAAGTGCCTTTCAGAGAGCAGTGGAACGATACTTCGACCGTGACCACACACATTCGGTCTGAGCCAAACGAAGACTTTTGGCCTTCTCTTCCCTTTTTTGGGAAATGGCCGTCTTTTCTCTTGCCTTTTGAAAGCAGGTGAAATGTTCTCGAGGTCACAAGTCGGTGAGGCTGAGGATCGATCAACGGTATTGAAGGAGCACTTACTGTGTTCAGAGCACTGTACTAAGCACTTGGGAGGGTACAACCAAGTTGGTTCCCTGCCCACAAGGAGCTTCCGGTCGACAGTGGGAGACAGACAATGAAAATATATTTCAGATAAGGGAAATGGGGCAGGTATGTACATAGGTGCTGTGGGGCTGAGGGTGGGGTGAATATTAAGTGCTTGAAGGGTACGGATCCAAGTGCCAGGGTGACGCAGAAGGGAGAGGGAGTTAGGGACATGAGGGTTTGGTGGGAAATGTGATTGGAAACAGGCTTCGGAGGTGGGGGGGAGTTGCGGTCTGTCATATACGAAGGGGAGGGAGTTCCAGAACAGAGAGAGGATACGGACATGGGGTCAGTGGAGAGATAGATGAGCTCGAGGTACGGTGAGTAGGTTGGTGTCAGAGGCGTGAAGTGAGTGGGCTGGGTTGAGGTAGGAAATCGGCGAGGTACGGTCGGAGGGGACGAGGTGTTGGGCTCCCTGGGCCAAGGTGGCCTTGTTCTTGGTCAGGGTTTAGCTAGCCAAGGCAAAAGATCTCACTGCCTAAACCCCCTGTCAGAAAACATAGGCAGCCCAACAGGGATCTGAAGTTGTTTTTGCTAAGTAAAGAAGGAAGAGTTTCGATGGCGGCATTTGTTGAGCACTTAACTATGTACTTGCTAAAGATAGGGGCGGATAGAAGATAGTCAAATCAGTCGGAATGAGCCCGGGAAGTGGGAAAGAGAGGGTTGCGCGCTGCCGGCTCCGGGGAGGAAATTTCCCTTGCTTGCGTGATTTCACGCCCAGCCCCTCAAGTCCAGACCTGGTTCATTTCTGCGCAGCGGACTGAATTCAGTCGAAACGATGGTGCCCCTGTTTTCTGTGAGTAAATTCTCTAACAAGTGTCATGTTACCATCGCCACACTTGTTTTTCCCCTCACTTCTCTTTGCTCGCCAATTCCACAGATGTAGCGGGGAGGATGTTTTGCTTCGGTGGACAGTCTGTCACATTGCTAGATCACTGGGAGAAATGGCCTGCTCAGGACATCAATCAATAAATGGTGTTTACTGGGCATTTACTGTGTTCTCAGTACTCGTGAGGGTACAGTACAACAGAGTTGGTAGTCACGTTCCCCGCCCGCCAGGACTTTACCGTCTAGAGGTAAAAACAGACACGAAAATACATTACAGAATCGTACGTAGACGTCGGGCCGAGGGTAGGGTGAATATCAAGTGCATGAAGGGTACAGATCCAAGTGCCAGAGTGAGGCGGAAGGGAGAGGGAGAAGGGGAAACGAGGGCTCAGTTGGGGTGATTTTAGGATGCCTCTGGAGGCGAGGCGGGCGGTGGACTGTTGTTCGTAAACGGGGAGGGCAGGAAGCGGGCACGGAGTCGGCAGCCGGGCCGATGAGACCGAGGGACGGCTGGCGTTGGAGGAGCGACGTGTGCGGGCTGGGATTGCAGTAAGAAATGGGCGAGACGGGAGGGCAAGCCGTTCGAGTGCTTCAAATCTCCCAGCTTCCAGGCCAGTCAGGAGTTTATAGGGGGTTCTTTAAGGGCGGCAAAAGAAGAAATCACGGTGCTCCATTGCTGCTTCTCAGGGCTCCCTTCCCTCTTACTCACCGGCTGCACGAGCAGAGCGAGTCCAAGGCTCCGCACGCCCCCCGCCTAAAGGGAGGCCGATTGGGTCTGAAATTTGTCTCGGTCTGCCTCACTGCTCCTTGTCTGTCCCACCCGGTGAGCCCCAGGTCAAAAAGCCGTGGGAAACCTCTGGAAGAGTCGTGGGCTGTTGAAACCTTAACCCTTCCCTCCTCTCCCCTCCTCCGCGTAATAATAATAATAACGGCATTTCTTAAGCGCTGGGGTGGGTACGAGCAAATCGGGTTAGATACAGTGCCTGTCCCACGTGGGGCTCCCAGTCTCCATCCCCATTTTGCAGACGAGGTAAGCGAGGCCCAGAGGAGTGAAGGGCCGGGCCCGAGGTCGCAACGGCAGACAAGTGGCGGAGCTGGGGTTAGGACCCGTGACCTTCTGACCCTCAGGCCCGTGCTCTAGCCGCTACGCCGTACTGCTTCCCCGTCTCCTGGGGACTTGCAGTCAGGCCCAGGAAATCAACATCCCTCTCTAGAGTGGGGGCGAATTAAACGCTGAGAGTAACTCTCCGCCGGGGTGAGATTAGAGGATAGGGTTCAGAATTTTCACCCAACCTCCATTTAGCCCGGGCAGCCTATTCAGCCCCGAGATCCGCTCGGGTGTGATTACTGCCAGATCTTAGTCCTAAGCGTGATCGGCGTTTAATTCGCCCCCACTGTGAGACCTCGGGCCTGTCGCTTCACTCCTCTGGGCCTCGCTCACCTCATCTGGAAAACGGGGAGGGGGGGGTCGATGCTTGTCAATCCACAGAAGCGAAGAAATGGCTGAGCTTCCTCTCTGCAGCAATTTCACCTCCACTTCTTTGGTCTGAATTTGAAGTTTTCAGTATTTGGCCGAGTTATTAAGAAGCTGCATACCTAAAGTCTTTATCGGCACCTCGATGGGGATGAAACGCTCTTGTTCTATGGTTTTGTAGTTTTGTTTTTTTCCCCGGGGGTTGAATTTACGGTTTTGCGGTACGTAGCACGGACTCGTCGTCAGTTTTATCCTTTTCACACCAGGAAAGTGCCCCAAGTCAACCGTGCTATCGTCCTCTCGCTTTTTTGGTTGCCGAATTAGTCGTCTCACGTGCCAAGTGGACCCCAGCTCCCACCGTTTACCTGTATAGTGATGCCACCGGTGGGTAATGACCTCTCTGATTTTAAGCATTGCACAGAAGCTCTCTGATCCGGTTCGTGTTCCAGCTCGTATGGGTCGTTCTGGCGGCCTCTGGCAGAGCATCTCAACTCTGGACGGGAAGACGCATAAGTACAGATAGAATTGTTTTTCTGTTGGCGAGAGCTTACCATCTGCGCTCCTCAGGCCACCCGTGGTCCCACACGGATCCCTTTCTCCTCTTCCCTTCTATGGCTCTTGCATCTTTCTGCCTGACACTCCCCTGCAGACACTAGAGTCCTTTACTTACGTACTTTCTCTAATCAGGGGCACTGCCGAGAAGGCTTTCTTTACCATCAGCCTATGAGCTAATGTCTCCGTTCTGCTTTCTTCCGGCCACTCCGCTACTTCAAATAACTCACGCAAAATGCCTGGGCTTTTAAAAGCCCCATCCGGAGAGACCGATCCCCGCGTTCCGAAGGCGTCGCTAGCTGGAGAGCCCTCGTTTCACTATGGAAACGGGGGGAGCTGGGCGGGAAACGCGTAGCGGTCCGGCCCCGGAGGAAGGCGGCGCAGCGCGTTCTACAGCAGGATATCCCCTCCAGCGCCCGGCTTCGGCCTCATCCGTTCCGAGGGCTTGAGCGGTCAGGGGAGTAAAGGGAAGGACGTTAAGAGTGGGCGCTACGGTGCGGTGGCTGAACGTCACAGATCAGCGCTCAAGTGTAATTGGCAAATGGATGCAGAAGAGGTCCACGCCAGCTAACTTTAATCAGTGCGAACCCCATGAGAGCCACTAACCTCACTGGCCATCAGTTTTGGGGCGGGGGGGGGGGGGGGCAGGGACTTGTTTTAAGGGCAAAAGCAGCCGAGGTGACGTGAATTTCGTACCGATACCGAAGACCGGGCCCGCTCTTCATCTTGCTTGGTGGTGCTTTTTAGAGGTTTAAACATTTTGTGAATGCCCAATCCGTAGAAATGCCCAAGCGCCTGCTCTGCTTGAACGTTGTCTCTATTTCCTTTTTTTCCAGTAAGGAAGAGGCGGCTTGCGGACTTGACCGGCCCCATCATTCCCAAGTGCCGGAGTGGCGTGTAGCGTGTGGAGGTGGAGATGTGCCTTTGAACAGGATGCCCTGTGCTAATATAGTTTGTGTTCAACTGTGGCAACTTAAAGGCAAAACACCCACACCCACAAAATCGTGTGGTTCCGTTCTACTACTGCATCTTTATGCACTAAAGGCTTTAAGTTAACTAGCGACTGTAGTTGAAGATTTAACCGAAACCATGGCTACCGTGAAGGTTTCCTTAGTGAAATGCAGCCTAGGCTCTAACACCGCTGGTCTCGTTGAGAAACGTAGTGTAGTGGCAAAATGATTCATTTCTGTATGGACTTCCCGTGTGTGGTGTTTCCGACATATTCAGGATGGATAGGCACGGACAAACTACTCCAGATCGTTTTAGAAGCATTACAAAATACTTTATTTTCCATTATAATCTCAGATATCTAGCGAATACGGCAGGGTGATCATTTTTATGGTTTCCCTTTTCATTTTAAGAAATTTCAGAATTGCACTTGCTGAGTTGATTAACTAGACGGAGGATATCGAGGGCATCTGAAGTTTGCCAAAGAGTCACTGTTTTGCGTGCATTTCCAGAGGTAAAAGGAGTAAGGCCACAGCTTTGTGGGACAGCGATTTCAAAGCAATCATTAGAATCGAACATAAAAAAATCCTCTCTCAGGTTGGAAAGCAGTAGAAAATGTGGGAAAAGCAATTTTAATGTTCAAAATGGCAAATCTTCCTAATCAGCCCTGCAACACTTTTTTTCCCTGAATTTTCCAGAGTCACCTTTATGTATATCATCACCTTGAATGTCGAGATTTTTTTTTTCTTCTTCCCCGAAACGCCTTCTCCTTTACAAACGGTTGGGAAAAGCCGTGACTTGACAGTGCCCATGCCGGGGGATTCTACTCCTCAAGGAAAGAGATGCCAAAGGTGGGGTAGGCGGAGGCGAAATGCTGGCAGGGTTCACCTGCTCTGCGGAGGAGCTAGAGCCGTATCGTTCACCTACGCGCTTAGAGCCTCGAACGCCCGTTCCGTCGTCTGGCTAAACGGACCCGCCCTTTCCCAAAAGAGCCCAGGAATTAAAGCTTTAAGCTGCAATGGAAAAAAAACCAAAAAACAAAAAATCCCAAAACCCACTCATCGGCCTGGTCCCTCTTAAGCTCCCGATTGTGTGTGTGTGTTGTGGGGGGGGGGGTGGGGGGTGGGGGTGGGGGGAGTGGGAGGAGGAGCATGAGCACATCTCCAGTTGAGAAAGGAGAAGGTGGAGTCAAGTCAGACAGCATGATGATTGTTGCTCTCAAGGCAATAAACTCAGACCGTCGCGAGCCGGGGCTCTGGGGATCCCTCCGATATTTCTCAAACCTTCCAAACCCATCTATGGAAAATGTGAAGCCAAAATAACCTTGTGCCTTTTACTCTGCCAGAGTGCCAGATAAACCAGTATTTTTATTGCATTTATAAGAGATTATAATTTAAGACACAGTAACTCCTTAAGGTTTTGCCCCCCCCCCTCCCCCCACCCCCAGCCCAAAAGCTGAACGGTGCAGATGGGGCTGCGGCGGCCCGCCAAGCGGGAGAACGCTTTGCTTTGGTTGCAGTTGCTTTCGAGGAAAAAAGGGGGGAAAAAAAAATGGCTCTCAGCTCGGAGAAGGTTCTAGGGGGACGGGGGGGCCAGACCGACCCCGGCAATCCCGTCCTGGGGGAACTTCTTTCAAGTTACCCAGGTTAAGACACTGGCCTAAAAATGGCAAGGTGCTGCAGGAAACCGGTTAAAAACCCGTGAGCCGCATCTTGTAAACCACTTTCTCTTTTCGGAACTACGACTGCAGTTGCACCGTTGTATCACTGGAAAGTGCCGTGTACCATTAAAGCGACTGATCTTCGTCTCGTGGTCTGCGTGTTTCTTGTCCACCCGGCTCAGCAAGCGTCCTCCTCCTCCTCCAAAAGACAGATCTTTCGCAGCCTCGGTGATGATGGTGGCGCCTGTTAAAGGCCTGATAAGGGCGAGCACTGCGCTAAGCGCTGGGGTAGACGCGAGACCATCAGGTCAGACCCCACCCTTGTCCCACGTGGGGCCCGCAAGTCGAAGTGGGGGGGGAGGGGGGGGAGAACGAGGAGTAACGAGCCCGGACAGCCTGCCCCGGGCTTGGGAGTCAGAGGTCGTGGGTTCGAATCCCGGGCTCTGCCACTTGGCAGCTGGGTGACTGTGGGCAAGTCACTTCACTTCCCTGCGCCTCAGTTCCCTCATCTGGAAAATGGGGATGAAGACTGTGAGCCTCACGTGGTACAACCTGATGACTCTGTATCTACCCCAGCACTGAGAACAGTGGCTCTGCACATAGTAAGCGCTTAGCAAATACCAACATTTAGAGAAGCCGCGTGGCTCAGTGGAAAGAGCCCAGACTTGGGAGTCAGAGGTCATAGGTTCAAATCCCCGGCTCCGCCACTTGGCAGCTGGGTGACTGTGGGCAAGTCACTTCACTTCTCTGCGCCTCGGATCCCTCATCTGAAAAATGGGGATGGAGGCTGGGAGCCTCACGTGGGACAACCTCATTACCCTGTATCGACCCCAGCGCTTAGAACAGTGCTCTGCACAGAGTATGCGCTTAATACCAACATTATTAGAGGTGGCAAAACGGGACTCGCTTCCTTTTACGCAGACCTTACGTCGGCGTTTCGGGGATCACACTTAAAATGCTCCTGTGTGTATCGTATGGGCCGGAGACGGACGGAAAAGATCTTCGGCCGTCACCGTCTGAGGGCTACAGAACAGCAGACGTGTCAGAGGCGGAGCGGGACGCCGTTGGTTAAAGGATCGGAAAATTACCGTCAGCCTTGGCTAAAGGAACACCCTGCCTCTCTGGCCGTGTGGGTTGGCATCACGCGTTAACTGTCGCCTGAGACCGTTCACAACGCCCGGGACGTGGAATCGGCAGGTTTCGGGGCCAGCGGGAACAACTGCCTGAAAGCCGCGTGGCGGAAAAGGTACCTCTCTCTCTCCCAGATATCGCGGGCTCGGAAACGGCGCGGCCGGCCTGGGAGAAAGTCCCCTGATCTGATCGGCACAGATTGGAGTCTTGGCTCGACAGCCCGCTGCCACTGTGCGCTGCATTGATCCCCACTAAAACCCGAACGGGTCTCAGAGAGACGGGTCATCTCGGGGTGGGGGGGGGGTTTGGTTTTTGTTTTTTTTAAGAAATGCAACTTACATCAGTGAAGGAGGACCCAGGGGCTGAGCGTAAATTTCTTTGAAGGAAGCCCGGATTTGGTTATTCCGGGCCACGTTTACCGTCTTGCGGCCCTAGCGTTTTGGTTTTCTTTCGGTGACGGTCCCGCGGGAACGGTTTGGTCATTTTGCTGTTGCGAACCCAAATGGGGCCACAGTAAATCGGCTCTTGGCCCGCCTAGAAAAACGGGCCCCCGGGGCCTCCTCAAAACACTCGACAGATGTTTAGTGCTCACTACTGTCCTTAAGGTTCAGTGCGTGATCTAGGTACCGTGGAAAGATCCATCATTCAGAAATAGAAACAGGTTGTTTCTATTTAAAAAAAAAACCACCACATACATACACCCCCCCACCCAGGATCCAGGATCTCTGCAACGTTTTTAAGCCGGAGGTTCCACCCTCGGGATACCGGTTTGGGCCGACAAAGATTTGATGACGAAGCGAAGTCTCCCGTTCGTGTTGGGGGAAGACGGTCGGGCCGTCGGTTCCCCGACGGCTTTCCGGCACGCAGGGCCGTGCGGCGGTGCAAGAGGTTGCTAGCTGATGTTCTCCAATGACGGACCGAGGTGCGATCAAGCATCCCTAAGATTACAGGTTCCGGGCACTGGCATTCGCGATTACCGTCTGCCGCGGTGCAATTTCTACAGCCAGAAGGGCTACTGGGGAAGCAGGGTCGGCTAGCGGAAAGGGTACGGGCCGGGGAGCGGGGGGGACCGGGGTTCTGATCCTGGCTCTGCCACTTGTCTGCTGGGGACCTTGGGCCGGACACTTCGCTCCTCCGTGCCTCGGTTTCCTCATCTCAAAAATGGGGATGAAATACCCTCACCTCCTCCGACTTAAGTCGGCAGAGACAGTATCGGACCTGATCACCTTGGACCCACGACAGCGCTCACCGCAGTGCCCGGCCCGTGGTGAGCGCCTCCCGGATACCACCCCGTGGGTTCCTTTTCCTTCTCCCCTATTTCCGGAGCTGGGAACTTTGGGAGAAGAGACTCCAATCGAGTTTCCTACAGGAAGAACGTGAAGATCCTTAGCCCTCAGGCGAGACCTGAAAAATAGAGAATTTGATACCCGGCGTTCTCAAGCTGATTTTCTTCACCATCAAAAGGGCTCTCTCCTTTACTGTCGGGGTTCAGTGGGGACGCGGAGCCGTTTGGCTGTGCATTCACATTCCTCTTTGAAAACCTTCGCGGTAGGACCTGAAGCGAGGTGGACTCCTTTCTCCTGACAGACGGGACAACAGGCCGTAAGACCTTTCTCTGCGCACCGAGAGCAGGTCAGGACAAGCTGGTGGCAAGGGACGGTGGAGCAAAGTTTATACTGGTCCCACTGGGTCCCACAGTATCTGCACTCTGGGGAGGAGAGGAAAGTCACGGTTACACGCGAGAAAGGCAAAGGCGTCCTCCCGTACGCACATCTGTCACTCCCACGCGGGGCCCAGCCGGATTGGGATGGGGCGGAGCTCCCGCTTCTGACGAACGAGGAGCTCTCTCAGGGCTGACCTCAAGAATCCGTGCGCGCGCGCGCGCTCATGACAACCTAAGTGAATTTTTTTTTTTTTTTAACCCTCTCAACTCACCACTCAGAAGGAACGCAACATTTCGGGGTTGAAAAGTGGAAAGAACACCCACCCGCTGAAAATGAATACGCAGAGATTCGCCTCTCCTATCAAAAGAGCAGCCGCCTAAAGGCTCTATCCCGCGATGGCCGCGGCTTAAAGCAGACAGACGCTCCCAGGTGCTTCTTCCAGGGCCGTTAGAAGAGTAAAATCGAGTACCCAAAGACTCCGCGCGGTTGTCCGGGACGGATTTAATCTGCCCGCTGGCGTGGCCTAGCGGAAAGGGCACGGGTCCGGGAGGCGAGGGTTCTAATCTCGGCTCTGCCACCTGCCTGCCGGGTGAACGTCGGGCAAGTCACCGAACTTTCCCGTATCTCGGTTCCCTCCCTTCCTAGACCGGGAGCCCCAGATGGGAAAGGGACCGCGTCCAACCCGATCACGTCATTCCTGTCCCAACACTTAGCACAGGGCTTGACACCCAGGAAGTGTTTACCCCACACTGCCCTTAAGATTGTGGAGTCAAAGGGGGGCCAGGCTGAAGCTAGTGGTAAGCGAGGGGGGAGGAGAGGATGGGGGCCGAGACGCTGGTCGAGGGGGATAGATGTAGAGTGGGAGGGAGACGGGCTCTTGAGAAACAGTTGGGAAAAAGGGAGAGAGAGAGAGAAGCACAAACTCTCTGGCACTCACGCCCCGGGTCACGCTCGGTGCGGAGGGTCCTCGCTCACTCTCCTGAGACCTGGGCCCTGATTGGGGGGATGCTTAAGCCTTTCTCTGGATCTCGCTCCGTATCGCTCTCGGGACTTCTCCTACGCCTCTGAGACCGAGTGTCCTCGACGGGGGTAGTGGAGAAGGCGCCTACTGAGCGCCTACCGAATGCAATGCTCGACACTAAGTGCCTGGAAAAGTCAAACAGGTGGGAGGCGGGTTCGTTGCCTACAAGGAGCCTGTACTACCGACTTATCTAGTCACGGTACGGTCAGTCGAACGCACGTGCCTAGGTGAGTGGGGAAAGGGGGTGTAAAGAAATAGATACAGAGGCACTCAAGGTGGCTGATGAGCCGAGGTGATCGGGGGTCTTGGGAGTTCAGGCTTGGTGGCGGAGGTGGGATTTTAGGAGGGCTCTGAAGGTGAGAGGGGTTGTGGTCTGCTGGGGGGGGGGGAGAGATGGAACAATCTGAGCCAGGGGACAGAGGTGGGAGAGGCAAGAGCCGGAAGGCCGGATCGAAGGGCGAGTTGGAGAGCGGCGTTCGGCAGGAGAATGCGCGGCGCATTCACGTCCAATTCTTCATCGCTTTTTGAGACCCCCGGCGGTCTGCCTTCCTCTGCCCCCACCTACCAACCCCCCAACGCCCCCCGGCCCTCAGTCCGAGTGGCCTAAGAAGCGGCTTTTAGGCCACATTTCCCCCCTCCCTCCTCCTCCAGATCCAACGGATTGCACTCAAGCAGTACGGCCTGGAGGAAAGAGCACGGGAAAGAGTCAGAGGGCCGGGGTCCTGATCCCGGTTCTGCCCACTCCTCCCTGTGTGACCCTGGGCAAGTCACTTAGCTTTTCTGTGCCTCGATTTCCTCAAATGTTCTCCCGTCTACTCAGACTGCGAGCCCCACACGGGACAGGGACTGTGTCCCCTGCCCACCGTCAGACCTCGGGATTAAATTGGCGTGGGAGGTTCCCGTCACTTTAGGTGGACCGCTGGCCTTTTCCACGCAACGGTGTTTCTCGCACGAAAGGTCTCCGAGAATCCGCGGAGCCGATACTAAGCAGCACCCAAACTTCTAGAGCAGGGAGGGAGGCAGCGGTTGTGCCCCGACCTGCCACTTCATTCTTCTCAGAGCACCACGGCTCTGCCTTGCCCCCGCTCCCTCCCAGGGCCGTGCAGGGGCCGGTTACTCGGGGAGAGAAAGGTCGTGGACGACGCAGGGCAGTAGGGTATGGGGCAGGTGAAAAGAAAAAAAAGAGGGTGGAAAACTGGCTTTAGACTATGGAGACCACTGAGGCATCGATCTCCACGCAGGACGGTTTCAAAAATATCCCGGATGGGCGACCACCTGCCGTTTCAGAATTTCCAACGGACGAAAGCCCGTAAACGATGGAAAGGAGCGACTTGGGATCCCAGAGTCTTGGCTACGACCCCCATCTTCGCTCATCCTGAGACGCCGCGAATGGAGTGGAGCAATGTCATTCGCCTTAAACCTCCATGCAATATTGATGTCGGCCTTACTCTTGGAGCACTTTAAGGCCATTTCCTCTCTCTCTCTCCCTCCATTCCCCCCGCCCCCTCACGCCCCTGCACACACAGTTTGGCCCCCAAATTCGGGCCGATGCTACGGATTCCACTTCGACTCCCAGTGATCATTTGCTGTAGCTAGGAGTACATCCAGGTTTACACCTCTCAGGGTTGTGTTCTCCAAGACCCTTGTGTCGTGGGAAAAAAAATATCACAAGACGGCAACTGGGGACTGAATGGGGATGGATGGTTCTAAGATACCACCCAAACTGACCTCTCGATACAAACGTTATCGCCAGGCCCACCGCCAGCAGGATACTTTATTCCCTTGCCCTTGGTATTTTACCGGAAATCTGCACGCGCGCACAAATAAATACAGAACACCGTAGAGCATAGAAAGGATAAGAACAGAGGCTAAGTAGGCCCTGCCATACATACAACCGGTTTTTCCTACATCAAATCTACCTGTACCAACTGGGGGACTGTACCGGAAAGCAGCGTGGGCCTACTACTGGAGAGAGACGGGACCAGGGAGTCGGAGGACTTGCGCTCTAATTCGGGCTCCGTCACTCGCCCGACGTCTAACCGTGGACAAGCCACCTGACCTCTCCGGGTCTCAGTCTCATCTGGAAAATGAAGTTTCAATATCGGCTCGCTCTCCTCCGTGACAGTGACGGCGTTTGTTAAACGCTCACTATGTGCCGAGCGCCATTTAAGAGCGCGAGCCCGACGCCGGACGAGGGACTGTGCCCGACCTGGTTATCTTGGGTCCACCCTAGGGCTCGGTCCAGTGCTCGGCACACAGTGGGCACTCGACACACATCGCATTATCATCATTACTAGACCCAGAAGAGACCAGGTTGTGAGAACACGCCTCCGTCGTGTCAGAGCCAAACTGTGTAACGAAAACACGTTAATGGTGGAAATAACTAAATTGCTCATTACAAAACTAAGGCACGTGGGAAGGAAACCAAAAACGGTCTGAACTGCTCACACCCCGCTCTAATGCCCTCGTATGACTTTCGTGGTAAGTTCCTCTCGAACCCAGGCCCCGTTGGTGGTGTTGTGTGTGTGGGGGGGGGGGGCACGCCAGGTCTCCGGAGCTGGGTGGCCCACGTGTGCGTCTCTTCTTCGGGTAGGGGGGTTCCATACTCAACCGAAAGGCAGGCCTGGCGGGACTGTACCCGGCTATCCATACGTGGGTGGGGGCTGTGGGAAGCGGCGGCCGGACCTACCTGAAACTACGTCATTACCGCAAGAGAGAGCGTAACGCTCGTCAAACACAAACAATTTCCCTCTGTAGAAGCCGTCCGGAAACTCCTCCAGGTATTTGTGGATGCCGCCCTTCAGCTGGTACACTTCCTTGCACACTCCCTAGATGGAATAAAACCAGAGTGGAATAGAAACGCACAACCTAATGGGAAATCCCAAATACTGCTACGAGACCGGACGGAGATTCTTCCTCCTGAAATGCCAGACGGCGGGGGAAGAGGGATGGCAACCCGGGTGTCGTCCCCCCCCCCCCCCCCCAAAAGCCCCCAACAAACGTGCGTTTCTGGTCTTGCCCTTCTCGGCCGGTCCTCGGGTGCGGTCAAAATGCCGCCGTGAAGAGAGCGTGGCCAAACGCCACCAACCAAAGGGTCAGGAGTGGTAACCGTGTGTGCCCTCATTCTTCTTTCGCGATGGCACCTGGCATACGGCTCTGTGGCACCGTACTCTCCCAAGCGCCTAGTACAGTGCTCTGCACCTACTAAGTGCTCCAAAAAACCCACAAAACCACTGATCGACCGGTCTTCGAAGTACTGTTCCAACCAGGGACCGCGCAATTCTGCATTACCACGTGGCCGACGGGCGCCTCCCCCCTCACCTGTGTGTTCCTCAGTCAACGTTCAGTGACCGGGGGCAGAGGGGAAGAGGAGGGGAGAGAGGGAAGGCGAAATCCTCGATCGGGATTCTCATTCCCAACTCCGTGACGCTCTTCGGTTTACGAGGCTCACAGGCACCGGGCTTCCCACCTCTCGTAGTCCCCGAATGGAAGCCACGGAAGCCCTCCGCGCCCCCGGGAGCCCTCAGCCCCCCGCGTGACGTCCTCCTTCACCCCCGCCCCCCGAGGGGTTCCGCCGCCGCCGCCGGCTCACCTTAGCCTTGAGGTAGGCCGAGCCCTTCTCGCAACGGATTCCTCCGGTACAATACATCAGCACTCGCTTGTCTTTAAAAAGCTCTAGGTTCTTATCCACGTAGCTGGGGAAATAACTGAACTTCCTTATGTCTGGAGCCAGGCAGCGCCGGAAGTGTCCCTAAAACAGCAAGCGACGGATGGCCGAGTGACAGAACGCCGTGGCTGAAAGAAGCCAACTAGAGAGAGGCGGTAGGCGGAGGGGTGACAGGAGCCATCGTTTGGAGAGGGGGCCGCCTCCTCCCCCTCACAAACACACCCTGGGACCGGGCAAGGGAGCAGGTGGCATTTAGGTCTTCCCCTCGACAGCATTATTTCTTTAATTTCAGGCTCAGGCCATTCAACCGCTTTGCTTTTCTAAGCTGCCGACGGCGGAGATGAGGAAGCCGCGGGTCCCACGGTGTTCAGCGGGCCGTCTCCCTTGGCTCAGAGTTTAAAGGGGAGCCTTCTTCAGAAAAAAAAATGGGGACAAGGGAGACGTCCAAGGGGCAAATACGAGGGCTCACCGAACAAGAGAGATAAGCACGGCTGGACACGGGAGATGTCCAAGGCAGGCTCGCCGGTACTTTCTTACCAAGTCCTGAGTTCAGGATCTTGAACTGTACCCGACACTGCTGCGGCTGTCGCCCCCGCTCATCTAAAGGCAGTGTGAGTATCATGTGCTCGGACAGCAGCCGCGAAAAGCCAAAACCGATTTCCTAACATGGGCAAGGTCAGTGAGCAGGTTTCCTCCTTGAAAACATGCACCGTTTCAGCAAGAGTCGATCCATTTCACTGAACATAAAACAGCACACTCCAAAAATAAAGGCAACCAAACTTACTATTTTGCTTTCATAAAAGTTTCTGCAGTCCAATAAAATGGTGTCATTTTGCTCTTGATTAGCCCGAGATAAATACTTTTCTACTTCCTTATGAAATTCACCCGGCGATAAATGGACTCCTAAAACCATATCAAAAAATACGGCTAAAAATTCTAAAAATAATAAACCCTCTTCTCGCTGAGGAAAGGAAAAAACCAAAAAAAAAAAAAAAACCACCAGCTGTCCTGGACCCTTCTGCCCGAATCTTTCAAATCTGTATCTTCCAGTTGCCAACTTACCTGGCTTTGGTCATCCCAACCCTCCCGACCAGTGTCACACTGTTCGCTTAGCCTCCGGTTCTTCGGTGCTCACCTAAAAGACGGCGGGGCCCGATTCTCATCACCCGGACTCCCCACTCCCTGCCGGGAAGAGGTACGTTTGAGAGAGCTCGTGGCCTTCCGCTCATCTGGCCAGGTACCGGGCGACTGGAGGCAGAGCGAGAACAGAGCTGCCGCTTAGGGACTCCCAGCCCCAGGACGCCTGGCTTATCGTCAGCGTGCAGGGAAGTCGCTGCGGGGAGCTGGAGGTTTGGCAGAAGGCTCACGGACTTCGCACAACTGCCCTAGTCCTTTAGCTCCTCGTGACTGGGGCAAGAGGCTGTCACCCCCCGGGCCGGACCGAGCCCTTTAGCCCAGCGCAAAGGGACTGGGGGCTAGTCCGGCCTCCCGCCGGCCGAATCTCCTTTCTGGGGGGGGGGGGGGGGAGCTCCGCTGGGCCAACCCTAAGCCAGGTCAGGGAATTCCTCTGGCCATCCTGACGACTTTCTGGAGTCGCGGGGATCCCTTGGACAAGGTGGGGAAATGGAAAACCAAAAAATAAACAAATGAAATAAGGGCCCTGAAAGCGGCAGGGAACTCCCGCTCGGGGGGCCTCAGGAGGCGGACGGAGCGGGTGGCCCAGGCCCCGGCTATGCCTCGCCCCCAGGCTCCTCTCCGGACCTCCTCGGCAAGCAGGGTTGGGAAAGATGGGGCCCACAGGGAGTGCCACGGCTGCGCGGCTAAGGAGCTGAGCCTCGCCTGTTTGCCTCGGAGGGGTGGCGCAGTAAAGTCCGACCCTCAAAAGCCCCGGGGAGCCACCTGACCGGGCCAGCGGCCCCCAACCGAGCTCGAACGGGCCCACCGTGAGCCTGTCGCGAGCGCCCTAGGCTCTGGATTTCCAAGAGGGCGGTCTACTGAAAACGGGACCCCGGTGAATTCCCTCTCCGTTAGAGGAAGTCGGGATTCCCGGGGACCGCTCCGACATCTCTCCCCCAAGGTCGGCGACGTGAGGCCGACGATGCGTTTCTCGAGCCTCACTTCTCGACAACCTCTCCCTCCTGGCGTCCCAAATCACCGAGGGCGTTTTTTTGGGCCATCCAAAGAACACGCCATCCTACGGGCCCATTCGACTATGACCGCGAATAATTCTGCAGGCCATCAGCCCTGCCCTAAGTCCTGACGTTCTCCAGTGCTTTTCTCATTCGGGCCCTCTGCGAACGAACCGGTACCCTACAGTTCACTTTCCAAAGCCTAAGTGGCAGGATCCGAAGCCAGATAACGATTCTCGCTGCCTCACACGCTAGGAGGAGGCCGACCCTCCTGAGGCGAAAGCTTCCAAGGACCGAGCGGCTCCCGACAGGGTTTCTCAACAAGCCCGCGTCTGGACCTGACCCAATTTCCCGGGCCGAGAAGCTTCCTCTCAAAATCTATCCCCACGAGGCTCACGCTGACTGGAGCGTTCTGCTTCCCGATTTGCCTCTCTATTCGGATTTGAATTTTCAGGAACTAAGCATACCAGGTTCTTTGTAGGAGATCTTGTTGGAACTAATACCCATGGGCACAATTTCTTCAAACACCCCGACTCGAAGGTTTGGAAAACAGTAGGCTCCTCCTCTGCTGGTCTACGGTGGGAAAGAAAAAAAAGAACCAAAAAGACACGCAAAAAAAAGTAAGAGAATGAGAATGCAATTCTGACGCCTCTGGGTTTGCCCCACCCGGGCTGTGAGCGGCTTCTTTTTTTTTTTAGATGGCATCCGTCACACACTTTCTGCGAGTCGGGTGCCGTTCTGAGCCCCGAGGCAGAAACGGATCATCGATGGGGTCAGACGCGGTTCCCGCGGGCCTCACGGTCTAAGTCGGAGTAGGATTTACTCCCCGTTTTACAGATGGGGAAACTGAGGCGCAGAGCGGTGACGCGCCTTGGCCAAGGTCATGCAGCACACAAGCGGCGGAGCCGCGATTGGAATCCAAGCCCCCCCCGACTCCTGCAGCCGTGCTCTTTCCGCCACGCCACGCCGCTTCTCAATCGCTCCTGGCGGGCAGGGAGCGTGCCTACCGACTCTGCTACCCTGCCTTCTCCCAAGCATCTAGCACAGTGCTCCGCACACCGTAAGCGCCTTGATACGCCGATACCGACCGATCGATACCACCAGGCGCAAAGGGCTGCGTTAAGCATTTGGGAAGGGACGACAGAAATGCCCGCGGCGGTCTCGGTGACGAGTCCCGAGCAGTCGGCTCGTTTTACGGTTCCGTGAAGCGGATCGACACGTGGCCTTGTCGGTTAAAAGGTTACGCAGGACCCGGAGGGAATGGATATCTAGGTTTCCACGTGGATGGGAAAGGGTTTTTTTTTTTTTTTTTTTTAAAAGCGCGCTGCTGGTCGACCAAGGATCCGCTCGGGGCTCGGGTTTGCGCCCAGATTAAAGTGGATGATTTCGGAACGTGCTTGGGATCCCGAAACCTAGAGGATGAGGAATAAGGGGGGGGGCACTTGACAAACTTCAAGAAGCACACGTCTCTCGGCGGGACGCCCACCGACACGATCCGCTTTGGAGGAGACAAACGGCCGAGCAGCGGGGACGATATTAAAAGTGCTTTTATTCCGCTTTCTTTTACCTTGAAATCTTCCTTACTCAGGATATTCTTAAACAAGGGATAGGAGAGCATCGCCTCCACATAGAGACCGGTGGCGATTTTGCTCCCACCCACTGTTCCGTTTATGCCTTCGGTAGCAATTCGCACCTGAAAGACCAAAGAAAAAAAGGGGGGGGGGGGAGGTTTAAAATCAGCAATCATCATTCTTTCGGCAATCCGTCGGCGGTCCGGTCTGCAGCTTTTTGGATACGGAGACCGCCGTAGACAACGGAGGAGGTTCGGGGGCGAGGACCGCGGGACCCGCGTGAAGGAGTCGATTCAAGTGACGGGGGTTGGCCTGGCATCGCTGACGCGCTCACCGACCACGGTCTCTCCGGGGTCGGCGGACACGACAGGTGAACGGGCGCACGCACGGGCTTCACATACAGAGCCCAGTCACGGCCAAAGTGGCCGCGGCTTAGGGCTGATGCTGGGCCGGCGCGGACGGTTAAATAGAGTATCCGGCCCCCCCGCCGGCAAAATGACACGTCCTCCGGCAGGCTACGACGGCGAGATCGGCTGAGCTCCCTCCTCTGGGCGAGAGGGCAAGCAGCCTCGTCGCGTTGTCGTTCGGGCCAAGCGCCGGATCGGTTCTCTTCCCCGACGCCGTGACCCGGCAGGACGGCACAGGGGAAAGCCGAAAAGGGGGTCCCACAACCCCGCGCCGCCGGGAGCCGGTGGAGAATCCGAGGAGCCGACTCCCGGTAGCGAGAAACACCAGGCTGTCGAAAGCAGCGACGAGGAATTCCCTGCGGAGGCCGGCCCCCAGCGCTTAGAACAGTGCTCTGCACATAGTAAGCGCTTCGCAAACACCGACATCATTATGCCCCTTGTCAGCTTTGTGACTGTGGGCAAGTCACTTCACTTCTCTGTGCCTCAGTTCCCTCATCTGTAAAATGGGAAGACTGTGAGCCTCACGTGGGACCACCTCATTCCCCCTGTATCTACCCCAGCGCTTCTAACGGTGCTCTGCACGTAGTAAGCGCTTAACAAATACCAACAACATTATTATTATTATGCCGATTGACTATTTTCCGGACGGGAAATCTAGTTAGGTCTCGGAGTCGGTCCTGGAACAGACATTAACGGGACCCGGCCTTTTCCATTTCAAAAAATCCTGACGCAAGCAGACTTTGACTCCTGAGCCGATGGGATGTGGGAGAGGGGAATGAATCTGGGAAGGCCTGTCGGAGGAGGTGGAATTGTCTTGTTTTTTAACCGCCCCCCTACCCCCCCATCACCCCGGATCGGTTACCGCTGCGGACTCACAGGAGCCGCCCGGTCTCTAGAGTTGCCGCCTTATCGGATGGAGAGGCAGCGCGGCTCAGCGGCGAGAGCCCGGGCTGGGGAGTCCGAGGTCGCCGGTTCGAATCCCGGCCCTGCCCCCCCGGCGGCCGTGGGCGGGTCGCTTGACTTCTCCGGGCCCCGGAGGAGTCAAACGGGGACGAGGACCGGGAGCCTCGCGTGGGACCACCCGCTGACCCCGTACCTCCCCCGGCGCCCGGCACGTAGTCGGCGCTTCGACATCAGGCTTATTCTCACTGCCCTCCTCCGGGAAGGCCCTCCCGTCGGAACCGCCGACCGCCGCAGGCAGCGGATGGCCGGAGCCGAGCGCTACCGCAACTCCTGGGACAGTAGGAAAGGGAAGACCGGGACGCTCCGGCCCACGGAGGGCGCGGGCCAACGGCGACCGGGAGGCTTACCTTCCCCGTGAGGTGCAGGCGCTGACATAAAGTCTTCTGCCAGGCATAGATCTGCTCGGGATCCTTGACCTCGCAGTAGCAATAGAATAACAGCACCTCTCCTTGGTTATTGCCATCTGCGCTGCAAAAGGGAAATGAGACGCGGAGGCCGTTTCAGGCACCAGATCACCGCATCCGAAGCTAAGACCGCTCCCCCCGAGGCCGAGCCCGCGTGAAGGGGGAGGCTGATCGCCGAGACGGGTACGCCGAAGCTGCCCGAAGTTTCCTCCGCCGGATAGCAACGATGACGTCGGTATCTGCGGAGCGCTTACTCCGTGCCCAGCGCCGTTCTAAGCGCTGGGTAGGCACGAGGCCCACGTGGGGCTCACCGTCTTCACCCCCATTGTACCAGACGAGGTACCCGAGGCCCAGAGAAGGTACGGGACTGGGCCGAAGGCTCGTAGCTAAGTGGCGGGGCCGGGATCCGAACCCGCGGCCTCGGACTCCCAAGCCCGGGCTCTTCCCGCTGCCTCTGAGGGACGAGCAACGCCTAATCCTAATCGCGGCTCCACCCCTCGCCTGCTGTGTGACTTTGGGCAGGTCGCTTCACTTCTCCGGGCCTCAGCTAGAAAAAGGGGATTAAACGCCTGGTCTCTCTCCGTTTTAGATTTCTCCCACGTGGGACAGGAACCGTGTCCAGCCTGATGACGGGGATTACCCCTCAGCGCTCAGTAGAGTGCTTGGCAAAGAGTAGACGCTTAGTTTGATTTCACAATTAGTATCAGCATATAATAATAATAATAACGTGGGCATTTGTTAGGCGCTAGCCCGTCAATGGGCAGGGATCGTCTCTACCTGTTGCCGAATTGTCCACTCCATGCGCTTAGTACAGTGCCCTGCACATAGGAGGCGCTCAATAAGTACTGTCGAATGAATATGTGCGGAGCACTGTTCTAAGCGCTGGGGGAGATACAGGGTGATCAGGTTGGCCCACGCGGGGCTCCCGGTCTTCACCCCCCCTTTCCAGATGAGGGAACTGAGACCCAGAGGAGCGGAGTGACTCGGCCACAGTCCCCCAGCTGCCGGGATTCGAACCCGTGACCCCGGACTCCCAAGCCCGGGCTCTTGCCGCTGAGCCGTGCCGCTCCTCTATCGTTTGCAAGGAGCTACCTAAAGGAGCGCCGGGGCAAGGCAGGCAACCGGGTCTCTGTTCTCAGGTTCCTCAGTCGACTCCGGAGGTGACAGGAAGTTCGTCGCGGGCGGGGATCGCACTGCACTCTCCCCCGTGCTCGGCACAGCGCTGGGCACACAGTACGTGCTCCGTGAAAAACAATCGATTAAAAGGGGTGAAGAAAGCGGAGGCCGGTATTTTGCGGTGGGATTTAGATAGGCGGCCATGGGTTCGGATCCCGGCTCCGCCACCTGGCAGCCGGGTGACTGTGGGCCGGTCACTTCACTCCTCTGGGCCTCAGTTCCCTCATCTGGAAAATGGGGATGAAAACTGGGAGCCCCACGTGGGACAACCCGATCACCCCGTATCTCCCCCGGCGCTTAGAACGCTGCTCCGCACATGGTAAGCGCTTAACAGATGCCGACGTCATTATTATAAGTGGTCATGGGTTCGAATCCCAGCTCCGCCACCCGGCAGCCGGGTGACTGTGGGCGAGTCACTTCTCTGGGCCTCAGTGACCTCATCTGGAAAATGGGGATGAGGACCGGGAGCCTCACGTGGGACCACCCGGTGACCCCGTATCTCCCCCGGTGCTTAGAACAGTGCTCGGCACATAGTAAGCGCTTAACAGATGCCGACATTATTATTATTAAATACTACACTGATGGGGCCAGCGCGCCGATTACATCACGTAGGACGCGCCAAGGATCTGAAACGAGAAATTTCGGCAAGAGAGAGGCACGTTCCTTAAGTTACCTTCTCTCAATCGTTCCGTTCACTCGGTGGTATTTATTGAGCGCTTTCTACGGGCAGAGCACTATACTAAGCGCTTGGAAGGGACAATTCGGCAACAGGTAGAGACCATCCCTGCCCAGCGACGGGCTCACAGTCCGGTGGAGAAGCGGCATGGCTCGGTGGAAAGCTCGGGAGTCCGAGGTCGTGGGTTCTAATCCCGCCTCCGGCCAGCTGCCGTGGCTTCGGGCAAGTCGCCTCACCTCTCTGGGCCTCGGTGACCCCATCTGTAGAACGGGGACAAAGACCGCGAGCCCCACGCGGGACCACCCGCTCGCCCCCGTATCCCCCCAGCGCTTAGAAGAGTGCTTTGCACATAGCAGGCGCTTAATAAATGCCGTTCTCGCGATGCTGATGATGAGGGGAGAGGGTCTGCGTCATCCCCACGGCGTTGGGTCTGTCGAACGAGAGGGTACGAGCCACCTCTGGGCTCACGGAGACCCTGAGTTGGCCCGGGGAGCACCTTGACCCGAAGGGAAACGTGCCCTCACCCGACGACGGCACCGGGGCGGACACGGGGCCATCGGGTCGTCCCACGTGGGGCTCAGAGCCTTCCCCTCCACTTCCCCGACGAACCGAGGCGCCCAGATTAGAACCCCCGACCTCTGACTCCCGGGCCCGGGCTCCTTCCGCCGAGCCTCGCCGCCTCGACCGCTCGGCACGCTGCCGCACACGTTTCAGGTCACTCGACCGTCCTGAGTATTTACCGGGTGCACGGCGACGTACTGGGCTCTCGGGGGAATACGACGGACCTAGACACCGTCCTCGCCCTCAGAGGGCGGAGAGTCTCCTGGGGGAGACGGATACCGAGGCGGTCGAAAGGATCAGGGAGCGGAGCGTGACGATATTTACGTAAATACTAGAGGGAGAGGGGAGTGGATGCCACCCAAGTGCTCGGTTTTCAAGTGCAAAGATGCCGAGAGGAAAATAAGAGGATTCTTCTGCCTGGACAGAAGATAAATTCTAAGCCGCGAAGGGAATTCTTTTGAACGCCGGTTGATTTGGGGGGCCCACTGCACCTTCGTGACCGCCCCGGTGTTGGGGGGATTTGGAGAGGGGAGATGCGGGAAGGGGAAGAAAACCCTGCTTCGCGCGAGGGGTTTGCTGGGCATTTGAGGAGGGGGCAGCTCTACTCTCTCAGGGTCCCACCACACCCTCATTTCCCCATCTCCCTCTCTCTTAATAATAATAATGTTGGTATTTGTTAAGCGCTTACTATGTGCCGAGCGCCGTTCTAAGCGCTGGGGTAGACAAAGGGCCATCAGGTTGTCCCACGTGGGGCTCACGGTCTTAATCCCCATTTTACAGATGAGGGAATTGAGGCACAGAGAAGTAAAGTGACTTGCCCACGGTCACACAGCTAAGAGGCAGAGCCGGGATTCAGAGAGAGCCCTCTCTCTTCGGCGGAAGTGCTCGAGGGGCAGGCGTGTGGGGGACTACAGGGACTGGGAGAGGCGAAATCAGCCGGGGAAGGTCTCTTTCCCCTATACCTTGCACTAACAGCCTCCCAGTGATGCGAGAGGCAAGGGTCCTCCGGAAATTCCTAATCTGCCACCAAGCCCTGGGTCGTAACTGAGATTACTCACGCCGTAAGCCCTCACTGACCACCACCGATGGACCGATTTTACATCAACAAAACCCAGCGATCACAGCTGTCAGTGCTCGCGAATAGGGCGTCCTGGTATAACAGCCTCGCTTGAGACCTTCCGCCATCTCCTGGTGGCTACCCCAACTTTTAGGCCGCTGGCGGCACCTATCCGTTCATTCAATAGCGTTTATCGAGCGCTTCCTACGTGCAGAGCACCGGACTGAGCGCTTGGAACGTACGACGCGGCAACAGGTGGAGACAGTGAGGGCACTCGATGCCAGTTAAGCATTAAAAATCAAGTTATTCATTCATTCATTCAACGGTACTTATCGAGCGCCGGACTGAGCGCTTGGAACGTACGATTCGGCAACAGGTGGAGACGGTGAGGGCACGCGATGCCAATTAAGCATTAAAGATCAAGTTATGTGAATTCAAATGGGAGTACTGGCTAATGATTAGACTGTAAGCCCGTCGATTAGACTGTAAGCCCGTCAAAGGACAGGGACTGTCTCTATCTGTTACCGATTTGTACATTCCAAGCGCTCAGTACAGTGCTCTGCACACAGTAAGCGCTCAGTAAATACTATTGAATGAATGAATAATGAAGAGTAGGCCAGGGCAGCCATCCTTTTAAAGCGCCCAAAATCTAGCTGTTTACCATCACTGAGCAAAGCACAGATCGGATACACTCAAAAGTAATTCGAAAAGTAACTTAGAATTTAACAGCAATTTGCAAAGACTCCCGACGGGAGGAACGCCGAGAGGGAAATAAGAGGATTCTTCCGCCTGGACGGAGGGTAAATTCTCCAAGGGGCCTTCCCAGACTGAGTTTCCCCTTTTCCCTCTGCTGCCCCTCTACCCGCCCTTCACCTCCCCTCAGCTAAGCCCCCTTCCCCTCTGCTCCTCCCCCTCCCTTCCCCTCAGCGCTGTGCTCGTCCGCTCATTTGTATATATTTTTTATTACCCTATTTATTTTGTTAATGAGATGCGCATCACCTTGATTCTATTTATTGCTATTGTTTTTGTCTGTCTCCCCCGATTAGACTGTAAGCCCGTCAATGGGCAGGGACTGTATCTGTTGCCGATTTGTACATTCCAAGCGCTTAGTACAGTGCTCCGCACATAGTAAGCGCTCAATAAATACTACTGAATGAATGAAATTCTAAGCCGTGAAGGGAATTCTTTTGAACGCCGGTTAATATGGCGGGCCAACCGCTCCTTCGTGACCGCCCCGGTCGGGGGGGATATGGACAGGGGGGATGAGGGAAGGAAAACCCTGCTTCGCGTGAGGGGTTTGCTGGGCATTTGAGGAGGGGGAAGCTCTCCTCTCTCAGGGTCCCACCACACCCTCATTTCCCCATCTCCCGCTCTCTTCTGCACCGTTTAGATCGGTAGCCCGTAAGCACTTGACATTCACCCCACCCCTAGTCCCGCAGCACTTCGGCGCCTAGCTGTGTTCTCCTCTACTGCCCGCCTCCCCCTCTAGACCGTAAGCTCCTCGCGGGCAGGGGGACGTGTCTACCGACTCTGTCACACTGTAGCCCCCCATGAATTCAGCACAGTGCTCCACACTGGCTTCCAACGAAATGATTCTCGCTCCCAAATGTCCCCCCGCTCTCTACCCTTCCCTGGGCAGAGGGGCCTCTACCGAACGAGTCATCGGTCGTATTTCTCGAGCACTTAACATACGCCGGGGTGCCTGCCGAGTACCTGGGAGAGTACAATGTACGAGAGATCTGGGAGACGCGGTCCCCGCTCGCAAAGGGTTTACGGTCTGGGGCAGGGGGGTGGGGTGGACGTTAAAACACATCACGGTTCCGCACGTCGTTGCCGAGGGGCAGAGAGAGAACACGAATCCAAGAGCGGGGGCGGCACGCGGGGGAAGAGGAAATGAGGACTTGGCTGGGGAAGGAGGAGGTGTGATCTGAATAGAGCTCTGAAGGCGGGGAAGTAATCAAGGGAACGGAAAAAGGAGCCCTCTACAGCATTCCGCCCCGAAAACGGGCCAGGACCGCCTCCGGGGCTCCCGCATTAGGAGTCGGGAAGCTCATCCGCGGAGGAGCGTCGGGTCTCCGCAACTTTCCGCCAGGACTGGTCTAGCACGATTTCCCAAGCCCGAGTCAGAGGACCCGGGTGCTAAAACCCTCTCTCGACCCCACTTCCCCTTCCAGTTATCGCCCTATCTCCCTACTACCCTTCCTTTCCGAGATCCTAGAACGAGTCGTCTACACTCGCTGCTTAGAAATCCTTAACTCCCATTCTCTCCTGGACCCCCTCCAGTCTGGCTTCCGTCCCCTCCGCTCTCCCGAGGCTGCTCTCTCTAAGGTCACCCGTGACCTCCTTCTTGCCAAATCCAATGGCTCCTACTCCATTCTGATCCTCCTTGACCTCTCAGCTGCCTTTGACACTGTCGACCATCCCCTCCGCCTCCACACCTTATCTCACCTTGGCTTCACGGACTCCGTCCTCTCCCGGTTCTCCTCTTACCTCTCTGGCCGGTCATTCTCGGTCTCCTTCGCAGGCGCCTCCTCCCCCTCCCATCCTTTAACTGTTGGAGTTCCTCAGGGGTCAGTTCTTGGCCCTCTTCTGTTCTCCATTTACACTCACTCCCTCGGTGAACTCATTCGCTCTCACGGCTTCGACTACCATCCCTACGCAGATGACATGCAGATCTACATCTCCGCCCCTGTCCTCTCCCCCTCTCTTCAGGCTCGCATCTCCTCCTGCCTCCGGGACGTCTCCACCTGGATGTCTGCCCGCCACCTAAAACTCAACGTGACCAAGACCGAGCTCCTCATCTTCCCTCCCAAGCCCGGTCCTCTCCCGGACTTCCCTATCACCGTGGATAGGGCCACGTCCTCCCGCGGTCCTGGAATGTCCTCCCTCCTCACCTCCGACAATCTAATCCTCTTCCCCTCTTCAAATCCCTACTTAAAGCTCACCTCCTCCAAGAGGCCTTCCCAGACTGCACTCCCCCCCTTTTCCCTCTGCTCTCTCTACACCCCCCCCCACACCTCTCCGCAGCTAAACCCTCTTCTCCCCCCTTTCCCTCTCCTCCTCCCCCTCTCCCGTCCCACCCCCTCGGCACTGTACTCGTCCGCTCGACTGTATATGTCTTCATCACCCTATTTATTTTGCTTAATGAGATGTACATGACCCTGATTCTATTTATTTGCCATTGTTTTTATGAGATGTTCTTCCCCTTGACTCTATTTATTGCCATCGTTCTTGTCTGCCTGTCTCCCCCGCTTAGACCGTGAGCCCGTCAAAGGGCAGGGACCGTCTCTATCTGTTGCCGACTTGTACATTCCAAGCGCTTAGTACAGTGCTCTGCACACAGTAAGCGCTCAATAAATACGATTGAATGAATGAATGAATAATTCCGGCCCCGCTCTGAGACCGTGGGTAAGTCACCCGACGTCTCTGGGCCCCCATTTTCCCCCTCCGTAAAACGGGGATTAAATAACCTCCTCTCCCTCCCCCTCGGACCGTGAGCCCCGGGTGGGACGGGGACTGTGTCCGATCTCGGTTTCCTTCCATCCACCCTGGCGCTCAGTACGGCACATCGCGCCGAGTGAAGACTTCTACAATCATCATTTAACGTCCGGGCCGGCCTTTTGGTGGCCAAACCATTTTGATACGTTCTGCAAATAGCTGAAGTCTTCACGGCCACGGGAGCTAGCTGTTCTAAGATTAAGATCCCGAAGAAGAGGGCAGTTCCTTACCTCGTCAGTTCACCGGAGGCGACGCGGCCCAGGTCGGGAATCCCGACAGACACCTCGTGGCTAGCGGACCTGGGCGGCTCGCCTGGCCGATCCGTCTCGCCCGCGGAAACGCGGCTTCTTGAAGAGCCGGTCTCGGCGGCCAGCTGCTTTAAGACCGAGGCAGTCTGCTGACAAACGTCGCCGGTGTGTAGCGCGGCTACGTGTCTATGGATGCCGGCGCGGTCCTTGAATCTCTGTCTGCAGCACTTCCACGAGACTCCTCTACCGTTGGAGGAAGGGCCGCCGGCCCAGGCGGGAACTTCCTTCGCTTTGACGAAGAGGGCGAACGCCTGTAATTACAAACACCGAACCGTGAATTGAGACGGCCGCCTCGCTCGCGGCGGAAAGGGTCGGGCCCGAACCTGAAGAGCCCCGGCCCTTCTTCTTCCAGGGTGTCAACGGCGAGCAATCGGCGGGGGCCGGCCCACCCCTCTAGATCGCCGATGAGGTTACGGCCCAACCCCATCCCTCCCCGGGAGACCGACCCCTGTGGTGTTTATCTCCCGCGGGACGGGTCACGCGGAAACCTCGGCGAGGCTGACTAAATCCCTGGGCCGTCTTCACCTGGCTTTCCGGCCTTCCCTTCGGAGCGAATCTTTCGGCTTCTATCTGCGTCCGCAGGGCTCCCCCGGGGACCGGAGTCGCCAACCCCTTTCCTAGTGCTTGGCGGGGCCTCCGACGGAAACCGATCCCGTCCTGACATGTTCTCGTTCTACGGCACGGCTCGAGGATCGTGCGAGACACGCGACTCGCTCCCTTCCCCAGACACTCGGGCACCCCACCGCTGTCCTTCCGACAGTCCCCTGGGGGCCTGAGGACGAGGTCGGGAAAGGGGACGGAAGAGGGCGGAAGGTGTTCCGACCCGGGCAGGGTTTAGATTTCCGATATCCCGTCGACACCTCCCCCGGAATGAGAAACGTCCGCGGGGATACCAACGTTCACGCACGCACTCGCGCGACCCTGTCCGTTGGGCGCCAACTCCGCCGGGAAATCCCGCCACAAGCTCAGGTCCTAAGGGAAATGAGTGCACAGATAAGACGGTGGGCTCGAGGGAAATTCACGCCGCACCTTTGAGTCCAGCGTTATCTGGATTTCATGGAAATCCGCGGAGGGGCAGGCGGGCGCGCCGGTCGGATCAGACCTTTCTGAATTCAGAAATTCCCTTCTGGGTCACCCTGACTCGCTCCCTTTATTCACTCAGCCCTCTCAGCCCCACGGCACTCATGCACACGGCTGTAATTTATTTGTCTTCATGTCTGCGTCCCCCGCTCTGGACTGTAAGCTCGTTGTGGGCAGGGAATGGGTCTGGTTTCTGTTATACCGGACTCTCCCGAGCGCGTAGCGGAGCGGTCCGCACACCGTAAACGCTCGATTAATACGACCGGCTGACCGGCCGCCTGCCGGCCGCATCCTCAGCAAGTACGGAAGCAGGGAGGCGCATCTGCAGGCAGACGTGTCGCTGCCTCGGCTTCTGAAGCTCCCGTCTCGGCTCTTTAACGAGGCAGCCAGATGAAGCCCCGCGGGGAGGGAAGGCACGCGATTCAGAGCCTTCGATGCTTACCGCCGTTGCACCTGAACACCGCGCCCTGGGGCCGGACGCGTTTCCATCCCAGCGGCGACGGGGAACGGATCAGACGGAACCCGCTCGACTCTTAACGTGGCGACCTCTGGATCTCGACAGCCTCTTCCCGGCAGCCATACCTTCTGAGGACTGGGCAAATTCCGTAAGGGGCGAGGGGCCGCTTCTCTGATAGCTGATCGATCGGCTCAGCGTGCTGCTCCGCCAAGTCTTCGGCAGCATGTCTTAAATAGCTCCCTTCGGTGGGTGGGACCAATGGCCGCTGACGGTGCCCGGTGTTTCCTCCTGGTATTTGATCGGACAGGCCAGAGATGTGGCAGCTCTGGCCGAGGAACCGAGAGCACGAGACGCTCTAAGAGCGCCTCCGTTACAGGTCCCGGAGAGGCCGACGGAGCTAAACGCTCCACCCGCCTCCCCGGGACGACCGGCTCGCCGGGTGGGAATAAAGAGACGCAGTTTTTCCGCCTTTCTGGGAGATGAACCGAGTTGCGGCCTGCCGGGTAGCCCCCGTGCGCTGGGGTGGGACTAGGGGCAGGGGACTCGGCCGTGTCAGTTACGAAGGCTCCGGGAACAGACAGGCTGAAGTCCTTTCTCCGAGCTTTTGGGCCGAGACCTCCCTACTCCCGCCCTCTCCAGCTTCAGGATAAAGATCTATCACGTTGGATGGTTCCGACGCGGCGCCACCCGTCCCCCCTCCGCCTCCTCCTCTCCCCCGCTGCCAGAGAAACTGCCCCTCCTTCCTTCTAGGGGTCCCAACTCTCGGAACGCGGCGTCCTCAAGTGGGGCCTCCCGTGGCAGTGAAGCCGGAAGGTTGATCTGGGACCTTCCCGGGGCGATCTGTCAAGAAGCTGCAGTCCGACCTAGGAGCTGGAGTCTGAACTTGCTAACGCCGCCGCGGTTCGTGAAAATAATGATCGCGTCGGGATTTGAGCGCTTACTACGTGCAGAGCACCGTTCTAGGCGCTGGGGCGGGCACGGGGTCATCAGGTCGGCCCACGGGAGGCTCCCAGTCTTCCTCCCCAGTCGACAGGCGAGGTTAACTGAGGCCCAGAGGAGTGACGTGACTGGTCCACCCGGCTGCCAGGGGGCAGGGTGGGGATTCGAACCCACGAGCTCCGACTCCCAAGCCCGGGCTCTTTCCGCTGTTCCCGAATTGGGCGGATAAAGGGGGGCAACACCGGCAAACCCGATGGAAGGGCCTCTCCCACTCGGAATCCGGCAGGGAGACGGCCCTCGGCCCCCCCAAGGCCGCCGGAAGGGCGAGGCGACCGCCGGACCCACCCTCGCGTCCGTCCGAGATGGAGCGTCGTGCCATCGTCGTTAGCACGTGGGCCCCGCCAGCAGATAGGGAGGGAGGAAAATCCCGCAAGGGTCGAGCAGTCGACGGGATCTGCCGACCGCCGGACTGAGCGCTCAGAAGGGCGCGGCGGCAGGCGACGGTAGACGCGCGCTCCCCGCCTCCCAAGAGCCGACGATCCGGCGAGGAGGACGGGGCCGGGGCAGCGACTCCCGAGCCCGGCCAAGTCATCGTCATGGACGATCTCCCGTGTCCCCGTGCGACCGGGAGGCTGAAAAGCCGTGCTCTGACTCTCCCCGCTCAACGAAGAGGACGGAACACCTGGTCGGCCCGCCGCCGGGATCGGGCAGGATGGGCGGATTCCAACCTTTGCCCAGTTGTGCATTCCAAGCGCTTAGGACGGTGTTCTGCACATAGTAAGCGCTCAATCAGTACGACTGAAAGAAGGGATTACTGCAGCCAGTAATGAATGACACCACAGAAGGACCCTCACTCGCTACAAGCAAAGCCCCGTGGTCCCGTACGCTCCATCGGGCCCCCACCGAGGAGTGCAAATGGAATCCCCGTCATGGCCGAAAAGGAACGGATCCCGCACGGAGAGCGAGAACGGTGGAGCGGACGCCCCACCGTGCCTTTCAACCGTGGCGGAGGCCCTTCATGGTGCAAAAGAAATGGGCCCAAGTACGGAGATGCGACTATAACCCCCGCAGCCGAGGCCGCGGAAGGCCACACTCCAGTTAAAATCCCGGCGGCGCGAGGTGCGGAGAGAGACGTCACGACCCCCGCGCCGTGGGCGCGGACCTCACGGAAGCCCACGACATCCCCGCCCGGGGCTCGGTTCCCCGGGCAATTTCCAGGCTGGAGAAATTCCCCGAGATCCTTAGGCTCTCCCACATCTGACGCCGTCGCTCGCCCAAGTTGGAAGTGCCCGCCCGATCCTCTTTCCCGTCACCGTCGGAAGCCGCGAGGGCTCTCCGGTTCGGTCGGTTCCGGGGATGCCGAGGGAGATCCGAAAGCTGGAGGCAGAGCGTGCTTCCCGTCCCCCGGGAAGATTATTCGGCTCAGGAGGCTACGAGGACCGCCGACAGCCTTAGGGCCCGTCATTCGGGAACCGTTGTTGAGCGCATCCCGTCGGCCTCTTCCAACACGCCGGGTGGGACCTTACCGTCGGCAGCACCGTCTTGAAAGAGGAAGGAGTGTCATCGCCGCAGAAGGGAGACGATGGCGTCGATCTCCCTCCCTTTCTTTCTTGGAAACTACACCGAGGGTACGAACGCCCTTCCCCGTTGATCCTCTCCGTTGCGGCGATGGTGGGAGTCTCCGCAGTCTCGGCCCCCTTCAACCCCGGGGCTCGCCCCCGTGCCCACCGGGGTCCCGAAGACTCGCCCGCGGGCCACGTCGTCAGCTCCCCGCTCTCGTCGCCAGGCGCCCGTCCCGCCATCTGAACCCCGGCCCCCGAGCCGGTCCCGGCGGCCTCGACGGGCCGCCGTCCCCGGTGTCTCGCCGGCTCTCTCGGGGGGGGGGGGGGGGGGACAGGACCGCGGAGAAACCCCAGCGCGCGTAGCGCTTCCACGCCGGAGCCCACGGAGGAGACCCTCTCTTCCGGCAGAGCTGCCTTAAGACACCGACGGCGAGTTCCTCCGGCTCCGTACTCTCCGTTGTCCAGAAGCCCGCCGCCGCGGTGTCTCGGGGACCGCTTCCCGGTCCGCCGGCAGCGCTGTCCAGTGAGCCCGGAACATACTGGCCGACGGCCAGCCCGACGTCCTGCTCTAGGCACGGCCGCCTCGAGCCAGACGCTCTTCAGGTCCCACCTTCTGACAACGTGCGGGAATAGTGACGATGGATCCCTTCCTACCTGTCACCTGGCATTTCGCTCCGTCCCACGCTACGGGGAGAATATCGTCACTGGCAGGCTACCGCTAATAACCCACATTTTACAACTGGACAGAGCTTCAAACAAGCCACCCTGCCCTCGGACACCACATCAAACCGGTGGAAAATGAGAACTAACCGCTGTAGGGCGGCAACGGCGGCCATACCTCACCGGCCACCCAAGCGCTCGGGTGCGGAATTGTTGATTTCTTCCTCACCGCTCTGCCTCACTTGCTTTCTTTTCCTTTTTTGTCACCGGGGTCTAGTCTTAGTCTGACATCTCAGATCCGGCAGTCGGCCTACCCCCGACAGACCGGGATTACCCGAAGGTAGAGACTTGAGGTTTTTCCCTTCTCTTTTGGCCTCGAGGCGGTAGCACAGTGCTCGGCACACGGAAGGCGCTCAATCCACGCAGCTGCCCACGGGGACAGTCACGCTTAATCGTCAGGGTGGAGGAACGAGGGTAATTTTACCTTTCTCTTGGCAAACGCATACTTCTTCCTCATGCTGGCATCTAATTCTGCTTTGAGGCTGCCGACGGGAGTCAGAGGGTCTGTTTCTTTCAAATCCAGATCGGGAAACCTCAAAAAAAAGGATTCCAGTTCTTCCCCCGCGTCGGATGGGGTGGGCGAGGGCAGCATCTTTCCGGGGCCGCACCGCGGCTTCCTGGTGACCGAGGGAAAGGAGAAAACACAAAATCAAATTCCCAACTTACTCCTTGGGGGAGACGAGGGAGCGACAGGTCCACGGGTCCGTAATCGGAGAGAGATTCGGCGGAACCTGCAGGAGATCGAGTGGAGGGGGAGTTTTTTTTTAAATCTCACGGCATTGAGGCTTCCGAAATCACCACCACGGCCCCGACGGGGGAATCTGGGTTTGAAATGCCCCATCATCAAGTTGTTCTCTGCCCACGTCCTTGCCGGTCAAGGTGACAGAGGGTCTCTATCGAGGGCCGGCATTCGCTACGAGCTCATTCATCTAATCGTATTTACTGAGCCCTACAACGCGGCACTCGAGAGAGACCATCCCTGCCCACAGCTGGCTCGCAGTCTAGAAGGGGGGGAGACAGACATCAAAAGAAGTAAACCGGCATCGACGGTGTCGATATAAAGAAACAGAATAAGATATATAGCCATCAGAACAAGGGAAACGGGCACCGAAATAAAGAGAATCACAGACGCGCACACGTATACGCAAGCGCTGTGGGGTGGGGACGGGGGTAGGGCAAAGGGAGCGAGTCGGGGTGGGAGAGGGAGCTGAGGAAAAGGGGGGCTCAGTCCGGGAAGGCCTCCCGGAGGAGGCGAGCTCTCAGGAGGGCTTCGGAGGGGGGGAAGGAGCTAGTCTGGCGGACGTGAGGAGGGAGGGCGTTCCGGGCCAGCGGCGGGACGTGGGCCGGGGGTCGGCGGCGGGACAGGCAGGGAGGAGGGAGGTGAGGTAGGAGGGGGCGAGGCGACGGAGAGCTCTGAAGCCGAGAGCGAGGAGGAGTTTCCGCCCGACACGAGGTGTTCGCCGGATACGAACCCCTCCCACCCCCATCGGACGTTTTCTTTTTCCAACCCTACCCTGGCCAACCGAGTTTTCGAGGAGAACGGGCCGACCGGAAATCGCCCGGACTGCCCCCGGCTAAAGGGTTTTCGGAGATTTTCACCGGGCAGCCGGTCAGGTTGAATCGCTCCATCGTATTTATGGAGCGTTCCCCACGGGCGGAGCAGTGTGCGAAGCGACTGGGAGAGGCAGCGCGGGTTGAGGGATAGAACCTCGGCTTCGCGGACGCCGTCCTCTCCCGGTTCTCCTCCTCTCTCTCCGGCCGCTTATCCTCCGTCTCTCGGGCAGGCTCCTCTTCCTTCACCCGTAGGCTATTCTCCATTTTACCCCCGCGCCCCTGGAGACCTCATCCGCTCCCACGGCTCTCATAGCAACGACGGTAACGGGACCCGTTAAGCGCTTCCGACTTCGTCCCACGCGGGGCTCCACGCTCTGAACCCCCATTTTATGAGTGAGGCCACCGAGTCCCAGAAAAGCTACCCAACTTGCCCAAGACACGGGACGGAGCCGGGATCGGGGCCCGGGACCTTCTGACTCCTACGCTCCATCCACTAAGCCACGCAGCCTCTCCGACCAGAGTTGGATAATTCCCAGATCTACGCCTCCGGCCCCCATCTCTTCCTCTCTGCAGCCTCGCATTTCCTCCCGCCTTCAAGACATCTCTACTTGGACGTCCCGCCGCCGCCTCGAACCCAAGGCGTCCCCCTTGTCTGCCCACACCGACCCTGCCCTCCCCCTCCTGACTTTCCCATCACTGTGGAGAGGCCCACCACCCTCCGTGTCACACAAGGCCACAACCTTGGCATCACCGACTCTTCTCTCTCGTCTGACCCACCTAGTCAATCCGTCGGTTCGACCTTCACGACGCGGCTAAATCTGCCCTTTCCTCCACCTCCAAATTGCCACTAAGCACTTATCTCGTCCTGCCTTGATCACTTCCTCCGTCTCTCCGCATTTCAGGCCGGACTCCACGCTGCTGCCCACGTCATTTTTTTTTTTTGGACCAAACCGCCGAGTCCGCATCCGCCCGGTCCTCACGACCCTCCAGCGGTCAACCGTCCACCTCCACGTCAGGCGGGAACTCCTTACCGCTGGCTTTCGATCACCTTTCCCCCTCCTCCCTTACCTTTCCGGTTTGCTGTTACAAACCAGGATGCGCACTTGACGCGTCTAACGCTCGCCGCTCTCATCTACCTCGCCGCCGACCTTAGCCCGTGCTCCCCTCTAGCCTGGGACTCTTCCCTCTCGCCAAACCCGACGACCTCTCCTCCACCCTTAATCCTCCTCGACCGCTCGGCTGCCCCCTTCTCCTGCAACGCGACCCAGGCTCGGCTTCACCGCCGCCGCTCCTCCCGGTTCTCCTCCTACCTCTCTGGCCGCTCCTTCTTGGTCTCTTTCGCGGGCGCCTCCTCTGCCTCCCACCCCTTACCTCTGGGTGCCCCCCAAGATTCAGTTCTGACTCCCCTTCCAGTCCCCATCTCCACCCGCTCCCTCGGAGAACTCATTCGCTCACACGGACTCAACCGCCGCCTCGATGCTGACGATCCCCAAATCTCCATCTTCATCTCCAAGGAGCGAGATACACCCTCTCTGCCATCAAGGCCGAGCCTTCATTCATCCAATCGTATTTACCGAGCGCTTCCTGTGTGCAGAGCACCGTACTAAACGCTTCGAATGTACAATTCGGCAACGGATAGAGACGATCCCTGCCCCACGACGGGCTCACGTCGGTAAGGGTGTAAGATGAGGACGTCTATTATCGCCTCATCCGGTCATCCTTTACACCGAATACCGCGCGAGAGAAGCCGGAGTGCACGAAGACGGACGGGGAGTAAAGAGTGGAGGGAGGAATACCGGAGGAAGGGCCTAGGATTAAAAGTTAAGGACGAGAGCAAAAAGGTGGGCCTACATCCGAATGTCAAGAAGACAGAGATCGTGACAACTTGAAGTTTTAACACCTCTGTCCCGGACGGAGAGAAGAGGGAAAGAGTTAATAATCAACGATAAAGGAAACGGTAGCCGAGAAAGACTCCGGAGACGGACGCTTTGGAGACCGGCTACGAAGAGCCCGGGAAAAGTCATGAAACGTGCTGCCGCAGAAATACAAACGGTCACTTCCTCGGGGTCTCCGGTGACGACGTACGGATGGGAAAGCCGGACGGGGAAAGAAAGGGGCAGAAAGAACACCGATTCCCTCGAAATGCGGTGGCGGAGAAGACCCGCGCAGGCACCGCGGGCTGCCCGAAAAACAAACAAATGGGATTTAGGAGCAAAGTAAACCAAAGTGGTCTTGGGAAGGCCAAACGACTCGGCTCGGCCACTCGGCAGCCGTGTGGCTTTGGGCGGGTCGCTTCGCCGGGCCTTGGTTACCCCCACCTGTCAAATGGGGATTAAGACCGCGAGCCCCACGCGGGCCGACCCGATCGCCCTGTATCTTGACGGTGCTGTCTTGTTTTCGTCACTGACTTCTCAAAGTCTTCCAGAAGAAATCCCAGACTGAACCCCGTACCCCGCCGGCAGCCCCTCGCGCCCCCGCCACGGATCTGGCTCGATTCTATTTCGAACCTTTCATTTCGACCGCCGCGGCAGCTGTTGCCGTTTCTCCCAGGTTAAGCCGCAGTGTAAAAATAGAAGAAGGAAAAAACCCACAGAGGGGAGAGGACGGGTCCTCTTCCGGACCCCTGGATTCCGATTTTCCCGGGCCTTCTCCCTTCCCCTCTGCCGACTCGGCATCGGTTGAGCCGCGGCCGGGGACGAGGACGATCGGGGCATCTACGCGCTCGCTCACTCCGCGCCTGGCGCGGCAAGAAGAACGACGGCGTCCGTGAAGCGCCTCCTCCGTGCCGAGCACCGGCGAAGCGCTCCCGAGCGCAGCATCCCCCGAGGGCCGACCCGGGGCTCGTGGGCCGAATGGGAGGGAGAGCTGGGGCTCGGCGGGTGTGGGAACTGAGGCACGGAGCGGCCGAGCGACTCGCCCAAGGTCCCGCCGCAGACGAGGAGCCCGGTCCCGGCGTGCTCTCCGCTGGGCCGTGCCTGGCGACGGTGGGTCCTCAAGCAAGGCTGGGAATGTCATCGTAACGATGATAAAGACGGCATTTGTTAAGCGATCACTACGTGTCCGGCACCGTTCTAGGCGTTGGGGGGGGGGGGGGGGGGGGAGATACGAGGTCATCAGGTCGTCCCACGTAGGGCTCCCGGTCTTCATCCCCATTTTACGGATGAGGCCCGGAGCGGCGAAGCGACCTCCGCCTCGACGTCGCACAGCCGGTGGAGGTGTGCGCCGGGGAGGGTTTCGGGGGCTCCGGGAAGGGTATTTTAGGTAAAACTTGCATTTCTATGGGAAGTTCGGACCGCCCAGGCCACTGAGGCAGGAATCCGTCCCTCAGGCGGGGCTAATGATTTTCCCGACAGAGGAACGGGAAAATCGGCGATGACGTCAGGGACCCGGCCCAGCACTTCCGGGGGTCCGACAAGGAATCGCGGCCTAAGCCCGCTATCGGCCGGTCTGGCGCGTAGTGGAGCGAGCAGAGGCCCGGGGGTCGGGAGGTCGTGGGTTCTAATCCCGACCCCGCGGGCCTCTGGGGCAGGTCGCCTCACCGCCCCGGGCCCTCACCGGCCAGATGGGGAGGGAGACTGGGAGCCCCACGTGGGGCGACCCGATGACCCGGAATCTACCCCGGCGCTTAGAACGGTGCCGGGCACGTAGTGAGCGTTTAACGGAAACCGGTATTATTCTTCGAGGGGAAAGGGCACTTTTTAGAGATGCAACGGGGCGACTGGACCGTGAGCCCGCCATCGCGCAGGGACCGTCTCGATCTGCTGCCAAACTGTCTATTCCGAGCGCTCAGTCCAGTGCCCTGCACATAGGAAGCGCTCAATAAATACTATCGAACCCACGGGATTTAATGACCGACCGATTTTGCGGGTCGGAGGAGAGAGTGGAGCCACAGATAACGCCCAGGAAGGACGGCGGCGGTGTCACATTAATAAGGATAATAGCATCTGTTAAGCGCTGACGATGTGCAAAGCGCTGGGGGGGGGGGGGGGGAAAAAAGGTCATCAGGGCGTCCCACGTGGGGCTCCCGGGCTTCACCCGCGTTTTCCGGACGAGGGAACCGAGGCTCAGACAATAACGCCGGTACCGGTCCGAGGCCGCCACGTGGGGCTCCCGGCCCTCAGCCCCGTTTTCCAGACGAGGCCACCGAAGGTCGGTATTCGAACCCACGCCCTCCGCCTCCTGCCACTGAGCCCCGCTGGGGGGAGAGGGCCCGGGGGGGAGGCCCAATTCGGTTTGGGCCACGTCAACTCCAAGTGGAGAGGCGCGGGAGAGAGGGAGGTGGGGGGTCGGGCCCGCGCAGGGAGATTTGAGAATCGGTCCCACAGAGACGGTAGTCGGAGCCGGCGGGGGGCGAAGGAGCTGATAACAATGTCGGTATCCGTTAAGCGCTTACTATGCGCAGAGCACCGTTCTAAGCGCTGGGGGAGATACGGGGTCGTCGGGGTGGCCCACGTGAGGCTCCCGGTCTTCATCCCCGTTTTCCAGACGAGGCCCAGAGAAGGGCAGTGACTCGCCCACGGTCAACCAGCTGCCGAGTGGCGCGGCCGGGATTCGAACCCACGACCGCCGACTCTCCAGCCCGGGCTCTTTCCACCGGGCCGCGCGAGTGGGTGGGGAAGACGGGGACCCCCGAGTGACACCCCGCTGAGGAGGAGACGGTTGGCAGCTCCCTCGCCCCTCAAGCCAACCTACTCGCCGTGGCGCGTTCTCGTGATGATAATAATGATGGTATTTGTAAAGCGCTTACGGTGTGCCAAGCGCTGTGGGAGATGCAGGGGTCGTCGGGTTGGCCCACGCGAGGCTCCCGGTTAATCCCCGTCTGACAGACGAGGGAACTGAGGCCCGGTGAAGTGACTGGCCCGCCGTCGCCCAGCTGCCGAGTGGCGGAGCCAGGATTCGAACTCACAACCTCGGACCCCCCAGCCAGGGCTCTCGCCGCTGAGCCACGCTGCCTACCCGGTAGCGCTCAGCTCCGTCCTCTACCCCATCCGCGCTTCTTTCGGTGTCCGTCTCCCCCCTCAGCAGACGCTAAGTTCCTTGAGGGCAGGGGTCCCGCCCGCTCACTTGCGCCGCCCCAAGGGTTCGGGACGGTGCTTGGCACAAGGTTAGCGCTCGTTAGCTACCACCGATCGACTGCGCTCGGCTCTCTCTCTCCCCCCCTCAAGTTGCAGCTTAGTGGGCTCCCTAGTTACGCGCGGCGCGGCTCAGTGGAAAGAGCCCGGGCTGGGGAGTCGGGGGTCACGGGTTCGAATCCCGGCTCCGCCACTTAGCAGCCACGGGACCGGGGGCGAGTCACTTCACTTCTCGGCGCCTCAGTTCCCTCATCTGGAAAATGGGGATTAAATGTGAGCCTCACGGGGGACGGCCTGATTACCCTCTATCTACCCCAGCGCTTAGAACGGTGCTCTGCACATAGTGAGCGCTTAACAGATGCCGACATTCTTAGTAAGGCCCACCTCCTCCGAGAGGCCTTCGGTCGTCGTGTTTTTGTCCGTCCGGCCGCCGCCCCCACGATTAGACCGCGAGCCCGTCACTGGGCAGGGGCTGTCTCTATCGGTTGCCGAATTGTCTATTCTGAGTGCTCAGTACAGTGCTCTGCACGTAGGAAGCGCTCAATAAACACTTTTGAATGAATAACTTTAGTTCGAATGCTTAACTGGCACTGCACGTGCTCACTGTATCGGTTGCCGAACTGTCTATTCCGAGCGCTCAGTCCAGTGCTCTGCACAGAGGCAGCGCTCAATAAATACGGTCGAACGAATAACTTTATTTTGAATGCTTAATTGGCACTGCACGCGCTCGTTGTCTCTGTTGCCGAACTGTCTGTTCCGAGCGCTCAGTCCAGTGCTCTGCACAGAGGAAGCGCTCAATAAATACGGTTGAATGAATGAATAACTTTATTTTGAATGCTTAATTGGCACTGCTCCCTTTCGCTCTTCCCCTTCTCCCCGCCCCCCAGCACTTAGAGAGGCAGCGGGGCTCAGTGGAAAGAACCCGGGAGTCAGGGGTCCTGGGTTCGAATCCCAGCTCTACCGCGTGCCAGCTGTGTGACTTTGGGCCAGTCGCTTGACTTCTCTGGGCCTCGGTGACCTCGTCTGGAAAATGGGGATTTCAACTGGGATTTCAACCCGATGACCCTGTACCCCCCCCAGCGCTTAGAACAGTGCTCTGCACATAGTAAGCGCTTAACGAATACCAACCTTATTATTGTTACGGATATATCTATTCCTCGATTTATATCGATGCCCATCTCCCGCCCTTCGGGCCGCGAGCCCGGTGCGGGCAGGGACCGTCCCTCTCTGCCGCCGTCCCGTACTTCCCGAGCGCTGGGCACAACGCTCTGCACGCCGTGGGCGCCCGACGGAGACGACTGCAACGACGCTGGGGAAGCGGGACCCTATCTCTTTGGAGGCCCCCCCGGTCTCTTCCTGCGGGAGCTGAAGGAGCGGGAGAGAGCGCGGGCTTGGGAGTCCGAGGTCGTGGGTTCGAATCCCGGCTCCGCATCCTGGCCGCCGGGTGACCGTGGGCGAGTCGCTTCACTTCTCTGGGCCTCAGTGACCCCCTCTGGAAAGTGGGGATGAAGGCTGGGAGCCTCACGTGGGACACCCTGATGACCCTACATCTCCCCCAGCGCTTAGAACAGTGCTCTGCACATAGTAAGCGCTTAACAAAAATCGATATTATTATTAAATGGGGGAGACGGACGGCAGAGCAAAATCAAAAGAAGGCAACATCATCGAGATAAACGGAACCAAGGAAGCAGCGGGGCTCAGTGGCCAGAGCCCGGGCTGGGGAGTTCGAGGTCGTGGGTTCGAATCCCAGCTGCTTGTCAGCTGTGTGACCCCGGGCAAGTCACTTCCCTTCTCTGGGCCTCAGTTCCCTCATCTGGAAAGGGGGTGGGGGTGAAGACTGGGAACCCCACGTGGGACAACCTGATGACCCTGTATCCCCACGCAACGCTTAGAACAGTGCATAGTAAGCGCTTAAAAAATGCCAACCTCCTCCTCCTCCTCATTACTACTATTATTAGGATTATTAAGAGAATAGCGTAAGAAATAACATACACAAATGAGCACAGTGCTGAGGGGAAGCGGGGAGAGCGGAACTGTCCATTCCCGAGCGCTTAGTGCAGTGCTCTGCAGCGTGGCTCAGTGGAAAGAGCCCAGGTTTGGGAGTCAGAGATCAAGGGTTCGAATCCCAACTCTGCCACTAGTCAGCTGTGTGACTGTGGGCGAGTCACTTCACTTCTCTGGGCCTCAGTGACCTCATCTGGAAAATGGGGATTAAGACCGTGAGCCTCACGTGGGACACCCTGATGACCCTGTATCTCCCCCAGCACTTAGAACAGTGCTCTGTACATAGTAAGCGCTTAACAAATACCAACGTTATTATTATTGCTATTACTAAGTGCTCAACAAATCTCATTATTACCATGATTATTAAGAGAATAAATAGGCTAAGAAATAACATACACAAATGAGCACAGTGCTGAGGGGAACGGGGGAGAGCGGAACTGTCCATTCCGAGCGCTTAGTGCGGTGCTCTGCAGCGTGGCTCAGTGTTAAGAGCCCGGGCTTGGGAGTCAGAAGTCGTGGGTTCGAATCCCGGCTCCGCCACTCGTCAGCTGTGTGACTGTGGGCGAGTCACTTCCCTTCTCTGGGCCTCAGTGACCTTATCTGGAAGGTCACTTCAGACCTACTCCATTCTGATCCTCCTCGACCTCTCTGCTGCCTTTGACACTGTCGACCATCCCCTCCTCCTCCATACCTTATCTCACCTTGGCTTCACGGACTCTGTCCTCTCCTGGTTCTCCTCTTACCTCTCTGGCCGATCATTCTCGGTCTCCTACGCTGGAGCCTCCTCCCCCTCCCATCCTTTAACTGTTGGAGTTCCTCAAGGGTCAGTTCTTGGCCCTCTTCTGTTCTCCATTTACACTCACTCCCTCGGTGAACTCATCCGCTCTCACGGCTTTGACTACCATCTCTACGCAGATGACACGCAGATCTACATCTCCGCCCCTGTCCTCTCCCCGTCCCTTCAGGCTCGCATCTCCTCCCGCCTCCGGGACGTCTCCACCTGGATGTCGGCCCGCCACCTAAAACTCAACATGAGCAAGACTGAGCTCCTCATCTTCCCTCCCAAACCCGGTCCGCTCCCAGACTTCTCTATCACCGTGGATGGCACGACCATCCTTCCCGTCCCGCAGGCCCGCAATCTCGGTGTCATCCTTGACTCGTCCCTCTCGTTCACCCCACACATCCTATCCGTTACCGAGACCTGCCGGTTTCACCTCTACAATATCGCCAAGATCCGCCCTTTCCTCTCCACCCAAACGGCTACCTTACCGCTACGGGCTCTCGTTATATCCCGGCTAGACTACCGTGTCGGCCTTCTCTCTGACCTCCCTTGCTCCTCTCTCGCCCCGCTCCGGTCTATTCTTCACTCCGCTGCCCGGCTCATCTTCCCGCAGAAACGATCTGGGCGTGTCACTCCCCTTCTTAAACAACTCCAGTGGTTGCCTATCGACCTCCGCTCCAAACAAAAACTCCTCACTCTAGGCTTCGAGGCTCTCCATCACCTTGCCCCTTCCTACCTCTCCTCCCTTCTCTCTTTCTACCGCCCACCCCGCACGCTCCGCTCCTCCGCCGCCCACCTCCTCGCCGTCCCTCGGTCTCGCCCGTCCCGCCGTCGACCCCCGGGCCGCGTCCTCCCGCGGTCCTGGAACCCCCTCCCTCCTCACCTCTGCCAAACTGATTCTCTTCCCCTCTTCAAAACCCTACTTAAAACTCACTTCCTCCAAAAGGCGTTCCCAGACTGAGCTCCTCTTCTCCCTCTACTCCCTCTGCCACCCCCCCTTCGCCTCTCCGCAGCTAAACCCTTTTTCCCCTTTTCCCTCTGCTCCTCCACCTCTCCCTTCCCATCCCCACAGCACTGTACCCGTCCGCTCAACTGTATATATTTCCGTTACCCTATTTATTTTGTTAATGAATTGTACATCGCCTCGATTCTATTTAGTTGCCATTGTTTTTACGAGATGTTCTTCCCCTCGACGCTGTTTAGTGCCATCGTTCTCGTCTGTCCGTCTCCCCCGATTAGACCGTAAGCCCGTCAGACGGCAGGGACCGTCTCTATCTGTTGCCGACTTGTTCATCCCAAGCGCTTAGTACAGTGCTCTGCACATAGTAAGCGCTCAATAAATACTATTGAATGAATGAATGAAAATGGGGATTAAGACTGTGAGCCTCGCGTGGGACAATCTGATGACCCTGTATCTCCCCCAGTGCTTAGAACAGTGCTCTGCACATAGCACTTAACAAAAACTATCATTAAGAGAAAAAATAGGTTAAAAAAATAACATACACAAATGAGCACAGCGCTGAGGGGAAGGGGGGAGAGCGGAACTTCCCATTCCGAGCGCTTAGCGCAGTGCTCTGCACATAGTGAGCGCTCAACAAATGCCATCATCCTCATCATTATTCTGATTATTAAGAGAATAAATAAGGTAAGAAATAACATACACAAATGAGCACAGCTCTGAGGGGGGGAACTGTCCATTCCGAGCGCTTAGCGCAGTGCTCTGCGCATTGTAGCTGTGTGACTGTGGGCAAGTCACTTCACTTCTCTGGGCCTCAGTGACCTCATCTGGAAAATGGGGATGAAGACTGTGAGCCTCACGTGGGACACCCTGATGACCCTGTATCTACCCCAGCGCTTAGAACAGTGCTCTGCACAGAGTAAGCGCTTAACAAGTACCCACATTATTAACAAATACCATCCTCCTCCTCATTATTATTATTAAGAGAATAAATAGGGTAAGAAATAACATACACAAATGAGCACAGCGCTGAGGGGAGGAAACTGTCCATTCCGAGCGCTTAGCGCAGTGCTCTGCGTATAGTAAGCGCTCAACAAATGCCATCCTCCTCCTCATTATTACTATTAGAATAAATAGGGTAAGAAATAACATACGCAAATGACACAGTGCTGAGGGGGAGGAACCGTCCATTCCGAGGGCTTAGCCCAGTGCTCTGCGCATAGTAAGCGCTCAATAAATACGACTGAATGAATGAATGACTGAGAAGCGCTCAGTCAGGATGAATGGATGAATGCCAAGAAATACCGCCGAACGAATGAATGCCCGAAGCCGGTTTTCCCGCTCCCCCGGATGGCGAAGGGGGGATCTGGGAGCCCGACGGCAGCCTTGTGAGAGAAGGGGGGCGGCGTTGTGGAGAAACGGGGTCCCTACCTGCCGCCTCACGGCCCGCCGCTCCAACTTTCGAAACGCCCCCGCCGACCGGAAGCCGCCGGCCGCGTTGGCGCGAAGCAGGCCGGGAATGGCGGCGCGCGCGCGCCGCCCGCCCGCGAGGCGGCACGAGGGCAGGCAAGTCTCGCGAGAGGCGGCGCGAGGGGCGGGGAAGTCTCGCGAGAAAGAGGAAAGGCTCGCGAGAGGTGGCCGACGGCGGGGAAGAAGGAGAGGGAGGGTGGGAGGAAGGAGGCGGCCCAGGTCGGGGCGGTGGAAAGGTTCTCTTCGTTGTCTTGCAGGGGCTTTTCAGCCTCGCTTTGGCAGGTGGGCGGCGGGACCGGTGCGGTCGGTGCGGCCCTGCGGGGGGACGGGCGCCAGCGCGCAGGCGCAGTAGCGCCCCGCCCTCCGAGCCCCCCGTTCCTCCTCCGAGCCGCGCACTTGCCCCCGTGGCCCCCTCGGCCCCCCGAGCGGCGACTGGAAGGGACAGAAGAGGAGCATGTCGCGGCGGCGACACAGCGACGAGAACGATGGTAAGCGAGGCCCGGCCCTTCCTCCTCCCCTCCCCCGCCGTCCTCGGCCAGTGGAGGCCATTTTCGGCTGGTCGTCCATTCCCAGCGCTTAAACCAGCGCTTCGCACACAGCCCTCTGCCTCTCTCCAGCGTTTGGGGGAGCGCTCGTGCAGTAGTATTTATTGAGCGCTGACTGTAATCATTCATTCGGTAGGATTGATTGAGCGCTTACTAGGCGCAGAGCACTGTACTAAGCGCTGGGAATGGACAATTGGGCGACCAGCCCTGCCCGTTGACGGGCTCACGGTCGAGTGGGGAGGGGGGAAGACGGACAAAAACAAGACAATATAGTCACCGTAAATGGAATTAAGGGGGTAGGCACCTCATTAGCAAAATAAACAGGGTAATAAAAATATAGACAGTAGCAAGGTTGGTAGCTGGTAAGCGCTGGCTATGCGCAGAGCACTGTTCTAAGCGCCGGGGCTCCCAGTCTTCATCCCCGTTTTGCAGATGAGGGAACTGAGGCCCAGAGGAGTGGATGAAGTAATGTTGGCATTTGCGAAGCGCTGACTGTGCGCAGAGCGCTGCTCTAAGCGCTGGGGGAGATGCAGGGGCATCAGGGTGGCCCACGTGAGGCTCCCGGTCTTCATCCCCGTTTTGCAAATGAGGGAACTGAGGCCCAGAGAAGTGGATAAAATAACGTTGGTGTTTGCGAAGCGATGACTGTGTGCAGAGCACTGTTCTAAGCGCTGGGGGAGATGCGGAGGCATCAGAGTGGCCCACGTGCGGCTCCCAGGCTTCATCCAGATGAGGGAACCGAGGCCCAGAGAAGTGACTTGCCCCCAGTCGCCCAGCTGCCAAGTGGCGGCGTCGGGATTCGAACTCAGGACCTCGGACTCCCCTGGCCACGGAGCCCCGCCGCCCGAGCACCGGACTGAGCGCTCGGGATGGGCAACCGGGCCCCACGTAGAGACCGTCCCCGCGCCCAAGGACGGGCTAAAAGGGGAAGCCAGACGGGCCCGAAGGAGACGACATGGTCCCCAGAAATAGGATCGAGGGGACGTACACCTCGTTAACAAGATAAATCGGGTAATGGATCGCGTGTACAGATGAGCACGGGGCGGAGGGGAAGGGGGGAAGAGGACCGGACTAAGTGCCCGGCCTGTACAACCCCTCTCCGAGAGGCAGCCCGGTGGATTGATTTTTTTTTTCCTCCCGTCCCCCCATCACCATATCTATATATCTCTATCTAGATATACACACACAAGATACCTAGATACACACACACGACACCTATATATATAGATAGATAGATACACACACACATGTACATACACACAAGATACCTCTATATATGTACACTATATTTATACTTATGTATTTATATACACACACACACGATACCTATATGCACAAGATACCTAGATATACGTGCCTGTATATATGTATGTACATATACACACACATGCACACGATACCTATATACATATACCTGTATATATATGCACACACACAAGACACCTATACGCACATAAGATACCTATATATATACACACATAAGATACCTGTATATATAATAATAATAATAATGTTGGTATTTGTTAAGCACTTACTATGTGCTGAGCACTGTTCTAAGCGCCGGGGTAGACAGGGGAATCAGGTTGTCCCACGAGGGGCTCACAGTCTTAATCCCCATTTTACAGATGAGGGAACTGAGGCACCGAGAAGTTAAGTGACTTGCCCAAAGTCACACAGCTAAGTGGCCAATCCGGGATTCGAACCCATGACCTTTCATTCATTCAATAGTATTTATTGAGCGCTTACTATGTGCAGAGCACTGTACTAAGCGCTTGGGATGAACAAGTCGGCAACAGATAGAGACAGTCCCTGCCGTTTGACGGGCTTACGGTCTAATCGGGGGAGACGGACAGACGAGAACACTCCAATATGTATATACACACACAGGACACACATATATATATGTCTGTAGGTATGTATGCACACACAGGATGCATATATATTCATATAAAAATATATATATGTATATATATGCATGCACAGGATAGGCCTTCCCAGACTGAGCCCCCCCTTTTCCCTCTGCTCCCTCTACCCCCCCTTCACCTCCCCTCAGCTAAGCCCTCTCTTCCCCCCTTTCCCTCTGCTCCTCCCCCTCTCCCTTCCCCTCGGCAATGTACTCGTCCGCTCAACTGTATATATTTTCATTACCCTATTTATTTTGTTAATGAGATGTACATCACCTTGATTCTATTTATTGCTATTGTTTTAATGAGATGTTCATCCCCTCGATTCTATTTATTGCTATTGTTCTTGTCTGTCCGTCTCCCCCGATTAGACTGTAAGCCCGTCAGTGGGCAGGGACTGTCTCTATCTGTTGCGGATTTGTACATTCCAAGCACTTAGTACAGTGGTCTGCACATAGTAAGCGCTCAATAAATTCTGTTGAATGAATGAATCTACACACACGCAGGATACATATATAGAGAAGCAGCGTGGTTCAGTGGAAAGAGCCCAGGCTTGGGAGTCAGAGGTCATGGGTTCAAATCCCAGCTCTGCCACCTTTCAGCTGTGAGACTGGGGGCAAGTCACTTCGCTTCTCTGTGCCTCAGTTCCCTCATCTGTAAAATGGGGGTTAACTGTGAGCCTCACGTGGGACAACCTGATTCCCCTGTATCTACCCCAGCGCTTAGAACAGTGCTCTGCATACAGTAAGTGCTTAACAAATGCCAACATTATTATTTTACAGGATACATATATAAATATATATATATACACGCACACATGCAAAGGATATGTGTACACACACACACACACACGTAATAATAATAATAATAATAATAATAATAATGTTGGTATTTGTTAAGCGCTTACTATGTGCCAAGCACTGTTCTAAGCGCTGGGGTAGACATAGGGGAATCAGGTTGTCCCACGTGGGGCTCACAGTCTTAATCCCCATTTTACAGATGAGGGAACTGAGGCACAGAGAAGTTAAGTGACTTGCCCACAGTCACACAGCCGACAAGTGGCAGAGCTGGGATTCGAACTCATGAGCCCTGACTCCAAAGCCCGTGCTCTTTCCACTGAGCCACGCTGCTTCTCCGTATATACACCCAGGATACATATATATACACAAGATATATATATATCTCAGTGCCACCTTAAATGCAACCATCACAATTCACTAGCGTAACAAATATACATGACAGAAGCAGCATGGCTCAGTGGAAAGAGCCCGGGCTTGGGTGTCAGAGGTCGTGGCTTCGAATCCCGGCCCTGCCACTTGGCAGTTGGATGACTGGGGGCAAGTCACTTCTCTGTGCCTCAGTTCCCTCATCTGTAAAATGGGGATGAAGACTGGGAGCCCCACGTGGGACCTCCTGATGACCCGGTATCTCCCCCAGCACTTAGAACAGTGCTCGGCACGTAGTAAGCGCTTAACGGATACCAACATCATTATTATTATCATCACCTTTGCCCGGTGCCCGTTTCCGAGACATCCTCCGGTCACCGGTGCCCCGAGACATTCCTCGTGGATCTGCTCCTCTGGTATTTCCCTTTAGGTGATAGGATGAGAACGATAAGAATACGGGTGTTTGTTAATTATTATTATTATTGTGGTGGTATTTGTCAAACTAACAAATTTTGGTGGTTGCATTTAAGGTGATATGGAGATATATCTCTCCTATGTACATATGTATAATATATATAACATATATATATATACACAATTTAGGGTGTCTTTAGTAGTTTTTTATGGTATTGCTTAAGCGCTTACTAGGTGCCAAGCACCGTCGGCCCACGTGGGGCTCACAGTCTCATTCCCCCTTTTGCAGATGAGGGAACTGAGGCATGTGAAGCGACTTGCCCGAGGTCATGCTGCAGACAAGTGGTGGAGGGGGGATTAGAACCCACGACCTCGGACTCCCAGGCCCGGGCGCTTGCCACCGAGCCACGCTGCTTCTTTGCTTATGAGATTCGGCCCTGTGACTTCCAATCAGTGGGGAAAATGTAGTATTTTTTCCACGGAAATGAGGCCATTTTGTTGGGCGATCCACCCGTTATTATTATTATTACGGTGGTATTTGTTAACAGATTCTGATGGTTGTATTTCAGGAGGCATGGAGATATATATTTTGCAAAAAGGAAGGAATAGGGTAGATTATCTTAACCCCCGAGTTACATTAATAGTACCTACCCGGTAATCAAATCAAATCAGCCCGTCTGGAATGGCAATCCACAACCATTTTAATGTTGTTGTTGTTGTTTTGTTTTTTTTTAGTAACCCCTCTGTTGGCTTTAACCACAAAGGAGTGAAAAGGATAGACCATAGAGTGCCCAGATATCCTTCTCCCCTCTTGATTCAGGCATCCCGTCCCGAACGCAACGTTTTTAGAGTGCCATTTGGATCCGTGACGGAAGATCTAGAGTCTCCAGTGGCCTTAGCTACATTTATCAGTCGGTCAGCATTGCAACGGGGATCGATTGCATTTGTATCGTGGTATCCTGGAAGTTGAACTTTAAACTGTTGTAAATCAGTTCTCAGTGAAAGACCTGCCGAAAAGGATCAGGGAAAGTGTTGAGACACGGCAGGCTGCCTGAAGAGAGCTTTTCTTGGTTTCTCACAACCTGCTTCAATTTCACCTGGCACGAGTTGTGGGCAGTTTCAGTTTCTCTTAACTCGTTATTCTCTGTTAAGAGCTTCCTCCGTCCTGAGGAAGTACTGGGGTGGACGCAAGATAATGAGGTCAGACGTAGTTCCCGTCCCACACGGGATGCAGCGTGCACGGTGGAGCCCGGGCTTGGGAGGCCGAGGACGTGGGTTCTAATGCCGACTCCGCCACTTGTCCGCTGCGTGACCTTGGGCGAGTCACTTAACACCGGTTCCCTCATCTGCAGAATGGGGATTAAATGGGGAGGCCCGTGTGGGACAACCCGATGACCCTTTACCCGTCCCAGGGCCTAGGACGGTGCCTGGCGCGTAGTAAGCGCCTAACAAAGACCGTGATGATTATTCACAGTCTGAGGAGGAGGGAGAACAGCCATTACTCATTTACAGTTGAGGAAACTGGGGCCCGGAGCAGTCAGGCGACGCGGCCAAGGTCACAGCGAAGGCAACCGGTAGAGGCAGGGTTAGAACCCCGGGCCCTCCGACTCCTAGGCAGATGCTCTTTCCACTAGGACATCCTGGTTTTTGAATCATTTTTCCCGCTGTCCCTTATCTGCCCCTCGAAACAAGGGTTGACGTAGCGTGATTTTTTGATTCTCGTGCCTTGCTGCTCCAGGGTGCCCCCCCCAACCTTTTTAATGTTACTCGTTAAGCGCCGACTCTGTGTCAAGCGCTAAGTGCTGAGATGGATACAAGTGAATCGGACTGGATTATAGTCCACGTCCCACAAAGTAGGAGGGAGACTGGGTATTGCATCCCCGGTGACGGAAACTGAGGCGCAGAGGAGTCGAGCGACGTGCCCCGAGGCAGAGCAGGTCAGAATTAGAATCCGCATCCTCTGGCTCCCGTGCTGTCTGACGCCCGAGTGAGGACAGAGCCGTGTACGCCTCCCCCTTCTTCGGTTTTCCCTCTTCCCTGGCCCACTCAGCCTAGGGGACGCGCGAGAAGGGCGGTGGGTGTCGGGCTCCTGGAGCCCTTGTGGCAACTGTTTCCGTCCCACGGGCTAGCTCGTGCGGCCACGTGAGGAGCAGCTCCTGCTCGGCTCCTTCCTGGCCTGGAACTGTCGCTCTTCGACTGAAATATACGGCAGGGGTGTTGGGAGAGGAGGAGGAGGAGGCGACGACTTGGCAGCAGGAGGAAAGTCCCAGCTCCATCATTTGCCTGCCGCGGGACCTTGGGCCGGCCCCTGAACTGCCCCGTGCCTCGGTTACCTCCTCTGTAAAATGGGGATTCCGACGGTGAGCCCCGCGTGGGACCACCCGAGCGCCTCGTATCTTCCCTAGTGCTTAGAACGGTGCTTGGCAGATATGATCATTCCCCTCCTCTGTCAAATGGGGTTGAAGACCGTGAGCCCCGCGTGGAACACGGACTGTGTCCAACCCGATTAGCTTGTATCTACTCCAGCGCTTAACAAATACCTTAAAAATAAAAAAAGTGGGAAAAAAAGCCACAAGAACCCCTCTTCCTCCCTGTTTCTCCTTCCCACATCCTCATCCCTCTCCTGCCCCAGTGTCTGCCCCTTCGGGGCTTGATCCCGAATTCATCTCCCGCGATCAAGAAGAAGAGTCGACAGTCCTGGTCTGAGGTTATAAACGGTGGACAGGAGGCAGATCTAGGTCTCTGAGCCCATAAAATTTGTCATAAGAACATAGACTTCGGAGTAATGATAAAGTACCACTCGCCCCATCCCTGGTTTCCCGCAGTGTTTTCCAGCTCCCTCCCTCCTCTCTTCCCCTTAAAGTTTTTCTGTTAATTTTTCCTTTTTAGTTCGTGTTGTTTTAAAACTAAACAAAACTTCCCAGAGTGGTGCGTGGCCATTCCTGGTAGCCCCTCTCGTGCTGCTGTTGGAGTCGTCATTCTCCTCCACCCCCCACCCCCAATCTAGCCCCATCCCGCAGACGGAGGAAGGGTAATGTGGAATAAGTGGTCGGGATAGCAGGTGCCCGGTGAAAACTCTGCTGGCCGAGAGTACGGTCGGCTCTCAAGAGGAGAGAGTGGCCTGCGGGCGACCGTCCGAACGAGCGGTTCTCTTAGCGGTCAGAGCGGCGGAGGTAAAGGCGGGCTACCGGGACGGGTCGACTCTTTTCCCCACAGATTTGCTTGCAGTTAGGTTCCGTTCCGGAATCGGGTCCGACGGGGCGGCCCCCAGAGGCCCCTTGTGGGAAGGGACCGTGTCCGCTGACCCCCTTCTCTACTCTCCCAAGTGGGAAGTACAGTGCTCCGCGCACGGAAAGAACTCAGTGAATGTAAATCCCTCCTCCTCGGCCCCTCGACCCTTTGCCCTCCTTTGTTCCCGAAGGCTTTCCTGACCCCGAAGTACCTTGAGCTTGGCCCCCTTTTCTCCAGTCCCTGATCTCCCCACCCTACCCCCTTGGTATTTTCTTCTCCTTTATTAACCAGCGATGCCCACGGCGACCCGCTCGCGCCAGTCGCCGCCGCCAGACGAAGGGGTGGGGCGGGAAAACGTTTCTTTTCCTTTATTCCCACCGCCCTTTTGTGCATATCTGTAATTTATAGTGATGTCTGTCTCCCCCGCTCTGGACCGTAATCCCATTGTGAGCGGGGAGCGTATCGGCTGGTTATATGGCACTCTCCCAAGAGCTTCCTGGGGCATGTCCTGCCCAGTAAGTGCCTAGTAGATGCAGTTGACTGACCGGATGCACAGAACGACGCTCCCGCGACACCCTCCTCTTCACTGAACCCAACTCACTCGCTCCCCTCTCCCTCCGCCAAGCTCACGCCGCCCCGGGTCGCCTCCACAGCGCGTCCTCCGTCTCCGTGCACGGGCCGCGGGATGTCGCCGGCTGAAATCCAGACACCGGGCCGACCTCGTCCGTGTTGACCTGCTTCGGCGCCGCCCTCTCCTCCTCCTGGCGACGTTATTTCTCCGGTCTTATTGACTCCCTGCCCGTGGCCCTCGCCAGTTCTTTCGGTTGGGTTAACTTGCTCAAACCTGCTCCTGCCCCCCACCCATCTCTTACCACGAGCGGCCTACCCGTGTATTCCATTGATGGAATTGAAACCACCAGGCGTCATCTCCCTAAGTCTCCCCTGCTGCTCTCCTGCCCCTTCTCGGGCTCTCCCGGCAACGTCTCCGGAGGTCATCTCCCACCTCCTTTCAAAATCTGCCACCTGCGCGGCGACCCCAGCCCCTCACGCTTTAGCGAAACCGCCCTCCCCTCTCCCCGACCGCCGTCCTCAAGCGTTCGCCCCCGGACGGCTTACGCCCCGCTTGCTTTCGAGCCTGCTCGTCTCTCCCCTCTCCCAAAAAGGCCCGCCCTTGACCCCCACGGTTCCCTCCGGTTGTCGCCCAGTCTCCCTCCTCCCGTTCCTCTAACTCTTCGAGGGAGTTCCTCCCCTCCAGTTCTCCCCCTTGACGCCCTCCAATCTGGCTCGGCCCCCTTCGCTCTGCAGAAACCGCCCTCTCAGAGGTCACAGGCGATCTCCTTGGCGCATCCGGCGGTCTCCACCCTTATCCTCCCCGACCCCTCGGCCGCCTTCGCCGGCGGCCACCCCCTTCTCCCGGCTTCGCCGACGCTCTCTTCTCCCCGTCTGCCTCCTGCCTCTCGGTCCCTTTCGAGGGCTCCTGTGCCTCCCCCCTCCTAACCGTGGGCGTCCCTCAGGGTTCGGTTCTTGGTCCCCTTCTGTTCTCCATCTATACCCGCTCCCTTGGAGAACTCCCTCGCTCCCTTGGCTTCAGCTACCGCCGCGGCGCGGACGCTTCCCGAACCCGCATCTCCGGTCCTGATCTCTCTCCCGTTCGGCAGTCTTGCATTTCCTCCTGCCTCCGAGACCCCTCTCTTGGAGCGTCCTGCCGACGCCTCGGACCGAACCTGTCCAGAGCCTCGATTACTGCACTACCGTAGTCCTTGCCTTCCGGCCTCCTGCCTTTTCCCCCTTCCGGTCTGTACCTCACTCCGCTCTTGGATCGTTTTTTCTTAAAAAACAGCCGTTTAGGCCGTCTTTCCCCGCTCCTCAAGAACCTCCGGTGGTTGCCCGTCTTCCTCCGCCTCGAACGGGAACTCCTCACCGTCGGCTTTCAAGCACTCAACCCTACCTCACCTCGCTGCTCCCCTGCCACAACCCGGCCCACACGCTCTGCTCCTCCGGCGCCCACCTCCTCTCTCTACCTCCGTCTAGTCCGTCTCACTGCCGACCTCTCCCCCCGCATCCCGCCACCCCTGGCCTGGAACCCCCTCCCTCTTCGTGTCCGGGCGATCGCTTTCCCTTCCTTCGAAGCCTTCCAGAAGGTACGTTTCCTCCCCGAGCCCCCATTTCCCCTTCTGTGTCACCCTGATATCCCTCCCTCGGCCCCACCGCGCTTCTGTACAGATCCGCGGTGGATTCCTTTACATTCACGCGTATCTCCCCCGTAGACTGTAGCTCGCCGTGGGCGGGGAATGTGTCGGCCGGCTCCGGTAAATCGTCACCGCGTACTCTCCCGAGCACCTCGTACGGTGTTCTGCGCACATTAAGATCGCGATAAATACGATGGATCGGCTGTCCCTGCATCCGTCCCCCCGGAACCTCGGCGAACCCGCCGCAGCCGGGACCGGTCCCCGTCGGGCCGACCCTCCCTCCCTCCGCCGACCGCCGAGGCTGGCTCTGGGCTCGGCTAGTCGACTCTTCTTCCGACGGGCCCCCACCGACCCAAACACGTACTCTCTTCCCTGGTTCCCCGGCCGCCGGAGCCCGAGGGATTCTAGTGTCTCTGCCGTCGTCGGAGCGGCCAGGAGGCTCCGCGAGAGAAACTCCGGACCCGTCTGACACCTGGCGGGACTCCCGGGACCGCTTGCTCAGAGGTCATTACCGTACCGAAAGAAGAGCCTCGAGAGCGCCAGAGTAAACCCTTTTCTACTCTTTGAAGGCATGGGATTTTGCCCCTTAATAGAGCCCCGGACGGGACGGTGGTTATTTCCATGGGGATTACCGCGTGTCGACCCGTTTCCGAATTGGTTGCTCTCCCGGGAGGCCGTGGTCCCTGGGGTTGTGCCGGGTTAGGCGATCGGGAGCTCCGCGGCCACGCGCCCTCCCGAGGGGTGGCCGTTCATGCCCGCCAAGCTGTCCCTTGCGTCTCGATCACTTACTGGTCGGTCACTCCGCCTTACGTCTCCGTTGAGTGCTCGCCGGGAACCGAGCGCCGACGGATACCGAACGCTTGGGGGGGGACGGGAGAATGAGCCGCGACCCCTGCCCTCGAGGAGCTTGTGATCTGGTGATGGAAAACCGTGTTTTCGAGGCGCGTTTTGGGCGAGAAGGCAATTAGGGAATTAGGAACGGTGGCGCAAGTGTTTTTAGGAAGGATAATAATAATAGTGTTGGTATTTGTTAAGCGCTTACTATGTGCAGAGCACTGTTCTAAGCGCTGGGGTAGACACAGGGGAATCAGGTTGTCCCACGTGGGGCTCACGGTCTTAATCCCCATTTTACAGATGAGGTCACTGAGGCACCGAGAAGTTAAGTGACTTGCCCAAAGTCACACAGCTGACAAGTGGCCGAGTCGGGATTCGAACCCATGACCTCTGACTCCAAAGCCCGTGCTCTTTCCACTGAGCCACCCTGAGCCAGGGAACTTCCCGGGCAGCGTCACGGCCCGGCGGACAGAGCACCGAATCGGAGGTGGGGAGGCCCGGGTTCTACCTCTGCCCCCGGCCACTCACTCCACCTCTCCGGGCCTCCGTTTCCTCAGCTGTTCCGTGGAGATAAGGCACCTTCTGCCCCATCTGCGTAGATGGGGAGCCCCGGCTGGGATTGTTCTCCAACCAGATCCTCCCTGATCTCTCAGCTGCCTCAGACGCCGTGGACTTTCGTGGGCTCCTCCTTTGCCTCCCGCTCCCTCGCTCCGGGAATCCCCTCGAGGCTCGGAGAGCTTGTTCTCTCCCGCCGTCTCGACGTGGGTGATCCCCGCATCCCCCGCTCCAGCCCCGACCTCTCTCCTCGGCGGTCTTGCTGTTCCTTCTACCTTCGGGGCCTCCCTCCTCGGAGGTCCCACTTGGCACGTCCCAAACACTTTCCCACCCAAACCCTCTCCTTCCCCAGAATCGCTCGGCACTCCAACCGACGCCACCCCCCCCCCCCCCCCCCCGGGCTCGTAAGCCCGTAGCCTTGGCGGGAACCGGGACTCGTCGCTCTCGTTCGACAGCCCACGTAGTCCGTCTCCCAGATCCTCTTGAGGCTGCCTTCACCACCTCTCTAGAATCCGCCCCTTCCGCTCCGTCCGGACTGCTCTCACGCCGACCTAAGCACCTGTCCCGCCTTGGCCACCGCATCGGCCTCCCGGCTGACCTCCCTGCCTCCCGTCTCCCCCTTTCGCTTGGAAGCTCCTCGTGGGCGGGGAACGAGCCTACCAAGTCGGTTGTGTTTTCCCCCGCGCCTAGAAGAGTGCTCAGTAAATACGCCCGATGGATTGGGCACCGCCCCGGGGCTAGACGCTTAATAAATTCCGGAATTATTCGTCGTTTTCGGTACGTGCTCTTCCAACCTGTTCTGTGGAACTGTTTCCTGCTCTGGCCCCGGGGCACCGGTGTGACTTGGACAGAAGCTTCAAAGTGTAATTTCTTGAAGGCTTTCCCGGCAGGTAAGCGCCGCCCACCGAACCGGTAGTGCCGTGCCAGTTTCCTTAGCCTCGGGTTTTGGGAGAGGATGCCGCCCTCTTCTCTACGAGCGGTAGCCTGGAGTTGGCCGTAGCGGGGGATTCCCGTTTCATCCCTCGCCTCGTGACCCGAAAGACCGTGACCCAGGCTGGACCCGCTGCTCCAATATGGCACCCACCGGGGCAGAATAGAGCGGAAGCGCTGTTGCTTTTAGGCTCCCGCCTTGCTGTCTTTTTTTTTTTGTTTTTTGGTAATAATGGCGTCACATCGCTGACACGTTCTGCTTGGGGTCGTGAACCCCCGGGCGGTTTTCTGGTGAGGATGATAATGGTGTGTACCAGGTGCCGTAGTCCGCGTTGGGACGGGCAGTCGGATCGGACACGGTTCGACGGGGCGGGCGAACGGGTACTGGCTCTCCATTTTACAGATGAGAGAACTGAAGCACGGGGTGGTGAATTGACTTGCCCGCGGTCACCCAGCAGACGGGTGGCAGGGATTCGAACGCAGGACCCCCGACTCCCAGGCCTGCGCTCTTTCCGCCGGGCACTCCGGGATGTACGTCCCCAACGCCTGCTGATTGAAATTCACCCGGGGGAAAAACACGACTGCCATTAACGAGTTCTACGTTTGGCTTTCCCTCCTTCTGTTTGAGATTTGCCCTTTCCGAGTCCTGGGTCGCCAGCCCTCTCTTTCTCTCCGTCAGCTGACGGATGTTTTTCTCGGTCCATCTCTGTTTCCCGATGTACCCGAAAACTCTTTAGGTTGCCTCTTTTATTTCACGATGATTGTATCTCCTTCTCCCACCTTTGTTTCTCTAATCTCGTCTTGACCTAATCCTGCTTTTTCCTCTAAATCTTCTCTCCTAAATTCCTACTGTTCCGTATGTCTTTTAGGTCCTACGTCATCAGTTCTTGGTTTAGCCGGTTAGCACCTCGTACCCTACCTGGCCTTCCAAGCTAATGGAATCGTTTGTTCCTGAGCCTGTAGAAGTGTCCTTCTAAAGAACGACCGGTTTTCCTCGATTCCTCGGCCTCCGATTTTCCTGCTCTCCTCCCGCTGCAGTTCCTCTGTCCGGAGGCATTTTCTCCGCCTTCGCCGCCTCGTTTTCTCCCTTCTCTTAGGGTCTTGAAATGGCTGATGTTTTGTCAAAACACCCACCTGCCTTTAGAGCCTCGGTTTGATAAGGGTCAAACCAAAAAGGGCCTCTGCTGACCCCCGATGAGTTCCTTGGGGAATGTGACCGAGTGGAGAAGCCCGGGGTTCGACTCGGGATGACGAGTTCGGTGTGTAACCTTGATTCGTTCTGTCTGTTGAAACAGGAGGACAGCCGCACAAAAGGAGGAGGACTTCAGAGCCGACCGAGATAGAGGATCGGCTGGAATCTTTAATATGCAGAGTGGGAGAAAAGGTAATGGAGGAGAAGCTTCTCCCGTCTGCCAACTCTGTCGTGGCGTGCTCTCCGTTGGCGCGGTGACAGTGCTCTGCACGGGGGAGGTGCTCGATAAATGACAGTTTGGTGGATTGGGTCATCTCAGACTGAGATGAGCTCTGGCGTTACTTCTCTGGAGCGGTAAAGAACGTTGCACCCGTGCCACAGATTGACGTCTTCGTAGAGAGGGACCGGGTCGCGGGGGGATCGAGCGCGGGCCCGGGCGGCGGAAAGTGGTGGGTTCTGATCCCGGCTCCTCCGCTTGTCCGCTGGTCACGTCACTTCGGTGCCCCCGTCACCTCATCTGTAACATGGGGTTTGCGACTGGGAGCCCCGTGTGGAAACCCGATTTGCTTGTATCCACCCCAGTGCTTAGTACAGAGCCCGGCACGCAGTGAGCGTTTAACAAATACCACTGATTATTATGATGATGATGATGATGGTGAAACACTACACCTGGGAGATATCACACGGAAAAAAGAAAATGACGCGACTCCCGCTTGTAAGAATGGGAGCGTGTGAAGCGTGATTAAAGTGTTAATATCTACGAGCGACTACGCTCTCTTTATTAATTTGGGTGCCGTGCACTGAAGCACGGGCTTTGGAGTCAGGGCTCATGAGTTTGAATCCCAGCTCTGCCACTTGTCGGCTGTGTGACTGTGGGCAAGTCACTTAACTTCTCTGTGCCTCAGTTCCCTCATCTGTAAAATGGGGATTAAGACTGTGAGCCCCACGTGGGACAACCTGATTCCCCTATGTCTATCCCAGCGCTTAGAACAGTGCTCGGCACATAGTAAGCGCTTAGCAAATACCAACATTATTATGAAGGTATGGACGTTTTCACGTCTCCGTTAGATACGACGGCAGAGAGGAGTCTTTATATCAAAATGGGTGGGCTCCTCCCTGGCATTCAGTTGAAAAATAGACTCGAAAAGAAATCCTTAACCGTGAAGATGGTCACGGGTTATCCTGGATTTCGGTGGGGTTGATTTAGAGATTTCAATTTGCCGAGGATTTGAAAAGTTTGGTGTTCTTTGACGGCTCTCAGGAGCAGTCGGCATCCCGTCGCAGACCCTTCTCGACCTGGTAGTAGGTGAATTCTCTACATTTGAGAAGGGCTTAAAATTACAGACTGAAATAAAAGATACCGATATAAAACGGAGCCTGTTCTTTCCTCCCTTCTTTGGTCCTAAATGACATCGCACAAAGCCAAGTCTACGTCGATGGGATTAGTCGTCGAGGCAGGCCTCCCCTCGCTTTTGCGCCCCTGCTGCCTTTCTTTCCGTCCGTTGAAAAGTCCGTGCTGTCTAGGTTTGAAATGCCTTTCCCCCGGCCGGTAAAATGTCACCGCTACTGCCGTGCAGCTAGGACTCTAGGCGAATCTTCCATCTATTCAGGCCGTCGGTGAAGAGCGACGTGACGAGTCCTCCCACGTCAAGGTTTCGCGTTTTGTCTTTTCTCAGAGCACCTCTTCACTGGAGAGCAACCTGGAAGGCCTAGCGGGCGTCTTGGAGGCGGATCTGCCTAACTACAAGAGCAAGATCCTAAGAATCCTCTGCACCGTGTATGTACGCCAAAGATCTATGGGACTATTGCCTGTCTGTAAAAATACTTTAAAACACTGTTTTGACAGTCCGATGAAGATGTCCTCAACTTTCTCTTCTTTGAGGTGTTAGTGAAAGCGACGCCCTCCCCTTTACCGCCGTCGATTCTTTACCTCTTAATGCTCGCAAGAAATACAGTAGAAGTTGAGTGATGTAGAGAAGTTTAGTAGTGATGTCTTCTAAAATACTTCGTTTTGATGCTGTGGTAGAAGGAAACAGCAAGCTTAGAAAGAGGTCTCTGTAAATAAATAGTGCTCTGGTCCTGCAGAGCTCAAGAGGCTTTGAAGGCAAGAATTCACTATCAAGGTGTTGCTCTGCAGCGGGGAGAGAGGGGTAAAGCTTTTAGAAAGCTCCTTCCGGAGTCCTTTCGACTAAAACCAGGCAAGACGTTAACAGAATAGGGAGTCTGAGCGCACCGGAAGCTCAGTCACCGGGATTAGTGACTGTGCACGAACGGAGATGAATTTAAGTGAAAATACTGCCCAGGGAAAGATGTTGGTAAGCTAAGAAATTAACTTACTAGAAACCGTTTTTGCCTTTGAAAGTCAGGGTTTGTTTTGCACGCCCTATGATCGGTCGAAAGGTACGCGGTTTTTTTATCCTAGAGGCCTGACGTTTTTAGTGGTCTGCTGCAGTGCTCTTGGGTCGTTGTCGTTTTCTTTTACCAGTGCACGTCTGTTACCCGAGAAGCTGACGGTTTATACTACGTTAGTTGGACTGCTGAATGCCAGGAACTACAACTTTGGAGGGGAGTTTGTGGAAGCCATGATTCGACAGCTCAAGGAATCTTTGAAATCGAATAACTACAATGAAGCCGTGTATTTGGTAAGTGGGTTTTTCCCCCCCTTCTGTGGGATTCGGGGGAGGGAGAGCGTGAGGCGAGGGAAAGGGTGGCGAGGAAGAAGGGTCAAGAAGTAAGGGGGGCTACCTGAGTTAGCTATTACCCCTTATTTTCGAGTGTGCGCTGCTGACGGCTGCCCTAAGAAGTAGCTCATTTGCTCCTTTAGGAGAGCGAATAGTCTCGACAGGCCTCGTGATACCTCACGCTGGAAGGAGGAAGTAACTTTTTACGTCCCTGCCTCTTAACGCCTCTGGATCGTCTCCCCAAGTTTCTGCATGTGGGCTAGGCACAGAGCGTGCGAAACCTCCCCAGGTATCGGGAGGTGGAGCCGTCACTGGGGAAATGAAGTTTCCCCGGGAACTCTTCCACGGCACGGCAAACCTGTGTCTTTTCCAAGGTCCCCGGAAAATCCACTTTATTCGGGGCAGCTACGTCTGGCCACGTTTCACTTGTCTTAGGGGGTGATGTGAGGCTTCAGCAGAGTTCAGCGGACTCGTGTGGGATTTTTTTTCCCTCGATTTCTAATTCCTCTCGTCGAAGCGGCGTGGTGGATTAGAACACGTGCCCGGGAGTCCCAAGGTCAGGGGTTCTAACGCAGGGCCCGCCACACGCCTGCTCTGCGACCTTGGGCAAGTCGCTTCGCCTCTGTGTGCCTCGGTCACCGCGTCTGGCAAATGGGTACCCGCGCGAGGCAGGGACCGTGGCCAGCCCCATTTGCCGGTCTCCGCCCCAGCGCCCGGTGCGGCGCCTGGCACGGAGCGAGCGCTTCACCGGCGCCGTTATCGTTCCCGTCGTTTGCTGCTGCTTTAAAGCTCTTTTGCTATATTCATTCTGCAGCCACAGAGGCGTTTTGCGTTTCTGGATGGGTGAAAGGTGGGATTTTTAGCACGTGGGAGTTTACAGTCTGAAATATATCCCTCAACGCCTCAAACTCCCCCTCACCTGCCGTAACTGGCCGCCTCATCCGGCCAGCGACGATGCTTCTCCGCCCTTCATTGATCTAGGGAAGAAGGCTTCCCCCACCGAGCCTTTATTTCCACCCCCCTTCGCCCTCTCCTCCGTGCGGTCTGTTTCCGTGGCCTTGCCTTTTGATGGCATTTGTCGGAGCGCTTACCGTGTGCCTGGCACCGTACCGGGGTAGGTAGAAGCCAGTCAGGTTGGACAGAGTCCCTGTTCCACGTGGGGCTGGCGGCCGTGATCCCCGTCCGTCAGGACGAGGTAACCGAGGCACAGAGGTCCCCGGCGGACGAGTGACTTGCGGGCCTGCCCTCTGTCCGCAACAGCTCTGCGTGTGGTAAGCCCTCAGTAAATATCGAGTGGCTGGCTGTGGGTAGAGGCGAATAGATGTGGAGAAGCAGCATGGCCTAGCGGAGAGCTCAATAAAGCGCTCGGTAAATACGACTGAAGGAAAGGGAGAGGACGGGCCTGGGCGCCCGAAGGCTTTAAATCCTAATCGCGGTTCTGCCTTTGGCTTGCGGTGCGACCTGGGGCCTAAATATTAGTTTGGAAGGCAGGGGGAGGAAATACTCTCAAACATTCTGCGCTTCCAGACCCTCCTGCCCATAAAATGCGGACGTGATCGCTTCTTCAAGACCCGGGGAAACTCCCAGTGCCCTCCCCGATAGGGGCGTCCTTGTATTTCCGGCTGTCGCTCTTAAGTTACGTGATGCGGGAATGGAGTGTGTGCCGTCCGATGTGATCCTCGTATGAGAGTTCACGTGCAGCCTTCTGAAGAACGGGCTCCTTTACCGCGATGGGCGTCCACCGTCCGGTCTCCTGGCCTGGTTCTAGTAAAATCGCTTGACGATTGCTTCCTCGGTCGGCGTAATTCCTAGGTTGTACGGTGCCCCGCGAGGCCTTAGCGGTCGCTTTTCGGACGCGAGTTGTTCCGCTGAATTTTTCCACGGGAAGGATTTGGCAACCGCTGAATCGCATCCCGGTCTGGTCTCGCCCTTGACTTTTGCCCACCAGGTTCGCTTCCTCTCGGACCTCGTGAACTGTCACGTGATAGCTGCCCCGTCGATGGTCGCCATGTTCGAGAACTTCGTGAACGTGACTCAGGAGGAAGATGTGCCTCAGGTAAACGTGACCTTTGCTCCCGGTCGTCCTTGGGGAAATTTTGCACTTCTAAAGTTCGTCCCCTGAGGCAGCCCCTCCGCTCATCCGAACGGTTTCAGGTATCGCAGTTACTGGGGTAGAGCGCGTTAATTTCCGGGCCAGCGTTTGACAGCTGTGGGTTCTAGAGGAGTTCGCAATCGAAGGGATTTATCGTCGGGTTAGAGTCTGAGAATACATTGGAATACGACGGAAGGAAGTTGTTGTGAATAAACCCACAATTGTGCAAAGGTTCATAGGATAGATGTGGGTATCGTTACTATTTAAGCGCTTACTATGTGGCGGACACTGTACTAAGCGCCGGGGCGGATACAGGCAGATGGGGTTGGCTACGGTCCCCGTCCAACATGGGGCTCCCAGTCTCCATCCCCATTTTGCAGGTGAGATGACGGAGGCACGGGGAAGGGTGCTGAGATGGCAGGGGCTGAGACCGCGCGGTGGGTCGGCCGCCGTTAGAGAAGAGCCCGGGCCGGGCAGGCGGAGGTCATGGGTTCGAATCCCGGCTCTGCCGCTTGGCAGCTGTGGGACTGTGGGCCAGTCGCTTCTCTGGGCCTCGGTTCCCTCATCTGTAAAATGGGGTTGAAAGGCGGGAGCCTCACATGGGACAACCCGATTACCCCGAATCTCCCCCAGCGCTTAGAACGGTGCTCTGCACGTAGTAAGCGCTTCACAAGTACCAACGTTGTTATTATTCTAAAGCCCGTGGGCTCTGGGCAATAACTCAGGTTGCCCGGGGGCTAAAAATCTGCCCCCGATTTAATTCGGATGAGTTGGCTTTAAGGTGGGGCGCGTAGGTTTAGAAACCGGCACGAGCGATTTCGGCTCTCTTTGTACTCGCTCATCATAGGTGCGACGCGACTGGTACGTCTTCGCTTTTCTGTCGTCTCTGCCCTGGGTCGGGAAGGAACTGTACGAGAAGAAAGACGCCGAGATGGACCGCATATTCTCCAGTATCGAAGGCTACCTGAAGTAAGGATGTAACGCCTAGCGGTCGCCGTCTTGGCTTCGGAGGGCGGAAGTGACTTGTCGGTCTTCCATCGCTCACCCGAATTACAATTTTCTCCGGCAGCTTTTTTTCAAGATCGACTCCCTTCTCAATCCTTCGCCCGTGTATTCAGTTTCTTGGCGACTAGCGGGGACCTCCCAATATCTCTTACGGATTTCGTTGCTCCTCTGTCTAGTAGCAAACGTTTACAAAGTCACCCTGCTTTCCGTTAAGATCTGGCGATCGGTTAAAGTGCCCTGTTAGGAGTTCGGCTCTCTGTAGCTAGAATCAATAAAATGCCGCGGATCGGTGGATTAAAATTCTCCCCCTTCCCCCCTTTAGGCGGCGACAAAAGACTCACGTCCCTATGTTGCAAGTATGGACTGCCGATAAACCGCATCCACAAGAAGAGGTAAGTGTTGCCCGCTTTTATAGGCGACCGTGGGCGGGGGAGACGGATTCGGGACCGCCACCCAACGGTCCTGTGACGGTAAAATCACGATTTGCGTTTCCCTCCGCTTGGGTCAAGCCCCGGGGGTCAGCGAGAAGAGAACTCGCAGCGAGACCCCTGTCCTGAAAGGCTCGCTCCGGGCCCTCCTGTGTCGGCGGTGAAGTCCGATTTCTGTTTTAGAGATAAAGCGTCTCGCAATATTTACGACCCGGGTATCGAGGGACTGACGTAACGAGTGAGAAACGGGGAGCGAAATATTCGTTTCGTCCTGAGAGCTGAGCCAGTTGCAGGAAGGGGACGGCTTAAATACCGTGAAACGTCGGTTTTTATTCCGTAGCGCCTGGCCGCCTGTACGGTCCGTGACTTTTGAAGCCCTTTACGGGCAAGGATTATACGCTCTCTGCCTCTGTACTGTCCCGAGGGTACAGTGCTCAGTACGCAATAGCCGCTCGATAAATGTTTTCGACTGGCTGACATTCTGAAGTGCTCTTCATAGAGCAGCCAAGAACGTAAAGAAAACGGACAATGTCCTTTGAAGTTACAGTCGCGCCGTTGCCGTCTCGTCTAAGAACATGGAAAGAGCGCGGGCTTGGGAGTCGGGGGTCACGGGTTCGAATCCCGGCTCCGCCGCTAATCAACTGTGTGACCTTGGGCAAGTCCCTTCACTTCTCTGGGCCTCGGTTCCCTCATCTGGCAAACGGGGATGAAGACCGTGAGCCTCACGTGGGACGACCAGGTCACCTTGTATCCCCCAGCGCTTAGAACGGTGCTCTGCACGTAGCGAGCGCTTACCGAATGCCACAGTTTACCGTCCTAAACCTCCACTTAGATGACCCCCTCTTCCAGGAGGGGGGTAGAAGTTGGAACTGATTCATCGTGCGGCCAGATCTGCTGACTTACAGGACAGCCTACGCTTTCGGCAAACTTCCTGGGTCGTTTTGCTTCCTGTGCTTTTTGCGTCTTAGTACGCTCTGATTTTAACCTTTTCCGCTAGTGTGTTTTTGGAGCGGGGGACCCTGAAGAGCTCTCTCTCACCCCCTCCCTCCCTCCCTCCCCCCCCCCCCCCCCCCCCCCCCTCTCTCTCCAGTATTTAGATTGCCTGTGGGCCCAGATTCAGAAGTTGAAAAAGGATCGCTGGCAGGAACGGCACATCCTCAGACCGTATCTGGCCTTCGACAGCATCCTGTGCGAGGCCTTGCAGCATAACTTGCCTCCCTTCACCCCGCCTCCTCACACCGAGGACTCCACGTACCCAATGCCAAGGGTCATTTTTAGAATGTTTGACTACACGGATGATCCCGAGGTAGGTGTCCGACGGGCCGTGCCCGCTAGGCATCGGTCACGGCCCCCACGCCTGGACCGGGCGATGTCACCGAGAGGGTGAAGGCCTACCTTTCGGTGAGCGGGGGACCGCAAGAGAAATGTCGTGATCCCCTCCCAGGGTGCGCGCGCACGGCCTCTTGGGCCGTACGTTTGCCGAGGCGGTCTTCTTCCCCTTTTGGCGTTTCGTCCCTCGGTCCTCTTGGTGCTCTCGCTCAAAAAGAACCGCCCCAGCCCGGGTGTCTAGCTGCCGTCGGGTGTGCGAAGTTGAGTTTCCGTAGCTTTGAAGAGGGTCACCGGCCCCCCCGCGCCTCCCCCCGTGTTTCATCACCCCTCTTTGGCTTGCTTAAACGGCGACTCTCTGCACGTCCCACGGTCGACCGTTTTCCTCGCCTCTCTCACCCGGCAAGGCCGTGTTCCGTGTTACCAGATGGACCTGTCCCGGGACATCACCGTGATCTTGTCTTGGGTCTAGCCCACGGCTGATGTGGACAGGACGGCCGAAGGAGTAGGATTTTGAGTTCGGGAGGCAGCCGGGGCCTCTCGATTCGAGGGGAGGTAGAACGGTGCCGTCGTTCAGTAGAGAGACAATAGAAGCGTACCGGGAAGACCTGCCTTCCAGTAGTCGTCCGAGCTTCCTAGTTGGACGTAAAAAGGTTCAAATCGGAAAGCCGGCCCCGTGAAGGGCCCTGAATGTAACGGAGCAGAGCTATTCCAGCCCACCCCGAGAACTAACCAAACCGATCCGGGCCGGCGGCGTTGCTGATTCAACTCAGAAGCACCGCTCAGAGCTGATGGCTCTGCTTTCTCCCCGTCTCCTTTCACAAGTCTGATGGAATACGATTGGGCGGTAAAACCCGAATCGAATCGTGCAGAGCACCGGGGGAGAAAAGCTGGAAATTTGCAGAAATTATTTCCCGGCCTCCTTCGCCCGGGCTGCCCAGCCTATACTGTAAAGATTGTAAATTAAATAAAATGCGCATTCGGGCCCCGAACGTATTTTTGCTGGCTCCAGCTACCTCCGAGTGATTTCTAGCCAGATGCGCCTCATTTCCATCGATAAGATGAGCGGGTTCGCCGTCCGTGGCTTCTCGATTCCTTCGGGACTCTTTGCTGAGCTTCGTGTTCCTCTAATTTATCTTTTCCGACTGACGGTGACGCTAGGCTACTGGAAATTCTTTGCCTAGAATACAGAATATGCCCAGGGGGTAATGACATTGAGAAATGACCGATCCGGGAAGCGGTGAGGGTGTAGATTAAAAAAAAAATATATATATATATATAATAGGATTATCCATTATAATAACTATTTCTCTTTCAGGGACCCGTCATGCCGGGGAGTCATTCCGTTGAGAGATTTGTAATCGAAGAAAATCTTCACTGTATCATCAAATCCCACTGGAAGGAAAGGAAGACTTGGTAAGCAAAGCGTTTTAGGGCTCTCGCCAGAGCGATGGAAATGGAACTAGCATCAGTTAGAGGAATTGGTAATGTTGTTAGGAGAGGTGATTTTTACTCCCGTGCCCTGCTAATTAATGTCTCTGGGGCAAGTTCCTTATATTGTTACATTTCTCGAATCCCGTATCGGCAAGTTAACCGCTTAAGGATCCATAGAATGCCGGGTGCGTACGTCAGATGCGGGATTTCCTTCTCGGATATTTGCCTCCTACCTTCTCTTTTAACGAAGAGTGTTTTGAAAGGCTGGTGAATCGGCGTAATATTCTTTAATGTCCTTCTCGTCGTCCAAGCGACCCTTTAGGTGTTTGCCCCGGTTTTCGTGTATTCGTTCTCCCCGTCCTCGGTGAATACGTTTTGCTGTACCGAACGTGGATTCTAGTAAAATGGAGTGAGATAATTTTAAATGGGTCCAGAATACAGCAGGGTTTGGGATACGCTTTAATCTTTCCTGTGTGGCGGATTTCTTTTCTCGTCTCCCAGAGATCTGAATGTTCTCTCAAAGATTTTCCCACAGGGACCTGGGATGAAGAGGGCGGTTTAGGGAAAGCGATTGAAATAGATCATTTTTCCAAAAATTTTCCTTTATTCTAGATATTCACGGGGAGACCTCTGATTTAAGGTTTCGTTGATCCCGTTTTTTCCTTGCTTCCTGAAGTCAGTTACTGCTCGCTCTGTCGTCGTCAGATTGGGTATTTAAATCCTCGATTTATTTTGTATTTTTATTTCTTTTAACCCTAGTGCTGCGCAGCTAGTCAGCTATCCTGGAAAGAACAAGATTCCCTTGAACTACCACATAGTTGAGGTATGCGTTTTCTGAGGAGATGATCTCGCAAAGGCTTCCCTCCCCGATCATTTAAGGAGCGGGAGCTGCTGGCCGTCAGCTCTCCGACATCCAGAGCGCCGCACTGTTCAGAGTAACCACTCAGTAAATCCTCCCGAGTGGCTCCCCCCACCCAACTCCTCTGTATCGTCCACGCCCTTGGTTTCTCTCTCTCTCTCCATCCCGTTGCTGGCCTTCTGGTCCTCTCGCTAGCCAGGAAAAAGGAGAGGAACGGATTCGCCTCTTGTCGGTTGCGGTTCCGTTGCCGTGGGCCGGGAGCGCGTCTGCCGACTCGGTTAGACCGTACTCTCCTAGGCACTTCACCGCCGGGAACGCTCGGGAAGTGCGATCGGTCGGCTGATGGGTCGATCTGGGTCTGAGCACGGAGAAGTGGGATGGAGGGTCGAGGAATCATCTCAGTGTATTCGGGGTGACCGCTCTCGTGTACGACGACGATGGCGTTTGTTAAGCGCTCACTATGTGCCGAGCACTGTTCTACGCGCTGGGGGATACGAGGTCATCAGGTTGTCCCCCGTGGGGCTCACGGTCTCGATCCCCATTTTCCAGATGAGGTAAGTGAGGCCCCGAGAGGCGAAGTCACCTGCCCGGAGTCGCGCCGCTGCCAAGCGGCGGAGCCGGGACTCGAACCCCGGACTCCCCAGCCCGGGCTCTTGCCGCGGAGCCCCGCCGCCGGGGAGGAAAACAGTGACGTTTCCAACCGAAACGTCCGAAAGAGGGACGGCGCGTCACGCCGGAAGATCCTTGTAGACGGCGCAGGGTTAGATTTTAGAAGTATGAAGTGAGCTCTCACGGAAAACTCTTTATTTTTCAGGTGATATTCGCTGAGCTGTTTCAGCTTCCGGTTCCTCCTCACATCGATGTTATGTATACAACTCTTCTCATTGAACTGTGTAAACTTCAGCCCGGCTCTCTACCCCAAGTTGTATCCTCTTCCTCGATTTCAGTGTGTTTGGTCTCTGGGAATTCAGCCCTTGCCGGCTTTTCGTGGAGTCTCCTCCGAAATGTCTTGGTTCCCGACACCGCCGTGTCTCTTCAAAGAAAGAATCGACTGTCTCGTGGTGGATCTACCAATGGGAGGGTTGGGTGGTCTTCATCCAGGTCACCATTCATTCATTCATTCAATAGTATGTATTGAGCGCTTACTATGTGCAGAGCACTGTACTAAGCGCTTGGAATGTACAAATGGGCAACAGATAGAGACAGCCCCTGCCCTCTGACGGGTTTACAGTCTAATCATTGTACAGAGCAGAGAGGATAAGAAATGGAGACGTTTAGTCCTTTTGAAGCCAAGATAGTAATAATAATTTGGTATTTGTTAAGCGCTTAGTATGTACAGAGCACTGTTCTAAGCGCTGGGGTAGATAACAGGATAATCAGGTTGTCCCACGTGAGGCTCACAGTCTTCATCCCCATTTTACAGATGAGGTAACTGAGGCACAGAGAAGTTAAGTGACTTGCCCACAGTGACACAGCTGACAAGTGGCAGAGGCGGAATTCGAACCCATGACCTCTGACTCCCAAACCCGGGCTCTTTCCACTGAGCCACGCTGCTTCCCTAAAGCTTATATTACAGCTTAGCCGTATCAGTCGGGCTTCTTTGTTCTAAAGATCCCCAGGGAGAGAGATTCCCCCAACTCCGCAACTCATTCTGGTATGTCACGGTCGCTTTTCGGTCTCTGCCCAAGAATTCTGCTCGTGAAAAAATGCACATTTCCTCAAGGAGCCAGAAAACCCATTTCCGTCACGTCCCTTTCACTGTACGGTCAGGTCTAGACCGGGGGAGTCACGGTCCTGACGACTTAACGCGAAATCTTATTTTAGTCCGCGTGCCTCGACCGGGGCCGAGCGCTTGCCTGCGAATGTTCCTTCCAGCGGCGCCTCTGCGACGCGTAGGCAGAGCATCCGTTGCGGCAGAACTGAGAGAAGAGCGGGCCCTCGACGTTTGCGTATTTTTTATGGGGGGGTGCGGTCGGCTGGACCCGTCCTCGGGTCCCGCCCTCGACCCCGGGCTCCGCCCCGCCTCCCCCGGCGCTGGCGAGCCTCCCCGCCCTCCCGGACAGTGCTCTGCACATCGTAAGCGCTCAACGAATACTGTTGCCCGGAGGGGCCCGGGTGGCCGTGGCTTGTGGGAGTCTCTTTCCGAGCCGTCAAGCGCGGGCGATACATTCAGCTTCTCCTCACTTGCGGCGAATCTCCCGTGAATCGCGAGAGCTGGAAACCGCCGTTCCTCTTTCGTAGCGACCCCACTTTCCGGGGAAAAAGTAATTGGGTCCCCAGCGGCTCCAGCCCCACGTCAATCTTTGGGCACTTGGCTAGACCAGCCCCACAGCCCTTTATCTGCTGTTTCCCCCGCTCTGTAGTGCCTTTTAATGTCTCCCCCTCCGCCCCCCGACTAGACTCTGAGATCCTTGAGGGCGGGAGTTGTGTCTACCAAGCGCTTGGTAGAGCGTTCTTCACGTGGCAAGCGCTCGATTCTGTCGATCGGTGCCTTCCACGCACCTACGGCATCCCTCCCGGATCCCTACGTCGCACCTACGGCATCCCTCCCGGACACGCGTCACACCCATAAATAAGCATCGGCACCACGGCGTAAAATAGACCCTCCCCCTAAAGACACGTCTACGCGCCCACGTCCGTGGGCTCGGCTCCCGTCCTTGAACGACCAGACAGACCTCCGCCTCTGCACGTGGTCGTAATTGTGTTTAAGCGCTTACGATGGGCTCAGCGCCGGGGCAGATAGAAGGTAATCGGGTTGGACCCGATCCCTGTCCCACGTCGGGCCCCCTGGCTCCATCCCCGTTCCCAGATGAGGTAGCTGAGGCAGGGAGAAGGGAAGGGACTTGGCCCGGGGTCGCCCGGCAGGCGAGCGGCGGAACCCGGGTCCCTCTGACTCCCCGGCCCTTCCTCCGTCCATGAAGCCGCGGCGCTTCTCGTCTGTGCGGGGGCCCAGGTGCCCCTCCCGACGAAGACCTCAAGTTGGAAGACGTGCCTCGAGAAGGGCGCGCAGGATAGACGCATCAAGACTGGGTCGTCCCCCCCCCCCCCCCTTTTTTCCTCTCTTCTGTTCCCATCATCCGGAAGAGGTGAGGGAGGAGATGCACCTGTCAATATTTTCCTTAACTATAAATTCGCAGCTGGCCCAAGCAACTGAAATGTTGTACATGCGTTTGGATACGATGAACACCACGTGCATAGACCGGTAATCGTGGCGTGAAAAATGTTTGCGTGTGTCTTTCTGCTTGTCCTTTTCGGCAGTAGTCACCACTTCTCTGCGGCTTAGATGATGCTTTGAGTACAAAATGGCGGTAGAGACGGTTCGGCTTTTTCTCTTTCATTAAAAGGATCAGACCGATGGGAAGAGAGGTGTCAAAATAAGGATGCATTCTCATCCCCTCCCCGTTTCTCCCTTCAGTCCCTTTTTGCACTTACTGATGATACTTCCCCCCCCTTTTTTGTGTTTTGTTCCTGCGGCTTTCATCCTCTTTGCCTCCTTCCCTTGCGTTTTTCTTGTCTTAGCGGTTTCCTTCCGCCCTTTTCCTCTGGGGTATCTTTCTCTCGTCCTGCTTCCACGTGAAGTGGTGTGTACTTTGTAGTAAATATGAAATGCGGTCTGAATCGATGCCCGCTTACACCCGCTAAAGTACCGTCGCTCTTCTAAAGACAGAATCAGATAAAAGAGATTGATTTGGTGTAACCTATTGTGTGGCCTAATTGTGTCTTTCTAAATTTTAGACTTTTTTGCTTCCTCCCCCAGACTGTAATGAGCTTGTGGCAGGGAATGTGTCTACCACCTCTGTTGTTTTGTACTCTCCCAAGTGCTTAGCGCAGGTCCTCTCCACAGAGTAAGCGCTCAGTGAGTACAGTTGATTCCTTAGTTTATTGTTCTCTCTTGTAACTGAGGACTGTAAGCACTTGTATCTAAGTGCTTAGTATGTACCCAGCCTGGACTTAAGCAATGGGGCAGGTACAGAAAAGGCATAAAACCTTACAAGCACTTCACCCACTCGGTCTGAATTTTCAGGCGACGTTGACGTAATTGCCCCGATGTCATCAATATCCTTGTTTGCCGGTGTGTGTGTTTAGAAAAATGGCCGTGGATTGCTTCCCTACCGCTCTTCCTCTGTTTCCAAGTTTGTGTAGCTAAAACGAAGGTTTCTGCGGAGTAGTCCTTGCCCTTTTCCATTGCTCAAATCTTCCATCTCCTTAAAAAAAAAAAAAAAAACGCTCAGGAAGGCATCCCCTCAAATAATAATAATAATAATAATGTTGGTATTTGTTAAGCGCTTACTATGTGCCGAGCACTGTTCTAAGCGCTGGGGTAGACACAGGGGAATCAGGTTGTCCCACGTGGGGCTCACAGTCTTAATCCCCATTTACAGATGAGGGAACTGAGGCACAGAGAAGTTAAGTGACTTGCCCACAGTCACACAGCTGACAAGTGGCAGAGCTGGGATTCGAACTCATGAGCCCTGACTCCAAAGCCCGTGCTCTTTTCCACTGCGCCACGCTGCTTCCCCAGCGTGGAATTGGGGATTATTTCCCCAAATATCGATCGTGGGTTGGTTGACCGTTATATAAGGGGGCCCCTCGTGCCGGTAAAATTCCAGCGGTAAGGGGACAGGCACGTGAATTATTCAGTTCACCTGAATCGAAGCCATGGTTTTCAGCAATACCCAGGGAGGGCCTCCTTTTACGAGGCAGGGTTTCAACTGGTTAACTGAGGTCGTCCTCAACGCCGACTCTATCTTTGAGCCCAGATGATTGAGAGTGTAAATTTAGGGAGCCGTCTTGGAACGGGAGGGATTTGAGGAGAGAGAGGAGTCGATGGTTTGGGGTTCTAGGGGCGGGGACGGGTCTAGATCAGTTGTTTTTGCAGGGGGGAGCAAGAAACGGAGGAAATGGGACAATTCGGCGAAAGCGCGGGGGGGATTGATGTTGCTGTTAGACGAGGAGGCGGTTATAGCGATATCTGTCTATAATACATTCCTACGTAATAAGCTTCCTAATGCGTGGACATCGGGTTGACTGTTGTTTTGGCTTCTGGGCTAATTGTGTAAATTGCGTCGCTTGGTTTTCAGATTCATCAATTGGTTTTCTCACCACCTGAGCAACTTTCAGTTCCGCTGGAGCTGGGAAGACTGGTGAGTGTTTCCGCAACCCTCTTTGTGAGTCTCCTCTAGCCCAAAAGTGCTGATGACCTCAGAGGTATTAAAAGAACGAATGTGCGTTGTTGACAGCGTTTGCCACGTCTCTCGGAACGGTTTTACGGTTTACTGACCGTTCGAATCGACTGACCGGCGTGTCGGGGCCGGGTGAGAGAAGAAAAAGGGGCCAACTATTAAAACGTTCTGAACGCTCTCTATAGGTCAGATTGTCTTGCTCAGGATCTCGAAAATCCGAAGCCAAAGTTCGTCAGAGAAGTATTGGAAAAATGTATGAGGTGAGTGTCGCTGCGGGTTTCTCCGTGCCGTTTTGAGGTCTGGAAGCTGTTAAGTGGGATTCTTTATCTCCGGGAAGTGGATCAGACATTACCGTGCTGTGATGGGAATTTCCAAACTAAATACTTAAGGCGGGCACTTTTTAGGAAGCGTCCTTTAAAACGGAGTGCCTTAGGTGGAAAGGAAAATGCCTGGTTTTTGCACTGGATTGAACCCGTTAGAGAGGCTATCCCGTGAAGTTAGTCGTGGATTTTTTTTTTTTTTTTAAGATTCGGTACGCTAAGGGCTCGGTGTAAAATGGTGCTTCACCACTGTACCGGACAAGATGCCCACTCCGTGTTTCCTATTTAAAAATGTGTTTGGAAACTGTCCTTCACTAATTTGCTGTCCGACTCGGGGAAAAAAGAATTCCTCTGTAGATGGCACGGAGTAATTCCAGCGCACGGCAGACTCATCCGGGCGGATGGACTGCCGGAATACCAGGCTTGTTGAGAATTCAGTAGAACCACTGCCAGTGGGCACGAGGTGAAGGGAGCGGAGGGGTTCCACGTAACGTACTGCCGTCGGTCCGTTTGGTTTGTAGCTTGGGACGGAGCAGCGGGATATAAAACTCTTAACGGCGGCAGAACGCGGTCGCGCTTTGCGTACCCTGGTTTTCGAGGATTGTTAGACGGCTCTCGCGGTCGCTCCCCGTTTTAAATATCAGATTCTCAGCGTCGCTTTTCGTTCGTAACATATATGACGTTGATGTCTCGATGGTGCATTCAGAGGAAACAATCGGAAATGGAACCATTCTCCTAATGCTACTTTTTCTGTGGTGTCGTAGGCTCTCCTACCATCAGCGCATATTAGACATTGTTCCGTCTACATTTTCTACTCTGAGTCCTGCAAACCCAACCTGCATTTACAAATATGGAGACGAGAGTAGCAGTGAGTACACCCTTTAATAATAAGATCGGATTTCAACTGATTACTTGGAACCCAAAAACCTCCTATCTACTCACCAGGGTCACTTTTTTAGATTTCATTTTGTCACTCGGTCCATATCCCCCCCCCCCCCCCCCCCCCCGTCGTTTTGATACCTTACCCGGTTTTTCCGAACCGTGAGGGTCTTCCTCGAAATGGCCACGTAAACCCCTCAGTCTCGGATGAGGCCATTGGCTGGGTAAATGAGTCCGTCGTGGTCTTTTCTTTGATTAGGATGGACATTTATTCAGCTCTCAGTATATATACACACCGTGTGACTTATTAAATGCTATTCAGCTCTTAACGGTGCCTGTCCTTTACTCATTTTCGGTGCCTCCCGTGAGGCGAGTAGTCCTGCCCTTTTCCCTTCCCGTCTTCCCTCTAGGTCCTCTAGACCCGTAAGCCCACCGTGGGCGGGGACCGTGTTTACGAGCTCTGTTGTACCGCACTCTCCCAAGTGCTTAATGCACCTCTCCGCGCGCACAGTGAGCGCTCGGGATATACCGATGATTGATTGATTCATTCCTCTTCCTCCCGTCTTGTGTTCCTCTTCTGTTGGCCCGTCTGCTCTCCCTCTTTCCTTCGACCCGCCTAATGATTGTGGTGATGGTCACAGAGCTTACCGAGTGCCACACGCCCTTCGGAGCACTAGGGTCCTCAGCAAAGGCAGTCGCCGTGGATCCCGTTCCCCGTGGGGCTCGCGGTCCCGATCCCCGTTTTGCAGACGAGGTCACTGAGAAGCGAAGCGACTAGCCCGAGGTCGCGGAGCCGGGAATAGAACCCGGGTCTCCCTGGTCCCCGGGCCCCTGGTCTTCCCACTAGGCCACGCCGCGTCTCTCCTCCTCCCTCCCCGTCTCGGTATCTCGTCTCTACTTCCGCAGTATGGAAGTGCTTCTTCCACTCACCGTTCTGTCGCCGTCCTGGTCTTCCTTTATCACGTTCTTTGGTCGTCTTGTCATTTTCTGGGGGCCCGTCTCCTCACTGTGACTTCTCCTTTGTCCCCCCCCGTCACTGCCTGCATGTGACCCTCTTGCCTGTCCTTGCCACCGTTTATCCTTTCTCCCTATCAAGGCTCCCTTACCCCCTTTGCCTGCCTGCCTCGGGGCTCAGATAACTCTCCTTGTTCCTTTTCACCCTCTCCCCCCCCCCCCCATCTCACATATCTCTCTCCCTCTCAGTAACGATGTTGGTATCCGTTAAGCGCTTACTATGTGCGGGGCACCGTTCTAAGCGCTGGGGGAGATACAGGGTCATCCGGTCGTCCCACATGAGGCTCACAGTCTTCATCCCCATTTGACAGAGGAGGGAACTGAGGCCCGGCGAAGTGACCTGCCCACAGGCCGAGCCGGGATTCGAACCCGTGACCTCCAACTCCCGAGCCCGGGCTCTTTCCACTGAGCCACGATATGTCAGGACTTCATTTTCGTTGCTTCTGGCCCGCCCCCAGCCCCGTCTCCTCGTCCCTCTCAGGCCTCCAGATGTTGCTTGGAACCGATTTCTGTGAACGTCTCTCGAACTCATGTTTTCTTTTGTGTTTTTTTTTTTTCTCCCCCCGGCCCGTGATTAGATTCTCTCCCTGGTCATTCTGTCGCCCTCTGTTTAGCCGTTGCCTTTAAAAGCAAGGCGACTAACGATGAAATCTTCAGCATTTTAAAAGACGTGCCGAATCCCAATCAGGATGATGATGATGGTAAGGAATTCTCCTAATTAGAAGAGAAGAATGCTTGAGATTGGGCTCTTTAGGTGAGCAGACGCCTTTTCACGGTTTTCAAGGATGCAGCGTGCATTCTGCTAACGCTTCGACTAGGCCTAGCGGTTCCCATCTGTCCCCTCGTCTGTCCCGTGGCATCTCTAGAGTAGGGCCGAATAAAACAGCGTCGCGGGTATCCGGCGCGCTACCCCACGTAGAGACTCTCGTGACGCACGGCTTCCTCCTCGAAACCCTGAGCGCTTCAGTTAGGTGAAGGAGTTGGTTGCGTGGAAAGAGCAGGCGGCTCGGGGGGCGGGCGCTGATGCGAGATCTGTGCCCTTGGGGAAATGGCCGGTATCGAGGATCTGGAAATCCGGGGCCGAAAGGATCGGTACGGGTGAGGTTGCCGACTTGGGACCGAGGATTTCGACGCTAGCCGGTTCTTCCGAAAGAGGACCGCTTCTCCGCTCACTTTCCTCACGTTGGTGTTCGGTACGAGGGTTAGATGTGGTCGGCGAGGTGACCCGGGCCATCGCCGGCCGAAGCGTAGGGCTTTTCGTGGGTCTCCGGGCCTTGGAAATGCGGGATGTACTTACCCTTTTGCCGTGTGACATTTTTCAGATGAAGGATTCAGCTTTAACCCCTTGAAAATCGAGGTCTTTGTACAGACTCTGCTTCACTTGGCAGCCAAGTCCTTCAGCCATTCCTTCAGTGCTCTTGCAAAGTAAGTTCAAGAAATCTCTTGGGCGTGACCAGCTTTCGCTTTCTCGTTGCACGGGGTCGGGGTTACGGGCGTCGAGGGGCCCCCTGCTTCTGTCCCCTCCAGGTTAACGTGCAGTCTGAGGTCGTGAAGGGGTCTGGGCTTGCCCGCTAGGTGCGTAAACTGGTGTGGCTGATTTTCAGGAGCCGTGAGGGTGCTTCCCCGTTCCCACGTACAGGTTCCAGAACGGGATCGTGTGGGTTATCTCCCCGTGGGCCAGAGAGGCCCGGCGTCTGCCGTGCCGGCGGCATTCTCAAAGTTGCAGAACCCCGCCGTGCGGCGCTTCGAAAATCAGCGCCGCTCGCCCGTCACCTCTTGGTAAAAGGGTGAGGAGGGCAGGGCCGCCACTGAAGATGCCACGAGGGGGTGCGTTAAACGATTGCGGGCCTGCTGAAGACACCCATACTGGTCTCAGTTTAGATAGACGCCGGAGGTTAGTCCCCGGCGGTGCTTCCCGTTCGTGGAAAGTGTTTGCCGATCACCGCTGTAAGGTTTCCTCCCTTGCTCCAACCCCTTTTTCACTAGGTTGCTGTTGACTGCAGCTGGCCCAAACAAGCGAAATCCCCGGTCGCCAAACAGGTGACTTTGATCTTCGGGAACGTTGCCCTCAAGCACCTAGGACAACTGAAGTTAAGCGTGTAGCGACTTTATTAATATATAGCAGTTCGTACACGCCGAGAAAGTAATAATCTTCCTTCCAGTTGCAGCCCCCTCCCGTGGCACCGACCGCAGCGCCCCGAAATCTGAAAAGCCTAGTAGTTGTCGAGACAAGCCAGATTTTTTGGGCCGATGGCTTCGGGAGGAGAGTCCTCATTTGCCTTAAGCAGGCTTAAGCAGGATGCCTTCCGTATTTTTCCTGCTTGCTGGAGGAGTTAACCTAAAATTATTTACTTAACCATGGGGGTGGCATTTTGGGCATCGTACATTTCGGCTCCCCCCCCCCCCCCCCCCGGTACCCAGGCGTCAGCAGCGAAGTAGTCCCGGAATCGATCGGGACGTAGCAGAGAGTAGTCCGGACGTGTCGGGAGGGATTAGCCGAATAAAAAGACCGGGAAATTAAAATGCACACGAGTGCCAAGGCCGAGCTTTTGGAGGCTGCGGACAGGGTGGTCTAAATCAGGAAAGGCTTCCCGGAGGAGGTGGGTCCCGAGGAGGGGGAGAGCGGCGGGTTGGCCGATCTGGGGACCAGAGGGAGCGGGGAGGAGCTTCGGGCCGGCGGAGCAGGGGGTGTGTGATCTGCAGCGGAGCCAGCGTGTGGCACGAGGAAGTCTGGTGGAGAGCCGCGAAGCCAACGGGGAGGGGGTTCGGGCTTGGCGCAGAGAGAACTGGGCAGTGGCCGGATATCTGGGGGGAGTGGAGAGGCGCACGCTGAGGGAAAACGGCCGGGACGGCGGAGGGAGGCCCGGAGGGCCCGGGGTGGGAGGCGGGGAGACTTGCACGGAGGCCGCCGGAGGAGGCGAAACTGTGAGCGGACAAGAGGGGGAAGCGCCTGGGTGGAGAAGAAGGGGGTGAACCGGTGGAAACCCGCGAGATTCAGCAGTCGGGCGGACGGGGAGAGCCAAAGGCACGAGTTAATGATGGGACCGAAGGGGCCGGCTCCTGGGCCGGGGCAGGTGGCGACGACCGGGGCGCGAAGGCCTCGGAAGGGGAGAATTGGGTGAAAACTGCATCATGTTCTAATTATCCAGCGAATGCGCGGTCGTGGTTTGAACCCGTCGGTCCCCCTTCCGAAGAAGCTACCTACAGAAGTCTCTTCGGTTCGCATGCTCGCTGTCAAATCCCCCCGAAAACGGTCTGCTCAGTTAACCGGATGGGGTTAATTTTAGGGCGTCCGTCGAGCGGTGATGCCCAGAACGAGCCGTCGATAGGAGCGGTGTGGAAGAGCCCGGGCCTGGGAGTCGGGACGTGGGTTGGTTCCCGTCGCGGCTCCGCCGCGACTACTAAAGACACCCTAAAATTTACATACTTTTACTTATATATATATATACATATATACATATATAATCTCAGCACCACCATCAAAATGTGTTTAACCCTAAAATTTACATTTATATATATATATATATATATTTATATATGTATAATCTCGGCGCCACCCTAAATACAACCATCACAATGTGTTTAGCCAACTAAACGTTGTTAGTTTTAGGTTGATTTTACTGTCAGAGACTCGCCTGATGGTCGTCATCACCTTTTCCCTAAGATGCACCCCGAGGGCGTGGCGCCGGGTGCATCCTGCGCGTCCAATTTCCGTCGCGCGAAAGAGGTGCTCTGCCACCCCTTACGCGGCCACTAACTGATATCTGTATTTATTACAAGGTTTCACGAAGTCTTCAAAACCCTTGCTGAAAGCGATGAGGGAAAATTGCATGTTCTCAGAGTTATGTTTGAGGTCTGGAGGAATCATCCACAGGTAAGATCGCTCTCAGAAGTCTCAGGGCTCTAGATGTGGCGTCTCTTTCCGGACCGTTGATTTAAATACCCGCACGGGCTCGGGCCCTGCGCGGTAGGCGCTGCCTGTAGATTTCCCCAGTGGTCAGGGCTGTGGAACTTGTAGTGTGAAGCTCCCGAGGAGCAGCGCCGGCGTCTTTTGATTGTCCTGTTCAGCCTGTAGTGCCTTGCTATATTTCAGTGTGACAGAGGGACCTCAAGGATGTTCGGATCCCGGCAGCCATGCGCGGAACAGGAGTTACGGGCGGACCGCCGTGCGCTACGTTCCCAACCCTCACACTGACCGCTTCCGCTGTGTCCAAAGCGGCCTCCGAACGGCCGCGGTAGCCGCGGGCTCGTCGGCCCGAGACCGAGGGCCTCGGCTGGAGAAGCTCCGCGGCCCCGCCGGGAGACCCGGGCCGCCCCCCTCGAGATGAACCGTGGCGACGGGCCCTTCCCCTCCGCGCCTGGACGTGACCGGGTGAAGTGGCCAGGAGCCGAGTGACCCAGAGATGAAAAGCCTCCCCGCGGCGAAGCGCCTACTGCCCGAACGGCACCCCGGGGCACCCCACAACTCGGGAGCGAGGCGTAGGGCCGCGGCCCAGAAGAGGCCGCCGGAGCCGTCCGGCCTTCCTTCAGGCCTGAGACCCGGCCTCCCCGCCGAGGCCGTAACTATTCCAGCAGCGGCGCCGAAGCCGGGCGGAGGGCACGTGGAGGCGTGCAGAGAAGAGAGGGCAGTGGGAGATGCCCAGGAGACCGCTCTGTGGCGAGAAGAGGCGGAGAACCCCAGAGCAGGGAGGACTGGGGGACCGCTTTCCGGATCGGGTACAAAAAACTCAGCCGCGCACGGCTCCCAGGGGATAAGTTGGAAGTCGGCGCGGCGCGCTGCGGTCAGGAAAGGCGAGGCGCCGAGGCCGAAAGAGCGCCGGGTCCCTCTAACACCAGGCGTGTGGGAACTCCAAGGGGCAGCCCCTCCGTGGCCGCGGGCCCCGGCTCGGCCCCTCTCGGCCCCACGCGTGCGCTCGGGGGATTCGCGCTTGTCGGCAGCGGGTAGAACGATAGCGCGGCGTGCCCCTCCGCCGGCGTTAACTAATACCGTCCGGGGAGGTAAGTACACACCTGGTTCTCCTGTAACGCGGGGCTTTGTGGTCGCAAAACCTCGCGTTGAGGAAAACTCGCGCACACGCCCCCCCCGGACTTTCTTCCGACCGCGTCCCACAGCGGGGCGCACGGCGTCGGAAGAACGTTTCCCCGGTTCCCTTCCCTAACGGCCAGGTGTCGGGGCGAAAGGGGAACCGGCGAATGGAGTTTCTCACGCCCTCCGCTGACGCTCGGACGTAACTCCCCGGGCGACGTGCGTGCGTCTATAAATCTGTATCTACGGATGTAGATATAGATGTATAAACGGCGTCCCGGGGGTCTCCGGCATCACGCCAGACCTCGTCCAGCAGCCAGAGACAGCCAGATTCCAGAGAACGCCCTCTCTGGCTCGCGTTCCAAGGTGACTGTGACACGTCGTGATGCTAAAGGTTGCCCCCCCTCCCCCGCCCCTTCCTCTGCCCTCACTCAGCCAGAAGGAGCCCCCGAGGGGCGCTCGGAAGAGGGCCCGGCTGCCCGAAGTTACCCCCGGACCCTCCGAAGACGCGGGGCGCGTCCCTTCGCGGGACGGGGTGACCGTAGGGGCTCCTCCCCAAGCGAGCCGCCCTCCCCCGGTGGCCCCTCGGACGGCCGCTCGGCTTCCGCGGTCGCATTCCCCTTCCGGCGAGCGGGATGGTGAAGAGTAGAGCCGGCCGGCGCGCTTCCCGAGACCGAGGCCGTCGGCTCGGCCGGAGGCGATCGCACGCTTCTCTCCCATCTCGGTAACGGGTCCCTCCGGAACTCGGGTCCCACCCCTCTGTCCACTGCCAAATGGATGACCGTGACCAGGTTAGTATGGAGGCCGGTTTTTTCGCTTTTTAAAAACGTGCACCTGAAGGGTGACGTGGCTTTCAGAAGCGGGGCGGCGGGGGCGCGGGGAGAGGCTCTTGACCGTTCCGTCTCTCTCCGGGTCCCTCCTTAGCTTTCTTGGAGGGGTCCTGGAGTCGGTCAGCTTGAGGTCAGCCCACTTCGGTTCGCTACACCCTGGAGCTTGGGTCCCGCACGGAGGCGCTCTGGCCCCGCGGCTTAAAGGTCTCCGGAGGGGAGGTCCCGATCGGCGCGATCCCGTTCCGGCGGCCGCCCTTTGCCTCCCGTCCCGCAGTTTCGGAGGGGGGCTCCCCTCGGCCCAAGCCCTCCGCCGCGTTCTCCTCGGTTTAGCTAGCCGGAGTTCGGCCGGTAACGGCCGGGCGCCTGATGCGGGGTATCTTGGCGGTAGAGTCGCCGTCCCTCCTGCGCTCCTCTTGAGCTCGCAGACGCCTGCTTCTGTAAAACTCCAGAGGGTTTCCCGGGGAACGGCAGAGTCGCCTCCCTGTTGGTCCCGTGCCGATTTTTAAGAGTCGCCTTAGCTGGGATGGGAATCTCCCTGCTCCCGGACTTTTGGGACGGCGGCGGGGGCCCGGCCTGGCTTTAACACCGATCCTCGGTCTCTAGCGACCGCCACGCAACGTAGACCCCTTGTCCCGTGGGAAAGCCGTTGCCCGCGCGGATTTCCCACTCCCCTGCCCCCTGCCCCACCTCAGGAGCCGGCACGGTTCCGACCCGCGGTCCGAGTGTGGGGAGGAGGGAGAAGCGTGCGGAGTTCGCTGTTTGTGGTCATGTTGGACTCTCCCGAGCGCTCAGCGGGGTGCTCCGCGCGCACCAAGTGCTCGACAGACGCGACGGAGGGACACCGAACGGGCCGGTAGCGAGACCCGAGGGTCCGGCCCCCTCTCGGCGGAGGCGCGGCAGCCGCCCTTTTTCTCCTGCGCCGCCGTCGAGGGCGCCCGTCGTCGCCGCTCCGACGGCCCCGCTGTGGTGGTTGGTGCCTCGCGTTCGGTGCCGGAGTTAATCTCAGACCCCAGGCGCCCCTTCTCTCTTCTCAGATGATCGCCGTACTGGTGGATAAGATGATCCGGACTCAGATAGTCGACTGCGCCGCGGTCGCCAACTGGATCTTCTCCTCGGAGCTCTCGCGCGATTTCACAAGGTGACTGAGATCGTGGCTCCGCGCGCGGCGTCCCCCGCCGCAGTCGGGGGAGGTCGGGGCGGGACGGAAGCGGCGGCCGACAGTTTTCTCTCCGGAGAGGGGCGGCGGCCGCGGGTGGGCGGAGAGCGTCCGAAAGGGCAGCCGGCCGGTGCTCTGCCCCTGGGAAATAGGTCGCCGGGAGGGCTGCCCTTTGGAAGAGGACAGCGGTGGCTCCTCCGGAAAGTAGGGATTCTGTCACGTTTGGACTGCGAAATGGGGGGTTGGGGGTGTCCCCCTCCACGAGCTCGTACCCGCCCCGGCGCTCAGGCGACGTTGCCTGGCACGTAGTAAGCGCCTGCCAGATATCGTTAGCGTTACGTCATCGTCGCGTCCGCGGCAACCCCGCCGTGAGGCCAGACGGTGCGGTCGTTGGTTGGCTGCCTCCGAAGGTAAATCCTTCCGCTTGTCACCCGGACTTTTATTTTCCGTTGGGAAAAAGAGGGGCCGTTGAGTAGCACCCTCGGCACGGCGCTCCGCTCCCCCCCCCCCCCCCCCCCGCCCCAACCGCTCCAGAAGCCCATTGGATTCCAAGCAATAAGCCGTTCTGTTGCCGAATTGTCCGTTCCAAGCGCTTAGTACAGTGCTCTGCACATAGTAAGCGCTGAATAAATACTATCGAATGAACGAACCCGGAGGCAGTCTCGCACGGAGGCTCGGGCGGTTTTGAACCCGAGGCGGCGGACTCAGCTGGAGCCTCTCCCCTTTTTAGGTTGTTTATTTGGGAAATCTTACACTCCACCATTCGTAAGATGAACAAGCACGTGGTGAAGATCCAGAAAGAGCTGGAGGAGACCAAGGAGAAACTCGCCCGGCAACACAAACGCGTACGTACCGTCTCGCGGCCTCTCCCCGCGGCGGACCCGCGCGCGTGGCGCTCGGTCTCACCGGTCCTCTCTCCGCTGCAGCGAGACAGCGACAACGACGTCGCCGAGAACGACAGAGGTCGTGACAGGGAAGACGGGCCGCTGGAGGAGCAGATCGAGCGCCTTCAGGAGAAAGTGGAGTCGGCGCAGAGCGAGCAGAAGAATCTCTTCCTCGTCATATTCCAGGTACCTTTTTTTTTTTCCCCCCCCAAATGAGAAACTTGGGGGTTTACGGTCGGAGAGGAGCTGCGCCCGTTCTCCGCCCGACTGACGCCTCCAGCCCCGTAGCGGCACCTGAAGTCGGACGCGGTCGAAACGTGCGATGGCGGGACCTGGCAACGCTGCTCCGGGATCGCTCCGTTTTCCCGGAGGCCGGGCCGTCTCGGCCGCGGGCGGACGCGTCTCTCGGCCCGGCGGGTGTGCTCGGCGTCGCGTTCACTCGGGTTCCACCCTCTCCAGCGTTTCATCATGATACTGACGGAACACCTGGTGCGCTGCGAAACCGACGGGACTAACGTCATAACGCCCTGGTACAAGAACTGCATAGAGCGGCTGCAGCAGATCTTCCTGCAGGTCAGTCTTCCGTCGCGTGGGTAAACGGCCGGCCGCCCCTTCCTCCCCTCCTCCTCGCCCTGATTTACGTCTCCTCGGTTTGCAGCATCATCAGATCATCCAGCAGTACATGGTGACCCTGGAAAACCTGCTGTTCACTGCCGAACTGGACCACCACATCCTAGCTGTGTTCCAGCAGTTCTGCGCTCTCCAGGCCTGAGTCGAGGCCCGGGCCCCGGCCCCCTCCCTCCACCCCGTGTCGCCCCCTTTTTTTTTTTCTTACTAGTCGTCATTTCTTTCGAACGGTCCGAGCGTCGACGGCGTAGCATTCTCGTTACCTGTTTCATCTTAGCGTTTATCGTAAAGAAGGGAAATAATGAACTGTCGCCTCTGCTTAACCCCCCCCCCCCGTCCCCCGCCCCCCTGAGACGCGCTGGCCGATTTCAGGAGCGTCGAGCTGACCGGAGACGTGAACGGTCACCCCCGCTGCGAACAAGTGGGGATTGGCCTTCAGCGAAACGAAGGCGGTCGATTCCGCCTGTGGCGTGGGCGCCAGTAGAAGCGAAGGCTCGAGATAGCGTAGAGGTTGGATTTCTCATTGAATGGCGTAGATTTTCACAGATCATGAAATTTGACAAAAGATGGTGGAAATAAAATCGAAATATGTTTTTTACACCGTCTGGTGCGTCGTCTGGTGCGTGCCCGGGTCGGGACCGCCGACGCCGTTCCCGTCCGGATCGCCCCCGAGCTTGGGTTCATCCCGGAACGTTTTCCTCGCTATTAAAGCGTCTCTCCGCCGCAGCGTCGTCCGTCTGACCGGAGCCGCGGCGACTCTCACGTACGCCTCCTTCCGCCTTACCGGCTGAAGAAGATCAGCTTCGACCTGTGAAGGCAGTCGGCGTTGGGGGCTCCCAGCTGTGCTCCGAGACGTTTAAACTCACGATGAATGCCGGCAGCTGTGGATCTCGTCAAGACCGGTTCCCGGTTGGGGATTTTTAAATCTTTTGAAGTTGTTTTGTCCCTTTATCGCAAGCCGATCCGGCAGCGACGCTTGTGCGTTGCACCTCCGCGATAACATGGGGTTGCTCTAGGCTGTCCCGGGCTCTTTCCGCCGAGCCCCGCTGCCCCGGGGGATCCAAGAACGAAGAGGTTGGAAAAAGACCGGACTACGGGCGTCCCCGAGAAAGCCTGAAAGGGCAGATTTAAGGAGGCTCTAAACCGGAGGGGGAGGGAGGCGTTGAAGATTTTGCTTCCGGGGACCGGGCTAGGAGCAGACTGGGCACCGCGGTGGTTGAACGCCTAAAATTTACCCTTGCCCCCCAGGTAGACGGAGGAATGAGTGGAGGGCGAGTCGCCGGAGTAGTCCTCGAGTAGCCGCCCTCCGGCCCGTGTGCTCGGGGTTGCCGGCGGCTACTCGAAATTCAAGCCGAGGGATCGTCCGGCGGACGGGACAGGAACAGCGTCCCCCGTATGTGGGGGGCGGGGGGGTACGAACTCCGTTTCCGACCACCCCCGCCAAGAGGTCGGGGGTAAAACTTGGGCATTTCGGTCCCCGGAAGCTCATCTTGAGTAAAGCCCACCGGGAAGGATCCTCCCGCTAGATGACTGATTTCACTCGCTCTGCGGGAATCCCGAATGCAAGATGGATTCCGAAGGGCGCGTCCTTTTAACTCCGGTATCGTCACTTCCGACCCTAAGTGTCGTCTTCAGACGGTACCTACCGCCGGGGTTGCCTATCTCCAGACCGTCCGCGGCCTTGCCGGGCGCCGTCGGGATTGGATTTCCGTAGAGCTGGTTCGAGAAGATAGCCGTGGGGAGAGAGCACGGGGAGTTGAGCCGTCTCTAATTCACCGCGTTCGTCGGCGACCCTTTGGGGGACGTGGTCGGAGGCTTTCGGTTGGGGAACGGCCGCGACCGAAACAACAAGCCGGTAAGACGGCCGTGTTGAGAGCGGCGTTATTCAAACCGGCCTTCGGCTTTTTTTTTTTTTTACCAGAATCTAGTCACCGGAAGGATCCTTCCTAAGCAAAGGTGGACGTTCGGGCCTCTCCTTTCGCAGCCCGCGTCTCTCTTATAATCGATCGAGGGTGGCGGGGCTGAGAGGGGTGGGGTGGAGAAAAGGTTAAAAAGGGAGGGACTTCCAAGGGCTCCTTTCGATAATAACGTCGGTATCTAAGCGCTGACTACGGGCAGGGCACCGTTGGAAGCGCCGGGGGGGGGGGGGGGATACGGGGTAATCGGGTGTCCCCCGCCCCCGTGAGGCTCTGCCTTCCTGGTGACCGGCTTCTCTTTGGACATCGGGTCCGCTCCCTAGCACTGGTGGGGTTCCCAGCGCTTAGTACAGTGCTCTGCACCTAGTTTGCGCAGGCTAACGGGAGCATCGGCTCGGTGCGCCTCTCTGGGGAGACCGAGGCGGCCACCGAGCTGCGGCGTATTCGACATTTCGGGAGTCGCTTACTCGTTTTACCGGCCGTCTCCCCCACCAGGCCGAAGGCCCCGGGCGGGTGGGGATTGTCCGCTTCCTCCGTCTCGTGGTTTCCTTGTACACCTCTGGACTCGTGGGCGGGGAGTGCATCTACCGACTCCCCCGTACTCCTCCCCAGCGCTCAGTACGGTGTCCCGCCCACGCGGGAAGGGCCGTCGGGCGATCGACTGTGCTCCCGAGCCGATTGGCAAATGATCAGCTATCGTTGATCGGCGGTCCCGGGATCGAGATTTTAACGTGGATACGGAGCCGAGATGTGCTTAACAAACGGCGCGGACGCGAAGGCGGGCGGAAGCTACCGAAGGAAAGTTTCCGGGCTACGCGGCATCTCCCCGCCCCCCAAAACTCTAGCCTTTATTTAAACGGAAAGTATTTCCAACTGCCCGACTTAAAACCAATACACCCGCTACATTTTCTCGTAGGTTACTTCGTGGCCACAGGTCGTACAGGTCTTTCTGAACACGTCCTCGTCGACGCTCTCTTCGGGGCCGTACTCGTGTTCGTGGGCGCCCGTGTCTTTCTTCCACACGCTGCTCCGTATGGCTCGGCGCAGATCTGGTGGGGGAAGAGATGAAAATCAGAAAGGAGTTGGCCTGTCCCTCCCTGCCCGCCAAGATTTAATCCTACGGCCGTGAAAGGAGACTTCTCAGTCTTCTGAAGTCGCTTAATTCGAAGTAAAAGTTGGAAAACGCTAGCCACCTCGTCACAGCTCTGGTGTGCGGTAGAGGAGTCGAGCGCTTAGGAGAGCGCTCTGCACACACCGAGCGCACGATAAATCCGATGGGAGAGTCACCGTACTCTAGAGGAGCAGCGGGGCTCAGGGGCGAGAGCCCGGGCTGGGGCGTCCGAGGTCGTGGGTTCGCACCCCGGCTCGGCCGCTCGTGTCACTTCACTTCCCTCGTCTGTCAAACGGGGACGAATGATGATGTTGGTGTTTGTTAAGCGCTTACTATGTGCAGAGCACTGTTCTGAGCACTGGGGGAGATACAGGGTTATCAGGGTGTCCCACGTGAGGCTCACAGTCTTCACCCCCATTTGACAGATGAGGTAACTGAGGCACAGAGAAGTGAAGTGACTCGCCCACAGTCACACAGCTGACAAGTGGCAGAGCCGGGATTGGAACCCATGACCTCTGACTCCCCAGCCCGGGCTCTTTCCGCTGAGCCACGCTGCTTCTCAAGCATGATGAAGCAGGATGAAGGCTGGGAGCCTCGCGTGGGCCGACCCGATGACCCTGTCTCCTCCAGCGCTTAGGACAGTGCTCTGCGCATAGCAAGCGCTTGACGAACACCGACATTATTGTCATCATCTGGTTTAACGCCCTACAAAACCAAGGATCTGTAAGATACACATAATTACGGCATTTGTTAACGATGGGCCAAGCACTGTTCTAAGCCCCGGGGAGGGGACACGGCGATCAGGATGGCCCACGGGGGGTTCCCGGCCTTCTGGACAGAGGCGGTCGCTGAGGCCCAGAGAAGTGAAGTGACTCGCCCAACGGTCACCCGGCTGACGGGCGGCGGGGCCGGGATCTGAACCCGCGACCGGGATCCACGCGGCAGGTGCTCACCTTTTACTTTTTTATCAAATTTCTTCTGTTTCATTTTCTCTCTCTTCTCTCTTCGGCCTTCCCTCGCTTCCTCGAGGGCTTCTTCGCTCCCCCAAACCTCCAGGGCCCGCTTCGTGACCTACGGGAGACGATCCAGATGAGTATTTTTCCCCCCCGGCCACGCCGCGGCAAGGAAAGAACTGAGGCAAGCCAGGCTTCCTCCGCGTCTCCCACGCGCGAGCAGCGGGGCCCCCACGTGGGCCGGCCTGATGACCCTGTATCTCCCCCAGCGCTCAGGACAGTGCTCTGCACACGGTTAGCGCTTCCCAGGCACCATTGAAAGGACGACGACAAGCCTGTCGGGGCAACAAAGGGATGACTTATTCAGCTACCGGCGGTCTCGATTTCGTTCGGGGGCGCTTACCGGGCGCCTGTTATGCGCAGGGCACTGTGCTAAACACGCAGGGGAGTGCAATCCGACAGTATCGGACTCGGCGGCGGGGCCTCGTGGACAGAGCCCGGGCCTGGTCCACCTCGTCCGTCAGACGGGGGTCGAGACCGCGAGCCCCACGCGGGACGGGGGCTGCGTCCAACCTGATGTCCCTGTGTCCACCCCAGCGCTTAGAACGGTGCCCGACACCCAGCGAGCGCTTAACACGCACGCCGTCCTCGTCGTCATGATGATCTGACACGTTCCCCGCCCACAGCGGGCTTACTTAATCGGGGGGTGCCGATCACTTAACCTCCCTGGGCTTCGGTTCCTGAGGGATTCGGGACCGGGAGCCCCCGAGGGGGGCCCGATTTTCTTGGGTCCACCCCCGAAACCTACTACAGTGGCTCGTACCACTGCACCGCTATTATAATAAAGGCAGACACAGTCCCTGCCCCAAATGGGGCCCCCCGTCTAAGGGCTGGGAGGGAGACTGGGCATTTCCCCCATTTTGCAGAAGAGGAAACTGAGGCCCAGAGCACTCAAGTCCCCGAAGGTCGCCCGGCCCACCCGGGGCACACCTTAGAGCAAGGCGGCTGCGACGGGGCGCGCCGCGACCCGAAAGGCCTGCGCCCGATTTCCGTTCCGTGGGACGGAATGGACCGGAAAGTAGGAAAGGGCCCCGGGAACAAAGCGTCGGTCCCCCCGACGGAACCTTTAAAGACCGGTAGCCGTTCCTGAACCGTTTCCGACTGGCCGAGGTCGGCCTGGCTCAGGCGAAAGGGTCGTCCGACCAATTCGGGCGGCGTAAGGCGGCCGTCCGAGACATTTCGGGCCCAAGTGCCGTGGGGCGGCCTCAAGATTTTCTCCGCCCCCCGCATTCTAGACTCATTCCCCAAACGGATATTATCAGCCGGTTTCATTTCGACCTCATTCTTGGGGATTGAGGATAAGACCCCGGGAGAGATGGAAAGGTCACTCCGTTTCGGTGGGACGCGAAGCGTGTTCTGCTGCATTGAGTTTAAGCCCCGTTCGAATTTCTCTCCCTAGGATACGGTTCATGAATTTAAAAAATACCCAACACGATCGACAGTGACACGCGGCGGGTAGGCAGCTCCACAGTCAAAATGGGTCCCCACGGTTGGAAAAAATACCGCGATCCTTCAATACCTGCAGCTTCAGGTACAGTTTCATGTCACCCGAATGGGCGTGATGAGGATTTTTCTTCAGAATAAATCTGAGCACGGGCTCTCTCTTCTCCAGATCACAGTCTTTCAGGAGGTACTGTTGCTTTGCATCCGTTTTTGTTATAAGCTTGTGCTTGCCGTCTGCGTCTCTGAAAGAGAGGAGCGAAATCCACTTTACGGAACGGAGCGCTGGCCGGCGAGCGACGTCAGTTGGGACCGCTCCGTCTCCGGTTCCGCCTTCTATCCGCACAACGCTACCAGTGCGACGGCGGAACCAGTCGGGGCAGAAGACGACGGTCCGCGGCGGCCTCCACCCGGCCGTCCCGCCGCCGCCTCGGCCTTCCCACGGCCAGAACAGAGCTCCTCATCTTCCCGCCCAGACCCCGTCCTCCCCTCGGTTTTCCCATCGCCGTAGAGGGCCCCGCCGTCCTGCCCGTTTCCCGGATCCGTAACGTCGGCGTTCTCCTTGACCCTTCCCGCCCACCCCTTCGACTCACGTACTCGACGGCTAAATCCCCTCGGTTCGACCCTCACGCCGGCGCCGAAGCCCACCCTCTCCCCTCCCTCCGAACCGGCCCCACGGTAACCCGACCACTCCTCGTCCTCTCCCGCCTCGGTTACCGCGCCGGCCTCCCCGCCTCTCCCGTCCCGCCCCACTCCGGTCCGCACCTCACTCTGCTGCCCGGATCACTCTCCGACGCCAACGTTCAGTCCGCGTTTCCCCCCTCCTCCCTCCCGTCGACTTCAAAGGACGCGATCGCCGTGACCTCGCCGCGCTCCGACGCCGACCCGGCCCGCCCGCTTCGCTCCTCTGAGGCCAACCCGCTCACCGTACCTCCATCTCGGCTACCTCGCCTCCGACCCCTCGCCCATCCTGCCGCCGGCCTGGAACGGCCTTCCCTCTTCGTAGCCGACAGGGAACGACTCTCCCCCCGCTTCCGGGCCTTACTGAAGGCGCATCTCCCTCAAGACGCCTTCCCCGACTAAGCCCTCGTTTCCTCTTTTCCCACTCCCTTCTGCGTCGGGCTGATTTTCTCCCCGTTGGGCCCCCGCCGCCCCCCAGGCCCCTCAGCACTCACGCGGCCGTAATTCATTTACTTATATTGCCGTCTGTCTCCCCCTTTAGATTACAGAGCTCTCTGTGGCCAGGGAATGCGTCTACCGACTCTGTTGTCCTCTCCCAAGTGCTCAGGACAGTGCTCTGCACACGGTAAGCGCTCAATAAATACACTTTCATTCATTCATTCATTCATTCACTAGTATTTATTGAGCGCTTACTATGTGCAGAGCACTGTACTAAGCGCTTGGGACGAACAAGTCGGCAACAGATAGAGACGGTCCCTGCCGTCTGACGGGCTTACGGTCTAATCGGGGGAGACGGACAGACGAGAACGATGGCAGTAAATAGAGTCGAGGGGAAGAACATCTCGTAAAAACAACGGCAACTAAATAGAATCGAGGCGATGTACAATTCATTAACAAAATAAATAGGGTAACGGAAATATATACAGTCGAGCGGACGGGTACAGTGCTGTGGGGATGGGAAGGGAGAGGTGGAGGAGCAGAGGGAAAAGGGGAAAAAGGGTTTAGCTGCGGAGAGGCGAAGGGGGGGTGGCAGAGGGAGTAGAGGGAGAAGAGGAGCTCAGTCTGGGAACGCCTCTCGGAGGAGGTGAGTTTTAAGTAGGGTTTTGAAGAGGGGAAGAGAATCCGTTTGGCGGACGTGAGGAGGGAGGGCGTTCCGGGACCGCGGGAGGACGTGGCCCGGGGGTCGACGGCGGGACGGGCGAGACCGAGGGACGGCGAGGAGGTGGGCGGCGGAGGAGCGGAGCGTGCGGGGTGGCCGGTAGAAAGAGAGAAGGGAGGAGAGGTAGGAAGGGGCAAGGTGATGGAGAGCCTCGAAGCCTAGAGTGAGGAGTTTTTGTTTGGAGCGGAGGTCGATAGGCAACCACTGGAGTTGTTTAAGAAGGGGAGTGACACGCCCAGATCGTTTCTGCGGGAAGATGAGCCGGGCAGCGGAGTGAAGAATAGACCGGAGCGGGGCGAGAGAGGAGGAAGGGAGGTCAGAGAGAAGGCTGACACGGTGGTCTAGCCGGGATATAACGAGAGCCCGTAGCGGTAAGGTAGCCGTCTGGGTGGAGAGGAAAGGGCGGATCTTGGCGATATCGTAGAGGTGAAACCGGCGGGTCTCGGTAACGGATAGGATGCGTGGGGTGAACGAGAGAGACGAGTCAAGGATGACACCGAGATCGCGGGCCTGAGAGACGGGAAGGATGGTCGTGCCATCCACGGTGATAGAGAAGTCTGGGAGAGGACCGGGTTTGGGTGGGAGGGAGAAAAGTTCACTAGACCGCTGCATTGCTCTTCTTCCTGATTTCTTTACATTCTTGAACTCTTTTTGACCCCCGGACGGTCGAAGGTCGGTTTCCTACGCGATCCTTAAAAGACGACCTCAATGGCCAAAAAGAAACCGCCCGCTGGAATTACCGATAAAGACGGGAACGTGGACAATCTGGCAGTTTCAGAATAAAAATGATCGGCAGATGCTCTGGATTCAAAAATGTCAGAATTGCGCGGTCTACAGACCGACACCTCTAGGCAGCGTTACCGTGCGGCTCCGAACGCCTAAGGATAGAAACGAAGGGAGTCCCGCGGACGTTCCCTTATCCGACGGAACGGACCGTTCCCCTCTCCACGGTCGTTGCAAACGCAGAATCTCGGATCGGCCCCTTCCTCGCCGCCCAAACCGCTACCTCGCCGATCCAAGCACTTCTCAGATCCCGCCTCGACTGCCTCCTCGCTGACCGCCCTGCCTCCTGACCCTCCCCGCTTCCCGGATCGTTCTTCTACCGAAAACGCGTAGTCCACACCTCCCCACCTCTCCAAAACCTCCGGCGGTCGCCCTTCCGTCTCGGCGTCAACCGGAGAGCCCTTCCTTTCGGCTTTAAAGGGACTCGATCCGCTCCCTTACGCTCACTCCCGCCCCGCTCCGACCCAGCCCGCCCACCTCGCTCTTCTAATTCTAACCCACTCGCCGGGCCGACGACCGCTCGGTCGTGCCCTCCTTCCCGTCCGGGACTCCTTTACGCGGCCGACAGACGGCCGGTCTCCCCATCTTCCACCCCTACCGAGATCACGTCTCCTCCAGGGTGCCTTCCCTGACTGATCTCTCACCTCCCCCCCCTTGGGAAAAGAGCACCGGGGGGGGGGGGGTCTCGCCCCGCTGCATCTCCCCACCGGCACCCGCGGCCGTACCTTTACACTCAGCCGCTTCCCCCGACTCTAATTTATTTGAGCGTCTGTCCCTCCCGTTCGATTGCTAGCTCCTCGAGGGACGGCACTTAGTACGGTGCTCTGCAGGGGGAAAGCGCTCAGTGAATGCCGTCGACCGATCCGCGGTACCTGCAATTATCACACGTCGCCAGATCGAAGTTGTTGACGAGGTACGAGTCCATAAATTCTTTTCCACATTCTTCACAGAGGATATAATCACATTCCAGAACAGGCCCTAGGAAAAAGAGGATGACGTCTTAAAGAAGCGGGCTACGGACGGTTCTTCGTCAGAACTAACGTGGCATCAGACCTTTATACTGGAACGCTAATCTCTCATTAACCTCAGTGAGGCAGCGTGGCCCAGCGGATAGAGCACGGGCCCGGGAGCCGGGGGGACCCGGGTTCGGATCCCGGCTCCCCCGCCTGTCTGCTGTGTGACCTCGGCAAGTCCCTCGGCTTCTCTCCGTTCCCTCATCCGTAAAAACGGGCCATTAAGACCGCGATCCCCACGAGGGACACGGACGGGGTCCAACCCGCTTACCCGGCATCTACCCCAGTGCTGCGTACGGTGCCTGGCACGCTGGAGGCGCTTCACAGATACCATTTCAAAAGTCAAAACAAACCCAAAAGACTTTGGAACTACCTCGAAGGAGGTCGAAGCGGAGGCAGGCAAGGGTGCGGGAACGGGGACCTTTCGGGGACCAGCCACTCTCCTGGTTCAAGCGCTCGTTATATGAGATTATATTATATAATTATATTATATTAGAGCCAGACTGTCGCGTCGGCCCCCATGCCCATCTCTCTGGCTCCGGTTTCTCCCCCCTCCGGTCCGGGTGCCAAGGCCGCTGCCCAGGTCGTCTTTCCAAACCTCCGCTTGGCCACGTCTCCCCTCTCCGGCCCTCCGGTGACGGCCCGTTTCCCTTTTCGTTCAAGCAGAGGCCCTGTGCCTTCGCTCCTTGCCTCCCCCCAGCTCACCTTCGGCCCGTGCCCCCTTCTCGCCTTGCCCTGCTCTGACCCTTTGCTCCCGCTGCGCCCGGAGCCCGGGAGACCGCCCCACCCCACACTACTACTACAAATACTACCGGATGAACCAACGAAAGCGGCGGAGCCGGGACTCGGACCCGTGACCGAGGGGCGGGTCGGCTTCACCGTCACGCGGGTTCCTCGCCCTGGCGTACGGATTCGACCGTTGAAGAAAATCCCAACGGCGGGTCGACGCCGACCACCTTGCCTGCTGTAATTCTGCCCTCCCCCTCTGCCTGGCAAAATTACGCCTCCATCCTTATTGACTCCGACGCCCGATGCCCCGCCAGTTGTTTCAGGAAATTCGACTCCCTCCTCAAACCCCACCCCACCCCCGACCTCCTGGATCCCCCACCTCTTGCCCCGATGACCCGCCCACCTACCTTTTGGAGAAAATTCAAACCTTCAGCCGTGATCTCCCTAAAATCTCCCCCGCTCCCCCTCCTGCCCCTTCTCCGGCTCTCCCGTCTCTCCCGGCGGGGGATCTCAAGAGATCTCCCGCCCTATGGCAAAATCCACCCCCTTCGCCCGCACCTCCAACCCCGTCCCCTTGCACCTCATCAGAGACCTTGCCGCCTTCTTCCCTCCCTCCCTGCCATCTTCAACCGTTCACTCTCCGGTGGCTTTTCCCCCCACTTTTTCCAAGCACGCTCATATCTCCCCATCCTAAAACAAAAGCCCTCCCCCGACCCCACGGATCCCTCCCGTCACCTCCCCGTCTCCCACCTCCGTTCCTCTCCGAACTGCTCCGCGTCGTCTACGCCGGCTCTCTCCGGTTCCCCTCCTCCAATTCCCTCCTTGAGCCCCTCCGATCTGGCTTCCGCTCTCAGGATGGCAAACGACCTCCTCCTCGCCAAATCCGGCGGCCTCGACTCCACCCTCATCCTCCTCGACGCCTTCGACCACCCCCTTCTCCTGGAAAGGTCTCCCGGGCTCGGCTTCACCGCCACTGTCCTCTCTCTGCCCGCTCGTTCTCAGTCTCCTTCGTGGGCTCCTCCTCGGCCTTCCCGCCCCTCACTTTGGGAGTCCCTCAGGGTTCAGTTCTGGGTCCCCTTCTATTCTCCATCTACACCCGCTCCCTCGGAGACCTCACTCGCTCCCCTGACTTCAACTGTCACCGCTCCGCGGATGATCCCCAGATCTGCCTCTCCGGCCCCGATCTCTCCCTCGCTGCAGTTTCGCACCTCCGCCTGCCTTCGGGACATCTCTGCTCGAACGCCCCGCCGACGCGTGAACCCGAACGTGTCCGAAACGGAACTCCTGATCATCCCGCCCACTTCCCGTCGCTGGGGACGGCACCACCACCCTCCCCGTCTCACAGGCCCGGAACCCCTGGCGCTGTTCCTGCCTCATCTCGTTGGATCCGTCGCTCAACCTTCACCGCGGCCCTGAAATCTGCCCTCTCCTCTCCGTCCAAACTGCCGGCCTGTCGATCCAGGCACTTATCCTCTCCTGCCTCGATCACTGCATCGGCCTCCTTACCGCCTCTCGTTTCTCCCCGCTCCAGTCCTCGCTTCCCTCTGCTCCCCGATCGGGTTTCCACAGAAATGTTCAGTCCGTATCTCCCCGCTCCTCGAGAACCTCCAGTGGCTTCCCATCCGCCGCCGCGTCAAACAGAACCTCCCTATCGTGCCGCCCCGATTTCCCGCCACAACCCAGCCCACGCGCTTCACCCCTCTAACGCCAACCTGCTCGATCCACCTCATTCTCTTCTCTCCCCCGGCCAACCTCTCGCTCGGGTCCCGCCTCGGGCCCGGAACGCCCTCCCCGCTTCGTATTCGACGGACGATCGCTTCCCCCTCCTTCGAAGCCTTATCGGAGGCCCATCTCCTCCGAGGGGCCCTCATTTATTTCCTCTTCTCCCCCTCCCTTCCGCACTGCCCTCGCCCTCGGATTGGCGCCTTTCGGTCACCCCTCCCTCAGCCCCACAGCACTTCTGTAATTTATATTAAAGCTCGTCTCCCCCTCTAGCCCGGAGGCTTGCCGTCGGCGGGGAACGTGCCTCCCAGCTCTGCTGTACCGTGCACTCTCCCAAACGCTCAGTACGGCGCTCCGCGCACGGTACGTGCTGAATAAATACAGACCACCGATCGGTTTACCGGTCGACTGCGGGCTGCTCGGTGGCTTTTCGTCTAGGATGATCCAATTTATCAAGGGGGGCAATTCACGCAATTAAAACCTGATCCTCACCCGGAGGTAGGAGGGGGCACAGGAGGCCACCCTTACGTGCCCTAAAGCAGGCGAAAGAGGGGTTAATTTGCCCCGCTTTGCCTGGCGACTGTGCTGCTGAAGGGGAGAGCGCAGGCCCGGGAGACCGCGTGTCTGCTGGGTGACCTTGGGCCGGCCGCTTGACCTCTCTGGGCCTCGGTGACCTCATCTGGAAAATGGGGACCAAGACCGCGAGCCCCAGGTGGGGACGGGGACGGTGTCCAACCGGTACAGTGTCTGACACACGGTAAGCGCTTAACCAAACGCCGCCACCCTCATCGTCGTCATGTTTCCGAGCGGAGTATTCGTTCATCCGCTCAGTCGTATTTCCTGAGCGCTCGCAGAGCACTGTACTAAGCGCTTCGGCAACAGATAGAGACCATCCCTGGCCCCGGACGGGCTTCTGAGGTAGCAAAAGCCTCAGCACGGAGCGGTTCTACGTTCGCAGAGGACGGTGACGTGTTCCGCTACCTAGAGCCCCTGGCTCGTTCCCTTCATTTTTAACTCATTTAGCCAGGTTGACGCTTGTGTTTTTCCCCAGGTACTTCATAGCGACGATTTTCTTTTCGCTATTCGTAAAGCACCGGGCACGTCTTCAAAATTTATCAGAAATCGCAGAGTAAGGCGCCATTCGACACCCCAGAGAGACCCGGATTATTCGGTTCTTCCCTAATTCTCGAAACCGACAGCTCTTGTGACCCGGGAGACCCTCGGTCGGGGGCGGGCCAGCCGGAGAGACACACTCACGCCCCGTCAGTAATAAGGGTGGTATTTGTTAAGCGCTTACTATGTGCAAAGCACTGTCCTAAGCCCTGGGGGGATACGAGGTGATCAGGTTGTCCCACATGGGGCTCACAGTTTTCATCCCCATTTTACAGATGAGGTAACTGAGGCACAGAGAAGTGAAGTGACTTGCCCAAAGTCACACGGCCGACAAGCGGCAGAGCCGGGATTCAAACCCATGACCTCTGACTCCCAAGCCCGGGCCCTTTCCACCGAGCCACGCTGCTTCTCGGCCCCACGCCCTGGTCACCGGCTTCGCCGGAGAAAAAACGGGGCGCGTTCTTCCACCGGGAGATCCTCCGACCACGTGGAACCACGGAACGGTTCGTCAGCGTCCCTCGAAATCATCGCCCGCTCGGTTCCGCCGACGCGGTTTTACCTGGCTGGTGCACCACTTTCCCAATTCGGTGTTCCTCTTCTTTCTCCTCTTCTAAAATGAACCCTCCTCCGGTATCAACGACCTTGGCCGGTGCCGTGGTAGGGAGGCCTGTGAAAACAGAAATTCAAGGAGGGAAAGTAGCCGCCTGCCGAGGGAGCAGGATTTTCGACCGGAGCTATTTCGTCAAACGCGAGGTTGGCGCGCTGAGAGCTGGATCCGCGCGGTTTTTTTATTTCAAAGCTTTCCCTTCGGTGGAGCTGGAGGAGCCGTAGCGGTTAGTAAGCGCAAACTGCGAGCGAGGCGCTGGAAAAGGTAACAGAGGTGGGGATTAAACCCAGGCCACGGCCTTCAAGGGCCTCGCAATTTTAAGTATCTACACGACCGCCAAGATCGATCTACAGCGCTGTATGCTTAATGCAACGCGCCGTTTAAACAGAATAAACGGTGGTATCTGTGAAGCGCTTACGAGGTGCAAAGCGCTGGGGGATAGAAGGTGATCGGGTCGTCCCACGTGGGGCTCACGGTCTTCATCCCCATTTTCCAGATGAGGGAACTGAGGCCCGGAGAAGTGACGTGACTTGCCCCCGGTCACCCAGCTGCCAAGTGGCGGAGCCGGGATTCGGACCCATGACCTCGGACCCCCAAGCCCGGGCTCTTGCCGCCGAGCCAGAAGCGGTGTGGCCTAGCGGCAGGGGCCCGGACCTTGGAGTCGGAGGGCGAGGGTTCGAATCCCGGCTCTGCCGCTTGCCTGCGGTGTGACTTCGGGTGAAGTCCCTTCTCGGTGCCTCGGTCTTCCGAGCTGTAAAAGGGGGATGAACGTGGCTCAGCGGAAAGAGGCCCGGGGTCGTGGGTTCTAATCCCGGCGCCGCCGCCTGGCAGCCGGGTGACTCTGGGCCGGTCGCTTCTCTTCCCGGGGCCTCCGTGACCTCGTCTGGAAAATGGGGATTAAGACCGCGAGCCCCGCGTGGGACCGCCCGATGACCTTGCATCTCCCCCAGCGCTGAGCACGGTGCTTTGCACGTAGTAAGCGCCTGACAAATAACATCATCATCATCATCATTATTATTATTATTATTGTTATTATAGTTATTCTCTGGGCCTCAGTGACCTCATCTGCAAAAGGGGGATTCATAATGTTGGCATTTGTTAAGCGCTTCCTATGGGCAGAGCACCGTTCTAAGCGCTGGGGGGGATACAGGGTCATCGGGTTGTCCCACGTGGGGCTCCCAGTCTTCACCCCCCCATTCTCCAGATGAGGTCACCGAGACCCATTCATTCATTCATTCGTATTTATTGAGCGCTTACTATGTGCAGAGCACTGTACTAAGCGCTTGGAATGTACAATTTGGCAACAGAGAAGTGACCTGCCCAGAGTCCCCCAGCTGCCAAGTGGCAGAGCCGGGATTCGAACCCATGACCTCGGACTCCCAAGCCGGGCTCTTTCCGCCGAGCCACGCTGCTTAACGAATACCGACGTCATTATCATCGGAACGGTGCTTGGCACGCAGTAAGCGCTTCACAAACACCATCGTTATTTTTATTATTACTATTACTGTTAAATCCCTGGTCTCCCTCCCGTTTCGACTGTGACCCTCGCGTGGGCCAGGGGCTGTGTCTGACGTGACCACCTTGAACCTAGCAGGGGCCATCACGTATTAAGTGCTTAATAAATACCATTATCAGTATCATGAATAAACAAAACCCAGACTACTTGTTTTGTTTTGCCGTCTGTTGCACCCAGGGAGCGCTCAATAAATCCGACGGAAGGGACGAAACGCGACGTGGGTGGTAGACGATCGGAATCGTTTCCCCCTTTCCCACTGCTCCTCCCCCTCTCCCTCAGCACTGTGCCCGGCTGTATGTCTTATTTATTACCCTATTTATTTTGTTAAGGAGGCGTGCGTCCCCTTGATTCTATTGATCGTGATTACGCTGTCTTGGTTTTGTCCCGATTGATAATAATAATAATAATAATAATAATGTTGGTATCTGGTAAGCGCTTACTATGTGCCGAGCACCGTCCTAAGAGCTGGGAGAGACTTACAGGGTCATCAGGTTGTCCCACGTGAGGCTCCCAGTCTTCAACCCCATTGGACAGATGAGGGAACTGAGGCACCGAGAAGTGACTGGCCCAAAGTCACCCAGCTGCCGGGTGGCGGAGCCGGGTTTCGAACCCACGGCCTCGGACTCCCAAGCCCGGGCTCTTTCCACCGAGCCACCATTAGGCCGTGAGATCCGTCCTTGGGCAGGGACGGTCTCTACCTGCTGCCCATCCCGAGCGCTTAGTCCAGTGCTCTGCACCTAGTAGAGGAGCAGCGGGGCTCGGTGGAAAGAGCCCGGGCTGGGGAGCCGGAGGTCATGGGTTCGAATCCCGGCTCTGCTATCTGTCGGCTGTGTGACTGCGGGCAAGTCATTTAACTTCTCTGTGCCTCAGTTACCTCATCTGGAAAATGGGGATTAAGACTGTGAGCCTCATGTGGGACAACCTGATGACCGTGTAGAGAAGCAGCGTGGCTCAGTGGAAAGAGCACGGGCTGTGGAGTCAGAGGTCATAGGTTCGAATCCCAGCACTGCCACTTGTCAGCTGCGTGACTGTGGGCAGGTCACTTCACTTCTCTGTGCCTCAGTTACCTCATCTGTCAAATGGGGATTCACTGTGAGCCTCACGTGGGACAGCCTGATTACCCTGTATCTCCCCCAGCACTTAGAACAGTGCTCTGCACGTAGTAAGCGCTTAACAAATACCAAAATTATTATTATTATCTACCCCAGCGCTTAGAACAGTGCTCCGCACATAGTAAGCGCTTACCAAATACCAACATTATCATCATCTCTGGGCCTCAGTGACCTCATCTGTAAAATGGGGATGAACTGGGAGCCTCACGAGGGCCAACCTGATGACCCTGTATCTCCCCCTGCGCTTAGGACAGTGCTCTGCACATAGTAAGCGCTTCACCAGTACCAACGTCATCATTATTAGCAAGCGCTCAGTAAATACGATGGACTGAATGAGTATTGAATCAGTGAATGAATGAACGCACGTACGCACGGAGCATGCGCAGAACTGCCTCTACGGAAACGGCGTAAACTGCGTATCCCGGGCGGCCGCCGCCCTCTACGGTAGCGTAAGGGCCGGAAGAGATGCCCGGATTCCCCCCAATCGTTCATTCATTCCATAGTATTTATTGAGCGCTTACTACGTATGTGCGGAGCACCGTACTAAGCGCTTGGAATGTACAAATCGGTAACAGATAGAGCCAGTCCCTGCCCTCTGACGGGCTTACAGTCTAATCGGGGGAGACAGACAAAAACAATAGCAATAAATAGAATCGAGGGGAAGAACATCTCATTAAAGCAAAGCAAATAAATAGAATCAGGGTGATGCACATCTCATTGAACAAAATAAATAGGGTGATGAAGATACAGACAGTCGAGCGGACGAGTACAGTGCTGAGGGGGTGGGACGGGAGAGGGGGAGGAGCAGAGGGATGGGAGGGGAGAAGAGGGTTTAGCTGCGGAGAGGTGGGGGGGGGGGGTAGAGGGAGCAGGGGGAAAAGGGGAGCTCAGTCTGGGAAGGCCTCTTGGAGGAGGTGAACTTCGAGCTCTCACTCTGCGCAGAACGCTGTACTAAGCTCTTGGGATGGCCCCGGGGGCCCCAGAGGGGGCCAGCCCTGCCCAACAACGGGCCCAGCCGGGGATTGGGACGGCAAAGCAGGGCAGATCGCACAGCCGGGCGGGACCGAGGCCTGCATTCATTCATCCATCCATCCATCCATCCATTCAATCGTATTTCTTGAGCGCTTACTATGTGCAGAGCACTGCCCTAAGCGCTTGGAGGGTACAAACCGGCAACCGATAGAGCCCATCCCCGCCCAGTAATAATAATCATAAAGTTGGTATTTGGTAAGCGCTTACTATGTGCCGAGCACCGTTCTAAGCGCTGCGGGGCGGGATACGGGGTCATCAGGTGGTCCCACGTGAGGCTCACGGTCTTCATCCCCGTTTTCCAGATGAGGGAACTGAGGCACCGAGGAGCGAAGGGACCTGCCCAAAGTCACCCAGCTGCCAGGGTCAGGATTAGAACCCATGACCTCTGACTCCTAAACCCGGGCTCCGGCCACCGAGCCGCGCTGCTTCTCCGCCCAGTGACGGGCCGGCGGGCTCAAAGCGGGGGCGAAAGAGGAGAGAACAAAAAGAGGGCAGCAGCATCACGATGAACAGAATCAAGGAGATCTTGAGACAATGAACAGGGTAATACATAATAATAATAATAATAATGATAAATACATACACATGAGCATAGGCTAGAGGGGGAGCAGAGGGCAAGGGCAGCACGGCTCAGTGGCAAGAGCCAGGGCCGGGGAGTCAGAGGTCAGCTGTGTGACCCTGGGCAAGTCACTTCACTTCTCCGGGCCTCAGTTCCCTCATCTGGAAAATGGGGATGAAGATTGCGAGCCTCACATGGGACAACCTGATGACCTGGTATCCCCCCCCCCCCCCCCAGCGCTTAGAACAGTGCTTGGCGCATAGTAAGCGCTTAACAAATCCCAACATTATAGAGAAGCGTGGCTCAGTGGAAAGAGCCCGGGCCGGGGAGTCAGAGGTCATGGGTTCGAATCCCGGCCGCTTGGCAGCTGTGTGACCCTGGGCAAGTCACTTCACTTCTCTGGGCCTCAGTTCCCTCATCTGGAAAATGGGGATGAAGACTGCGAGCCTCACTTGGGACAAGCTGATCACCTTGTATACCCCCCCCCCCAGCGCTTAGAACAGTGCTTGGCCCATAGTGAGCGCTAGGCTTCAAGGCTCTCCGTCACCTCGCCCCTTCCTACCTCTCCTCCCTTCTCTCTTTCCACCGGCCACCCCGCAAGCTCGGCTCCTCTGCCCCTCACCTCACCTCCTCACCGTCCCTCGGTCTCGCCCATCCCGCCGTCGACCCCCGGGCCGCGTCCTCCCGCGGTCCCGGAACGCCCTCCCTCCTCACCTCCGCCAAACGGATTCTCTTCCCCTCTTCAAAACCCTACTTAAAACTCACCTCCTCCAAGAGGCCTTCCCAGACCGAGCTCCCCTTTTCCCTCTGCTCCCTCTACCCGCCCCCACTCACCTCTTCGCAGCTAAACCCTCTTCTCCCCCCTTTCCCTCTGCTCCTCCCCCTCTCCCGTCCCACCCCCTCAGCACTGCACTCGTCCGCTCGACTGTCTATATCTTCATGACCCTATTTATTTTGTTAATGAGATGTACATCGCCTTGATTCTTTTTATTTGCTATTGTTTTAATGAGATGCTCTTCCCCTCGATTCTATTTATTGCCATTGTTCTGTCTCCCCCGATTAGACCGTAAGCCCGTCAAAGGGCAGGGACTGCCTCTGTGACCGATTTGTACATTCTAAGCGCTTAGTACAGTGCTCTGCACAGAGTAAGCGCTCAATAAATACTATCGAATGAATGAACCAATACCAACATTATTCTAATTATTCTCTGGGCCTCCTCATCTGGAAAATGGGGATGAAGACTGTGAGCCCCCCGCCCCCCCAGCGCTCAGAAGAGTGCTTGGCCCAGAGGAAGCGGTTAAGATTATTAACGCTGGTGTTTGTTAAGCGCTTACGATGTGCAGAGCACTGTTCTAAGCGCTGGGGTAGATACAGGGTAATCAGGTCGGCCCACGGGAGGCTCACGGTCTTCATCCCCATTTTCCAGATGAGGGAACTGAGGCCCAGTGAAGTGACTTGCCCACAGTCACACGGCTGACGAGGAGCAGAGCCGGGATTCGAACCCATGACCTCTGCCTCCCAAGCCCGGGCTCTTTCCACCGCCGCTCCTCCAGACCGTGAGCCCGTCAGCGGGCGGGGACGGTCTCTTATCTGTTGCCGAACTGTCCAGTCCCAGCGCTCAGTACAGCGCTCTGCACAGAGGAGGCGCTCAATCGACACGATTGAAGGAATGAACGTACCGATACCGACGTTATCATCATTATTATTAGTGCGGCTTACGCCGTTTCCGTAAAGGCGGTGCCGCGCATGCTCCGTGCGTTCGGGCGCTCGTTCGCTCATTCATTCATTCATTCATTCATTCATTCATTCATTCATTCATTCATTCATTCATTCATTCAATCGGCTCTCTCGAGCGCTCCCCACGGCCTGGCTACCATTCGACAACGCCGCTTTCGCTTTCTTTCGCCGATTTCCCGCGCCGACTCGGGCCGAAAATCCGCAAAAAAAACCCCCAACCCCACCCCTCCGGGGATCCGCGCGGTGTGCATTCATTCGTTCGCTATTCATTCATTCATTCATCCCTCCCCTCGGACGGGACCCACCTCCCTTAGGGGTCGCAGGATAGGGGCGGGAGGCCAGCCGGGCCCGCCGCAACAGCAGCGCTCCCTGTCGATTCCTTTCGATCGCCGCCCGCACGGCGGCCGGCAGCGCCTCCCCGTCGCCCTCGGAGGCCATCGGGACCCGGTTAGTCGGCCCGGGGCTCCTCCCCCGCCGCGGGGGGGAAGGGGCGGGACTTCGCGGGCACGCCGAGCCCAGCGCTTAGGCCGCTGCTGTGCGCGTATGAACGAATGAATGAATGATCATCGGACCTCCCCCCCCCCCCGCCGCCGCCGCCCACGACGAGCCCCTTCTAAGCGCTGGGGGGCTCACGGGCTTCCTCCCCATTTTCCAGATGAGGGAACTGAGGCCCGGAGAATAATTAAAATAATAATAATGTTGGTATTTGTTCAGCGCTTATGATTCATTCATCCGATAGTATTTATTGAGCGCTTACTATGTGCAGAGCGCTGTACTAAGCGCTTGGAATGTACAAATCAGTAACAGATACGGTCCCTGCCCTTTGACGGGCCTACAGTCTAATGGATGGGCCAAGCGCTGTTCTAAGTGCCGGCGGGGATGCAATAATAATAATGTTGGTATCTGTGAAGCGCTTACTATGTGCAGAGCACTGTTCTGAGCGCCAGGGCGGGGTTCAAGGCGATCAGGTGGGCCCACGTGAGGCTCCCAGTTAATCCCCATTTGCCAGATGAGGTAACTGAGGCCCAGTGAAGTGACTTGCCCACAGTCACACAGCTGACACGTGGCAGAGCCGGGATTCGAACCTACGACCTCTGACTCCGAAACCCGGGCGCTTTCCACTGAGCCGCGCTGCTTCTCTATGAGGTGATCGGGTTGGCCCACGGGGGGCTCACGGGCCTCATCCCCGTTTTCCAGATGAGGGAACTGAGGCCCGGAGAATAATTTTAATAATAATAATGTTGGTATTTGTTCAGCGCTTGCGATGGGCCGAGCACTATTCTAAGCGCTGGGGGGGGGGGGGGATACAATGATACTAATAATAATTCTGGTATTTCTTAAGCGCTTACTGTGTGCAGAGCAGTTTTCTAAGCGCTGGGGTAGATACGGGGTCATCAGGTTGGCCCACGTGAGGCTCCCAGTTAATCCCCGTTTTCCAGATGAGGTAACTGAGGCTCAGTGAAGTGACTTGCCCACGGTCACACAGCTGACAGGTGGCAGAGCCGGGATTCGAACCCATGACCGCGGACTCCGAAGCCCAGGCGCTTTCCACTGAGCCACGCTGCTTCTCTATAAGGTGATCGGGTTGGCCCACGGGGGGCTCACGGGCTTCATCCCCATTTTCCAGATGAGGGAATGGAGGCCCGGAGAATAATAATAATAATAATGATAATAATGTTGGTATTTGTTAAGCGTTTACTATGTGCCAAGCACTGTTCTAAGCGCTGGGGGAGATACAGGGTCATCAGGCTGGCCCACGTGGGGCTCACAGGCTTCATCCCCATTTTCCAGATCGAGGGACCTGAGGCCCAGAGAATAATAGTAAGAATAATAACAATGTTGGTATTTGTTAAGCGCTTATGATGTGCCGAGCACTGTTCTAAGCGCGGGGGGGGGGGGGGGGGCTACAAGGTGATCAGGTTGGCCCGCGGGAGCGCACGGGCTTCATCCCCATTTTCCAGATGAGGGAACTGAGGCCCAGAGAAGTGAAGTGACTTGCCCAGGGTCATCCAGCACACAAGTGGCAGAGCCGGGATTAGAACTCACGACCTCTGACTCCCGGGCCCGGGCTCTTGCCACTGAGCCACGTTGTTGGGATCTGTTAAGCGCCTCCTCTGTGCCAAGCACTGTCCTAAGCGCTGGGGTGGATACCAGGTAATCAGGCCGTCCCGCCCGCGGCTCATGGCCTTCATCGAATTCCAGCGTGGCTCAGTGGAAAGAGCCCGGGCTGGGGAGTCCGAGGTCGTGGGTTCGAATTCCGGCTCTGCCATTTGGCAGCTGGGTGACTGTGGGCAAGTCGCTTCACTGCTCTGTGCCTCAGTTCCCTCATCTGGAAAATGGGGATGAAGGCTGGGAGCCCCAACGTGGGACCATCCGATGACCCTGTATCCACCCCCAGCGCTTAGAACGGTGCTCGGCACGTAGTAAGCGCTTAACAGATACCAACATTATGAGAAGCAGCGTGGCTGAGCGGAAAGAGCCCGGGCTGGGGAGTCAGCGGTCGTGGGTTCGAATCCCGGCTCTGCCACGTGTCAGCTGGGTGACTGTGGACAGGTCACTTCCCTCCTCTGTGCCTCAGTTCCCTCCTCTGTCAAATGGGGATGGAGACTGGGAGCCTCACGTGGGACCACCCGATGACCCCGCATCTCCCCCAGCGCTCAGGACGGTGCTGTGCGCGTGGCTCAGTGGAAAGAGCCCGAGCTTGGGAGTCAGCGGTCATGGGTTCGAATGCCGGCTCCGCCACTTGTCAGCTGTGTGACTGGGGGCGAGTCACTTAACTCCTCTGGGCCTAAATTCCCTCATCTGTAAAATGGGGATTAACTGTGAGCCTCACATGGGACGACTTGATTGCCCTGTATCTACCTCAGCGCTTAGAACAGTGCTCTGCACACAGTAAACGCTTAACAAATACCAGCATCATTATTATTAGTGAGCGCGTAACAGATACCGACATTATTATTATTATTCTTCTTCATCCCCGTTTTCCAGATGAGGTCACTGAGGCCCCGAGAAGGCCCAAGGTCACGCAGCTGACAGGCGGCGGAGGCGGGATTAGAACCCAGTACCCGGGACTCCCAAGCCCGGGCTCCATCGCTGCTGTTCACCAGGGGCTTCGCCCCTTATTAATACGATGACTTTGAATGTCCGCGATTCCCCAGGTCTGGCCAGCCAGTGAAGAATAAAATCCCTGGGGTGGAGGAAAAGTAGGGGGAGAGGCACGAGCGTAAAAAATAAATCCGCCGTTCGGACGGGTGCCGTACACGCGCGGAAACAACGAGCCTGAGAGCATGTCGACTCTCGAGCGAGCGCGCGGGAGAGGAAACGCGGGGATGACAGAGACCGATTTCGTTTTTCCCCGCCGAAGATGTGTGAGGGTGAAGGGATCCGACCTCCGCGTTGAGCCCGAAGGCGATAAGGGGCGGTGTGCCGGCAGTTATGGTGTCTATTAAGTGTCAGGCCCTGGGGGAGATGCGACATAACCGGATGGAACGCGGTCTCTCTCCTGTGGGGGGGCTCTCGATCGACGGAGTCGAGGGGCTAGGAATCCTAAGCTCTCTGGGCCTCAGTTTCCTCGTCTGTCAGATGGGGCTAAGTGACTTGCCCAAGGTCTCCTGGTGTCAGAGTGGGGCTCTAAATTGGGTTTCCTGGCTCCCGCTCCCAGCTTCTCTCCGCTGGAGTATGCCGCCTCGCGGGCAGCCCGTGAACCGAAAAGCCGGCGTTTAGTTCATTCATCCATTCAAGAGTATTTATAGAGCGCTTCCTACGTGCAGAGCACGGTACTAAGCGCTTGGAATGGACAATTCGGCAACGGATAGAGACCATCCCTGCCCGCTGCCGGGCTCACAGTCTAATCGGTTTACGGTTTAAGGTCGACGCGCGGCACGAACCCGGCCAGGGTTCTCCACGCGGAAGGAGAGCGCTCTGAGGAAACCGTGCTATTTTAACGGGGAAGAGGGTGGGAGGGCAGATTTCGGTTCCGCAGAGGTGGGCTTCGTCCCTCCCTCTGCCTCTGTGGAGAAACGAGGAAGTTACGCGTCTCCTCCCAATCTACCTTGCTGGGAAAATAAGGAAGGCAGTGAGACGAGGGGCAGGCCTCTAGGTCCGAGATCGCCCGTCACCTTGTAGCTACACGACCTCCCGTCCGGGAGCGTTGAGCCGCAGATCCGGCCTTCCCTTTTCACCGTCGGTTTTGTTCCCGCCCCTCACCCCCCCCCCCCCCCCCCCCCGAGAAATGGGTGAAGAGCCGCGAAACCGTACGCGTGATGCCCGAGGGTAAATCCGGGAATTTATGTGGGAGATGTGCCCCGAGTCCGAAGCGCCCGTCAGGAGAGGGAACCTCTGCGTCCCCGCTCTGACCCCCCCAGAGTCGCCTCCTGAAATGTCGCCTCTGGCTCAGAGAGAGGATCCATTCGATCAGGGGGATTGACTGAGGGTTGTCCGCGTGCGGGCTACTGAACGCTCCGAAGAGTTCAGTCCAGTCGGGCCGGTAGACGTGACCCCTGCCTACTAGGAGCTTAGCGTGGAATAAGGACGTGTACATAAGTGCGGCGGGGCCGGGGGCGGGGCGCCAAAGTGCTTAAAAGGGGAACAGACCCAGGTAGTAATAACGGTAATTAATAGTAATCACGGTATCCGTTAAGCGCTCGCCGTGTGCCGAGCACGGTCATCGGGTCGTCCCACGGGGGGCTCTCGGTTTTAAATCCCCATTTTCCGGGTGAGGTGACCGAGGCACAGAGGCGAACCAGATTCTGGTAACTGTCGTCTACCGCCCCTCGGGTTCCACCTCCAACTCTCCGAGCCGTCCCGATCCCCTTCCTGGCATTCCCTCTCTCTTTCTCCAGCCCTCCGGCCGTCCCCCGGGACTTCAGGAGCCACCGAGGTGTTCCCGCCGACCCCTCCGCTGCCCGCCTTCTCCGTAACCCCGCCGACCTCCCGCTCCACCCCAGCTGCCCCGCTCACCAACCCGGACACGCTCTCGATCGCGTCATCTCTGGTCACTGTAAGGTCTCTGCCCTCGCTCGCTCTAAAATCCCGCGGACCAAAACCTCCTCGCCCGCCTTCTCTCCCACCCGCCTCCTCCCCGCAAATCCGTGCCGTTCCCACCCCGAGACCGCCGATCTTTGGGCCCCGTTTGGCCTCCGTCCCCAAACTGCCTTCCCTCGATGACCAAACCGACGGCCCCGGCACCACCCCCTCTGGCGAACTCAGCCTACTCGCTCCCCGTCCCTTCGTCGATCTTATTCCGCTAACCCGAGGCCCTGGATCGCCCCCGCAGTCCGTCTCCTTCGTTTCCCGGGCACCAGCCACGGGGCGCAGCCGGCAGAAATCTAGAGACTGTAAGCCCGTCAGTGGGCGGGGATTGTCTCTATCTGTTGCCGAATTGTACATTCCAAGCGCTTAATACAGTGCTGTGCACATAGTAAGTGCTCGATAAATACTATTGAATGAATGAATATCAGGCCGACCTTGACCACTACAGAGTTGATCATCCTTGTGCGCTTGGGCGGCTGCCCTCTCCTCCGCCCAGCAGGATTATTTCTCCGTCCTTACTGACGCCCGGGCCCCTTGCCCTCGCCGGTTGTTCCGGATGTTTAACGCCCTCCTCAAACGCCCCGTCCCACCACCTCCCCCGTCCCTTGCCCCTAAGAACCCGGCCACCCGCCGTATCGAGAAAATGGAAACTATCAGGCGCGAGCTCCCTAAACCCTCCCCCGCTCCTCTCCGGGGCAGTTGCTTTCTGCCCCTGCTAGGGCCGTCTTCCCGCCGTGAGGGGAGGGAAAGGGCCCCTCCGACTCTTTGGGGGTTCACGTGTCTCCGTTCGCCCGGCCAGCCCGCCGGCAGCGATTGGTGGCGTCGCGGGCTCTCCGCGGAGAGGGATTTCGGGCAGCGTGAACCCTCCTGGGGAGCTGGGAGAGCCCCGGCCACAGTTCACCTACCTACACCTCAGAGGAAACCGCGCGCATGGCCCCGGGGTTAGCCGGGGTTACCCTCCTCCTCAGCTTCCCAGAAAATCCCAGCTCCCTCTCTCCTGGCGCCGTCCCCGGCTCGCCGGGTCGGGCGACCTAGTAATTCCAACTCAGAGAAGACCGATCACTGGGCGTTAAAAAGTGGGGGGTTGTCGCCACACCTTGAGGGATTCTGCCCGAAGGGCATTTGGTGGAGCCATGAGGGCCAAACTAGTTTCAGAGAACGCGAGGTCGAAGGCCGTTTCCAGGAGAAGGGGGTGGCCCACGGTGTGAAAGGCAGCTGAGAGGGCGAGGGGGATTACGGGATGGAGTACAGGCCCTCAGATTTGGCAAGACAGAGGTCGTTGGTGACCCTCCAGAGGACAGTTTCTGTGGAGCGAAGGAGCCGGAATCTCCGCTCTTCCCTCAATCCGCTCCAGGTGGGTGCTCAATGAATGCTATCATTACCGCAACTGCCACTATAATGATAATGACGGTATTTCTTAAGCACTTACTCCATGCAAAGTACTGTTCCGAGGGCTGGGGGGGGGCGGGGGATACAGGGCGATCGGGTTGTCCCCCGTAGGGCTCACAGTCTTAACCCCCGTTTTACAGAGGAGTGAACTGAGGCACAGGGAGGTTGAAGTGGCCTGCCCGAAGTCACACAACCGACACGCGGCAGAGCCGGGATTAGAAGCCACGACCTCTGACTCCCAAGCCCCGGCTCTTTCCGCTGAGCCACCTTGGAGATGGTGTCAGGTGGGGCTTTGGGATCCTGGGATACGTAAGCGGTGACGGCATGACATACACGGCTCTGGATTTTATGTTTCGTGGTAGCTTGGAACCAGGGGGTAGAGGTTCAAAAGCAATTCTCTGCTGGTTTTGGTATCCGTTGAGCCAGTCGGGTTGGACGCCGTCCACGGCCCGTGTGGGGCTCACGGTCTCGGCCCCCCGTTCTGGGCAGATTTAGCCGGTGTCTTCTTACCTTCCTCCAATCCTTGGCTCCTTGCTGATGAAGCCTTCGATATCTGTCCCGCAGCAGAGAAGCAGCACCCGGGGCGGTTTCCGAGGTCAGGTGTATCCCGATATCTGAAGGAGTTGCAGACCACCTCTACTGAGTGTGGGCAGCGCCCGTTTCATTTTGTTTCCAGGTCAAAAGCGAGAAGGGAAGAAGATTCAGCGGGTGGTCTACGGTACTGTTGAACGAGAATAATATCTTAGTTGGGAAGCTGATCGGTTCTGCTTTCCCGAGAGGTCGGAGGAAGCAGAAGAAGGAGAGGTGGTAGGGAGGCTGGGGACGAGGGGGACTGAGAGTTGGCTTTGGGGTGGCTAGGTTGGGGTGTGTGGGGGGAAATAGAGAGGAAACACAAAGTGGGGAAGAGCACGCAGAAACGGCGTTCTGAGAAATGTGGTCTTCCAACAAGAGGATATTTACGGAGCGCTTACGCCGCGCCGAGCACTCCCGACAGGATCCCGTGCTGAATTCAGTCCCATACCCAGGGGAAAACCCACGCGGAACCGCGATTTTAAGAAACTCCGGGTTAAATCGGGGCGGGTCTGGAAAGGAATGATCGTAGCCAGCAGAGGGCTCCCAAACTATTCCAGCAGCACAGATACTTTTCCAAGAAAACATCTCCAAACACAAATTTAAAAGCCTCCCGCCAGAGGTGGAGTGAAAGGAGGGCGTCGCGTAAAGCGATAAAGCCCGATACGTAAACCTAAGAAAACTGGATTTGATTTTCTGTAAATGGTGCCGCTCCGGCTGACAGAATGGAACGAATAGTCTCCACGTCTTTTGGCGCTCTCAGAATGACTCTTTGGGTGGACTCGATAATAATAATGATAATTATAATAACAGCGACCTAATAAGGGAGCGACCTGTCGGACCTATAGGAAAGCCCCAAGGTTGTGCTCCTCCTTGTTATCGAATTGGGCTGCAGCCCCTGAAGACCATTTTCCCAATATCGGTTTGGTTCTGGAAACTCCCGGAAAGATCGGTCGTTTGACTAGCCGCTACGAAAATAACTGCAGGATTTGCTGAGAGGAATCAGGGGATGAAAAGCCTTCCGAGAGCCAGAGAGGAAGAAGGTGGACCAGCAGGAGGCCCTTTCTATTCCTGTGATTTTACTCTCTGTATGCGGAAGATGAGATCCTGCACTACGCAGATTAATCGCGCAATCCTGGTTTCCAGATGAAGCGCGATTCAAGTTTTTGCATCTGCGCATGTTACTCATCATCTATTGTGAGGATTGATGCTTTAACCAGAGTTACTACTGAGACCACCCACACCGAGCGAGAAAGGAATTCTTTTCTTTTCTTGTCCACAGTTGACAACCTTTACGGTGATGTTTTTCCATTTGCTTCCAAGGCTGTCATTTGCCGAACAATGGACGCAAATACTAGCGGCAGAGTTCACTCTCTTTAAGACCACACTGCCGATGGAGGACTGGCAAGATTACAGGTGGGACTTTTTAATTTCCCTTTAGGGAATCTCAAACGTGACGAGAGAAGCCCCCTCGCCAAATCCCCCGCCACCCCGCGGTGGGTCAACTCACGCTGAAGTGCTTCGAGCGTGGGTTTTATAGGGGTGAATGAAATTCCCCAAGGAATGACAGAGGCGGGAGCTCAAGTGGAAGTGACTCCCCTTCTAAGTAATGCCATCTGAGTTCGTTTTCCAGTAGTGTAGGCTTACCGCAAACAGACAAAAAGGAAAAAAAAAACCACGACATAAGGATGTTGTTCCCTGTAAAAACCCAGGGCGGTGATGTGTGCTATCGATGTTGCTCCCCTCCTTCCTAAACCATCCCCTTCACTTCTGATCTCCTCATTTTTTGGCTGCTTCTGTTTCAACTGAAAGATAAAGTGAGTACAGGCCACCGATTTGGAAGGGAACGCGGGACCCGTGAATGCGATAACGAGAAACGCGCATTGGCTTTTGTAGAATTAAGGTCCCTGCTGTCTTGGTCGTTTAGGTGCCCGCTCTCATCGACACTTGTGCCATCAGAGTGTCAGTTTGGCACACGTGTCAGTCGTTTAGCCCGGTTGGGATCATCTTGCCGTGGAAATAGCGAATATAAGACCAGAGCAAGACAAGCGCCTTCTGAATGAAGGTCACGAAAGTCACGGGGGGTGTGGGCACTATCCACTTTTGACATCCTCCATAATCTGCGTGTGCTCACGCTGCCGAATCCGGAGACGCCATCCTCTCGGTCAGGTTTAATATTGTAATATTAAACTGCGATATCGCTCGGCCGCCCTGGCGTGATGCGGCGCAACTGGGGGTTTCTGGAAAACGACGCGAGTGACGAGACCGAGATGGGGTGTAGCCTTCGGAAACGGGGTGGCTCTTTTTTCGGCAAAGGCACCCAGAAGCTGAGGAGAAGCAGCGTGGCCTAGCCGATGGAGCCCGGGCCTGGGGGGTCAGAAGAGCCTGGGTTCTAATCCTGACTCTGCCACCTGTCTGCTCTGTGGCCTTGGCCCAGTCACTTCGCTTCTCTGTGCCTCTCATCCGTAAAATGGGGATTTAGACCGTGAGCCCCATGTGGGAGGTGGACCGCGCCCGACCCGATGACTTTATCGCTACCTAACGCTCGGAACGGTGCCCGACACCAAGTAAGCACTTCAAACCCCATTAAAAAAAAGACCTCGATGGTATAAGGATCAGAGTCAAGAGCTGAATGAAGCAGAATTGGAAGTACAATCTTCATCTCCCCCTCTAGACTGTGAGCTCGGGGTGGGCCGGGAATCTGTTGTTATGCCGAGCTCTCCCTAGCGCTTCTTACGGTGCTTCGCACAGTGTCAGCGCTCAGTAAATACAACTGACTGAATGAACGAATGTGCGCACAACGTAGAAGAAACTTGGTCACTCAGCAGTCTTTTCGACCCCGTCCAAACTCAGAGGTTGAAAACATTTCAGTAGCATTATCTCGGAATGCCAAGGGCAATAATGAAAAGAAATGGGAACACCGTGTAACACGGAAGGCTGTACGATCACCTTCTATCCCGTTTTTCTGTAGTAGATATGGGAGAATGCACTTTGGGAAAACATGGAAAGGGAGGATGCATTTGTGATATGCAGAAATGTGTGCTCGGAATTGTGTGTATGCGTGTGCGCCGGGGGGCGGGGAGAGAGATGGATTTTGCCCATTGAAGGGCTGGTCCATGACTACGCCAGGTAAAGATTTCCCACTTGTACTGATTTTTTGTCTTCGCTCCACTTCACACTCGTCTACGCAGGGAGCAGCGGCCTGGAGGGAGAAAGACCTTAGGCAAAATAATTCCATGACATTCCAAGAATCTTCAGCACCCACTTTTGCCAAGCACGCAACCGGGTAAACGTTTCCTGACTCTGGACTTTAAATGAAGGACTACGTGAAATTACGAGGCATATTAAGAGACACTAAATACTAATCGGTATCTTTTCGTATTCTTTTTTTCCAGTAGATGGGGAGGGAGCGGCACAGTAAAACGAACCACGTTTGGGGGGAAAAGAGCATGGATTTTCGTGTTAAAGTCGCGGAAGTCATAAGGTGGTAACCATCACACCGAATAGACTGGGGCCAATTCCTGAGAATACTATTTGCCTCCATCCTCTGGGAGGCTGTTCACCTCTGTAACCCCACTGCCAATATCTATCAGGGAGTGATTATCCGGTTTGTGGATTACTCAAGTCATTTGTTTCTCCTTCCCTTCCCTCCGGTTGCTTGTTGTGGGGATTTTATCTGGCGCTTCCGCTTGAGGGTGTGTAGGATCAGAGAGGAAATGGGAACGTCAGATCAGTCCATTTTGCCGTTTGGTAGATGCTTTTAGAAAGAAAGTTGAGGCAAATGGATGAGTAGAGGCTTATCCGTGGATTCGCCTGGCCTTGACTGACCCGTATTGCCCAATACGGTCTCACAGCACTTTCTTGTGACCAGCAGCATTCCAGCAGAAACCCCATGTCTCCCAAAAGGAGCATTGAAACCATCTACCGTGGTGATGCTTCTTGGCTCCGTATTTTTAAGCAAAAGCTATGAATTAGCTGCGACTACAAATAGCCACTTGCCCCTTCCCACTCTGTGCAAGGGACTTTTTTTCTTTTTTGGCATTTTTTGCATTTTTAGGCAGACAACGATACCACAGAAAAGGGAAAAGAAAACACAGATGTTCTCAACCAGCACTGATTTTGTTGGTTAAAGAGATTTCAATCCAACAGAATTAACTGGCTTAATGCAAAATCCTTCTAATTCCTCAGTCAACTTGTTTGAGCCCCGACGATAGCTGCTAGATCACTTGTTTTTAGCTTGTGGCCGACAGATGGTGTTGTGTGAAAATGAAAAAAAAGATGAAGCACTTGGTTACGACTTGGTTTTTAATGCCGGCTGTGGACACAGATGGCCCTTCTCCATCCCTCTCACCTTCATTCTTAAAACATAACTGAAAGAGAAATGAGAATTGCGCTGTGTCCAATGATACTTTGACAGTATTTGCCTTCCAAAATTTTTGTGCAGAACCAGAGTGGGTCGACAAGACGAAATGTGATTTTCTTGCCCACTTGGAAAAAAAATGAGCTTCCACATCACTCGAGAAGCTTAGTGAGGAAGGAACTTACATACGGGTTCGTAGGTCGAATCAAACGACGTTTCCATTGTCTTACGTTGGAGTTTTAACAGATGTTTCAAAGCCTCTGTAATTTGACAAGTGACGTTAGTGGCCACATCTCCCCAGGGACTCCACCCTGGCCAACGGGGTGCAGTTGAGGCTATCTATAAAAACAAACAAGCGTTCTGCAGTTCTTCAATCAGTCCGCATGACCGAGGCAGACAAGTCCTGCGGGAGAGGGCTGCATTCCTGTCATTTTTGGGTGACTGCTTTTTATTTGTGTGCGGCACCGTCTTCTCAAAGTGCTGATTGAAAACCTAGGTATGGCGTGGCGTGGTATCGATTAGCCAAATAAAAGATTCCGAAAAAGAGAAAGTTGGGCGCCTCACCGTGGGGGTGACATGGGTTGAACTACAAAGAACAGGATTCCCTTCTGTCCCACGTGAGTGAAAATATTTCGATTTAGTCACTAGCAAGCCAACAAGAGAGCCCTGGGTTTGCATTAAAGGCAGACGAAGACGAAGGTTTTCTTATTCTGAGGCACCGCCAAAGTTCACGCTTGCTCCTTGGTTAACAGAGCGTCTCAGTGACCGGAGAAAGTCAAGGCTGCTCATTTTCATAGTAACTCTGTCATTAGATCTCTGAGGATACGACGGCTTGCCTCTCTGCTGCTCTCCAGTAGCGGCTCCTTCCCTTGCTCAAGCACTTATCAGGCAGTGGTATTTATTGCACGCTTTCTGAGCATTGGATTAAGCACTTGGAAAAGTACAGTGCAGTAGAGTAGGTAGAGACACCCTCCCTGCCCTGAGAAAGAATTTATCACTGGCATCCTCCCAGAGGGGGCTTGTTAGGTGGAATGACCACAAGGGATGGGGGAAGAGGGCGCTCCGTGAGGTGTTAGGGAGTGTGCGGGGGAGGAGGATCACTCTAAGCCCTGTTCCCGCGCGTGGGATGTCTCCGCCCGCTCCCCGGAGTCCACCGCACTTATCGGGGAGCGGAGTAGCTCACGGCGATCCTGTTGCCCGTACGGTCCCAGCCGAACCACCCCTTTGAAAACTCCAGATACACCCCTCTTTACGGGGTGCCCGGGCAGGGGTTTAATATCCGAGAAGTACAAATCCCCGGATCTATGGTGCTCGGCCCGACTCGGGCAAGCCAAGGTCTTCCGGACCTGTCCGGTGGCGGAAGTAGGTCACCTGTAAGGATCCCTGAGGGAGGGAGCCTAGCCCGGTGTGAGCTCGGCCCCGTTCTGGAGTGCCCACGTGGAGGCAGAGAGAGCTCCCAGCGTCATCCTAGGCTCCGGAGCTGGTCCGAACCCTCCCGCCCCCCCCGTAATCTCAACCGGTTCTGAGGTGCTTTTGGCTGCCCCACAGAGAGCGGGGCGTCCGGCTCAGGGACCACGCTGAATCACCCAGGGCTCGCCGGACCGGCTATTCAATCGTGACCGAGACGTGTTCGAAGGGAGACAGTGTTCTGGTCCTAGGGACTGAATCAAGGAGGAGGCGAAGCAAGGCCGTGTACTTACCCCTCTGCTCCCGCGAAGGCCCATGTGGACGTGCCCTGGCTCGTTCAGGTCATTCGCTCGATGGGATTTATTGAGCGCTTACTATGTGCTACGAGCCCCAGTGCCAACTGGGTTCGACATTTAGTTTCCAGAAGAGTTCTGAGGTGCTCCCCTTCCCCAGCCCAGTCTCCTTCGGCCCCATTTCCTCCATGGCAGGAAATGTGAGTCACACATGGCTCTCAGCCTTCCTAGCCCGGGGCTCGGCTATCAATCGATCGATCATAGTTATTGACTGCTTGCCGTGTGCGGAGCACTGCGCTACGCACTTGGGAGAGGAAAATGCGACCGAGTTGGGAGCCGCTTTCCCTGCCCACAACCAGCTTATGGTCTAGAGAAGCCGCCACCGCCCGCCCCGTGTCCTGATCTCCCCAAAGACTCATCTTTGGAACCCCGGAGAGGGTGGGATGGTTGGTGTCTAGGGACCATTAGTCCGAAGCCATGGGAAGTCTGAGGACTCGCCTCTCCAAGAACTATAACTTTCCTGGTTCCAGTGGCGCCTGGGGTGCATCGACTTTTCCTTGTTGTTGCAATCTACTGTTACATCGTCTTTATTGCCTGTCTACCCCACCTGGCCTGTGGGACGGGGACTGGGTCTGATCTGTTGCGTTTGTAGCTACGCAAATACTTAATACTGTGCTTAGCACAAAGTAGGCGCTTAACGTCATGCCGTTCAGAATCGATGATCAGCTTTCAGAGCAAAATGGAACTTTTTTTCTGTGTAAAATTGGTTGTGTTATCCTCCGCTTAACCTACCCTGGGTTTTTCCCCAAACCATTCATTCATTTCTAGTGCTACGTACGTATTTTTGCTAGTCGTCATCACAATTTATGTGCAGAGCACTGTACTGATGCTTGGGAGCACTCGGTGAAAGCAGAAGGCATGGTCCCTGCCTTCAAAAAGCTTCCAGTCTAATGGAGAATTTCCTTATTTGGCACAAAAGGCCACCGTAGAACTAAAACGTGGTTTTTATTTTTCGAGACTCCGCCGGACGGCGAACTAGAGAGATTTCCTCGTTAGCGCCGTTCATTAATTCCATAAAACTAGAGCACGCAGTGAAAGAGTGCTCAACGAGGGATTTCTCCTGCCTGTCCCACGCAGGACCCTCTTCGTCGCAGCTTCTGCTCACGTTGTAGCTCCCAGCCCTATTTTCCTCTTCCATCACTTCCCACTACTGGGAGTGTATCTTAGCTGCTCCACTCACCCCACTAGGGATGGAGATCAGAGCCCTAATCTCTTGAGCGTTACGGCGGGGGATCCCTGAAAATGATAACCGCCCCCCTCCCCCCAAAAGATGCCAGGGATAGGGTTACATCTTCCACATCTTCAATAATGCCATTTATTGTAATTTAATGATAGTTAATAACGGTCTTCAAAGCACTCCACGTGAAGGCCTCTCTGAAAGTTTCCACAAAAATTTTCTGAGGTTAATTTTAGAGTTGGGATTAAAACTCAAGTTAGAAACTACTCTCTTTGGGTGGAAAACAAACCCTTCCCCAGGAAGTGTCTGCATGTCAGGATTGTATATGGTGATTTGAAGATGGATTGGAAGTTATGGACCTAAAAAGTTTGGACTGGCATCAGGAATAGTCAAGCGTGCGCGTGTGTATATATATAAATGAATGTGTGTGTACACATGTAATACATACACGTGCATGTAAATAGGGATATTCATTCATTCAATCGCATTTACTGAGCACTTACCGTGTGCAGAGCACTGGACTGAGCGCTTGGAACGGACAATTCGGCAACAGATAGAGACAATCCCTGCCCAACGAGGGGCTCGCGGTCTAAAAGGAGGAGACCGACAGCCACAAATGACAGACAGCATATGCATGCATATGTACAACATACATATTTAGACCTGCAAATAACATCAAATGTGTAAATGTGCACGTAGGTCGGTGCATATTTAAATGTGTGAATGTGCAAATGTGTAGTAAACGTGTGACCATGCGTGTATACGTCTATACAAATACATCTAGATGGCTAGATGGATAGATATTTGCCCTTTAGAGAGGATAACTCACCTGGGACTCAGAATCAGGCGGGGGCGCACAGGTTAAAAACAGTGAAACGAGGACGACGCTGCTGCTGATGAGATCCTATCTGTGTATGCGAGCGCGGCTGAAAGGAGCAGTGCATAGCTAATACCCCCGCGCGTTGTTCGTATTTAAGGGTGGATCTGTGCTGCGTGAACGGAAGAGTCCCAAATGGAGCCTGTGTCTTGGCATCCCAATTTTGCAAAGCCTTTGCTCCAGGAAGCATCCCTTCTACCGGTTGCTGTCTGCCGGACAGTGGTCATCGGCTATTTCACCTTGTAAGAACCTCTACTCCGCTATTTTTTAAAATGCAATTTGTTAAGCGCTTACAACGTGCCAGGCACTGTATTGACCTCGGGGGTAGATTCAAGCTCATCAGGTTGGACACAGTCCCTATCCCACATAGGGCTGGCGGTCTTAATCCCCCTTTTCCAGATGAGGCAACCGAGGCGCAGAGAAGTAAAGTGACTTGCCCAGGGTCAGGCGGCACCCGTTCATTCCGTCGTATCCGTTGAGCGCTTACCGTGCGCAGAGCGCCGTACTAAGCACCTGGAATGGACAATTCGGCAACAGATAGAGACAATCCCTGGCCAGCGGTGGGCTCGCCGTCTAGGAGGGGGAGACGGACGACAGAACAAAACAAGTAGCCAGACAAATGGCAGAACCAGGATTAGAACCCAGGTGCTCTGACTCCCAGGCCCGTGCGCTTCCCACTAGGCCGTGCTACTTCTCGGTCTCATTATATCCTTTATTCTGCCCTCCTTTTTGTCCGTGCCCCCTTCCAGCTCACCACACAACAGCTGATTATATATCCTGCTGTCACCCATTTTCCGAGCAGAGCCGTGTTACTGGGAGCGTTGCCTTCACGCCGGCAAACAGACTTGTATTCGAGGACCTTGTGGTTCATTTTGTCCTGCCATCTGATGCTGAGTATCGTTCTTGGGTGGAACTGGTGACTCAGGAAGCTATAGAAGGTCGAGGTCTGTCCATGGTGTAAGGGGTCGGACACCGCAACGGCCACGTAGACCTTCCGCTTGGTATGAAGCTCGATCCCCTGTTATCTCCACGCTCTGCTCACCGCCAGAAGCCATGCTGGCCTCTCAGGCTCTGTTTCCTATCTCTTTATCGATCTATTTGTCTACTGCTGGACAGTATACTGCCTAGGTAGCACAATGTAATGGCTCCTTTCAGTGTTTCTTGTGTATAAGGTTTCCTGGTTATAGACCATTACCTACCCACCTAGTAAGGGAGGCCTAACACGTTTTCGTGACTCTCCGACACGCCTATTTGCTCTATTACAAAGTTATAAGGCAGTTTTCCGAGGCGCATTACGTATTAGGCACAGCGCTTACATGGGTAAACCGAGAAGCAACTAGTCTGGTCGTAGATAAAAGCGGGAATTTTCTCCACTCTGGCGAAAGATTTCAACTCTTCTCTAGTAATTCGAAAATGTGAGGCGCTCTCTTTAGTAGCGGTATTTCCATAGCTTTTGTGAGGTTCGCTGCTGAGTTGAAAATTTCCCTAAAGGTTTTCTAAGGTAGGGTCTACATCACTGATCTGGAAGGGGCCTTGAGAGTCCAACTCGCCGGCTCCAGAGAGAAAAACAGCAAAAACCTACCGAGCATCTGGTAAAAACATTCAGCGCCTCGTCTAAACAATTCTGGGGGAAGTCCCACTGGGTTAATGCCAGAGCGATAAATCGCCTCGTAGTTTTTCCACAGTAAGTGAAGCTGAAATAAAATGTAAACTATCACCCCGATTATACCATTACTCATTATTGTTGCTTTTTCTAATTAATTTTCAAGGAAGCAAATTCCACAGTGCTATTCTTCTGCAGACGCTGGAATACGTGCTGCCAGTTGTTATTCCTGTTGATTGACAGCTTTATGGGGCATGAAAATAGGCTTTTTAATGCTCTTCACCATTCAGCAGCATTTCATTTCAATAGAGCAAAATAGATCAACGCAAATGCTTTGTACTCACCTTTTCAAAAGCCTTCCATTACATCTCTTTTTTCTGATCGTATCATTTTTCATCTACAGATGATTATGGTAGCCAAAGCTTTATATGCAAAGACTCAACCTTGCTTTTAAATTCCAGGGTTCCTCGTTAAAGGTAGGACCCAGTACGTAATCTGAAGGAAATTTATTCTCAAGATAGGCAATAATAATAATATTAACTGTGGCACTTACTATGTGCCAAACCCTGTACTAAATGCTGAGGTAGATACAAGATCATCGGTCCCTCCCCGTCCCAAATAGTGCTCATATTCTATGGGACCACCATTTGGTCTGAAATTTTTGACCGTGCAAAGCACCTTAATCTGTAATCCTGGCTTATTGAAAGTGCATCCAGTTTACCAGTCGATGGGGTTATTTATAGGAAAACTCATCACGTGCATCCGTTGAATAAAACTCATCATGCCCCCTGTCGGGCAATTCATTCATTCATTCATTCAATGGTACTTATTGAGCGCTTACTATGTGCAGAGCACTGTACTAAGCTCTTAGAATGTACAAATCGGTAACAGAGACAGTCCCTGCCCTTTGACGGGCTTACAGTCTAATCGGGGGAGACGGACAGACAAGAACAATAGCAATAAATAGTTCAAAGCGTCTCCGTCTATGGTGAATTAGAATAGTTAAAACCCTTTGAAAACACTAAAGAAAATGTGTTGGAAGTAGTTCATGGATCTTTTTTCGCCATCATAGAATTTATCAAAATCTAGGCACCATGAGGATTCACCTAACAAGGAGAAATCTTAGTCCCTCAAGGGGTTTATTATGATGGGCTGGCAAATGCTGTATTTGTTTAAACATGTTTTCATATATATATATATATATATATATATATATATATATATATACACTCATATAGGCAATTCATAGTGTTCCAGGATCTAATGGATTGCTTAGTTCTATAGAGTGGTCATTCAATTTTTTTAACCCATATTATGTGCATTAGTTTTATTAGCTGAATAGAGAATCCTCCCCCTTACCCGTGCCCTCTCCCACAACCCTTCTAACAAACTCCATGCAGAAACTTCTTCCATTTGCATCTATAATAATAATGATAATAATGTTGGTATTTGTTAAGCGCTTACTCTGTGCAGAGCACTGTTGTAAGCGCTGGGGTAGATACAGGGTCATCAGGTTGTCCCACGTGAGGCTCACAGTCTTCATCCCCATTTGACAGATGAGGCAACTGAGGCACAGAGAAGTGAAGTGACTTGCCCGCAGTCACACAGCTGACAAGTGGCCGAGCCGGGATTCGAACCCACGACCTCTGACTCCCAAGCCCGGGCTCTTTCCACTGAGCCACGCTGCTTCTCTTCTCTATAGAGAGCGTGGGTCGGCAATCTTTGGTGCAGAAGAGCCAGGCGAAATGAGGTCTTTGAGCAGACGATGTACAGATCGTCCCATTTAAATACATACTAACAAAGCTTCCCTCCATGTGAACCTAATGGTTTTAAGAGCCTCGTTATTCACCCTCCATGGTGAAGCCATTTTAATAATAATGATAATAATAATAATGATAGCTGTGGTATTTCACTCGATCGATCGTATTTATTGAACACTCACTATATGAAGAACACAGTACTAAGTGCTTGGGAGAGTCCGACGTAACAGAGTTTGGAGACACACTCCTTGCCCGACTAGCTGCCAGTCCGGAGGGGGAGGCGAACATCAATCTAAAGAGATTAATTAAAGTACGGGTGTGTCAAAAAGTGCAGTGGGGCTGAGGGAACGGTAAATAAAAGGTGCTATCAGAATGCCAGGGCGACACAGAAGGCAGTGGGAGAAGAGGAAAGGGGAGCCTCGTTGGGGAAGGCCTTTGGGAAGAAATGGGTTTTTAATGAAGCAGAGAGAGTGACCGTCTGTCGGGTATGAAGGGGGAGGGAGTTTCAGGATGCGGGGTCAGTGGTCGTCGGGGAGATAGGATGGAGGTAGAGCGAGGGGGTTGGAGGAGCGAAGTGTGCAGGCTGGGTTGCAGGAGGTAAGGTGGGAGGGGGTGAGGCGACTGAGTGCTTTAAAGCCGATGATCAAGAGTTTCTGGAGGTCCTCGAAGGGTGGGGAGACACGGACGGAGCGTTTCTGTGGAAAAACGACCCAGGCACCGGAGCGAAGAGATGGGAGGAAGGGAGGGCAGCGAGAAGGCCAGGGCGGTGATCTAGGCGGGATGGGATAAGGGCTTGGTAGAAGTCTGGACGAGAGACGAGGGTGGGTCTTAGCGATGTCGTGAAGATTGAAGGAATAGGATCGGGGGACAGGTTGCGGGTTGAATGAGAGAGGAGTTGAGGATTAATGCTAAGGGGGCGGGCTCATATGGGTTCAACCTTCCCAGCAACGCTAAAATCCCCCCTTTCCTCTCCACCCAAACCTCTGCCACATAGATAATAATAATAATGACGCTGATGGCATTTGTGAGTACTGTTCTAAGCTCTGGGGGGATACAAGGCGATCAGGTTGTCCCTCGTGGGGCTCCCAGTTTTCATCCCCATTCGACAGGTGAGGTCGCTGAGGCCCAGAGAAGTGGCGAGACTTGCCCCAGGTCACACAGCTGACAAGCGGCGGAGCCGGGATTAGAACCCACAACCTCGAACTCCCAAGCCCGGGCTCTTTCCGCTGAGCAAGCACCCGTCCGGTCCCACCTGGACGACCGCATCAGCCTCCCCGCTGACCTCCCTGCCGCCCGTCTCTCCCCACTTCAGGTCAGATTTCACTCTGCTAAAGCCTCTATTAGGTGCACAACGTTGTACTAAGAGTTGGGGCGAGATACAAGCTAATGAGGTGGGACAGAGTTCCTGTCCCACACGGGGCTCACGGTCGAAGGGAGAAGGGGTATTGCATCCCCGTTTTATGCATGAGGAAACTGAGGCACGAGTCAGTTAAGTGATTTGCCCAAGATTCCACGGCATGCAAATCACAGAGCTGGGCTTAATCATGAATAATAACTGCGGTATTTGTTAATAATAATAATAATAATGATGCTGGTATTTGTTAGGCGCTTACTACGTGCAGAGCACAGTTCTAAGCACTGGGGGAGATACGGGGTTATCAGATTGGCCCACGTGAGGCTCCCAGCCTTCATCCTCATTTTCCAGATGAGGGGACCGAGGCACAGAGAAGTTAGGTGACTTTGTTCAGCGTTTACTAGGTGCCAGGCACTGTGCTAAGCGTTGGTTTGGAGGGATACAAGCAGATCGGGTTGGACACAGCCCCCGTCCCACGTGGGGCTCACAGTCTCCATTCCCCCTTTTTACAGAGGAGGTAACTGAGGCACGGAGGAGCGAAGAGACCCGCCCGAGGCCACACAGCAGACACGCGGCAGAGCCGGGATCGGAACCCATGCCCCGGTGACTTCCAGGTCCGCGCTCTTTCCACGACGCCGTGCTGATGAGGACCCAGGCCCGCTGACTCCCAGGCCCAGGCTCTTTCCTCTAGGCTACGATGCTTTGTGTGATCGCTTCACCTCAGCCTGACTCCACCTGCTTGGCAAGGGCGGGAATGTATTAACCAGCTCCTCTCCAGCAGAGTTCTCTGATTTTCTGGGGCCTCCGTGTGACCCACAGTGTCGCTAAATCACCCTGTACACAGCACCATGTGACATCACCGGGTCGTCGCCGCCAGTCGGGATGGGGAGGGGAAGGGGAGAAATGGGAACGGAGAGGAGAGTCGGCTCGACGGGCCGGCACCGGCAGAGGTTAGGCTCTTTCCCCGTCCCTTTCCTCACCCCGGGAATGCGATAGGGCTGTTCCCACATGTCGGGCACGGGCCTCCGGAGTCTGACCCTTCCTTCGCCACCTCGACCCACCTCAGGAGGACAAGAGCCCCTCTCCTTCATTCATTCATTCGATCGTATTTATTGAGTGCTTCCTATGTGCAGAGCACTGGACTAGGCGCTTGGAATGGACAATTCGGCAACAGACAGAGACCATCCCCGCCCATTGATGGACTTACCCCTCCCCACTCCGGGAGGGCTGGCCGGGTCTCTGGGACAGCTCGACGTGAGGCCACTTCCCCGTCCCCACCGCCCTGACCCCACCATGGTGAATGACAGATTTTAGCTGCGTGGGAGCTACGCGGTGACCTACCCCTGCTCTCGCCGCGGCCCTGCCTTACAGTACCCCCACCTCCCTCTTTTCCTCCTGGGCTCCGAAGAGCCGCAGGGTCCATGGGTGGGCAAGGATTCCCCCCCCTGCAGAGGGATGGGAGCTCCCTCGCCGAGTGGAACCGGGTGAAAATTGCCCCAGTCCAAACAGAACAGGGTGGGCAGTGTAAGGGGGACAGGTCTAGTCCCACCCAGCCACCCACGGGGCCCCTGGATCCCCGAGGGGCCCCCCCGCCGGACGGGAGACTGGGTCCGAAGCCTTTTGGGGGTCGACAATCACCCGCCCTCGTGGGGCAGAGGGCCCCGGGTGGGCTGCCTGTTGCCGGTGCTGCCTCTCCTCACTCTCCGTCCCCAGGCCTGCGGCGGCGGCGATGAGCTGGATGGATCCCCGTGTCACCTGCTGTGATTTTAAGTAGGTTGGCGCGCACTGCGCGTCGTGGGGCCTTTGGTGGGGGTCCTCCCCTTAGCCCACGAGCGATGGCTTGACGTTCCTCATCGCCCCTCCCCAGCCGGACTCAGGAGTCCCATCTGGCTCCGAGAAGAGCCAGGGACGGCTCCCGAGCCATAAGCGGTAGGACCAGGGGATTTGGCACGGGAGCCGGGAGACCTGGATTTTCGTTTTGGCTCCACCCTGAGCTAGGCCACCCCGGGCAGGTCCCGCAACATCCCCGCATCTCCGGTCCCCCAACTGAAAAGGCAAGGAGAGTGTCTCTGCAGCAGAGCCGTCGTGGAGGGCCCGGCGTCTTCTGACGCGGTCTGGGGGGACCTAAGTGGGCCGGGAGGATACTGACCCCTCCCATCTGGGCAGTTGTTCGTAGGGACTATATGGCATCTTTTCCAGAAGCGGGTAAAGGGACTCCCCTGCCCCCTTCAGCAGTGTGGACCAGAGGCCTTTTTCCAACGCGTCCAGGATCAGACACAGCACAGCGCGGCACGGATCACGGCCTCGAAGGTGAGGAATTCCGTCAAGGACCCATTTCCCAGAACGAGACCCAGTGCCCCGTCTCCATAGCCGTAAAGGAGCTCTTTTCACTTTGGCAAAGTGCAAGCCAGATAAACCGGTATATTTACAAAGAGGAGATGTGGCGAGCACGTTCGCTTGTTTCTTTTTTCTTGTACTCCAAGCTACCGATTAATTCCCCACATCCTGCTTTTTGAACGTGAGTGAACACGCACGCCATTTGAACCCATGGGGGACCGTCGAGTCATTTAGACCCCAAATCCGTGTTTGTTTTCTCTTCCCGTGTGGTTTTTTGAAAAATGCCAACTAGGAACACCTCATCTCTCATATTTATAAAAGGCACAGCGAGGTCTTTTGGATGCCTGAACGAGGGTAGATTGTGGTTTGGGTAGATCAAACGTGGCCTTGGCGTAGTTCTTACGCGGCCGACTCCGTGGGGGGTCCCGCGTGGCCTCAGATTCCTCCACTCCACTACTTCCCCTTAACTCCCCCGTCCCTAACCAGGACGGGATTCGAAGATCAGGAAGCGGCAACGAGAGGGCTGGGAATCACAAAGAGCCAGGCGGGACCACCCAGGGAGTTGGCAGCGTCCCAAGCGTTGGCCCACCGCGATACAGATAATTAGCAAGATTTTTCAGAAGGCTGGGGAGAGGATGGGAAGAGCGTAGCCAGGGCCACGGCTGCCTGGATCGCCGTTAATCTCGTCGATCCTCAAAATCCCGGTCTCATCTTCCAAACGCCTCTTTCCCTTCCATCCCGACCTGCGCTCTTCCCTTCGTAGGAGAGGCTGGATGAGGGTTCCAAAGATCCGAGCCCAGTTATCCGGCCCTATCGTATTCCTTCGGGAAAATGATTGGGTGCTCTAAGGCACTCGATCAGCTTTCTCTCCGCTGCCTAGCTTCGCTCCTCTCCCACTACCGACCCAGCCTGCACACCTCGTTCCTCTAACACCAACCTCCTCACTACGCCGCAATCCGGTCCCTCTCCCCATCGATCCCTTCCTTGCTCACACGTCCTCCTGCCTGGAACACCCTCTCCCTCTTTAAGTCATAGGCCAGCGTTCTCCCCCTCTTCGAACCCCTAACTAAAATCACATCTCCTCCAAGAAGTCCTCCTTTCCTCACCCTTCTTCTCCCCACCCTATTCCTCTTTCCCTCTGTCACCTACCCCGCCCCGCCCCACAGCACTCTCTGCCCCAGCCCTTCCTGGCTTAGTGGCAGGAGCCCGGGCTTGGGAGTCAGAGGCCGCGGGTTCGAATCCCGGCCCCACCACTTGTCAGCCGTGTGACTTTGGGCCTGTCGCTTCACTTCTCTGGGCCTCCGTTCCCTCATCTGTGAAATGGGGTGAAGTCTGCGAGCCCCACGCGGGACAAGCTGATCACCTTGTCTCTAAGAGAAGCGGCGTGGCTCAGTGGAAAGAACCCGGACTTGGGAGTCAGATGTCGTGGGTTCGAATCCCGACTCTGCCCCTTGTCAGCTGTGTGACTGTGGGCAAGTCACTTCACTTCTCTGTGCCTCAGTTCCCTCATCTGTCAAATGGGGATGAAGACTGTGAGCCTCACGTGGGACAACCCGATGACCCTGTATCTACCCCAGCGCTTAGAACAGTGCTCTGCACGTAGTAAACGCTTAACAAATACCAACATTATTATTACCCCAGTGCTTAGAACAGTGCTCGGCACGGAGTAAGCGTCGACCAAATGCCGGCATTATCGTGATTATTATCATTAGCGTTACAGAGCGTTGGCTCCCCGACCGGTGATTTATTTTACCGCTTGTATCCTTGGCTAGATTATAAATTCCTTGATGACAGGGATGGAGTTTATTTAAAAAATAAAATAAATAGTGGTATTTGTTAAGCGTTTACTATGTGCAGAGCACTGTTCTAAGCGCTGGGGGATACAAGGTGATGAGGTCGTCCTACGTGGGGCTCACAGTTTTAATCCCCATTTTACAGATGAGGGAACTGAGGCCCAGAGAAGTTAAGTGACTTGCCCAAAGTCACACAGCTGGCTTACCCTACTGTGCTTTCCCTAGTGCTTAGTTTAGTGCTCCGCGTATAGTAAGTGCTCAATAAATACCCTCGAGCTTCAGAGGTGCGTAAATGGTTTTCTCTATGCCCTAGGTTTCTAAGAATGTTGATGTTCCCCATTCCCCAGATTAGGGTACTGGTGGATATTTCGCCAACGTTTCGAACAGATTCCCTACGGAGAAGTTATCAAATAGGAGCCTCCCCTTGTAGTCTAATACGGGCTAGCAGCTAGCCCTCCTGGGCACAGGGGAGAAGAGGGCCCCTTCTAGCACCTGCCATTCCCCGATGGTGCCTGGAAATGAGGCCGCTCTCCATCTTTCTTTTAATGGTCTTCCTTAAGCGCTTACCATACGCCGGGCACCGTTCTGAGCGCCGGGGCAGGTGCCAGATGATCGGGTCCCTGTCCCATTTAGGGCTCACTCGCTGTCTTCATCCCCATTTTACAGAGAAGGGAACTGAGACCCGGAGAAGCTGAGTGTCTTGCCCCAGGACACACGGCAGACAAGGGGGGGAGCCCGGGTTAGAACCCAGGTCCTCTGACTCCCAGTCCCCTAGGCCGTGCTACGTCTGAAGCTAAGCTGCGAGCAGGGTGCACTGGCTCGCAGAATTTCCCCCCGCACGTGTTTTCTTTGTGTATACTTTATATCTATCTATATTTACATATAGATAGATATATCCTTAGACATATATATGTGTATAATGTGGGATTCGAACCCAGGTCCTTCCGACTCCAAGGCCTGTGCTCTATCCCCTCGGCCACTCTGCTTCTCAGGATTGTGCACACCAGCCAACTTAACTTCTTCTCCTTCCTCGAGCTGCTGCAATCTGGATTCCACCTCCCTATCTCAGTCAACCAATCCATCAGTCGGTGGTATTTACTGAGCCCGCGCCGTGTGCAGAGCACTCCGCTAAGCACTTGGGAAAGCGCGGTACGTTGGAGTCGGTAGCCGCAATCTCTCAGTCAATCGATGAATGGTGTTTATTGAGCACTCACCGGGGGCAGAGAGGTGTACTGAGCACCTGGGAGAGTTCGGTGCAACAGGGGAAAGAGTGCGGCCTAGTGGGGAAAAAGCATGGTGATATTTGTTAAGCACTTACTAGGTGCGAAGCACTGTTCTGAGCGCTGGGGGGATGCAAGGGAATCAGGTTGTCCCACGTGGGGCTCACAGTTTTCATCCCCATTTTCCAGTTGAGGTCACTGAGGCCCAGAGAAGTGAAGCAACCTGCCCAAGGTCACACAGCTGACAAGCGGCCGGGATTAGCACCCATGACCTCTGCCTCCCCGGCCCGGGCTCTTGCCGCTGAGCCTCGCTGCTTCTCTCGGCCTTGGAGTCTGAGGACCTGGGTTCTAATTCCAGCTTTGTCACCTGCTCGCCCTGCGTCCTTGGGCAAGTCACTTGCTGCCCTGTGCCTCAGTTTCCTCAACCTTAAAATGGGGATTCAATGCCTGCCCTCCCTCCTACTTAGACTACGAGCTCCATGCGGGACGGGGCTGGGTCCGGCCTAATTGGCCTGTACCTACCACCGTGATTAGAGCAGTGTTTGACACAGAGTAAGTGCTTAAGAGATACCATAAAAACAAAACGGAAGGAATAATCGTAATGTTGGTATTTGTTAAGCGCTTACTATGTGCCGAGCGCTGTTCTAAGCGCTGGGGGGGATACAGGGTCGTCAGGTTGGCCCACGTGAGGCTCCCAGTTGATCCCCATTTGACAGATGAGGTCCCTGAGGCCCAGAGAATCGAAATGACTTGCCCCCAGTCCCCCAGCTGCCAAAAGGCCGAGCCAGGATTCGAACCCATGACCCCGGACTCCCAAGCCCGGGATCTTTCCATTGAGCCATGCTACTTCCCGAGACAGGTGATTGCTGGCCTGTGGGGATGGAGCATGGAGGGAGGTGGGGCCCTCTCTCCCTGGTCTACCCAGCATTGGGCCAGGACCGACCCAGAGCACCAGCTGCGACGCCTAAGGCCGATAAAAGACGGTCGTTTCGAAGCGCCCGAGGAGGCCCGCGGAGGCCGGAGGCGTGCAGAGGAGCGGCATTCGGGAACAGGAAGAAGAAGCGTCGGCAGCACGGGATCCTTTCTGGTACGGGACCGCGGGTGGAGTGGAGCGAGTGAGTGTGTGTGTCCGTGTCACTCTCCTGCACGCTGGTAAAACTAAATAAAAACTTTCCACGGTAACCTCGGTGATCAGAGGTGTGATTCGAACTCTACTAACGAGGCTCCCCCGTCCGGGGAGGTCCTGGTTGATTCGAACCCGGGGCCCGCGACATCATATAAATGGATAATTTGTACTATCTAATTTAAAGATAGATACATAGTGCTGTGGGGTGAGTATCAAGTGCCCAGAGGTCACAGATCCAAGTGCACCGATGACTCAGGAAGGGAGAGGGAACCAGGGAAAAGAGAGCTTAATAAATAAAGAGAGCTCAGTAAATACCATTGAATGAATGGATGGATGGATGGATGAATGAATGAAAATCCTCTCCACCCCCTAACTTTCCCATCACCGTTAACACCACCCCCCTCCCCTCTCTCAAGCCCGTAACCTTGGCCTTGCCCTTGACCCCTCCCTCTCTTTCAACCCCCCCCCCCCGCCCCCCGCATTGAGTCTGTCACCAAATCGTGCTGGTCCTTCCTCCAGACCCTCCTCCGCATCATTTCCAGCATCTACCCTCTCCATCCAAAGAGCCACCGCCCTAGCGCAGGCGCTTGTCAAATCCCGACACGACTGCCACGCCGGCCTCCTCACTGGTCTCCCTGCCTTCGTCGTCCGCCATCTATTCCGTACTTCACTCTGTTGCTGGGAAAAAAAAATTTTAAAGCATCATTTTGCGCACATCTTTCTACTTCTCAATAACCTTCGGTGGGTGCTTATTCCTCCCTGCCTCAGGCATCATCGGGGTTAAGGAACTAAATCAGCTTCCTCTCTTCTTATCCACTCTCTTGTCTTTTTTGGATATTTGTTAAGTGTTTACTGAGGCCTTCCCTGACTCAGTCCTCCTTTCCTCTTCTCCCACTCCCTTCCGCATCGCCCTGCCTTGCTCCCTTTATTCATCACCCCCCCAGTCCCATCCATTCAGTAGTATTTATTGAGCGCTTACAATGTGCAGAGCACTGGACTAAGCGCTCGGAATGTCCCACGACACCTATGTACGGATCTGTAATTTTTTTATTTCTAGTAATATCCGTCTCCTCCTCTAGACTGCGAGCTCACTGTAGGCAGGGAATGTGTTGTTCACTGTTATACTGTACTCTCCTAAGCGCTTAGTGTAGCGCTCCACACACAGTAAGCACTCCATAAATATGACTGACTACTCACCAAGTCTTGTTTTCATCTCCCCTACTACTGAGCTCCCCTCTCAGGGTCACACCTGGAGAATTTCCAGGCCTCCACCAGTCTCGGCTACGGGAGGGAGAGTCAAGCCGAGGCCTCCCCGTTCCGTTCCTAGCCTGGGCAGCGGCTAGCGAGCGGAAGGCCGTCGAAACTCCCCCGTGCCAGGCGGAAGCGGCAGGGAAGAGAGTCGAGGGCGGAGACTCGAGTTTACCGTGCGGGAGGCAGCGGTGGTCAACCACTTCTGTATTTCGACCGAGACAACTCTATGGATCCACTACCAGAGCGATAGCAGATTGAGAGATGTGTCCGTGGTGTCGCTACGGGTCGGAAACGACTCGACGGCATAAGACAAGCCTGCCGAGCTCATGCCCTTTTCCCTGACTGGAACTCTCTCCCTCTACGGATTCAGCACACTATAGCAGCGGGGCTCAGTGGAAAGAGCCCGGGCTTGGGACTCAGAGGTCATGGGTTCGAATCCCAGCTCTGCCACTTGGCAGCCGTGTGACTGTGGGCAAGTCGCTTCACTTCTCTGGGCCTCAGTTACCTCATCTGAAAAATGGGGATTAACTGGGAGCCTCACGTGGGACATCCTGATGACCCTGTGTCTCTCCCAGAGCTTAGAACAGTGTACATAGTAAGCGCTTAACAAATATCAACATTATTATTAACTCTCCCCATCTCATAGGCCGTCTGAAATCACATCTCCTTCAGAAAACCTTCCCCCGTTAATCTCTATTCTCCTTCCTTATAGTCTCCAACAGTCCCCTCAGCCTTTTCATACCGCCTAAGCTCTTAGATTCTCACAACCACCTATAACACTTTTATATAAATCTTATATATTATATATATTGTATTATATATATTATATATTACCTATTTTTAATTTATTTAAGCGTCTCTCCCACTTGATTATAAGATCCTTGAGAGCGGGGATAAGGTATACTGGTTCTACTCTATTGTACTCTCCCCAGCATTTAGTACAGTGCTCTGCACACAATAGGTGTTCAATAAGCACTATTGAATGATCCCGTTCCAGATGTGGCTTTCAGTGATTTCAATTCCAATGACGTGACTTCAATTGATGGGTGAGGTTCCCAGCCCTGCAGAGCTTAACTGAGGTTGATCAAGTTTTTGACTACCTCAGACAAAACACGGGCTAGGAGCTCACTACGCTTTTAAGGTTGATGTGCAACTGCACTGAAAATTGAAGAGAATAAATAAATGCTTATCAGTGATGATTAAGAATGCACCTTGGACTACCCCTGAATACAGAAGGAAGCCTAACCGACATAAATGAATTCTGCTAAGTGACGTTTCATAAATTCGGGTCTCTTAACCGTAGCCTCCTAATTCCTTTTAAATCCCACGTATTCAGGGAAATTCATGCCCAGGGTATCTCTTAAAGAGAGAAACAGTATATTTGTGTGTGTGTGTGCTTGGTTGTAGCTGAGCCACCAGACTAAGATATCTCAACAAATACATGTGTAGACTAGTTTTAAGAAAGATTGGGCCGGGCTTGTTTCAGAGCTGTTTTTGGGCTTAATTGGGAAGGGAGGTGGAGGGGTATGGAAAGAAGCTTGGAGGGGGGTGGTGGGAGGAGGTTGGTAGCTGCACCTACATATTTTGTGCCCATTGGTTTGAGCTGCTGAAATGCGGGATACGGATTTCTGTCTACTTAGCTAAGTCTGACTGACTCTATAGAAGTGCAGTGGTATGGAACGTTTGATTCCACTTCAAGCATTTGATCTTTCTAAAGGAAAGTCTGTGCCTGCAAGAGCATACCAGACAGCTGTATCATAAAAAGGTACGTTGAAGCGATACGGACTGTCCCTTCAATGCCGGTGACCGTTTTTCAGGCCGGTAGTTGATGGGGTCACAGATATCTCCCACCCCAAACCCAGGGCAGATGAGACTTAGCGGTCAAATTAGTTAAAAACCAGAGGAGAGATCCCAAATTCAAGTGCAGAGGAAGAGATTCGGAATCCCTCCAGTGATCACGATCCACTAAACTGCTCAGAGCAACCGTAAAAGTTAATTACTTTCCAAACATTTGAGGGTGTAATTTGATTTGCATTTAAAATGCGGTCAGGAAGCTTGATTACGTGAAAGGACAAGTCTTGGAGGTTGCCTTTAGTTCTGAGAAGAGAATCTGAAACTCTTTAGACCACAAAGGTGTGAGGAAAAGTGTGGCTGCCAGAGGCCAGTGAAGGGAGATTGAGGCTCAGAATGATATCAAAAATCAAAGCCGTGTGTAGGTTGAAGTAAGATGGCAAAAATGCAAAAAAAAAAAAAAAAAAAAAGCATACGCACAGCGATCCTAGTTTGCTAGAATACCTTTTCTCCAGAAAAAGAGTGGTTATGGCTTTCTCCATGGTTTTCTCCATTACTACTATTGCAATTATTATTAATGGTCTTTATTAAGCACTTTTCTTCAGAGAAGACAAGGTCCCTATCCCACCCAGGGCTCCCAGTCTAAGAAGTAGTGAGAGGGGGTATATTTTGTCGCCTTTTCACAGCTGAGGAGACTGAAGCTAAGAGAAGTGAAGCGACTTGCTCACTGTCACTCAGCAGACGGGCGGCAAGCTAGACGTTGGGTCTCCTGGCACCCAGTTTTATGCTCTTTCTACTAGGCACCGCTGATGCATGGGCCCGGAGCTGAAGAAGCTGGCTCCACAGCCTCTGGAAAGGTTCCCGGACTAACCTTTGGGATCACCGAGGGGCACCGACAGGGCTCCCAACCCATCAGAGACGCGTCGGTGTCCCTCTCCCCACCCCCTCGCTCCAACCGGCCAACCTTGGAGGTGACTCCGACTGGATTTCCTTTCATCTCGGAACCTGCATTATTCCAGAAAGAGCCGATCTGCTGCGGATGAATGGGATTTACCTGTAGAATAAATACGACAAAAGCCAGCGTTTGGGGCAGCTTTGAAAAGCTGCAGCACTTGAACATAATAATGATATCAATGTTGGTATCTGTTAAGTGCTTACTCTGTGCAGAGCACTGTTCTAAGCGCTGGGGGAGATACAGGGTCATCAGGTTGTCCCACGTGAGGCTCCTAGTCTCAATCCCCATTTTACAGATGAGGTAACTGAGGCACAGAGAAGTGAAGTAACTTGCCCGCAGTCACACAGCTGACAAGTGGCAGAGCCGGGATTTGAACACACCTTTCTATAATGGCGGATACAATCCTTCAGCACCTCCACCCTTAAAATGCCCCCCAAAGTAGGCAGACGACAGACCTTAACATCATAATTAGGCCAGATTTGCCCACGAGTTTCTCCTTTAAATATGTCTGATCGTTCCTTATCTCAAATCCATCGGTGGGTAGCCCTGACTAGCAACCTGCTGTGTACAGAACACCACCTTAAGTGCCCTCGAGCAGCTTCCGGTCTAATGGGGGAGACAGACACAAGAAAATTAACGGATAGGAAGAAGGGGAGACCGGAAAGCTGGATACGTGGAGAAGCCAGTGCTCAGGTAGGAGACGATATAGACGAATACGTACAAAAGTGCTGCGACTGTCTCTGGGAGGGCAAGGTCTGGGGAGGAGGAAACATTAATCGGGGAAAGCCTCCTGGACGAGAGGGGACGTCAGGAGCGCTTTGACGATGGGGAAAGCTGTGGACTGGTGGATTTTAAGGGAGGAGGAGTACCAGGCAGAGTGAAGGCCAGGAGCCAGGGTTTGGAGGCAGGAGACGCAAGAATGAAGCCCAGCGAGGTGGAGGGTACGAAGAGAAATGAGAGGCTAGGTAAGAGGGAGAGAGCTGATGAAGTCCCCTAAATCCAACGGTCAGTAGCTTTCGGGTTGCCTCTGCGTTCAGATCTGTACCCTTTAAATGGATTTTCAACCCACCTTCAGTCCCACAGCACAGAGAAGCGGCGGGGCTCAGCGGCAAGAGCCCGGGCTTGGGAGCCGGAGGTCGTGGGTTCCAATCCCGGCTTGGCCACTTGTCAGCTGGGTGACTGTGGGCAAGTCACTTTGCTTCTTGGGGCCTCAGTGGCCTCATCTGGAAAATGGGGATTGAGACTGGGAGCCTCACGTGGGACAACCTGATGACCCTGTATCTTCCCCAGTGCTTAGAACAGTGCTCTGCACATAGTAAGCGCTTAACAGACACCAACATCATTATTATTATTATGTATTTATCTGTAATCTCTTTTGATGCCTGTCTCTCCCTCTAGATGGTAAACTCCTTGTCATCCGAGAACATTTGTCTACAGGCTCTGTTGGACTATTCTCCCCCAAATGTTCGGTAGAGGGTGTTGCACAGAGTCAGTGTGCGGCTCTGCTCGTAGTAAGTGCTCAGTACATAATAATGTTGGCGTTTGTTAAGCACTTACTATGTGCCGAGCACTGTTCTAAGCGCTGAGGTAGATACAGGATGATCGGGTGGTCCCACGTGAGGCTCCCAGTCTTCATCCCCATTTTCCAGATGAGGCCACTGAGGCACCTAGAAGTGAAGTGACTTGCCCACAGTCACACAGCTGACAGGTGGCGGAGCCGGGATTGGAACCCATGACCTCTGACTCCTAAGCCTGGGCTCTTTCCCCTGAGCCACGCTGCTTCTCTACATACCATTGATTGATCAAGCGATTGATTTTTGGCTGATACAGGGAGGAATGGGTAACCACCGAAGGCTTCCGAGGCACGGAGAGATGTGTACAGGATGAGGTTTTAGGAAAATGATCCAAGCGGCATAATAATGATAATCATGGTCTTTGTTAAGCACTGACTATGTGCCAGGCACTGTGCTCAGCACTGGGCTAGTTCCAATCAAATCGGCTTGGACACAGTCCCTGTCCTACGTGGAGCTCACAGTCCAATCCCCATTTTGCAAGACGAGGGGACTGAGGCACAGAGAAGTGAAGTGACTCGTCCAAGGTCACGCAGCAGTCGAGTGGCGGAGCTGGGATTAGAACCCGTGATCTTCTGACGCCCGGGCCCGTGCTCCATCCCCTGTGCCCTGCTGCTTCTCGAGGGGAGTGAAGCTAGAGGCAGAGAGACTGCTGAGATGGCGATACAACAGCCCAGCTTTCAAACGTAAAGAGCAATTGCGACGGATCCTTTATTTAATCGGTTTGCGTCCACGTGCGGCTCGGCAGGGCTCCGCCGTCATTTCAGAGTGCCTCCTCGGTAGCTCTCGTGGGTAGGGAATTCATCTACCGACTCCGTTATATTATCCTCTCCCAAGTGCTTAGTAGAGTGCTCTGCACAAGTTAGCGCTCGATGAATACAATTAATGGATCCTCTAGAAAATAAGATGTAACAATAATAATAATAGTATTAAGCACATGCTACATGCCAAGCTCTGTACTAAGCACTGGCGTGGGTACGAGGTGATCTGAACAGGCACAATCCCTATCCAGCACAGGTCTCGCGCTTAAGAGGGAGGTAGATCTCCACTTGACCGCCGAGGAAACTGAGGCACAGAGTAGTTAAGTGACTTGCCCAAGTTCAATTGCTAGATGAAACCTTATGCTGTACTATCACCAGGTTTCCCTGCATGGAAGGTGGGTAGGAAAGTACTGCTCCTCCCACTCCTGCAAAAACTCTCACCCCTTCCCTCTTACTCTCCTCAACTTCCATCTTCAACCGCTCACTCTCCAACAGCTTTTTCCCCTCTGCTTTCAAGCACGCCCACGTCTCCCCCATCCTAAAAAAACCCTCTCTCGACCCCACTTCTCCTTCCAGTTATCGCCCCATCTCCCTCCTGCCCTTCCTTTCCCAGCTCCTAGAGCGAGTCGTCTACACTCGCTGCCTTCAATTCCTCAACTCCAACTCTCTCCTGGACCCCCTCCAATCTGGCTTCCATCCCCTCCACTCTACCGAGACTGCTCTCTCAGAGGTCACCCGTGACCTCCTTCTTGCCAAATCGAATGGCTCCTATTCTATCCTAATCCTCCTTGACCTCTCGGCTGCCTTTGACACTGCCGACCATCCCCTTCTCCTCAACACGTTATCCAACCTTGGCTTCATGGACTCCGTCCTCTCCCGGTTCTCCTCTTATCTCTCTGGCCGGTCATTCTCGGTCTCCTTCACGGGCTCCTCCTCCTCGTCCCATCCACTAACTGTAGGGGTTCCTCAAGGGTCAGTTCTTGGTCCCCTTCTGTTCTCCATCTATACTCACTCCCTTGGTGAACTCATTCGCTCCCACGGCTTTGACTATCATCCCTACGGGGATGACACCCAAATCTACATCCCCCGCCCCGTTCTCTCTCCCTCCCTCCAGGCTCGTATCTCCTCCTGCCTTCAGGACATCACCCGGATGTCCGCCCGCCACCTAGAACTCAACATGTCCAAGACTGAGCTCCTTATCCTCCTTCCCAAACCGGGTCCTCTCCCTGACTTTCCCATCACTGTGGATGGCACGGCCATCCTTCCCCGTCTCACTGGCCCGCGGCGTGGCGCAGTGGAAAGAACACGGGCTTTGGAGTCAGGGCTCATGAGTTCGAATCCCAGCTCTGCCACTTGTCAGCTGTGTGACTGTGGGCAAGTCACTTAACTTCTCTGTGCCTCAGTTCCCTCATCTGTAAAATGGGGATTAAGACTGTGAGCCCCACGTGGGACAACCTGATTCCCCTGTGTTTACCCCAGCGCTTAGAACAGTGCTCTGCACATAGTAAGCGCTTAACAAATACCAACATTATTATTATTATTATTAACCTCGGTGTCATCCTTGACTCGGCTCTCTCATTCACCCCCCACATCCAATCCGTCACCAAAACCTACCGGTCTCACCTTCACAACATTGCCAAGATCCGCCCTTTCCTCTTCATCCAAACCGCTACCTTGTTGGCACAATCTCTCATCCTATCCCAACTGGATTATTGCATCAGCATCCTTTTTGATCTCCCAAACACCTGTCTCTCCTCGCTTCAGTGTATGCTTCACCCTGCTGCCCGCATTATCTTTCTACGGAAATGCTCTAGGCATGTCACTCCCCTTCTCAAAAATCTCCAGTGGTTGCCTATCAACCTTCGCATGAAGCAAAAACTCCTCACTCTTGGCTTCAAAGCCCTCCATCACCTGGCCCCTCCTACCTCACCTCCCTTCTCTCCTTCTATAGCCCAGTCCGCACGCTCCGCTCCTCTGCCGCTAACCTCCTCACTGTGCCTTGTTCTCACCTGTCCCGCCGTCGACCCCCGGCCCATGTCCCACCTCTGGCTTGGAATGCCCTCCCTCCTCACATCTGCCAAACTAGCTCTCTTCCCCCACTTCAAAGCCCTACTGAGAACTCACCTCCTCCAGGAGGCCTTCCCAGACTGAGCCCCCCTTTTTCCTCTGCTCCTCCTCTCCTCCCCATCGCCCCGACTCCCTCCTTCTGCTCTACCCCCTTCCCCACCCCACAGCACCCGCGTACATTGGTACCTATTTATTATTTTATTTATTTGATTAATGATGTGTATGTATCTAGAGTTCTATTTATCCATTTTGATGCTATTGATGCCTGTCTACTTGTTTTGTTTTGTTGTCTGTCTCCCCCTTCTAGACTGTGGGCCCATTGTTGGGTAGGGATTGCCTCTATCTGTTGCCTAATTGTATTTTCCAAGTGCTCTGTACACAGTAAGTGCTCAATAAATACCATTGAATGAATGAATGAATAGATGCACGTCAGAGGAGGTTTGTATACCTTTTCAGTAAAATCAACAGGTAGTGCCGCTGCGGCACTCTTGTAACTGAATTCTGCGACATTCCCCCAGAGCTTAGAACAGCGCTTGGCATGTAGTAAGCACTTAACGACTACCATCAACATCAAAAGAACCATGGCATGGGCTGAAATCCTGAGGCCAATCCTCAGGTCAAAGTCTAGGCCCAGGGACAAAATAGACCCAGCCCAAAGCCCCAGCTGTGTGCTGCGGGTCCATCACAGGAACCGTTACTCTCTTTTATTTGAAAGAGACCCACAAATCATCGCAGATTTTAGCGTCCATCTCCTCACCTAGGTAGTAAGCTTCTTGAGGCCAGGGATCACGTCTACTAATGTTACTGTGCTCTCCCACTCCCTGTACAGTGACGTTCCATGCTCGATAATTACTATAGATTGGTTGATTGCAAATATCCCCCATGAAGCATGGCTGCTGGAGAAACACATATTTATTACAAGTGTCTGTTGAGTGTCTACTTTGTGCAGAACACTGTACGAGGTCTAGGCCCCTGGGAATACACTCGGTTATTTTGATGAATTCCATGTTATGGAAAACTTGCGTTGTAGCGTGTGGTCTTTGACCAACGCAGCCAGCGTCCCACACGTGTGCGCAGCCAAGCACTTAGTACAGCGCTCTGCCTGCACTAAGCACCTAAGAAATACCACTGATTGACTGATTTCTTCTATCACCTCAGGTTTGATCCAGATAGGCACCTGTTGTCCTAAGAATGTTCCCTAATTCTCTAACGGCGTTTTAGTCCAAACGCCGGAAGGACTTTGCCCCTGCCCACGGGGAACTTTGGAGGAAGGGAGTGAAGAGATAAAAACGATGAACTTTTTAATACCTAAACAAATTCTAACCATCCTCCGACCCTCCACAGTGCAGAAGCAGCCAAGTTCCCAACTTTGGCGTGGAGTGCTTCCTTCACTCTGGTAGAAGGGTGGGGCTTGCGCTGTGACGGTGGGCACAGGATGGGGACGGAGGCCACGGACTCTCAAATGGCCTGGACGCAAGGGCGAGGGGCTCAAGATACACTCTCCATTTGAGAGGAATGGTATTTATCAAATCCTTCCTCCATTCAAGAGGAAGGGCTTGGGCCCAGAGACATATGGCCCCACTTCTTTCCTCCCGATATTTCTGGGACATGTAGTACTATCAACCAGTCGATCAACACAGGGAGGAGTACTGTGCTAAGCACTTGGTAGAGTTGGTAGACGTCCCCTGCCCAGAACGAGTTCGCAGTCTAGAGGGGGAGACGGACATTAAAATAAATTACAGATATTTGTATTTGTTGTGGGGCTGAGGGCGGGGTGGATAAAGGGTAAAAATCCATGTGCAAGAGTGACGCAGAAGAAGCAGGGTGGCCTAATGGATAGAGCAAGGGCCTGGGACTCCCAAGGACCTAGGTTCTAATCCCGACTCCACCACTTGGCTACTGTGTGATCTCGGGCAAGTCGCTTCACTTCTCTGTGCCTCTGTTACCTCCTCTGTAAAATAGGGATTGAGACTGTGAGCCCCATTTGGGACATGGACTGTGTCCAACCTGAGTAGCTTGTATCTACCCCAGCGTTTAGTACAGTGCCCCACACTTAGTAAGGGCTTAACAAATACCATAAAAAAGAAGGAGTAGGGGAATTGAGGGCTTACTCGGAGAAGGCCTCTTGGAAATATGATTTTAATAAGACTTTGAAGGTGTGAAGAGTGATGGTCACTTGGATATGAAGGAGGAAGGAGTTCCAGGCTAGAGGGCAGATGTGGGCCCAAAGGTAGGCAGTGAGATAGAAAAGGTTGAAGTACAGTGAGTAGGATGGCGTTAGGGGAGCTAAGTGAGTGAGCTGGGTTGTACTAGGAAATCAGTGAAGTAAGGTAAGAGGGGGCAAGGGGATTGAGTGCTTAAAACCAATGGTAAGAAGTTTCTGTTTGATGTGGAGGCGGATGGCCAACCACTGGAAGTTCTTGAGGAATGGGGAAAAATGAACTGAACAGTTTTTCAGGTAACTGATCCAGGCAGCAGAGTGATGCACGGACGTGGGGAGAGGCAGGGACGTTAGCAAGGAGGCTGATGCAGTAGTCAAGACAGGATAGGATAAGTGCTTGGCTCAGAAAGGTTGCAGTTTGGATGGAGAAGAAAAGGTGGATTTTAAGGAAGCTGTGAAGGTTGTGTTGACTGGATTTGGCGACGGATTGAATAGGTGGGTTGAATGAGAGAGATAAGTAGAGGGTAACCCCAAGGTTGCAGGTTTGGGAGACAGGGAGGACTGTGGTGCTGTCTACAATGGTGGGAAGATGAGGAGTTCCGTTTCAGACCAGTTAAGTTTGAGGTGTCAGTGGGACATCCAAGTAGGGATGTCTTGAAGGTAGGAGGAAATACGAGGCTGCAGAGAAGGAGAGAGATCAGGGCTGGAGATGGAGATTTGGGAATCATCTGCATAGAGATGGTAGTGGAAGCCACAGGAGCAAATTAATTCTCTGAGGGAGTGGGTGTACATGGAGAATAGCCGGGGACCCAGACCTGAGCCGTGAGGGACACCCCCAGTTTGAGGATGGGAGGCAGAGGAGGAACCCGCGAAAGAGACAGAATGAGCAGGTAGAGTGATAGGAGGGGGATCAGGAGAGGACAGCGGTATCCACCTAGTTATCGGATCAATCTATAGAATTACGAGGAAGGATCACGCGTCCAAGAAACCACCGAGTTGTGGAATCTCCTTCCACTCTCCCGCATCCATCTCCACAGGCCCCTGATGATAACCCGAGGCCAGCTTCGCTTCCAGGAGGAGAGGGGCCATGCCTGTGTGTGGTTCTGTGCCCATGTAGAACTTCGCTTGGGAGACCCCACCTTTGAGAAACAGTTTGAATTTACAGCCTTTGTGAGCTGGCGAGCCATTCCCCATTGGTTCCATGCACAGAAGTTGAAGTCATGTCGGTAGCCAAGAGGAAATATTGTGCTACTGAAATGCTAATGGGGTCATACTCTAAAGAAGGAAACATTAGTGCCAGGAACTCCAGAGATCTAATGCCTCGTTCACTGATTCATTCAACTGTATTTAAGTGCTTACTCTGTGCAGAGCAATGTACTAAGCACTTGAGAAAGTACAATACAACAGTAGGCGGTGACATTCCCTACCCATAACAAGCTCATAGTCTAGAGTGGGGAGACGGGCATCAATACAAATAAATAAAATTACAGATATAGACATAAATGTTGTGGGGCTGAGGGGCGGGGGAAGAGAGCAAAGGAAGCGAGTCAGGGCGACGCAGAAGAGAGTGGGAGATGAGGAAAAGTGGGGCTTAGTCTGGGAAGGCCTGTTGGAGGAGATGCTCCTTTAATTAGGCTTTGAGGAGGGGGAGAGGAATTGTCCGGTGGATTTGAAGAGGGAGGGCGTTGCAGGCCAGAGGCAGGACGTGGGCCAGGGGTTGGCAGCGAGTCAGATGAGATCAGGGCATAGTGAGAAGGTTAGCGCTCCTGGAGCGAAGTATGCAGGCTGTGCTGTAGAAGGAGAGAAGCAAGGTGAGGTGGGAGGGGGCAAGGTGATGGAGCGCTTTAAAGTCATTGGTGAGTTTTTGTTTCATATGGAGGTGGATGGGCAACCCCTGGAGATTTTTGAGGTGGGGGGGCTTTTGAAAGTCCTGAACATTTCTGTAGAAAGATGATCTGGGCAGCAGAGTGAAGTATGGACCGGAGTGGAGAGAGATGGGAGTTTGGGATGACAGCGAGGAGGCTGATGCAGCAATCCAGGTGGGATAGGATGAGGGACGGTATTCATTTGGGAGCGGTTTGGATGGAGAGGAAAGGGTGGATTTTAGCGATGTTGTGAAGGTGGGACCGACAGGATTTGGTGATACCGAATACGTGGGTTGAGTGAGAGAGAGGAGTTTAGGATAATGCCAAGGTTACGGGTTTGTGAGGCGGGAAGGATGGTGGTGCCGTCTACAGTGATGGGAAAGTTGGGGCGAGGACAGGGTCTGGGTGGGAAGATGAGGAGCTCCGTTTTGCACATGTTAAGTCTGAGTTGATGAGAGGACATCCAAGTAGAGATATCTCAAAGGTAGGAGGAGATGTGAGCCTGGAGAGAGGGACAGAGGTTAGTGGAGCTGTAGATTTGGGCATCGTCTGCATAGAGATGGTAGTTGAAGCCATGGGAGTGAATGAGTTCTCCAAGGGAGTGAGTGTAGGTGGAGAACAGAAGGGGACTCAGAACTGAAGCTTGAGCCCCCCGCCCCCCCCCCCCCCCCAGTTAGGGGGTGGGATGCAGAGGAGGGGCCCGTGAAAGAGACTGAAAATGAATGGTCAGAGAGACGAACCAGGAGAGGACAGAGTCGGTGAAGCCAAGGTTGGATGACCTTTCCAGGAGAAGGGGGTGGTCCACAATGTTGAAGGCGGCTGAGCGGCCGAGAAGGGTTAGGATGGAGTTGAGGCCGTTTGTACAACTGCTTTGCTCTGTGAGCTGGGGTTGAGTCCTTACCGTCTTTGAGCTTATTTCCCCTTTCATAAAATGCTGGGATTAGATGCTGATATTAATTAGATACAGAGAACATACTGGGTTCCCGTACATTTAGTGGCCTGAAAGAGCTAATGCTCCTTCAAAAAAAAGCTTAGTTTTCTTCATCTGGCAGAATATGAACCGGCAGTGTGCACTCTCAATTGTCGGTCCTAATGGAGGGGAGCCAGTGTGCAGACATTTGAAATAGCAGATAGACCATAAGAATACCTACGCTTTCACACACACACACACACACTCCCCCTGCACCCCACCAAGATAATGAGAGCCTAAACCTTGGTTTCTGCTCTGAAATTCCAATTCTGCACCTGCAAGAAGTGTAAAGGATTTCCTCATGATGTGTATTTCATAGTCCTGGATGCCCCTAAGAATCCCAATCTGTTGCTGGGAGATCTATGCCACTTTAAACAAGCACCTGAATGTCATTATGTATTCTGTAAGGGAAAGCCAAGGCTTTATGGGTTTTCCTTTCTCAGAAAAAGGTGGGTGAGGGCTTAGGTGAAAGAATCAATGGAGGTGGTGGTGATTGTGTGCGCACACCCTCTCTCTCTCTCTCTGTCTCTCTCTCTCGAAGACCAAGAGTGTGTGATAGGTACGTTAAGGGAGGAAAATAGCCCCAGAGCTGGTTTCCCAATAAACAAGAAAGGAAGGCACATGGAGAATCCACACTGTGGATAATCTGCACATAAACAATCAGGAGTTTACTGAACAAAAACATAATAGGGGTGGAAATATGAGGCTCGGAGTATCTGAGACCCATTGAGGTCCCGGCACATGAACCATCACAGAAATATGCAGAATATAAATTTAGCTCACAAATGCATTCAGATGATTTGTAAATTTGAAACCACTGCACTTGAATCTGTGACCTGCACGTGGATCTGTGACCTTTGGACATTTGATATTCACCCCACTCCCAACCCCACAGCCCTTATGTACATACCTTTATGGGAAGCAGCATGGCTCAGTGGAAAGAGCACGGGCTTTGGAGTCAGGGCTCATGAGTTCAAATCCCAGCTCTGCCACTTGTCAGCTGTGTGACTGTGGGCAAGTCACTTCACTTCTCTGTGCCTCAGTTCCCTCATCTGTAAAATGGGGATTAAGACTGTGAGCCCCACGTGGGACAACCTGATTCCCCTGTGTCTACCCCAGCGCTTAGAACAGTGCTCTGCACATAGTAAGCGCTTAACAAATACCAACAAATACATATATACCTTTAAATTATTTATTATAAATTATATGCGTATTATAAACTTATTATAAATTACTTATTTACCCATATTGATGTCTGTCTCCCCCTCTAGACTATTAGGTTATCACGGGCAGGGAACGTGTCCGCTAATTCTGTCGTATCGTACTCTCCCAAGCACTTAGAACAGTGCTCTGCACATATGAAGTGCTCAATAAATACCATTGATTGACTGATGGATTGTTTCCCCACCTGTGAAGATATTTCTATACTTAACTATTGAAGTTAAGACACAGCAGCTGATGTATGCACTCCGAATGATTAGTCGGCATTTTCTCTGGAGAACTCTATTCACCTATTTATGTTTTGATTTTCTGTATCCTAGAAAAACACTTGATGAATGCCAAAGAACTTCAATGCAATGAGACAGGAGATACAGAATGATCCATTAGTGTTAATAATAAAGTATTTTGGAGATGAAAAGATAGAGTAACGTTAAAGAACGATCTGATTTGTTGATTAAAATTATACGGGCAGGCAGCCGAGTCACACCTTAAAATTTAGACTTGGAGTTTGACAACAGTAAATATTGTACTGAGTCATGGCAAAGTCTGTTTGTGATTCTTTAAAATGTTTCATATACAACTTAATACAGGCTACCAATCACAGCTGCCAGATGGCAAAATTGTGCCAAAAAGTACCATAAGAATGGGTCGTTCATAGAAATCTCCTCTCCATTGGCTTTAAAGCAGTCAATCACCTTGCCCTCTCCCAACTCACCTCGCTACTCTCCTACTACAACCCAGCCTGCACGCTTCGTTCCTCTAATACTAACCTCTCTCTCTACCTCAATCTCATCTATCTTGCCGCCGACCTCTCGCCCGCATCCTACCTCTGGCCTGGAATGCCCCCCCCCCCCCCGAATCCGCCAGACAGTTACTCTGCCGGCCTTCAGAGACTTATTGAAGGCACGGCCCCTCCAAGAAGCTTTTCGTGACTAAGCCCTCCTTTCCTTTTCTCCCTCTCCCTTCTGCATGGCCCTGCCTCACTCCTTTCATTCATCTCCCCTTCCCAGCCCCGCAGCACTTACGTACATATCTGTAATTTATTTATTTATATCAATGTCTGTCTCCCCCTCTAGCTTGTAAGCTCAAAGCAAGCAAGGAATGTGTTTGTTTATCATTATATTGTACACTCCCAAGCACTCATTACAGTGCTCTGCACACAGTAAACACTCAATAAATACGATTGAATGAATGAAGAAAAAAAAGATGAAACGGTGCCCATGTCTTCCCACTCCTCAAAACCCTCCAGTGGTTGCCCATTCTTCTCTGAGTGAAGTAGACATTTTAAGGCACTCAATCAGCTCTCTCCCTCTTACTTATCCACTCTCTTCTCCCCCTGTACCCGGCACGCATGCCCTCTTTGTTCTTTAAAAATTAATGTTTTCATTGTGCCCCAGTCTCTCTTCTGCTTCTTTCTTCTTCCTGCGTGGAAAACCCTCTCCCTTCAAATCCACCTGGGCACAGCTCTCCTCATCTTCAAAGTACTCCCCAAATCCCCCCTCCTACTGGAGACATTCCTTGCTTAGTTTTTCTTCTCCTCAGATCATATCCACCCCAAACCGACTACCTCAGCACTTACTGACTCTCAGCCACCTGTGTCACTTTACTGATAGCAATTTTCCTACTTAACTATTTAAGTACTTATTCACTCATCTATTTAAGCATTTTTCTTTGTCTTCTCATCTGTAAATTATTTTATGCCTGCCTCACCCTTTAGACTGTAAAATCCTCGAGGGTAGGGATTGTCTTTTTTATCCCTATTGTGCTCTCTGCACACAGTAGGAGCTCCATAAATGCTATCGATGGATTGAAGTGACAAATAAAAGAATTATGAACTCAGAAGTTCCGTTTCTGTATCTTTCTCTTGTCTGCTTCACTTAAAGTAACCAGGAGAGTCTCAGGTATTCTGGGGAAATTACTTCGATTTCTCAGCTGATTTTATCTACCTAGATGGAAAGTCTTTGGCATGCCCAAGGATGCCTCAGAAATTCAGAGGGCTCAGCCTAATCAATCAGAAAATTCAAAGAGTTTGGAAGCAAGGATGAACCAAGGGAAACTCATTTTCTTCTCGAAGATTTTCTCCTTTTTGCTCTGTTGGGTCACGTGGATGTCAAGGCCTCTGTCATTGGAAGCCAGTTTAGGAATGAAACCCAAGACTCCTCGCTCAGACCATATTTTTACGCAGTAAACCAAATTTCCTCTGATTCTGGGAACACATCCTCAAGACAGCTGATATATTTACATAGTTACACTAAATCCTCGGCCTCCAGTAAAGACATTTTTTTGCAGACATTGAACGACCTTCCTGCGTTGAGTATCAATCAATGATATTTAATGGGCACTTACTCTGTGCAGAGCACTGTATCAAGCGGTGGGGACAGTATAAGAGTTGGTGAACCTCTTCCCTGCCCACAAGGAACTTACAGTCTAGAGGACTGGCATTTCCTGGCTAGTAGCTGTGCTTTGATCAACATTAGAGGTGCTGCCCCTTACCCACCCAGCACCTTTTAAAGATCGAGCTCTGCTTTAGTTCTGTTGGCAGCCTGGTCCAAGCTCATGCTTTCATTCGATTTTTATGAGTGTATTTTGATGAGTATATCCTAATCCAAGCCTCCCTCGTTTTACAATAGGGTTGCTTTTTGAGAAAAGGGAGTATGAAGTGGATAACTAGAAAGAAGCGGATTAGTTAGGTTCCAGACCCCTTCGGGACAAAAAACAGCATGCGTTTTCCTGCCTAAAATGGGGCTCGCTTTTAACACGTCAATGCCCAAACAACTGCACACCTCTCCCTTGGTGCTGGTCCCAGGGCAGAGGGGATGGGAAACTCCTTCAAAGCAGTGGAGGAAGAGCCCAGAAACTGATGGGAAGGGGAAAACCTGGCAGAACCGCAGATGCTGGCAACAGGGTGAGTTCAGATGGAAGCTTTATAAATCAGGAAGCTGAGAAATCAGAAGAGGGAAAGAAAGTGGGATAAAGAAGAAATACCTCCTTTTCTCTGATCAAATAATAGATACAGTAACTGTAAACACCATATAAGAGGAAACCCACTGGGACAGGACTGTGGTCCTCATTCAACAGTGGGAACAAAAGCTCAGTGTATTTGTTGCATTGCCAAGGGAAAGTAGTGGATAATGTGTAAGTAGCCCCAGGACAGCTGAAACCCTGCACTTAAAATATGCAGCTGGGAACCAATCCCATGCACTGTGAACTTCTGGTAATAATAATAATAATATTAATAATTATAAATCAAATCTGTGTAGGTTCAAATCCACACAGAAAGTAACATAAAAAATGAGGGAGTCCTGTAAACTTCTCTGATGCTTGTCAGTGAAAATTTCTACCCCAAGCCAGGAAAGCTAGAACTGAGCTTGGCGGCCTGAAATTCCTGGGCTCTCCTGAGGAGTAGAGCCTTGAGCGGAGCCCAAAAATGTCAGCCCCCCAACTTCATTTTCAAATCCTCCTGATAGAGGCCCCAGAGCCTCAAGGCTCATTTGTAATTTCTGTTCTTTCTGGCACTGAAAGAAAAGTTAACCGAACTAGAATGTGGGCTGGCTAAATAGCAAGAAAGCTACTCAGACTTTTTTTTCCTGTGGTGTGCGTGAGAGCACTCTCATAAACCCCGTACATGAGGGCAAGAGGACAAATGGCTGGCGTCCCAACGGCACTAGCTAATCCTTATTTAAAAGGCACCAAGATTAATTCTGGAAAGATGAAAGAATAGGCATTGTCCTTCAGACTCGTCCCAGTGAAACACGCCAGAAGGAACAGTGCGTAATATTTCCCAGAGTCTCGTAATGGTAACCTCACTGGAACTCTGGCCTGCTGCTTACAGCCGACTGGGCATAAATGGCCCCATCCAGAGAGGCTAGGTGTCGATTTGGAAATCACCAGAGCAACGATAAAGACTACCAAACCTGAGGGATAAAGGAAAGATGGAGAGTGGGCTCAGAACCGTATGCTGTGACAGAGGACTTTTGGTAGCCACCCAGAAGACGCCGTGAAGAATCGTGAATGATCGTCTTTAGAGGGGCCTTGAGAAAATGACAGAGAAAGGCCGTGGTGGAAGAGCCTCACAGGAAACATCTAGAAGAGGTGTTTTCACAGGGATGGTAGTCAGTCAAACCCGGAACTTCAGAGAGAGGCAAGAGAAATACCACGAGAAATAAAACACTATTGGAGTTTACAGCTTCAGAGGAGTTTAGAGGAAATGGGTCCAAGGAAAGGATTGCATTTTCCATAATGGTGGAATGAGAAAATGTTTCAGAATGGAAAGGGAAAGGCCTGAAAAGGAGCGAATCTTTGCAGGGAAAGATAAAGGAAATAGTAAGAGAGGAAAGACTGGGAAGAGGAGAGCGAGGCTGAGGTTATGTAGTTGTTTTGAGAGATTGGAAGAAAAAGGAGTTTTATTTGTAGATTCAGAAACCAGAGGGAAGGGGAGAAGGAGAAGTGGAGGGGAGGAAGGGAGAGAGAGAGGAATGAGTGAGTTTAAGTCAGACTCAATTTTACTGGTAAATAAAGAGTCAAAGACTTCGCTTTGAAGAGAAATTGGAGACCAGCAGTATCTCCAATTTGCTTCTGCCCTCTCTTTTTGATCAGCTTGGAGAGGAAATTGCCCCGGCGCTAAAGACAGGGCTCTCTTCCACAACTGGACTAGAACCCAGAGATATGGGAGTTAAGGTTAGTGTTAAGGTTGGGAGGTCAGTGAGGGAAAAGACACGAAGGGTCTTGAGGAGAACTGGGCAGCGACAGGCAGTCGGCAAGAATTTATAAAGTACCCATGGACTGTCAGGGGCACAGGGGAAGCAGGAGAAGAGAGAGGAAGGGGGCAAACAGTCAAGTAGGGAGGTAGAAGAAGGGGAAGCGTACTGAGCACGAGGAATGGAAATATAAAATACAAATAAATCCCCTGAGCAGGGGAAGTCACTAGAGGGCACTGGAAAGCCGCGAGAACTAACCTCTTTCCCAATTCCTTGCAAAAAGCAGTTTTTGTAGGTCGGCACCATGCTAAACCTGCTATAAAAGCAGTCATAATAAATATGACTGTTGTTATTATCGTTATTCTTAATAATACTACTACTAGTAACAGTGATGTCCATTTAGTTCCTGTTGTGTGTATCGAGCACCGGGGACGGTACGAGTTAATCAGGTCAGAGACACAGTCCCTCTCCCACTTGAGGCTCACAGTCCGCGTCGGAGGGAGAACAGGTATTGACTCCCCATTTTTACGGATGGGGAAATTGAGGTGCAGAGAAGCTGAGCAACAGAGCAGGCAAGTGACAGAGCCAAACTTAGCACCCAGCTATCCTCTTATTCCCAGGCCCAGGCTCTTTCCACAAGGCCCCGTTGCAGCTCTAATTCAGGCGATTCGCGTGTAATTCTCACTGATGTGGTTTAGGCTGCCCGACTTTTAGTTTGGTGGCCAAATGAACGAGGAAGATAGAAAATAGAATGAAAACTCCATAAACCCAGATTGTCTCCCCACCAGGAAAGTATGTCTTCCTGGGTCAGTTTTTCAGGAGAGCGGGTTCTATTATAATCCAACATAAGGCAAGCCACGAGAGCCCGGGCTTGGGAGTCAGAGGTCATGGGTTCTAATCCCGGCTCTGCCACTTAGCTGTGCGACCTTGGGCAAGTCACTTCCCTTCTCTGTGCCTCAGTTCTCTCATCTGTAAAATGGGGGTGAAGACTGTGAGCCTCACGTGGGACAATCTGATGACCCTGTATCTCCCCCAGTGCTTAGAACAGTGCTTGGCACATAGTAAGCGCTTAACAAATACCAACATTATTATTATTAATAAAAGAAATTTTCATGATACCAGTACCATGACTATGCCACTTGTCTGCTGTGTGACCTTGGGCGAGTCACTTCACTTCTCTGTGCCTCAGTGACCTCACCTGTGAAAATGGGGATTAAAAAAACTGTGAGCCCCATGTGGGACAACCTGATTACCCTGTATCTACCCCAGCGCTTAGAACTGTGACCTGCACATAGTAAGCGCTTAACAAATGCCATAATTATTATTATTATTGTTATGTTACCAGGTCAACCTGACTGGCAGAAGGGCATTTCAGACCTGGCCCCCAAATCTAGCCCTGTCCTGGGTGGCCTTAAGGCAGTCTGCAGAGTCCAGGCTGATGAGGGAGGGAAGGAAGGCCCACCAGCACACTCAGGTTGGCGACAATCACCCGGGCTCCCAAACCAGTGAGCTACCACCAGGAAAGCAATGCCTACGTCTGGTACTTTGCACCAACCCAATGCTCAAAGTGATCACTGGGCTTAACTGCAGCGAACATCACCTGTCCCTGCTTTGGCTCTGGACCATAAGCTCCCTGTGGTCAGGGAAGGTGGCTGTCAAATCGGTTACAGCCTACTCTCCCAAGTGTTTAGTACAGTGCTCTGCCCGGAGAAAGTGGTCAGGAAACATCACTGATTGATGGATCGAAAGCGGCAGACCGATAATGCCGGGCAATAAGTGGCGGGTAAAATGTTTAGATGCTTTTCCCTCTGTTCAGCCCAGGGGCTGCCTCCCAGGGACCTGAGGTTCCGGAAGGGGTAAAACAAGCTTGCGGACGTGGCTCAGCGGAAAGAGCCCGGGCTTGGGAGTCAGAGGTCATGGGTTCGAATCCCAGCTCCGCCACTTGTCCGCTGTGTGATCGTGGGCAGGTCACTGAACTTCTCTGCGCCTCAGTTGCCTCATCTGGAAAATGGGGATGAAGACTGGGAGCCTCACGTGGGACAACCTGATTGCCCCTTATCTCCCCCGGCGCTTAGAACAGTGCTCTGCACATAGTAAGCGCTTAACAAATACCAACACCCTCTCATCATTAAGGTCCAGGATCCTTTTCTGTTGCTCTCCCGGTGATCAGCTCTCCAGCTCCATGGCAGGACAGCTACCTCACCGCCTCTACCCCATCGCTCTGATTATAGCAGCTCGGAAGGACCTTTCACCCTACATCTTCTTGAAGGATGAAGGAACTCTTCCCTATTCTGTTCCTGGCTCTTCCGAAACCCAAACTCCAGGAGTGTAGAGAAATAACCAAGTATCCCACTCTCATTCGTTCATTTGGTCGTATTTATCCAGCACTTACTGTGTGTAGAGCACTGTACTGAATGCTGGGATTCCTCCATTATGTAACAGTATCGGGAGCGTAGAGCAAACAGCTGGTCCTGGAAAAGGGCAACTTTAAGAAAGAAGTACACAGCCCCTCTGTCCTTATTTTCCCAGTAAAACATTTACAGTTATGAGCACAACGAGTTCCACGCAAGTAAGCGGCATAGTGTAAAGCCATTTATTTAAAGCATCCCATCACCGTAAGCTGTGGTTCAATGTTTATACTTAAATGTACTCTTTATAGCTACATCTATACTTAATACAGTTTAATGCTGGCAAAATCCACAATCTACATCCACTGTTTGGAAAGCATATTTCATGCTATTCACAATAGCTTATACAGTGCTCACAGTGGATGAATAGTCGGAGTTACAATAGCTATAATCATGGCTTAAAGAATCACTGGGCCCTGAAAGGGCTTTTTCAAAACGCTGCCTCCTCCAGAAAATGAGTTTCCCTTATTGGAGCAGTAGCAAGAACTTCCCTGGCTGCCCCGTGCTTCTAGAATTCTAGCTGAAGATCCTCTGGGAGTTTTGGGAAAGCTGAAGTGGGGAAGCCTCGCTACCCTTGAAATTCCAAATGGGAACTTGGCCACTGAAACATGCTTTCCCATCTCAGTGCTGATGGCCCGTGCCTGAGGGAGGAGTGATACTGCTTATAGATATAAACATGTGGAGGGGGCCTTTTAAGCCTCAGCTCTTTTGACAAAGACAAGGGGGCCTGGGAGGGGATGGTGGGGCTTGAAGAGAGGAACCATCTGCTGCCCCATTAGTTTTCCCTCTTTGAACTGCCCCTTCCACAGACTGGGCCCAGGGCAGCGTTGGAACCTGGACTCGAAGCTCGAGAAGGAAAACCACTGGAGCAGTGGGTGGCTCTGTCCTCTAAACCTTCTGTTCCCATGCCGCCGTACCTGCTGCTTTGCCTGGAACTGCCAAACTGCGTGGGCCAGCGGGGCAGAGATGAGAGGCAGGGAGATCCTCTCTGGGTTTCCATCACTTGCAGGGAGTGAGGAGGCCTTGAAACAGCACCTTTTTCAAATCTGTGGCCCTGGATGTCTACCTGCCGCCCCCGCCCAACTTGGCCTGCCTCCCAGACTAGCTCTTCTGGGGTGGGAGGCAAGTTTCCTTTCTCCCCTCACACACCAAAATGAATGCCTCATTAGAATGCCGCTGAGAATTTCAAGCAAACTATTTAAACACTGCCGTTGTAAATTCAACAGACAAACAATAGCACCCCTAGCACTTTCCCTCTCTGAAAGTTCACCGAACATCTTCTTAATAAGAATAACGATAATCATAATAGTAATTTGGGTACTCATTAACCACTCACCATATGCCAGGCGCTGTACTAGGTGTTGGGGGTAGATACGAGAACACAACCCACACGTGGCATACGGTCGAAGGGACAGCAGGGGATCGAATCCCCAGTTTACAGGTGAGAAAACTGAGGCACGGAGCAGTTGTGACTTGCCCAAGGTCACGCAGCAGACTGGCGGTGGAGCCGGGACCCAGCTCCTCTGACTCCCAAGCTGGTGCTCTTTCCAAGGCTTCACTGCTTTCTAAACATCTGTTAAACAGGATCACAGATCAGGAGGGCCTGGACTAGCAAAGGTGGACAGGTAAGAAAATAAGACAGTTTGGCTGAGGAGGATGCAGGAGGGAAACCGACGCCAGCAAGAAGCCTAGCAGCTGCTATTCAGCGAGTTGAAGTGGAGCAAACAAATGAGAGGAGGCGAAAGAGAAGACAAGCCAGCTTGGCATGAAGCAATGGGGTTCTTTTTGAGCAGAGCTTGGGAAGATAATGCTAATGAGGAGCAGGATTGAAAATATCTCCAGCGGCTGCAACCAAACAGAAGGAAAGGACAATCCCTCTGTGTGAACATGTTCTTTGAATACGAAGGGCACTCACACATACACATAAATATATACCACGTGCACGTTTACGCTAAAGAATAAAACATGGTGAATAAACACCTTTTTCCTACAAAAATATAATGCCATGTTGCTACTCTACCTTATTGTTCAGGCTTTTAAATGATGTACAGATTTTAGCGTGGGTGACTATTTTGGTCGCTCAAGTGACTTGCTATGTCCAGATCAAAAAACCAACTCAGTCTTCGACTTCTCGGAACAGCTGTAACACATGAGCTTAACACCCTGGTCGTATTTAGGTCTTGGACAGTTTCCAGCAGCGTCATTTATAGTACGCGTTTAGAATTTAAGAGGAGGACAAAATCTTCAACCGTTCGGTCTTGGGATGGTCACACATGATTAAATATAGAAATGGAGGCCACAGTAATCTCCAGTGAACTCCACCGGACAACAAATGAAAACTCCTCAACGACATTGCTCGAAGGGAGCTGACGGAGGGAAAATATGTACAGGTTGGTGATCTAGACGTACCTTGAGCATGTGGTTGATGGGACAACAATATGGGCAGAGGGAACTATCCTAGGGGAAGCTTCTAGGGGACAGGAGCAGCCAACTGTGTCAATAAACTAAACGCTAAGGCCAAATAATAACAATCATAATGATCATCGTGATATTACTTGTGCTTACTACGTGTCAGACATTGTTCTAAGCTCTGGGGAAGACGCAAGAAAATCACGTCCCACCTGGGCCTCACAGTCTAGGAGGGAGAACGGGCATTAAATCTCCATTTTGCAGATGAGGGATCCGAGGCCCAGAGAAATGAAATGACTTCCCCAGGTCACAAAGTAGGCAAGTGGCGGGGCCGGGACGAGAACCCAGGTCCTCTGGCTCCCGGGCCCCTGTTCTTTTCGCTAAGCCACGCCGCTCCTCAGTGGGGCTCGACGAAAACAGTACAGCGATTTCTGTGAAAAGTGATCCCTTCGGCCATCAAGATGAGCTGCATCAGGAGTGTCGTTTCCATCCTCGTAGGGGCGTCCCTGCTTCACCGCTGACTTGGCACGCTGTGGGAGCTAATGGAAAAGCAGCACGGAGTAATGGGCCGAGCACAGGCCCGGGAGGCAGGAGGTCATGGGTTCTAATCTTGGCTCTGCCACGTGGCTGCTGCGTGCCCCTGGGAGAATCATTTTACTTCTCCGTGCCTCGGTTACCTCACCTGTAAAATGGGGATGGAGACCGCGAGCCCCATTTGGGACAGGGGCTGTGTCCAACCCCATCTCCTTGGATTTACCCCAGTGCTTAGTGCAGTGCCTGGCACATAGTAAGTGCTTAAAAAATACCGAAATAATAATAATAATAATAATAATAATGTTGGTATTTGTTAAGCGCTTACTCTGTGCAGAGCACTGTTCTAAGCGCTGGGGGAGATACAGGGTCATCAGGTTGTCCCACGTGAGGCTCACAGTTAATCCCCATTTTACAGATGAGGGAACTGAGGCACAGAGAAGTTAAGTGACTGCCATTGTGGACCTGTGCATGCATAAGTGCTTAGCACAGTGCTCTGCACACAGTAAGCACTCAGTCAATATGATTAAATGGATGAATACCCACACACATGCACCTCCCCCATCCAACACCCTTGTCTCATAATGACTCCTCCCAGTGTTGTTTAACAGCCCACCAGAAGCATATTAACCCCCAGGAAGGTGTCTCCATTTCTCGTTTCTTCCCCCTCTCCCTTCCCACCCCCTTACATACCATGTCGTGTTCTCATTCATTCAGTCAGTCGTATTTATTAAGCACTTACTGTGTGCAGAGCGCTGTGCTAAGTGCTTGGGAGGGTACAATACAGCAATAAACAGTAAAATCCTCCAGTGGAGGTTCCCAGACAAAGCTGTCACAGTTGAGAAGCCGCATGGCTCAGTGGAAAGAGCCCAGGCTCGGGAGTCAGAGGTCATTCATTCATTCATTCAATAGTATTTATTGAGCACTTACTATGTGCAGAGCACTGTACTAAACGCTTAGAATGAACAAGTCGGCAACAGATAGAGACAGTCCCTGCCGTTTGACGGGCTTACAGTCTAATCGGGGGAGACAGACAGACAAGAACAGTGGCAATAAATAGAGTCAAGGTCACGGGTTCTCATCCCGGTTCCGCCGCTTGTCAGCTGTGTGACTTGGGGCGAGTCGCTTAAACTTCTCTGTGCCTCAGTTCCCTCATCTGGAAAATGGGGATTAAGACGGTGAGCCCCGCGTGGGACCTGATGACCCTGTATCTACCCCAGCGTTCAGAACAGTGCTGGGCACACAGTAAGCGCTTAACAAATACCAACATTTTTAGAGAAGCAGCGTGGCTCAGTGGAAAGAGCGCGGGTTTGGGAGTCAGAGGTCATGGGTTCTAACCCCGCCTCCGCCGCTAGTCAGCTATGTGATGTTGGGCAAGTCACTTAACTTCTCCGTCCCTCAGTTACCTCATCTGTCAATGGGGATGAAAACTGTGAGCCCCACGTGGGTCAACCTGATCACCTTGTATCCCCCAGCACTTGGAACAGTGCTTTGCACATAGTGAGCACTTAACAAATGCCACAATTTTTTTAGTTTTTTATTTTGTCCCGTTTCCCCCTCTTTTTCCTCCAACGGCTCCCCTTCTATCAATCAGTCGATCAGTCGGTGGTATTTACTGAGCTTGCTGAGGGCAGCACTTGGGAGAGTACAACACAGCGCAGTTGGTAGACATGTTACCTGCCCACAATGAACTTACAGTCTAGAGGGGGAGACCGACCTGAATATAAGAGCCCGGATTTGGGAGTCAGAGGTCATGGGTTCGAATCCCAGCTCTGCCACTTGTCAGCTGTGTGACTGTGGGCAAGTCACTTCACTTCTCTGGGCCTCAGTTACCTCATCCGTAAAATGGGGATTCAGACTGTGAGCCTCACGTGGGACAACCTGATTACCCTGTATCTATCCCAGCGCTTAGAACAGTGCTCTGCACATAGTAAGCACTTAACAAATACCAACATTATAAATTACCGATAGCTAAGTAAGTACCGTGGAGCTGAGGGCAGGCCGAATATCGACTGCCTCAAGGGTACGGCTCCAAGCGCGTAGGCGATGCAGAAGAGAGAGGGAGGAGGGCAAGTGAGTGCTAAGTCGGGGAAGACCTCTTGGAGGAGATGTGATTTTAGGGGGGTTCTGAAGGCGGGGAGAGGGGCGCCCTGTAGGATACGAGGTGGGGAGGGAGGACATGCGGGAGAGGTCGGCTATGGCCAGGCTTGGCACCGACTGAGCTAGGCCCCGGGAGAGAAGGAGTCGTAGCCCCGCCATGAGAAGGTTCGAAAGAACATGCAGGCTACCCTTCCTGTGGACGGCTGCACCCTAGGGTTAACCCCGCTACCGGTCACGGAGTCTTTCCCCTCAAAAGCACAACGAGGGCCGGGAGAGTGGAACTGTGCGCGGCTGGCAACGCCACACCTGCCGCAGCCCGAGACACGCAGTCATCCCCTCCCAGGACTCCTTCTCCACCTCTCTCTCCCCCTCTCCCATTCCTTCTCCGGCTCCCCTGCCTTGTGACAGCCAGAAGCCGCCTTTTCTGCCCGGGATCTGGAGGGATTAAGGAAGGGCCCCGAAACCCATTCAAGCCATTCAGGGCGATGGGAAGGAAAGTGCTCTTTTGCCGCCGATCATCCTCGGCAGGTATTTTCTGAGGATTATTCCCGGCATTGTTCTGTCAGAACATCACACAAAGGGAAGCCCAGCCCACTGGGAAAGGCAGATTCCAAGTTGGAGATAACTCAGTCTGGTCTCTGGTTAGGCTCTCTTTTGTTCTGAGGCAATTAGAACGTTAATACTGGCCCTTTCTAATGAGTTGAGAGATGTTTGCGAGGTATTGTCAGTGTGTTTCCTATGCACTGCTTTTGCCCTTTATCTGCCCCACAATGGATGAACTTTCTAACTCCCGTGGGCACAATGAGCAGATATCCCTGAAAGATCCTGTACATAACAGGATTCCTTTTCTGCCCCTGCACAAAAGTACAGCATGTGGGTTTTCCCTGTACAATAGGGCATTAGGAACAAAAAGCGGGCACGTGAGGACAAGTTCATTTATATGTGAGTGAACCAGCCGATTTGATAAATGCTCTGAAGAATCAGTCAGTGAATTTCCTCTGCCCCACTACACCCCTCCTCCATTAATCCTGCTCTTGGGTGTACACTGTGAGTCTTTGAAGGTTAATCTCCAGCACGGAGTCTTCAGTGCTTACATGTTTCCCAAGGAACACGGTACCTCTCTCCTCTGACCTTACAGCTGGATGCCACGGCCAGTCCATTTACTCTGGGATTTGGCTTCCGTCGGTTGCCCAGAGAAAGAAGTCAAAAACCCAGCCTTGCCTCTTACTGCTTCCTCACTCTTGCAGGTGGTACCTGGAATGACTGGTTTCAGGTTAATCATCTGGTAGTCAGATGTTTCACTTAGATTGGCCTGGGCAAATTAAAGCCCACTTTTGAATTGCACACCTGTACCAGAGGGCAAGTTGTAGAAATATAACTGCTACTTTATACCGTAACTTGGAATGCTGTTAATCGGCAGCAGCCGCACAATGATTGTTTGTTAAGCACTTATTATGTGCCAAGCGCTGTATTAAGATGATCAGGCCCCACGTGGGGTTCACAGTCTAAGTAAGAGAGAGAACAAAGTCCTCATTTTGCAGAGGAGGGACCTGAGGCACTGAGAAGCTAAGTGGCTTACCCGAGGTCACACAGCAGACAAGCGGCGGAGCCAGGAATAGAACCCAAGTCCTCTGACTCTTGGGCCTGTGTTCTTTCCACTAGGCCACCCTGCTTCGCTGTTAGAATATTGTTAGAATAGCAGCATCTCGAGGGAGAAGGGGGAGAGTAGAGGGACTAAGTCCTTCCATCCCAGCATTCTCACCAGAAGAGAGGGGGTGGTGGGTGAGCGGTAGATTCTCTTGTTGACTAACAGTTACTGAGCACCTGCTAGATCCGTGGACTCCTAAAAGAAACTTTAGGGGCTTAGCCCAGTAAGAAAAGCTACAGTCCCCGACTTCAGGAATCTACGGTTTAAAGGGAGATAAGACAAGCAAATACTGCCAGCCTGAAGGAAGTATACGAGGTGTCCTCATAGTCCACTGAGGCTTTAAGTAACTGGGAGAAAAATATGCCCCTCTTCTGAGTTACGAGAACAACTGGAACCATCAGCGAGCGAGGACTCCGGAAATTGCTAAGAAAATACTATGGTATTTAGTAAGGACTTACTACATACAAAATAATCAGACTGAATAATAATAATACTTTTGGTACTTGTAAAGTGCTTATTATAATAATAATGTTGGTATTTGTTAAGCGCTTACTATGTGCCGAGCACTGTTCTAAGCGCTGGGGTAGACATGGGGGAATCAGGATGTCCCACATGGGGCTCACAGTCTTAATCCCCATTTTACAGATGAGGTAACTGAGGCACAGAGAAGTTAAGTGACTTGCCCACAGTCACACAGCTGACACGTGGCAGAGCTGGGATTCGGACTCATGACCTCTGACTCCAAAGCCTGTGCTCTTTCCACTGAGCCACGCTGCTTCCCAATAATAATGTTGGTATTTGTTAAGCGCTTACTATGTGCAGAGCACTGTTCTAAGCGCTGGGGTAAACACAGGGGAATCAGGTTGTCCCACGCGGGGCTCACAGTCTTAATCCCCATTTTACAGATGAGGGAACTGAAGCACAGAGAAGTGAAGTGACTTGGCCACAGTCACACAGCTGACAAGTGGCAGAGCTGGGATTTGAACTCATGAGCCCTGACTCCAAAGCCCATGCTCTTTCCACTGTGCCACGGAAGCATGCCCGTGTGTCAAGCACTGTTCTAAGCACTAAGGTAGATGCAAGTAAACAGTCCCTGTCCCAAAGTCAGTCAGACAATCAAATTTATTGAGCACTTACTGTGTGCAGAGGGCTGTACTAAGTGCTGGGGAGAGTACAGTATAACAGGCACATTCCCTGCCCACAGTGAGCTTACACTCTACAGGCAGAGACACTCATTAATATAAACAAATAAAATTACAGCTATGGGCATGAGTGCTGTGGAGCTGAGTGGGGGATGAATGAAGGGAGGAAGTCAGAGTGACTCAGAAGGGAGTGGGAGAAGAGGAAATGAGGTCTTAGTCAGGGAAGGCCTCGTGGAAGAGATACGCCTTCAATTAGGCTTTGAAGTGGGGAGAGTACTTGTCTATCAGATATGAAGAGGTGAGGGGGCGTTCCAGGCCGGAGGCAGGACGTGGGTGAGAAGTCGGTGGCGAGAGAGACAAGATTGAGGTACAGTGAGAAGGTGAGCATCAGAGGAGTCAAGTGTGCGGGCTGGGTTGTAGTAGGAGGGTAGCAAGATGAGGTGGGAAGGGGCAAGGTGATTGAGGGCTTTAAAGATGATGGTAAGGAGTTTCTGTTGATGCGGATGTGGGTGGGCAACCACTGAAGGTTCTTGAAGAGTGGGGAGTCACGGCCTCTATGTTTTTGTAAAAGAATAATCCGGGCAGCAGAGTGAAGTTCCCAGTCTACCCACTCTCGATGACCAAATAGACGTTCTCAACACCACCCTCTCTACTGAACTCAACTCACTCGCTCCTCTACCCCTTCGTCGCTCTTGTACCACTAACCCACAGCCCTGGATCACCTGCACTGTCCCCCTCCTTCGCTCTTGTGCTCGAGGAGCAGAACGCTGCTGGCAGAAATCTCAATATCAGGTCGACCTTGTCCACTTCAAGTTTATTCTTTCCGGCTTTAACTCTGCCCTCTCCTCTGCCCGGCAAAACTATTTCTCTTCCCTTATTTGACACCCATGCCCATTGCCCTTGCTAGTTGTTCCAAACATTTAAGTCCCTCCTCAGGCCCCTGTCCCCCTCAACTCCCCCACCCCTTGCCTCCAATGAATCTGGGTAAAATCCTTCCTTCCCCGCACTCTCACTTTCCAGGTGCGGGCAGTTCCACCATCCCAAATCTACTTTTTAAAGAAAATTAACATCATCAGGTGGGAGCTCCCTAAAATCCCCTCTCCCGCTTCTCCTGGCCCCCCTTCAACTTTCCCATCCTTCCCAGCAGTATCTCCAGAGGAGATCTCTTGACTTCTCTCAAATGCCACCCCCTCCACCTGTGCATCGGACCCCATTCCTTCACACCTTATAAAAACGTTCGCCCCTACCCTCCTACCCTCCCTAACACTACTCTGTACAATATCACAGAGTTGGTAGACACGTTCCCTGCCCACAAAGAACTTACAGCCTAGAAAACAAGAAGACAGTGGAAACTATGTACCAGCCTCCATCCATTAAACCCCACACACAACGAGATATTTTCATTAATAGCACAGAATGTATAGTTGTCACTGAATTCTTCTAAAGGGCCAGGCCAGGTTAACTCTTCTGTGGAACCCAGGTGATTAGATTTTTTGTAGGATCCCTGTAAGCAAATCTCTCTCCTAATTTTAAACAAAATAAGCATAATTCTGAGGTTGAGGCTATTAAGGCTATGTTGTTGTTGTCTTATGCTGTTGAGTCGTGTCTGATCCATAGTGATGCCATGGACACATCTCTCCCAGGACGCCCACCTCCATCTGCAATCGTTCTCATAGTGTATCCATAGAGTTTACTTGGTCAAAATATGGAAGCGGTTTTCCACTGTTTCCTTCCGCAAAGGAAACCTGAGTCTCCGCCCTCGACTCTCTGCCCAGTACGGGTGAGATTTGACTTGTAGCAGATGACCTTCCACTCTCTAGCCCCTGCCCAAGCTAGGAATGGAATGGATAGTCCTCTGCTTGACTCTCCCTCCTGTAGTCGAGACTGGTAGAGTACTGGAAACTCTTCAGGTGCGATCCCGAGAGGTGAGTAGTGCTATACTAAACTCGTATTTTAATAAATGAATCCATTCTGTTGCCACATTTCAAGCGTAAAAATTGTGGACTATCATTTGGATTCAAAATAGCCAACTTGTAACTTCCTAGAGCAATTATATATGCTCCAAACCAAAGATAATGCATTTTTTTTTGGAGGGGTGGCCCATGACGGCCAGTTCCAGTGGCCCTCGACTGTGAGCTCGTCGTGGGGCAGGGATTATCATTTTTTATTGGACTGTAATAATAATAATGTTGGTATTTGTTAAGCGCTTACTACGTGCAGAGCACTGTTCTAAGTGCTGGGGTAGAAATAGGGTCATCAGGTTGTCCCTCGTGAGGCTCACCGTTAATCCCCATTTTACAGATGAGGGAACTGAGGCACAGAGAAGTTAAGTGACTTGCCCACAGTCACACAGCTGACAAGTGGCAGAGCCGGGATTCGAACCCATGAACTCTGACTCCCAAATCCGGACTCTTTCCATTGAATGACGCTGCTTCTCCCTGCTGCTTCTCCCTGCTAATAATGATAATAATGTTGGTATTCATTAAGCGTTTACTATGTGCAGAGCACTGTTCTAAGTGCTGGGGTAGACACAGGGGAATCAGGTTGTCCCACGTGGGGCTCACAGTCTTAATCCCCATTTTACAGATGAGAGAATTGAGGCACAGAGAAGTTAAGTGACTTGCCCACAGTCACACCTGAGAAGTGGCAGAGCTGGGATTCAAACTCATGACCTCTGACTCAATAGCCCATGCTCTTTCCACTGAGCCACGCTGCTGCTTCTACTGTATTCTCCCAAGCGCTTAGTACAGCACTCTGCACCCAGTAAGTGCTTAATAAATACGATCGAATGAACGAATTAATGAGTGAGAAGGAGGAGAAGGTCAGGAGAGTCACTCCATGGCAACTCTACCAGAGGAAAGTGAAAATAGGCAATCAAGCCAATCATCGAGAAGGATTGAGGGCTAAGGATTGAGGATTGAGTGGCTTGCATCAAATTGTTTTCACTGTTACCAAATTCAGTGCCCTTTAAACTAGAGAAGCAGCATGGCCTAGTTGATAGAGTACAAGCCTGGGAGTCAGGAGGACCTGGGTTCTAATCCTGTCTCTGCCACTTGTCTGCTGTGTGACCTTGGGCAAGCCACTTCACTTCTCTCTGCCCCAGTTACCTTATCTGTAAAATAGGGATTAAGACTAGGAGCCCCATGTGGCCTGTGCCTGACCCGATTTACTCGTATCTACCCCAGTGCTTAGTACAGTGCCTGGCACATAGCCAGCGCTTAACAAGTACCACGATTAGTCTTATTATTCTTGTGAGGTGTCAGATCTTGGTGTCTGTCTGTGGTGGAGTGTAAAGGAGAAGCTCCGGGTGTGGGGGAGATGCATGAACCTGGAGAGAGCCGTGGGACCGGGAGGAAGTGCTTTCTCCATCAGCTTCCTGTAGCCAACCCTGGGAGTGGGGTGGTAGGCTAGAGCCCATTCATTCATTCATTCATTCATTCATTCATTCAATAGTATTTATTGAGCGCTTACTATGTGCAGACCACTGTACTAAGCACCTGGAATGTACAATTCGGCAACAGATAGAGATAATCCCTGCCCATTGATGGGTTTACAGTCTAAGAGTGACCCCTTCACCTTTAGAGCTTTAGTCGATGGATGGTGTTAATGAAAAGGGTGCAGAGATACAGAGAGCACTTTGTAGAAAAGATCTCCAAATTTGTTTTAGAAGAATTGAAGAACCGGGGGGCTTTAGTACACAGCAGAGGCTAATGGGGGGCCAGTAGTTCATAAAGTGAATCTGGGGGACTCTTTTGGTCGGGATTGGGAATGCGAACCCCTAGGGGGTTTGCATCTTCTTAGCCCAACTCTCTGGACTTGTAGACTCCAAAGTCCCTGCATTGATTTGGCCCAGTACGGTGTGCTGTCTAAGGATGTGCGCATAGGTAAGAGATGGTAAACAGAATCGTGGGCCAGTAGAGCTTTACGCCGCAAAACAGGGTGAGTTGACAATGGGTCAGCAAAGTCAGAAGGACCTGGGTTATAATCCCGGCTCTGCCATTTTTCTGCTGTGTTACCTTGGGCAAGTCCTTTCACTTCTTTGGGCCTCAGTTACCTCATCTGTAAAATGGAGGTTGAGAATATGAGCCCCATGAGCGTGGTGCCGTGGAGAGAGCACGGGCCTGGGAGTTATAAGGTCATGGATTCTAATCCCAGCTCCACCACCTGTATGCTGTGTGATCTTGGGCAAGTCACTTCACTTCCCTGCATCTCAGTTACTTCATCTGTAAAATGGGGTTTGAGACTGAGCCCCACTCGAGATGGGGACTGTGGCCTAACCGATTTGCTTGTATCTACCCCGGTGCTTAATACAGTGCCTGGCACATAGTAAGAGCTTAACAAATACCATAATCATTAATAATTATTATGTGGGATATGAACTGTGTCCAACCTGATTAGCTTGTATCTACCCCAAGACAGTGTCTAGCACATAGTAAGGACTTAACAAACACCATTAAAAAAAAAAACCGACATACTCAACATCAAATGGCAGGACAAGGTGAGCAACAGTGAGATCCGGGAACACAGTCATCTCACTAAGAATAATAATAATAATTCACTGCTTCAAAGCAATGCTCTCAGAAATATGGTTTCATTGGGCAGGACCTTTGAGAAGAATGGATGACAGCAGGATACCTAAGCAACTGCTGTATGGTGAACTGAAAGGGGACCGACACAAGCCACGAGGGTAGAATAAACAAGATAAAGGCACAGAAAAGCACGGTTTCAAACAATGTGAAAAAGTAGAGGACTGTTGGGAGGCCACTGAAGTGGATAGACCACCCTGGCAGGAAGCAATGAGGCGAGAGGTTGTTCTCTTTGAGCTAAGGTTTTGTAAAGATTGGGATGCCAAGAAGCAGGTTCAAAAACAGGCCCAAGTTCTGTATTGAATAAATCCATTAATGCAGTAAGGATCTGTCCTTGAGGGCAAGCATTAAAGTAGGGTGAGTTGGTCGTGTACTAGGCTTTTCAGTCAGAGCCACACACAAACCTACCTGTTCTCCTGCTGACTTAGACTGTGAGCCCAGTGTGGGATAGGGACTTGTCCAATCTGATTATCTGGTATCTAGTCCATTGCTTCGTCCAGTGCTTTGCACAGAGTAAGTGCTTACCAAATACCATTTAAAAATGCACAGGATCTTCATCTTCAAAAAGAAAGGCCAGCTGCATATACACATATTCCTACATGAGCATGGAAAGAAAGGAGAAAAGATTGTGTTGGAGTTCGTGGATCATTTTCTCTTTTGGCCTAAAAAAGGAAGTGAGTTTTAGTTATGCTTTGAAGGAAGTGAAAGAGGTGGATTGCTGGGCTGTTCTAAGCTCGGTCCTAGAAGAATACGATGCTGGCTATAACTTTTGAAGAGAAAATTGGCCACAGGATCATCATTTGCAACTGGTCAATGTCAGTGAATTGATTTCCAGGAGCATTGTGAGGTCTTTGAGGCCCCCGTTTTTTACCTCAGGGATCTTAGCTTGACCTTTATCCCTAGTTTATTATTATTGTTACTATTTATCATTTCTACTATTAATAATAATAATGATGTTAGTTAAGCCCTTACTACGTGCCAAGCACTGTATTAAGCACTGGAATAGTTACAGGATAATCAGACCAGACAAAGTCCCTATCCCACATTGGGCTCGCAGTTGAAGGAGAGGACAGGTATTGAATCCCCATTTTACAGATGAGGAGACGGAGGCACAGGGACATGAAGTGGCCTGCCCAGGGCGCAGAGCTAGGATTAGAACCCCGGTCCTCTGATTCCCAGGACCATGCTCTTTCCACTAGGCTATACTGATTCCTGTTAAAGGTTCCTGTATTAGTTCCAATCAAAATGAACCTGCTGAGGGCATCACCCCTACAGGAATGGTCCGCATCCTGGAGGTAGTGAGCCATCATAACTCACCAATCCAAAGGAACCCCCAAGGACACTCAATCATTCATATTTATGAGTGCAGAGCACAGAACTAAACACTTGGGAGAGTCCCACAGAGCAGAGTGTAGACATATTTCTCACCCGCCAGGAACTTACAGTCTAGAGGGGGAGACAGACATTAATATAAATCAAGAAATAACAGATATGTACTTAAGTGCTGGGGGTGCTGAAGGTGGGTTGAATAAAGGGTGCAAATCCAGGTGCAACTTGATTAACTCTTAGAGCTGTAGGGTCTGGAGGGGTGGGGAAGGCAACTTCTCCCTTCCTGGCCACCAGCCTCTAGCAATAATGGGCACTATATATACAAATATGTCATATATATATATTTAAATATATATGTATATCAGAAGGTCATGTAGTCCAAAATATATTTTCCCTGAGGACAAATGTCTCAGATAGGAGTTCCTGGATGTCATTTTACAAAACCTAAGGCATCTCTTTCTTTATCCATCTATTTAACAGCTTGATTTAACCTTCCTGTTCCCGAATCCCTTCCTTTATATACAAGCAAATGGCAGACAGCTTCTTTAAGAACCACTTATCCCTCTCACAGCATATTCCCTCAGTCACTGCACTTATTAAAGGTACATACACCTAAATGGTATCCTTAATCTCAAGCCCTTTCCCCAGTCACCTCTTGTCAAGCCCACACAAGCTATATACTCAACCAGCAGAGAAGATTCAGCAGGGATGAAACAAGGGGAGTTGATTGGTATAGTGCTTTTTCCACGATAAATGACTTATCTCATCACCTCCCTTAAGGAGGACTTGCATCCAGGTGTGCACACCTGCAGGCCCACATTGTCCCCTCAGTCAATTCACAAAGCAAGTAACAACCTTAGAATCTGAGAACTGGAAGGGACCTCAGAAATAATTTAGTTCATCCCCCTGCCTGCCTCCGGGCAAGACTGTATTTAAAGCCCCCTGGAGTGGTGGGTGTCTCGCTTATTCTGAAAGACTCAGGTTGCGGTAGTCAAGATAAAGCAAATAGAGGGTAAAAAAGAAAAAGAAAACAGGACTAGGAAAGGCAGCTTGAAGGCAGGGATCATGTCTACCAGCTCTATTGTACTCTCTCAAATGCTCAGTACAGTTCCCCTCATACATTTACGTGCTCAGTAATAATAATAATGATAAAAGCAGCGTAGTCTAGTGGAAAGAGCAAGGACCTGGGAGTCAGAGAAGATGGGTTCTAATCACGGCTCTGCCTTTAGTCTGCTGGGTGATTTAGGGGCAATCATTTCACTTCTGGGGCTTGGTTACCTCATCTGGAAAATGGGGATTAAGACTGGGAGCCCCGTGTGGGACATGGCTGGCATCCAACCTGATTAGCTTGGATCTAGCCCAGCACTTAGTACAGTGCCTGGCACATAGTGAGAGCTTTAACAAATACCGAAATAATTGTTAATCCATCCATCTACAATCCAGCCTGTTCCTCTGGTGCTAACTTTCTCACTGTGCCTCCATCTCGCTTATTTCGCCACTGACCCCTGGCTCACGTCCTACCTCTGGCCTGGGACACCCTCCCTCCTCAAATTCGCTAAACAATTACTCTTCCCCGCCCCCCCCTTCAGAGCCTTCTTGAAGGCACATCTCCTCCGAAACGCCTTCCCAGACTAGTGCTAAATAAATACGATTGAATGAATAATAATAATTCTGGTATTTAAGTACTCACTCTGTGCCAGGCACTGAACCAAGCTAAACTGAGGCCCAGAAAAGTGAAGTGACTTGCCCAAGGTCACACAGCAGACAAGTGGCAGAGCCAGGATTAGAACCCACGACCACCTGACTCCCAGGCCTGTGCTCTATCCACTACACCATGCTGCTTCCCAATAAATAAATACTCAATAAATACTATTGATTGACTTCTCCCTAGTAGTGAGGTCCTTGTGGGCAGGGAGCATATCTAACTATTCTATCGTATTTACTCTCCCAGGTGCTTAGTACAGTGTTCTGCGCATAGTCGGTGCTTAATAAATATGTTGATATTAAATAAATAATATTTATTTAAATAAATAAATGATATTAAATAAATAAATAAATAAATAAATAAATAAATAAATAGGTCCATGGGTAGATTCTCATTTGGGATGGAACGGATGTGATCTTGTCTGAAGGTAGAAGTCAATCTACATGATTTTTCATAATGTTTCCAGCCCTAGGACTCTATGATACAAGCAAGGCACTTTAGGTCCTCATTCAGCATTCAGTAGAGCAAGAGAGCATACACCTAGGCTAGGAAAAGATAAATAGAAGGAGAAGGCTTTTAAAAATAATAATAATATTGGTATTTGTTTAGCGCTTACTATGTGCCGAGCACTGTTCTAAGCGCTGGGGTAGATACAGGGTAATCAGGTTGTCCCATGTGAGGCTCATGGTCTTAATCCCCATTTGACAGATGAGGGAACTGAGGCACCGAGAAGTTAAGTGACTTGTCAAAAGTCGCACAGCTGACAGGTGGCGGAGGTGGGATTAGAACCCATGACCCATGACTCCTAAGCCCGTGCTCTTTCCACCGAGCCACGCTGCTTTAAAAAAAAAGCTGCCCTACCCTGCAGTCCACTAAACAACTGTTCTGAGCCCCTCAGTACTAGCCCTCAACATTACTGAGGGACTTTACCCTCACCATCCTAATGTCTAGTTTTAGACCCAGTCAATCAATCAATCATATATACTGAGTGCTTACTATGTGCAGAGCACTGTACTAAGCACTTGGGAGAGTATAATACAACCGATTTCCCTGCCCGTCATGGTTCTGGGTCTCCTTCTATTCTCCATCTACACCCCCCTACCTTGGAGAACTCATTCACTCCCACGGCTTCAACTACCACCTCTACGTGGACGATTCCTAAATTTACATCTCCAGCCTTGATCTCTCTCCCTCTCTGCAGTCTTGCATTTCCTCCTGCCTTCAAGACATCTCTGCTTGGATGTGCTCCCATCACCTCCAGCTGAACATGTCCCAAACAGAACTCCTTATCTTCCCACCCACACCCTATCCTCCCCGTGACTTTCCCATCACTGTAGATGGCACCACCATCCTTCCTGTCTCACAAGCCCGTAACCTTGCCATTATCCTGGACTCCTCTCTCTCATTCAACCTACATATTCAATCCATCACTAAATTCTGTCGGTCCCGCCTTCACAACATTGCTAAAATCTGCCCTTTCCTCTCCATCCCAACTCCTACCACGATAATACAATCGCTCATCCTATTCCGCCTAGATTACTGCATCAGCCTCCTTGCTGACCTCCCAGCTTCCTGTCTCTCCCCACTCCAGTCCATACTTCACTCTGCTGCCCAAATCATCTTTCTACAGAAACCTTCAGGACATGTCACCCCCCTACTCAAAAAACTCAAGCGTGGTTGTCTACCCACCTCTCCATCAAACAGAAACTCCTCATCATTGCCTTTAAAGACCTCAATCGCCTTGCCCCCTCCTACCTCACCTCTACTCTCCTACCACACCCCAGCCCACACGCTGCGCTCCTCTAATGCTAATCTTCTCACTGCACTTCTATCTAGCCTATCTCACTACCGACCCCTGGCCCAAGTCCTGCCTCTGACCTGGAACGCCCTCCCTCCTCAAATCCACCAGATAGTTACTCTCCCCCACTTCAAAGCCTTATTGAAGGCACATCTCCTCCAAGAGGCCTTCCTTGACTAAGCACCCCCTTTCCTCTTCCCCCACGCCCTTCTCCTTTGCTCTGACTTGCTCCCTTTGTTCTTCCCCCTTCCCAGCCCCACAGCACTTATGTACATATCTGTAATTTGTTTATTTATGTTGAAGTATGTCTCTCCCCCTCTAGACTGTAAACCCATTGTGGGCAGTGAATGTGTCTGTTTATTGTTGAATTGTACTCTCCCAAGCACTTAGTACAGTGCTCTACACACAGTAGGTGCTCAATAAATACGATTGAATGAATGAATGAATGAGCTTACAGTCTAGAGGGGGAGACAGACATTAATATGAAAAAGCAATTTATAATATATAATTTAAAGATATGTGCATAAGTGCTGTGGAGTTGGAGGTAGGCTGAATATCAGTTATCCAAAGGTCACAAATTGAAGCGCATAGGTGACACGGAAGGGAGAGCAAGCCAGGGAAAAGAGGACTTAATCAAGGAAGGACTCTTGGAGGAGATGTGACCATAGTAGTGCCTTGAAGGTGGAGAGAGTGGTGGTTTGGACTATATGGAGGGGGAGGAAGTTCCTGCCTAGGGAGAGGATGTGTAAAAGTGGTCAGTGATGAGATAGACGAGATCAGGGCACAGTGAGTAAGCTGGAGCTAGAGGAGTGGAGCGTGCGGGTCGGACTGCAGTAGGAGACTAGTGAGGTGAGGTAGGATGGGGCAAACTCATTGAGTGCTTTAAAACCGACAGTAAGGAGCTTCTGTTTGATGTGGAGGTGGATGGGTAACCACTGGAGGTTCTTAAGGAGTGGGGTGACACGGACTAAACATTTTTGTCAGTGAATGATCCACGCAGCAGAGTGACATATGGATTGGAGTGGGGAGAGGCGGGAGGCCGGGAGGTCAGTGAGGAAGTAGATACAGTAGTCAAGGCGGCATAGGATGAGTGCTTGGATGAGCGTGGTAACAGTTTGGATGGAGATGAAAGGGCCGATTTTAGCAGTGCTGTGAAGGTAGAACCTACAGGATTTGGTGACCCACCAGAGAGTGGAAGCATCTGTGACTTCTTACAAGGGAAAAAAAAAGCTCAGGTAATGAGGAAAGTACATGAACTCCATGCAAGGTGAAGTTGAGAATCTCTTCATTTCCTATATTGAAGTCTATTTTTCAGAATCTTTTGTAAGTGCTTTAGAGTGCTACAGTCAACAAAAAGACTGGTGGTACTATAACTCGATATATTTTTCTGAAGAATACATATTTTGCTATTTCAGAGACCCAGAGGTTTAGGAGACTCAGCCAAATGATGTCAAGATTTACAAATAACGTTTACATGCCGTATGATAAAATAAAATCCCTTTCACTGTGCATCAACAGAACTAATTCCCCTACTAATGCTAGTTAATGTACAGTGATTGCTGGAATCCAGCACAGTGACTGAAGCTTATGTTTTCTGCTTACCAAATAACACGTTTTAAGCCCTAGTGCAACATGTTAAATTCTATGTTGGTGATTGAAGGATGCATACAATTAGACTAAGACCTTCAGAATACAAGTGTAGGGTTCCCCTTCTTAATTCTTAATTTTGTGAAGCAATTAAGGCCAAAGGTCTGCATGCTTTTCTTGTGGAAATGTTCTATGAACAACCTCACTCTGCACATGCAGTAGATACCAAGGATGCCATTCTAAATCCCACAGCCTTTTAGGGCCCATTTCTCTCTTTTCAAAGTTATTTTGACATTTCCAACTTCTTAAGTTGCTCTCCCCTTCTTGATAACAATTCCTGCTACAGTTCACCTGCACCTGAGCTGCTGGTATCCTGGATGATCAGTCGTTCATTGCTAGTATTCCTACTCACATAGGGACCGCAGTCTACCTCTAACCCTGGGGTTCTTAGTATCCAAGTGGTCAGGTAATGTGGACGTGCCGATTGTAAGCCCGTCAATGGGCAGGGATTGTCTCTATCCGTTGTCGAATTGTACATTCCAAGTGCTTAGTACAGTGCTCTGCACATAGCAAGTGCTCAATAAATACTATTGAATGAATGAATGAATGAAAGTGGCCACTGGATGGGGGGATACACGGTGTGGATTGAGAGATTAATCAGGGAGGGCCTCCTGGAAGAGATGCGGTTTCAGAAGGACCGTGAAGAAGGGGAGGTCGGTGGTCGGCCTGACATGAAGGGGGGGTGGAAGTTGCATGCAGGACAGAGGGTGTGAGCAAGAAGATGGTGGCTGGGAAGATGAAATTGAGGTACCTTCGACTTTGAGAGTGTGAAGCTCTAGAGTTGGGGATTAGTAGAAGAGGAGCTAGAATAAGTAAGAGAGGAGAGAGCTGATGGAGTGCTTTAAATCATCATCATTGGTAGTTTTTGAGCACTTTCTGTGTGCAGAGCACTGTACTAAGCTCTTAGGAGAGTACAGTACAACAGAAATGATAGACATGTTCCCCGCCCACAGTGAGTTTACAGTCTAGAGACACATTTACAGTCTAATTGATGGAGTTTCTGCTTGATGTAAGGAGGAATGGCTAACCAAGAATGGGCAACCAATGGAGGCTTTTGAGGAGTGGGGAGACATGTCCAGAAAAACGCTTTAGAAAAATGATCTAGGCAGCCAAGTGGGTGAACTCCAAGGCCTAATCTCATGACAAAACTGCCCTCTCTGCACCAGCTCAACCTAAAAATTTACAGCATTACTCTGCTAAATTGCAAGACTCTGACTCCCCAACTAGAATGTGGGCAAAGGTAATAGGGCACGCTCCCAAGCACTTAGTAGAATGCTCTGAGAGCCCAATAAATGTCCCTGATTGATAGAATGATTGAATGACTACTGGTACTAAACCTTATTTCTTTAGCTTGAAAACAAATGTTGTTAACACAGGATTTTAAGAAATAGGACTGAATTATTTTTTAAGCTGCCATGCAACCTGCTGTGGGTAAATACAGTCAACCTGTTCCCTTGCTGCCTCACTACACGGTCACGGAGAGGGCAGAGTTGAGCACGTGGATTTTTGCATCAAGGAAGGGGAGGTTGGATTGGGAGTGAAAATGGGGCATGATGGCCTGGGCTAAGTGGAGGAGGACAAGAGACTGGAGGCTTCTTTAACTGGGGAGAGGATGGTTCTTTGGGGAGGAGGTGTGTGGGAGAGAAGGCAGGTAAGGAGGTTGGTGAGTAGGTGAAGGGTGGAGCAGGTGGTTGGTGGAGTCAAGGAATTAGAGGGAGAGGGCAGCTGGGAGATCATCAGGAACATCCCCGAGGATATTGAAATTCCAGAGGCTCAGTGTAGAGATGGAAAAGGAAACAAAGAGGGAGATAGGGGCATCAAAAATGACTCCGAAAATTGGATATGGGACCTGAGAAGTAGTAGCTGATGGAAGTAGTTAATTGAAGGAAGAGGTAGAGGTGGGTGATATGAGCATCACAGGAGGAGAAAGAGAGGGATGGAGGGGGAAGGATGGTGCGAAAGGAGCATTAGGATTGTCTCTGTCTGTTGCCGAACTGTACATTCCAAGCGCTTAGTACAGTGCTCTGCACATAGTAAGCGCTCAATAAATACTATTGAATGAATGAATTAGGAGGCAAGAAGCAGGCTGACTCCTCTCCCTTTTCCAGTGAGCCCTGGGGAGTGGAAGAAGGTGAGTCCCTCTCATGAGAGAGCAGCAGGGGAGACAGTGTCCTCTGGGGAGAATCAGGTTTCAGTGATGTTGAGGAGGAGCAGTGACTGGGTCAGGAACGGGTAGAGGATGAAGGGGAGCTTTCCTATGATGGAGTGGAGGTTCCCCAGGTTGATTTGGATGGAGTGGTAAGGTCAGAGGGTAGGAGAAGGGACAGCACAAGGGGTCACAGGTCACATTTGACTGGGGAGGAGTTGGATGGCAGTAAACTGACAGATACTCAAGTAGGGCAGGGATAGGGTGATTAGAAGGTGGGGTGCAGATGGTCATGGTGAAATACAAGAACGTTAACGGCTGCAGCTTTTAGACCCCGAACTGGAGTTCAGTTCATAATCCAGAGAAACTACAGCAACCAGTCCCTGGTCTGGAGGGACTATAGCTTCCAGTCCTTAGTCAGGATGAACCAATTCATCTTTACAAGATGCCGAAGCAGATGAAAACGTGGTTAGGGTTTCTTTACCACTGGCTAAAATCTTGGGATTAAAAAGCCTTGCATCGGTGTTCAAGAAAGTTGGATGAGTTTATAATATGATTTAAGAAAATGATACTAATGGAGAGGAGTTCAGAAAGAGTTGGCCTGCTACGAGGCACTTGACGAAGACAAGAAGGCTGTTGTTCAATCTAAATCGGACAAACTCTTCACTCAAGTTGAAAAAACACTACGGTGGTCAGCAGAACAAGCTGAGAAGCTTCAGAACAAGCCTCCTACCAAGGCTCATAAATCACTTTACATCTCCCACATTTATTTGAAATTGCGATATGCTTTGAATTACTTTTCTGACATATAGCAGGACAGTGTACAGCATATAACCTCCACCCCCCGCCCCGCCCACAAAACCCCCAAGACTTAAGTCTATGAGAAAACATACCCGACGATACAGCCATTCTAGATAGAAGTGCATTTTCAAGGAATAGAACCTTGTAGTATTGCTGGCTTAATCTGTAGCCAATTTATTGCAGTCTTTCAGTCACCAATCTAATCTCTTGTTTTGAATTGAGTCTTGCCACTCGTGTGCTTCGTCTCCAGTGAGAAAATATTCAGGGTTATAGGACACTCTCCTAATTCCCACATGGAGTGGGAAGGTGAAAAAGCTGGAAGTCATTGCAATGCAGAACCATGGCACTCTCCATTTCTAGTTGGATATTGGCTAACAATAATACTATTAATAATAATTTCAGTACTTATTAAGCACTTACTGTGTGTCAGGCACTGTACCAAACTCTGGAGTAGATGTTAGCTAATCAGGGTGAACACAGACCCTTTCCCACATGGGACTCCCAGTCTTAATCCCCCCTTTACAGATGAGGGAACTGAGGCACAGAGGAGTTAAGTGACTTGCCCAAGGTCACACGGCAGACAGGTGGGGAGCAGGAAATTAGATCCCAGTTCCTTCTGACTCCCAGGCCCGTGCTTTATCGACTATGCCACACTGCTTCTCAAACAGAACTGTTAATTCAGTGCTTCTCAAACGAGTCTGACCCGCTAGGGAGCTGGTAGAAGAACTCTAAAGGGGTTGCAGAGACTGAACCTGCAGAGATCTGAAAAGCTATTTGATGCAGAGCTGAACTGAGGGCTGTATGAACAGAGCGAGCTATCATCCACCTCCTCATCAAACAGAAACTCCTCACCATCTGCTTTGAAGCACTCAATCGCCTTGCCCCTTCCTACCTCACCTCGCTACTCTCCCGCTGCAACCCAGCCCACACACTCCGCTTCTCTAATGCTAACCTTCTCACCATATCTCAAACCCATCTGTCTCACCACCAACCTCTTGCCCTTGTCCTGCCTCCGGCCTGGCATGCCCTCCCTCCCCTTATCAGACGGTCGATTACTCTCTCCCCCATTCAAAGCATTACTGAAGGCACATCTCCTCCAAGAGACCTTCCCCGACTAAGCCCTCTTTTCCTTTTCTTCAACTCCCTTCTCCACGGTCCTGACTTCCTCCCTTTCTTCATCCACCCCCCTCCCCCCAGTCCCACGACATTTCTGTACTAATCCGTAATTTATGTATTTATGTTAAATGTCCGTCTCCCCCTCTGGACCGTAACGCTCACTGTGGGCAGGGAATGTGTCTGTTATATTGTTCTATGGTAGTCTCCCAAGCGCTTAGTACAGTGCTCTGCACACAGTAAGCACTCAATAAATACAACTGACTCCTCTGCTTCCTCTTGGTAAACTCTCTCCCTTCCAGCCTTTAGGATCCACAGAAATGCCATGAAAGAGACAGACAAACAGGATTTCCATAGGGCCGAAAGAGTCCTAAAGGTGAGTGCCAGAACAAAACCTTTTTCGGAATCATAATCACTCTTTTTAGATTGTAAGCTCTTTGAGGACAGGGACCATACCTTCTACCTCTACTGTATGCTCACAAGCATTTAGTTTGGTGATCCGCCCAGAGTGGGTGCTCAAAAAAATACATGACAATGACCTCAGATCTCCTAACTCACAGCACTGAATCATAGTGCGCCAGCCTATAAACATGATTAAAATTAGGCCCAACTCCAATGCAACCTTGTCCCTGCTCCAAAGTTCATGTTACTTGTGTCTTGTTTCTGTTGTCGCTCCCTGGCTCGCTACCACTACTTTCAGGACCTGGGCTCACCCAGTCACTCCCCATCTTCGGTCCTGTGCCACCATCCTGGACGCCCCTGCTACTGTCGGTCACACCTCTTCTTGGGTGACGGGCCCAGTAGGATCTGGCCCAGTATTGGGGCCAAAGCTGCAGCCAGGGGATCAGTCTGAGTCATATTTGGAGATGTTGTCAGTGCCCGAAAGCCCTTTAAATCCCATGCTCTGAATGTTTCCTTATTTGTTCTGGACGTCAAAACAAGTAAGGAGCTGCTTAGAGCCAGACGCAGCCCATATTGGGCCATGCAGGTATTAGTCTGCTGGAATTCTCCTAGTACCCTAGTGGATCAATTGAGCCTTGCTCACAACAACAAAATCTTCTTAATCAATCAATCAATCAATCAAATTTACTGAGCACTTACTGTATGCAGAGCATTGTACTAAGTACTTGGGAGAGTGCCCTAGGCAATGGGCAACATGAGTTGAATCACAGAACCACAGGGTTACAAGGTTTCTTGGGTTTTTTTTAAGGGCATCTGTTAAGTGCTTACTATGTGCTGGGGTAGATACAAGTTAATGAGGTTGGACACAGTACCTCTTCCACATAAGGCTCGCAGTCTTAATCTCCATTTTACAGATGAGGTAACTGAAGCCCAGACAAGTTAAGTGACTTGCCCAAGATCACACAAGAGGCAAGTGGCAGAGGTGGGATTAGAGCCCAGGTCCTGCTGACTCCCGGGCCTATACTCTATCCACTAAGCCATGCTGCTTCTCCCATTACAACGTTATTATCTAGGATCTAGTCTTTCACCCCTGTTTCCAGGCGGGGCCACACTATTATTAGCAGTTTCCTCATCATCATGACATTTATTATGAGTTTACTATGTACCAACATTGTGCTGGGCACTGGGGTAGAGAAATTAAATCAGACACAGTTCCCGTCCCCTACAGGGCTCACAGTCTTAGAGATAGCGAGAACTGGCATTTTGTCCCCATTTTACAGATGAGGAAACTGAGATTCAGAGCTGTTAGGCAACTCGCCCAAGTCATGCAACAAGCCAAAGTGGCTCAGTGGAAAGAGCACGGGCTTAGGAGTCAGAGGTCGTGGGTTCTAATCCCAGCTCTGCCACCTGTCAGCTGTGTGACTTTGGGGCAAGTCACCTAACTTCTCGGTGCCTCAGTGAACTAATCTGGAAAATGGGGATTAAGACGGTGAGCCTCACGTGGGACAACCTGATACCCTGTATCTACCCCAGCACTTAGAACAGTGCTCGGCACATAGTAAGCGCTTAACAAATACCAACATTATCATTATTATTATTAAAACTGGGATTAGGATTTAGGATCTAACTGGTGCACAACTACCTGCAGAATAGAAGATTCAATAAAATAATTCAGTAATCTGAATGGATTAAAAATCTATTCAGTGTTTCAGTGTTTTAGAAAAATATGATAGAAAAATCTATTCTGTGTTTTAAACAAAAATCAGTGTTTAAAAATCCTTGCTTGGCCTCAGTTTTCCTCAGCTAAACTCAAGATAATAGTAGTTGTCCATCTTTCCTACCTCACATGAGAACTCAGGTAACATATTTAAAGTGCTTTGAACTGCTCAGGAAAAAAACATAGTTTTCAGGGTAGCAGAAAGGGCATCTCCCTCAAGAAAGAGAAACGTTCCATTATGCGCTTTCCTCTCGTATTCAGATGAACTGAGTAAAGAAATACACAACACTGTTCAAACCACATTACTGGACGGGGCAGGCATACCTTTTAAAGGAATTTTTTCCTTGCCCCGAATTCCACTTTTGCCTGAATCTGCACAGGCCAGAGCTAGCATTAGATGGCAAACTAACAATGCGTTGCCCTATACCGACAGGATGAAAGGTTTTGGAACTAAATACGGTGTCAACAATCTCTCCTCTCAGCCCACCCTGGTAAAGAGCACTGGGGGTATTTCCCCCTCCCCAGTTCTAGCTCCCCATTCCACTGCCACTGTTAGAGGGAGGGGTCCTCGGGGGTCTCAGAGTCCGGGAAGGACAGGGGTGAGGTGAGAGGGCCAGCCCAAAGTCACCAGAAGGCTCGCAAAGCAAATCTGACCACAGTTTCACTGAAAAACTCTCCTAACTGCACAACTACAACCAACGCTTTTCTCCCCTGCCATGCTCAGTTGTGACAAAATGTTCTGCTCTCAACTGTCTTTAACGTTAACTGGCTAACGAGTGGAATCTTATTCGGCCAGTGACAGTCGACGAAGAACCTGCCATTGTTGTGAGGAACGTTGTTGACAGCGCAGCCATACAAACTCAGGGTCCGATCCTTACCATCTTAACTTTAAGTAATCAATTTATCAGGCAGTGGCATTTATTGGGAACCGAGTGCCAAGCACCAGGTGGAAGAGGACTTGTACTTTAAGGAAGAGGAAGGTAAGAGGGCACTTTGAAAGTAAGTCTCTTACTTCTCTTGTACTTGGGAGACGCTCCATACCGTAAGGGCACAATGAATAACCACCCCCTCCTCCTCCTCTTTTCTCCTCTTCCTACCCTGGCAATCTCACATGTCTTAGCAAAGAAACACCCTTTCCAGCGTGAGTCTGTATTTGCCACCTTAGCACGTTCTGACCCTTCTCTCCTTCCCACTCTGGGGTTCCACTCTCCAGGCTTACAAAAATAACCTTTTATTTCTTCCTCAAAAATGGCAGGGAGCAGCAGGAGGAATTGTGTTGGGGGAAGCAGTTAGATGAGTAAATTTAGGGTTTGTACTCCTACTTACTATATTCCTGTTTTTCCTTCTGCTCCCACTATGTGTAAATACATTTTATCTCTTTCCCCCAGTAGACTGTAAACCCCTTGAAGACAGGAAACATGGGTTTTGCTTTTATTGTACTCTCCCAAGTGCAGGAGAAGTAAAGGGATTAATATCCAAGTGTCCTCTTACCTCCCTCTTCCTTTTTCCCTCCTTTCCTCTTCCTTTTTTTCTCCTCTTCTTTTCTCCTGAGCCCCTGGTTGCTAGATTTAATTCTTCTTTGGCTCCCTGTACTAGCTCCTCCCTTGTTTTTAGGTTGCAAAAATTATGCAAAAAAGTGGGGTAATTCTGCAAGTAAATATAGTATATCGGGATGGAATAGCTAAATAAATAATGAAATATACAAATAAACAAAAATATGCATTTGCATATATAAGTGCTGAGAGGAGAGAAACTCTTTACATGCCTAAGGTGGGCGTTGGGTTGATACGATAGGGTTGTAAAAATTAATTGGAAAAAGCTTCCTGGAGGAGATGGGGTTTTGGGAGGACACTGAAGATGAGAAGAGCAATGGTCTGGTTGATTTTGGGCAGGGGATGGAGTTCCAGGTTTGTGAGTGAGGGGTCGGAGGTGGAAGAGTAGAGAGTGAGGTACAGTTAGAAGGTGAGGTGGGGAGAAATGAAGAGGGTGAACTAGGGAGCGGCGGGGGACGAGAGGAGAAAATGTAGGAGGAAAGAAGCCGGTGGAGACTCTTGAAGCCGGTGGTAAGGATTTTCTGCTTTATGCTGAGGGAGATGGCTAGCCATTGGAGGTTACTGAAGAATGAGAAGGATGCCAAGTGACGGTTTAATTAGGTGATCCGTGCCAAAGCGTGGCGAGAGGACTGAAACGGAGAGAGGGTGGAGATAAGGAGGTTAAAGAAGACCAGGGAAACAAGGTTCAGATGGTAATTGAAGAGAACAGGATTAGGTCTCTCTAAATTTTACTCCTTTTGTTCCCCTCTGATTTTCCCAGTTTCACATAATTTCCTGAAGAGGATGCACACACTCTATAGAGACCGCTTGAGAGAACTCTATCATATTTCTTGATTCTACACTTATGACCAGCTGTTTTTGGCATCCGAAAGCACCACGTTTTCCAAAGGCCTTTTAGTACTCAAAAACCTTTGCAAAAAAGAGAGACTCACAATCCAAACTTCCTATTTCATTCAATTTCATTCATATAACAATAGGCAATCATCTCTTTTCACCCACAGATCAAAGCAACAAAGTCATTAGGCATTAATCAAATGTGTGTAAAATTCCAGTTGCAAAAGAAATCCCTCTTCTGGAAGAGGAGCAGCACGGCCTAGTGGAAAGAGAACGGAGCCGGGAGTCAGAGGACCATAGTTCTAATCCCGGGTCTGACGCTTGCTGTGAGATCTAAGGCAAATCGCTTAACTTCTCTGTGCCTCAGTTACCTAATGTATAAAATGGAGATTAATACTGTAAGCCCCATTAGGGACATGGATTGGGGCCAACCTAATTAGCTTGTATCTACCCCAGTGTTTAGCACAGTGCCTGGCACAGAGTAAGCACTAAACAGATACCATAAATTAAATGAATAAATATTCATTTATTCATCCCTTCATAAATATTCCTCTACTGATGGTGTCGAAGGATGGCTGTGCCTGAGCAAGGACAGAAAGAAGTGGAGAGTGGTTCTGGAGCTGACATGCTGTCACCCATCTTGGGAAGGTTTGAGCTCTCCAACAATCATCCCATTCCCCATACCCCCTACCTAACATTTTCTCCTCACTTCCCAAAACAGAAACATCAAATAACTTCTTATGAAAAGGCTATTTTAGAATTTGCTTGCCTAAAGCACTGGGGAACTGTATGATGGATCATTCACTTTCCTCTCCCTTCAGCCCTTTCCTGGTCCACCTCCTGGGGCTGTGGAGGGCACCAGCAGCTGGAGGGGTGAGTGTAATGTCACAGGGCCAGGGAGGTGGGTGCTGGAGGCAGGGCCAGCCAAGCTGCCTCAGTAAGCCCGGGAGCTGGAGGATACATGGATCTGAGAGGCACGGGTGGGTGGATCACAAATCTTGATTTGTAATTGATTTTAATGTCTGTCTCCTCCTAGAGACTCTAAGCTCCTTGTGGACAGAGAGCACGTCTACTCTACCAACTCTGCTGTATTGCACTCCCTTTCTCCACACGGTAAGTGCTCAGTGAATACCACTGCTGGATTGATTGGATCCTGAGAGCCCTGTGAGGGTGATCGGGGCCATTGCCTTTCAGCCCTGGCTTTGTGAGCCAAGAGAACCTAGATGTGCTGAGTGGGAAGTGGGAGGCTTGCTTGGGCATTCCCATGTCCCCATCCTGTCTCCAAAGCTCAGCAGCATTTCCAGGTGAGTCCCAGGGTCGCCCTGATGATGGGGATGGAGCAGAGTCTCCTCCTGCCAGAGAGGCACTGGGATTTGCCAGGAAACATTGTTCCACCTCCCCCGGGATGGATGGAACTTTGCAGGCAGCCAGGGAGTTAACGAACCGGTGGGCAAGCCGGTGGGAGTGTCAGGGAGTGTTATGTGAGAAGCAGCACAGCTTAGTGGAAAGAGCAGGGGTTTGGGACTCAGAGGATGTGGGTTCTAATCTTGTCTGCTGTGTGATCTTGGGCAAGTCACTTAACTTCTCTGGACCTCAGTTACCTCATCTGCAAAATGGGGATTAAGACTGGGAGCCCCATGTGGGACAATCCAATTACCTTGTATCTTCCTCAGCACTTAGAACAAGGCTTGGCACATAGTAAGCGCTTAACAAATACCATAATTATTATTATCGGGGGATCCAGGGCTTGCTGTCCTAGGGAGGGCACCAACCTCCTCCGGGTTCAGTATGTTCAGAGAGCTGCTGATGCTACAGAAGGAGGAAGCCTACCTGTGACCTCACATGTAGTGCCGTGTAAGACACGATGATGTCATCGGTCATGTGGGGGTGCGGCGTGGCCAAAAAATGCCACTTGGGGCTGCCGAGAGTCTAAAGCCTCTCTAACGTTAATGCTAATGTGCAGGATATGGTTAGGACAGAGTAAATGATTTTATTTTTCTCTCTCTCATAAGGTTTGTGCCAAGCAGGCACAACCTAAATGCGGAAGTGCGGAACCAGGCTTGTCCTGAAATTTCACTTCTTAGTCATTTATGAGAAATGACCTCCACGTCTTCATGACACCAAACACAAATAACAAGAACAACAAGAAAATCAACAATATTAAAATCCCTCTAGGTAGACCTAGATAGGTTTTAATGGTTTTGTTAGGGTGAGCTTTACAGGATTTGGGTTGTATGTTTTGTTTCCTTAATCATCCTGTCTTATTTAGTATTAACATAATTTTGCAAGGCCCACAATCACCTTGGCTTAGAATGTGTGGAAGCGCTTTGGGGAAAAATATTAATTATTACTCATATGACTTGAAATGTATCAGGGGTCAACAGTTCACTTCAGAATATCTGCTTATTTGAGTTATGGTGAAATGAATAAGAACCTTAGTTGTCTATATTTTAATGTAAACATTTTTTACAATTTAGTTTAGGACTCGCTTTTCCCAGATTGTAAATTCCACAAATAGGGATGTATGGCATAAGAGTCGTGCCGATCCCTTGGTGGTATGTCCTAAATGTTTCTAATTCTGCAGACTTAAACTGACATTCTTCAAAACAAGGGTAGACTAAAGCTCACACTGAAGTGCAGAGAGGTGATTTGTTTTGTTTCTAGTAAATGCTAACGCGCTTTTCGGTGTGTGAATCTTTTTTTTTTCCCCATCAAAAGATTGATGCCTATGAGAGCTGGGTCTCCCTAAGCAGGAAAAAAACCCTGGCTGCACCGCTTAAGAATGGGGAAGGGGGTGGCAGACTATTAGCGAGTTTTGCTGATGGAAAGGCTCTCAGATTTATTTGGTCTAGAGCGTCTGATCCTGTGGTTTTTGGGACCGGGACTTTCTCCGATCTGCTTATAACAATATAACAATTATAACTGCTCCACCGATTGGCCCAGAGTGGGTGCCGAACAAATACCATGATCAGTATTATTGTCGAGCGCTGTGTAATGTGTACGAAGGCAGTGAAAACTATGCTATGTAGTCGTGGAAATGCAGGGGAGGAAGGGAAATTTACACACAGGAACGCAGCACCAGGATGCTCAGCCCTTCCAGAATGCAAGTTTTTTACTAGGATATTCAGAACATGATAGAACAGGAGAAACAGTGTAGCCTAGTGGAAGGAGCATGGGCCTCGGTGGGAGGGGACCTAGGCACTAATCCCAGCTCTGCCAACTGCTTGCTCTGTGTCTTGGGGCAAGTCACTTCACTTCTCTGTGCCTCAGTTTCCTCAACTGTAAAACGGGGATTAAATATCCGTTTTCCTTCCAACTTAGATCGCGAACCCTACGATTAGACTGTGAGCCCGTCATTGGGCAGGGATTGTCTCTATCTGTTGCCGAATTGTACATTCCAAACGTTTAGTACAGTGCTCTGCACATAGGAAGCGCTCAATAAATACTATTGAATGAATGTGGGACAGGAACTGTGTCCAACTTGATTAGCTGGTATCTACCCCAGCGTTAGAACAGCACTTGACACATAGCAAGAGCTTAACAAATACCGCCAATCGTATTTATTGAGCGCTTACTGTGTGCGGAGCGCTCTACTCAGCCCTAGGGAGAGTACAGTATAACAGAGTTGGTAGACACATTTCCCGCCCACAGCCTAGAGGGGGAGACGGTTATTAATATAAATATTACAATAATAATAACGACACCAGTCAGGGTCCCAGTCACCAGCAGTTATTCTCTCCTGCAGAATTCGTTCTCAGGGGCAGGCTACATTTGAACCGCTATCCCCACCTCAAATAAGAGGACAAGTTCAAGGTATTTTTGTCATCTTCTGCTGAGCTGTTCATTCCAAAGCCAGAGAATGGAAAATATGATTCTGCCCATTTTACACCGTGAGAACTCGAGTTAAAAATAAACTCTCCTTAGCTCAGGAGAGGAGATTAACCCCAGCAGTTGCACCTAGCCTACCAATTTCAACCTAATCATTTATGTATTTATGCAGCGTCTTCAAACGGTTAAAACTACCTCCCTTCAATAGAACTCCTACAAGAAATCTGTATAATTGAAAAGTACCATCTACAGTAAAATCAGGACATCATACCTAATCTAAACCATGTTCCTTATGAACTGTTAATTACTGGAATGATTGCATTCCTTTCCTCTGATGCCTTGGATAGAAAAAATTAACATTTTGCTTGTGCAAATTTTATTTATTTCCTTTAGAATATTTCTGTATTTTTAAAATGAGTTCCCTGGGCAGTGTGCTGGTCTGACAAATACATATCGTGTTTTTCTTAAGATTATTTTACCTTTCAGTATAGCAAAACCTCACCTGGAGATATGGAATGTGCTTCTGTGGAAAAGCAAGGTCTGATAAATTTCACTTTACTAATGGAGTCAACAGGACAATGGGGGATTTCTATATTTATTTAAAGAGAACACTTTCCAAACAGGGAGGTCAACATTTGTTCTCTGCTAAAGGAGACAGGCACTCATGCATACACACACACAGACACACAAACACACAAACGCCCCACCCCTTGACTGCCATCGGGTTTCACTAAATAGGCCAGGAGCATTTTTCATCGTCCGCACCAAAGTAGAAGGAATTCATGAATGCATGGCTATTAAGACGTTTTCCTTATGTGCCCATCAATGGTGTTCCCGAGTTAAATTCTTAAGCACCCTGTTATTTGAAGGAATAAATTCCAGGAACCCCCTGCTCGTCCCATAGGAATTCTCCAGTCTCCATTCCCTTTGCAGTGTTTAGACAGACTAGACATTAAAGTACCTTATTTAGACCGATCAAGAAGGCCCAAGTGGTGGATAAACATGTATGGGCAGCACTTCTGAGAAGCTTGCCTTTCAGGTTTACTAAGAGCTGGTGTGCCCAAGGATTCAGTAATGAGGAGGGATTTGTTTGCTGAAGGATCTCGGCAGCTCTATTGCTTAACTCACAGGTGAGACGGAGGTAGTGTCAGGTATGCTGATACGAGACATGGAAAGCAACTTCACCTGCTCTGATCAATAAGTTAAATGAATCTTTAGAAAGAGTTACTCTTAAAAAGGACTGAGGAGGTTTTGAAATGGAACTAGTGTGAAGCAGCGTAGCTCAGTGGAAAGAGCACGGGCTTTGGAGTCAGAGGTCATGGGTTCGAATCCCGGATCTGCCACTTAGTTGTGTGACTGTGGGCAAGTCACTTAACTTCTCTGTGCCTCAATTACCTCATCTGTAAAATGGGGATTAAGACTGTGAGCCCCACGTGGGACAACCTGATTCCCCTGTGTCTACCCCAGTGCTTAGAACAGTGCTCTGCACATAGTAAGCGCTTAACAAATATCAACATTATTACTAAAGGAGGGTGCCACCTCAGCATCATTTCCCAGACTGAGCTCCCCTTCTCCCTCTACTCCCTCTATCGCCCCCCCCCCCCCTTCACCTCTCCGCAGCTTAACCCTCTTTTCCCACCATCTCCCTCTGCTCCTCCCCCTCTCCCTTCCCATCCCCTCAGCACTGTACTCGTCTGCTCAACTGTATATATTTACATTACCCTATTTATTTTGTTAATGAAATGTACATCGCCTTGATTCTATTTAGTTGCCATTGTTTTTATGAGATGTTCTTCACCTTGACTCTATTTATTGTCATTGTTCTTGTCTGTCTGTCTCCCCCGATTAGACTGTAAGCCCATCAAACGGCAGGGACTGTCTCTATCTGTTGCCGACTTGTTCATTCCAAGTGCTTAGTACAGTGCTCTGCACATAGTAAGCGCTCAATAAATACTATTGAATGAATGAATGAATGAATGAATGAATGAATGAATGAAAAAGCACAAAGCAACACGGCTGTCTTCAGCTCGGTGATTTCAAACAAGGCTGAAGAGATGAAAAAGCCTATAATATTCTGCAAGATAATGCTGCAGTTAGATAGAATACACCTCAGGGTCTGTCCAGTCTTGCTTACAATCAGAGCCTTTTTGGTGATTTGTACTTTACTATGAGATATCGGCCACAGCTGTGACGTCTGGGTTTTAGGAGGCTGTATCCTTCTAAAACTTTCTAAGATGTAGTCACTGTACAATATCTGCTTTTCTCAGGCTACCCTGCCCAAGTCAATAAATCGTTTTTATTGAGCGCTTACTGTTTGTAGAGGAGTGTACTAAGCACTTGGGAGAGTATACTATAACAGAGTTGTAGACAGGTGCTCTGAGCACCGTGACCTTAGGGAGACAGAGGCAAACACACCGATGAACTAGCTAGAGTAGAGGGAGACAAGATTAAAAATATTTTGCAGTAAACTTGATGCAAATCCAACCTGCTGCTTTATCCGCAATAGTTCACAGTGTTTCGGATGGTAACCATTCCCAAAAAATCTATGCCGCCCTCACAGTCACATTTATTGAGCACTTACTGTGTGCAGAGGACTGTACTAGAGAAGCAGCGTGGCTCACTGGAAAGAGCACGGGCTTTGGAGTGAGAGGTCATGGGTTCGAACCCCGGCTCTGCCACTTGCCAGCTGTGTGACTTTGGGCAAGTCACTTAACTTCTCGGTGCCTCAGTTCCCTCATCTGTAAAATGGGGATTAAGACTGTGAGCCCCACGTGGGACAACCTGATTCCCCTGTGTCTACCCCAGCGCTTAGAACAGTGCTCGGCACATAGTAAGCGCTTAACAAATACCAACATTATTATTATTATTACTAAGCACTTGGAAAGTACCGTTCGGCAACAAATAAAGACCATCGCTGCCCACTATGGGCTCATAGTCTAGAAGGGGGGGAGACAGGCATCAAAACTCTCAGCTTCCTGATAGTCACTTCTCATGTTTTTTTGTGGGTTGGATCATGGCCACTGGTTTGGTAATTGAACACAGCAACCCACCTACCTGAAGATGTTAACTAAATGAAGCACATAATTCCTACCTGCTGAAATCTGAAGTGGCCTGTCTGCTTTAGAATGAAATTTCTAAAGCCTCCCTAGTTCCAACTGTCATAGCTTGGATTCACCTGTTCAAATTATTCCAACGACTGAAGCCAAAAGTACCCTTTGGGCTGGATACCCGGGGTAATGGGCCACACATAAGAACAAACAAAAGCAAATAAGAAGACACCCCCTGACCAATCACTTGAAATAGTACTGGCCAAATCGTGTGGCTTTAGCTTGAAATCAGTCGTTCAGTGCTATTTACTGAGCACTTAATGTGTGCTGAGCACCCAACTCAATGCTTGGGAGAGTACAGAAGTAGAGAAGCAACGTGGCTCAGTGGAAAGAGCACGGGCTTGGGAGTCAGAGGTCATGGGTTTGAATCCCGACTCTGCCACTTGTCAGCTGTGTGACTGTGGGTAAGTCACTTAACTTCTCTGGGCCTCAGTTACCTCATCTGTAAAATGGGGATTAAGATTGTGAGCCTCACATGGGACAACCTGATTACCCTGTATCTCCCCCAGCACTTAGAACAGTGCTCTGCACATAGTAAGCACTTAACAAATATCAACATCATCATTACTATTATTATTATTTCAGGGTTGGTATGCACGTTCCTTGCCCACAGTGAGCTTACATTCTAGTTGTGGAGACAGGCATTTGTATAGAAAAATAAATTATGGGTATGTACATAAGTGCCACGGGACTGAAGGAGGGGTGAATAAAGGGTGAAAATCAAATCCAAGGGCAAGAACGATTTTCCTATATAATGCGTGTATGGTCTCGGCAGTGGATCCTCTTCCTTTCTGGAATTTGAAAAGACTGAAGATGTTTCCTGTGAAGGGCTATGTAATGTCTCCCTCTTCTAGCCTAGGACAGCTCTGGCTTTGGACCTTCCCAGTTCTAGGCAGGGCCCCTCTTTATAGAGTAGCCTTTCCCCCAAAGACAAGGAGATCCCCTTGGGTAGGGTGATCCTGTTGGCCTAACTTTTTTATTTGTGAGAGTGTCCTCTAGACTGTAAGCTCACTGTGGGCAGGGAATGTGTCTACTAACTTCGTTGCAGTGTACTCTCCCAAGCGCTCAGTTGAGTATTCTGCACTCAGTAGGTGCTCAGTAAGTATCACTGAATGATACTGGGCTACTTGAGCAGGTGGATATGGCTAGGTTTTGAGACACTTAGAAAGAATAAACCAACCTGCCCCATGCCTGCAGTCCTAGAGATGTTTTCCTGAAGAAAAATATTGCAAACTAAAGTCAATCCAGACAGGTTCCTATAGAGCAGATCCATTACCAACCCACGCAATCGCCGATGATGCCGTTGTAAATCCCAAATGATCTGTTGTTCGCATCATTCCCAACTGGAGCTAAGAATGACTCAGGAGCCTCTTCATTAGAAGGCACAGCTGTAGTCTTCCTGTTCCATCACACACAAGCGCGCACATGCACACACACACACACACACACGCGCGCGCGCCCGAAGGGCCCATAGCTCCCTCCATCTGATGGTGTAATGCTGTTTCCTGACTTCGTACGTCTGGGTAAGATAGCTGGAGGCCAACAGTAGCAGATAAAAGACAGGCTTTGGGGATTCAGATAATGAGACCGTGACCGACATTAAGGGATGGAGGATAGGAAAACGGAACCTAGTTCCAGAGTGAGAACAATGTGTGATGTGGGTGGGTGGGTCGTGGCGGGGGGAATGGAGATGGAGCAGCTCAACTATTTTGGTAGTACTGCAAATTGTAAGGATAAAGCAGGAGTTCGTGGAGATTACAGCAGGAAATGTCACCTGAAAAGAATGTAAAGAATATTTCACGATGATGGCTACAGTTCCCTTCCAATGTTACACTAATACCCTGATCAACCTGACAAGATCAGTATTCAGGCTGAAGATCCCACTTTCATTAGGTGCACAAACAGCTCTGAAGACAAGCCCTGAACAAATGAAGCTTAATGTTTTAGGGATTACCTCCAAGGAAGGAAAATAATCAGACCAGGTCCAATCCACTTTGGCCCTAATGACTAGAAAAAGCAAGTTTATCCTGTAAAATTGGCTAAGAAATTCCAAGCACAAGACTGGTAATCAGGAGGCCTAGAGTTCTGATCGTGGCTCTGTCCCTTGCCTGCTATAGTACCCTGGGCAAGTCACTTTTCTGTGCCCCTGTTTCCTCATCTGTAAAATGGGGATTAAATACCTGTTCTCCCTCCCCCTTAGACTAATGAACCCTGAGTGAGGCAGGCCCTGTCTCTGACATTATGGACTCTACCCCAGTGCTTAGCACAGAGTAAGTGCTTAAAAAATACCACAATTATAATCATCATTTTTAAGTTACAGGACAATTTCTCACTCTTTAGGTTGGTTCCAACTTGGTAAAAATGTAAAGGAACTGACTAAATAATGTAGATGGCCTGGAGATTCAGTAATAATACTACTACTAATAATAATAATGATTATGGTATTTGTTAAGTGCTTAGTATGTGCCAGCCACTGTACTAAGCGCTGGAATGGAGCCAAGCAAATCGGGTTGGATACAGTCCCCGTCCCGCATAGGGCTCACAGTCCTATTCCCCCTTTTACAGATGAGGTGACTGAGGCACAGAGAAGCGAAATGACTTACCTAAGGTCACACAGTGGACAAGTGGCAGAGCCAGGATTAGAACTCATGACCTTCTGACTCCTGGGCTCGTGCTCTATCCACTCCACTATGCCGCTTCCCCTGCCCCTCAGTAATTGCTTCTCAGACGCGCAGTACTCGCAAAACAGTACCCCCAGCTCAATCAATCAGCTAGAGAAGCAGCGTGGCCCAGTGGAAAGAGCCTGGGCTTGGGAGTCAGAGGTCATGGGTTCTAATCCTGGCTCCACCACTTGTCAGCTGGGTGACTGTGGGCAAGTCACTTCACTTCTCTGGGCCTCAGTTACCTCATCTGTAAAATGGGGATGAAAGACTGTGAGCCTCACGTGGGACAACCTGATTACCCTGTATACCCCAGCGCTTAGAACAGTGCTCTGCACATAGTAAGCGCTTAACAAATACCAACATTATTATTATCACGTGATTTCAAAGATTTATTACCTCCTAAATGATCCTTGATTCACTGAACAGGGTGCTATTCAGGTAACAGAATTAACAGACGGCATTCAACTCCATCACCGATGGAAATGCTTGCTTGTATGTAATATCTGCCAACCTCGGTCTCCATTAGCCTGTCAGTCCATAGCACTTGGCCGATCTTGAGAAATGGTTCGTAATCACTCGCGTGTCTTCTTGGCTGTGGTTCCATGGCAGACTGCTGTAATTTGCTGTACTAGTAACCCATTATTCAGGCAAAATCCTTCAAGATGGTATGACAAACTGTAGTGGCTACTGATCGTCTTACTTCATAATTCAGATTACTAGGTGCCCTGATCTTCCAACCTGGGTTGGGGAGGGGGTGGCGTGATTTTCCGGGAAGCTCTTTAGGAGGAAGGGACTTAGACTGACCGTGGGCATGTGGATCGAGGAGGGTCTGCATGTGTAGGGACAGTCCACCAAGGAACAGGCATGGTTTCTTCCCAAACTGAAGCGGCTCTGCCCTGGCTTTCTCTATTTCTCTATTGAGAAACAGTGTGGCTCAGTGGAAAGAGCCCAGGCTTCGGAGTCAGAGGTCATGTGTTCGAATCCCGGCTCTGCCACTTGTCAGCTGTGTGACTGTGGGCAAGTTACTTCACTTCTCTGTGCCTCAGTTACCTCATCTGTAAAATGGGGATTAAAACTGTGAGCCTCACGAGGGACAACCTGATCACCTTGTATCCCCTCAGCACTTAGAACAGTGCTCTGCACATAGTAGGCACTTAACAAATACCAACATTATTATTATTATTATTTACCTCCTGGCCCCCAGAGCTGCCATCACTCCAGGGGAAAGAGAGGAGGTGGAGGGGTTGGGTGGGTGAAGGGGTACACGTGCTTGTGTTTTTCTACCTTGGACCTGGGTGGTCAGAGGTAAACCGAGGCGACTATGTCCCAGTTCCTTGGAAGAGATCGTGCGGCACCCCCTCCCCCTCCAAGGGGACAGAGAGGCTGCTCCAGCAGGGGCAGGGCAGGGGATGAATATCTGTCTTCCCCTCTTGTCAGCCTGGCCTCTGGAGCAGGGAAAGCTAAAAGCACCAGGCCCCAGACCCTCTGGCCCCAGGATGGGCAGAGGAGACAAAAAGACAAGGCTTGGGTTTGTTTCATTTTTATTTGTTTTTAAATGACAAAAAATAAATCCCCCAGGGCCAGCAGTAGGCTGGGGCAGGGGTGAACCCTGGACCGGCGAACGCCAAGGCCATAAAACGTTAAACAACCTAGAAGTTGTGGTGACTGTGGTAGGAGATACCATCTCTGAATGAACTTCAACATATATGCTTCTTTTAGATCTGGCCCAATTTTAGTCAAATCCTGTCCTGCCTTTCCAATACCACCAGTGCCTTTCCTTGGCCTCCAGTCCCTCTGGACCACCTCACTACATCACCAGAGAATTCCCGCCATCCCCTCTCTGTCCCACGCTGGGACCTAGCTCATTTCATTCATTCAATCGTATTTATTGAGTGCTTACTATGTGCAGAGCACTGTACTAACCCCTTGAATGTACAATTCGGCAACAGATAGAGACAATCCCTGCCCAGTGACGGGCTCACAGTCTAATCGGGGGAGATGGACGGCAGAGCAAGACAGAACGAAACAAAAACAAGACAACATTACCATGATAAATAGAATCAAGGAGATGTACACCTCATTAACAAAATAAATAATATATACAAATGAGCACAGTGCTGAGGGCAGGGGGAGGAGCAGAGGGTGGGATGGGGAGGGGAGGGAGGGGGAGCAGAGGGAAAGGGGGGCTCAGCTGGGGGGAGGTGAAGGGGGAAGGGGGAGGAACAGAGGGTGGAGGGGGAGCAGAGGGAAAGGGGAAGCTCAGTCTGGGAGGCCTCTTGGAGGAGGTGAGCTCTCAGTAGGGCTTTGAAGAGGGGAAGAGGGTTAGTTTGGCAGAGGTGAGGAGGGAGGGCATTCCAGGACAGCGGTAGGATGGGGGCCAGGGGTCGACTTGCCCTGTTCCAGCAGGACGGATACAAGCAGCGGCAGCATGAGGCCTCCACACAATTAGATATATTTGCTTTTATTCTATTTTTCCTTGTCTTTTGTAGTTTTTTGTGTTTATTCTATTGTTTCATCTTCTGTTGCCAACCTCCCCATCCCCTCGTATTCTTAGATTCTGAACCTCTTGGGGACAGGGGCCATATAATGACAGACCCCTGCTCTCCTCACTTTCAAAGACTTACTACTACTACTACTAATAATAGTGGTGTTTGTTAAGCTCTTACTATGTGCTGAGCACTGTACTAAGCAGTAGAAACAAGATCACCAAGTCCCACAGCCTAAGTAGGAGCGAGAACAGGTATTGAGGTCTCCAAGAGACCTTCCCTGTCTCATCCCTCATTTTCCTTACTCCCTACTGTGTCTCCTATGCACTTGGATGGAAACCCCTTTAAGAACTTGATATTCCCTTCAGGCTCAACCTCACATTTATGTATGTATTCATAATTGATTTTAATGTCTCTCTCCCCCTCTAGACTGTAAGCTTCTATGGGTAGAGAACGTGACCACTAACGCTTGCATTGTACTCTCCCAAGTGCTTAGTACAGTGTTCTGCACCCAGTAAGTGCTCAATGAGTAACGACTGACCTGGGTATTATTTCCCAGCGTTTGATACAGTGTTCTACACACGGTAACTAATTAATGAATATTGCTATTATGGCTAATATCCCTGCATTTCTATGACTTCATAATTAGCACAGGTAAGTAAAATAATTCTTTTTTCCTTGCCATATGGTTTGCTTTCCCTGGCCAAGTATATGGAGATATATATATGTATATATGTACATGTCACAACTTTGTGGAAGAAGAAGTTTTTGGTCATAAGAAGAAAATAAAAGTGACAAATGTTCAAAGTGAACAGTAGTGTGGGTGGAAGGGAAAATATAGACTAAAGAGAAGAACTGTCAGGGGACATTAATATTGTAGTACATTTGAAAATTGGATGAACATTCACTCTGACGATTAGCTGTCCCCAAGTCCCCAAGCTCCCCTCTCAGGATCACACCTAAAGAGTTTCCAATAATAGTAATAATAATTGTGGTATTTGTTAAGCACTTACTATGTGCCAAACACTGTTCTAAGCGCTGGGGTAGATACAGGGTAATCAGATTGTCCCCTATGGGGCTTACAGTCTCAATCCCCATTTTACAGAGGAGGTAACTGAGGCACAGAGAAGTTAAGTGACTTGCCCAAGGTCACACAGCAGACACGTGGCGGAGACAGGATTAGAACCCACACCCTCTGACTCCCAAACCCGTGCTCTTTCCACTAAGCTACCCTGCTTCTCCATTGAGTTTCCAGTACTCTACCAGTCTCAGCTATGGGAGGGAGAGTCAAGCATAGGCCTACCCGTTCCATTCCTAGCTTGAGCAGTGACTAGTGAGTGGAAGGCCATCTGCTACAAGTCGAAACTCACCCGTGCTGGGCAGCAGCAGCATGGGAGTACTGCGCGGAAGGAGGCGAGGGTGAACCGCTTCCGTATTTTTACCAGGAAAACTTTATGGATACACTCCGGGAATGATTGAAGGTGGAGGTGGGGCGTTCTGGGAGAGATGTGTCCGTGGCGTCGCTGTGGGTCGGAGACGATTCAACAGAATAAGACAAGACAAGACAAGGTGCACAGCACTTATGCTAAGTGACTGGAATCAACTGTTAGGATTCACATTCTCAGAGTTTACAGTCTAACAGAGGATACTAGACAAAGACTGTCAATCAACACACATGTGAACACATAAAACCGGTAATCAGAAAAAATGAGTACAGAAACAGGAGTGGGACACAGGATATGCAATCAGGTTGGCAAATGAGTGGTGTTAGGTAAAGCCCTGGCATTTCTTTGGTTTCACGGGTCTGTCACCACTCAGATCTGGCAGGCCATGTCCTTCCCTATCTGCAAAGCCTCTTAGAAAGTCACTTCTGCCAAGAGGTGGACTCTGACTAATCTTCCACCTTCCTGGTCTTGCCACCTCAACAGACACCTTAGCATTTGGGTTTATATCAATCTGTTAATTTATTTGCCATTTAATAGCATTCTTTTGTTTTTATCATTTGAATCTAGGTTTTTAGTCTTTTACTCATTGTCTATTTGGTGATGTGTATACCTTTTGCTTCTCCATTAAGCTGTAAGCTCCTCTCCAGGGCAGGGACCTTCTGTTGCATGTTCCCAAGTACCCAGTACTCTGCATACAATAGGTGCTCAATAATTGTTGTCCTTGAAAATGATGAAAAGTTTCCTGGAAGAGATGGACAGTCTCTTACATTTATACACCAGAGAATTCACTAGGCCCCAGGAGCAGGATGCCCTAGTAGAAAGACTCTGGTCTTTGGAGTCAGAGGACCTGGGGTCTAAACCTAGCTCTGATGTCTGTCTGCTGTGTCCTTGGGTAGGTCGCTTCACTTCTCTGGACCTGTGTTTCCTCATCTGTAAAATGGGAATTCAGTACCTGTTCTCCCTCCTACTGAGTCTGTGAGCTCCCTGAGGGACGGGGACTGTGTCCAACGGCTACTCGAGTGCTAAAGAAGTGCAATTATTATTATCAAGGGACAATTTGATTTTGGAATATTATCTGTGGGTGGGGAATGTGTCTACTAACTCTTCTATTGCATTCATTCAATCTCCAGACAGTAAACCCGGTGTGGGCAGGGATTGTCTCTCTTTCTTGCTGTATTGTACTTTCTAAGCGCTTTGTACAGTGCTCTGCACACAGTAAGCGCTCAATAAATATAATTGAATGAATGAATGGTACTCTCCCAAGTGCTTAGAACAGTGCTTTGCACCCAGTAAGTGCTCAATAAGTAACCCTTGATTGATCTGTGTATTATTTCCCAGAAATGTTTGATTACACTGGGGGATGGGGAAGGAAGAAACGTAACCATTTTACTCCTTCTTAGACCATGTGGATTTCCTTTTCTAGATTCCAAAGTGCAATGTTGATCTATCAAAGATGTTAAATACCCTTTACTCTCAACGGCATAAAAGCAAGCCTGGGCTCATGCTCCTAATTGGGATTACAATGGTAAAGCAGTAATTGCCTACACAGCGAACATCGGAAATCCAACAGTGACTAACATTAGGTCTGGAGCACGGTCTTCTGCATCCTAAGAAACTGAGGATTTATGGACTACACCTGTGCCTGGGTGGTGAGAGAGTTCAGCGTATTAAAGCCAGCTCATACTTTTTTTATGGATTTTGTTAAGCACTTACTATGTGTCAAGCACTGTTCATTCATTCAGTCGGATTCATTGAGCGCTTACTGTATGCAGACCACTGTACTAAGTGCTTGGGAAAGTACAGTTTCACAATAAACAAACTGTTCTAAGTACTGGGGTAGATACAAGTAAATCAGGCCAGATACAGTCCCTGTCCCACATGGGGCTCACGGTCTAAGTAGGAGGGAGAACAGGTAATGACTACCCATTTTGCAGTTGAAGAAACTGAGGCACAGAAAGGCAGTAATAATAATAATAATAACCGTGAATTCGTTAGGTACTTACTGTGGTGCTAAGTACTGTTCTAAGTGCTGGGGTGGATACAAGCAATTCGGGTTGGACTCAGTCCCTGTCCTGCTTGGGGTTCACAGTCTTAATCCCCATTTTACAGATGAGGTAACTGAGGCTTGGAGAAGTTAAGTGACTTGCCCAAGGCCACCCAGCAGACAGGTGGCAGAGCCGGGATGAGAACTCATGACCTTCTGACTCCCAGGCCCATGCTCTCCAAAATCACACAGCAGATACGTGGTGGAGCCGGAATTAGAATTCAGGTTCTCTGTCTCCCGGCCCATGCTTTCTCTACTAGGCCATGCTGCTCCTCTATATCTCAGTTTCCCTATCTAGAGGCTAGAAAATGCAACAACAACACCTGAGTTGCCTCAAAAGAAATATATGGGCTTAACTTCAGAGTGATAATTAAGAGAACTATATATGTAAAGCATTTAATGCACTGATAAGAATTGGGCCTCTCAACCTTATTCCCCACTCTTCTTTCTCTCTCTCTCCCCACCCCCACAAAGCCCCTTCCCTTTTTGTTATGGCTGATTCAAAGATGAAGCCCTGATTAGACTCTAAGCCTATCACTGGGCAGGGATTGTCTCTATCTGTTGCCGAATTGCATATTCCAAGCGCTTAGTACAGTGCTCTGTACATAGTAAGTGCTCAATAAATACTATTGAATGAATGAATGAACTCTTTCTGCCCTTTTCAGTTTAGGCAGTAAGAGAAATCTGTTTAAGTTGGGCACCCGTAGGCTAGAAACAGTGACCCAGATAGCTGCCCAGAAGATTTGATGCAATCTACTGAATGATTTTCTACTGCTAGGCAAAGCATTCACAATAGCCAAGTGTACTTGTTATCAATACGACTCATTGGTTTTAGAAAATAAGGGGTAAGAACACTTTTTCTTAAAGAGGTTAGTCCATAGAACAACGTAATAAGGGACCACAGTACCCTTTGCTATAATGTCTTTCTTCTGAGAAGCTCAAAATGTTCTGAGGCAGCAATCTCATTTTGCATGTGCACAAGTTCTCCTTGCTCATTTTCCAGTTTTTGCTCAAAAGAAAAAGCACCCTTCCTTTGGAGTCAGGAATTATTACCTTCATTTTACCCATGAGGATCTTAGGGCATTTCTCTTCAAGAAAGGAAGCCACTTAACCCAGGTAACTCAATAAGAAAAAGTGAACTAGATGTCTTGTTTTGGGGAAGTTTCCTTAAAGGTCCAGACACATCAGAAACTCTAACACAAAGCCCTCTGTGTGTGGAGGATGTACCTCTCTGGATCCTGATGTCACCTCACTGTGTCTGGTGAAAAAGCCTTAGAAAGAAAAGAGGTTGCTTGGCCCAGAATGGGGACAGGGGGAAAAGATAAGGCTGGGGAGGGGGGTCATAGTCCATCAGCCATATGGCTCATCCCTGTCACTGGCTCTTCTAAAGAGTACACCTGCTGCATATGGGTATATGCGGATGAACTCCCCGATTCCCATAAAACAAAGACGAGCGGTAAAGGTCCTGCTATAGCCTGTCCCTACATGGTAGTTTGTATGTCAGGCTCTTCTCTTCTGAAGGGGCAGTCTCAACTGCACATGAACGGCAAATAAGTGGAAATCAATCAAGCAACAGCAGGCATCTGTGCCTAAACAGTTGTCCCTCCCCTTGTCCAGGCAATACATTCTGAGGAAAAGCAATACGGCATAAAGGGAGCGTACTTGAGGAGAAGCAGGTTTTACATAATAAAAGGGAAGCTAAGCTCCATATCAAGAGGGAACAGCTTTTTCATAGGTGGGGGCTAAAAGCAGGATCCTAAGAGCTTGCAAGGCAATCTAGTTAAAAGGGCAGGGTAAAAGCGAACCTCAGCCCCTTCAATGTTTTTCTCCTTTTCTTCCTCTTGAGGAGGTATTGTGAGAATCATGTCTGCAAAGCACTGATGAGCTCTCCAATGCAAAACATACAAGTGTGTCTCTTTTTACCCTGGGGATGCCATCTGAAAAAAAGCAGAAGCTGCATAACATAAACCCAGTTTTCCTCCTGAAAGGGAAGATTGAAAAATCAAAACAAAACATAGAAGCGTAGAAGACCCAAAGAAATGGGAGCAGTTCTCTGGAGCAGTTTGTCCTTGAGAAAGTGCACCCGACTTGACTTTCAACTGCTTTCAGGGTGTTGTGGCATAATAGATGTAGGCACAATAGAGAACGCACGCTGACAGGGACCCTGCCATCTGGTATCGTATAATTCAAGGTACCATTTCATACCCATCCCAAGTACAGTACAGATTTCCACTCACAAATTTGGCTCAAAAGTAGGGATCGTTCGGAGGTGAGTTTTCACCTTTGGTGTTGATTTCTGGTTTTCTTTTAAAGGTTGTGCTTTGTCTTCAGCTGGATAGTCTGTGGCGATGCTGAGGAGAAAGACGATCATCGGACAGGGACTTGTGGCATATGAAAGTGCTCATTCCAATTATTTCAGCCCGGAAGTCTTCCTGAGTGAAACGTTATATGAGAAGGGTCTCCAATCGGTCAATCGTGGTATTTATTGAGCGCTTACTATGTGCAGAGCACTGTACTAAGTGCTTGGGAGAGTATGATATAACAGAGCGGACACGTTTCTTGCCCACACCGAGCTTACATTCTAGAGGGGGAGTCAGACAATTAATATAAATCATTTATAATATAGATTTATATTTATACAAATGATACTTGTATAATAACTTGTATTATACTTGTATAATAACTTATCATTTATACGTATACTTGTATCTGTATACAAGTGCTGTGGGGTTGAGGGTGTGGTGAATATCCAATGCCCAAAGGTCACAGATCCAAGTGCAGAGGTGAAGCAGAGGGGAAAGGGAGTTGGAGAAAAGAGGCCTTAATTGGGGAAAGCCTCTTGGAGAAGAGGTGACCTTAATAATGATACTTTGAAGGTGGGGAGAGTGGTGGTCTGCTGCATATGGAGGTGGGCCAGCAGGAGGAGTTAATAATAATAATAATGGTGGTATTTTTAAGCACTTACTATGTGCAACACACTGTTCTAAGCGCTGAGGGGATACAAGGTGATCAGGTTGTCCCACGTGAGGCTCACAGTCTTAATCCCCATTTTACAGATGAGGTAACTGAGGCACAGAGAAGCCAAGTGACTTGCCCAGAGTCACACAGCTGACAAGTGGCAGAACCTGGATTAGAGCCCACGACCTCTGACTCCCAAGGCCGGGCTCTTTCCACTGACCCACGCTGCTTCTCCAGGCTAGAGGGAGAATGCGGAAAGGGGTCGACGCTGAGAAAGATGAGATCCAGGCACAGTGAGTAAATCAGCGCTAGAGGAGCAAGGTATTTGGGCTGAAGAACAAGAGACTGAAGGAACAGTTCTTTGAGGATATGACCTACAACCCGGATTAAACAAGTAGTCACTTTTTCCTGTAATTCCCCAGTAATCTATCCTCTATCGTTAGGTAAGCACGTGGCCTAGTGGAAAGAGCAGAGGCCTGGGAGTCAGAGGCCTTGGGTTCTAATCCTAGCTCCGCCACTTACCTGCTGTGCGATCTTAGGCAAGTCACTTAACTTTTCTGGGCCTCAGTTTCCTCAACTGTAAAATGGTGATTCAATACCTGTTCTCCTACATACTCTGTGAACCCCAGGTTGAACTGATTATCCTGTATCTACCCCAGTGTTTAGTACAGACTCAGCATATAGTCAGTGCTTAATACACACCACAATTATTATTGTTATTAATAATTTTAATAGTAATAAATTATCAGATGATAATAAATGATATTAAATTATTGAATAATAATGACATATATGGGATGGGTAATTGAAATTCCCAGATAATACAAAAGCCCTATTTCACTTCCTTCTCCATCAAACCTTTCACTAGAGCTGCTAATAGAGAGCAGATTGGTGAGAGTTAAATTTCATGCTTTTCCTCTTCTACCCTCCCTCTCAGTGGAGCTGTTAGTGAACAGTGAAATGGACGCATTTCAAGGGTGAAAGCAGAGAAGCAAAGAACTGGCAATTCCGCAAACTAATTATCCACCCATCCTCAACAAATACCACTGATTGATGGATTGATTGAGAGTCAGTTAAATATTTAAATTCCGCATCAAACAGAAGCTCCTTTCCATCGGCATTAAAAACACTCAATCACCTTACCCCCCTTCCTTTACCGCACTTCAAAACCTTATTGAAAGCACATCTCCTCCAAGAGGCCTTCCCCGACTCATCCCTTCTTTCCTCTTCTCCCACTCTCTTCTTCGTGGCCCTTGAACTTGGATTTGTACCCTTTACTCACCCCACCCTGAGCCCCACAGCACTTCTGTACCTACTTGTAATTCATTCACTTACATTAATGTTTATCTCCTGCTCTAACTCTGTTGTATTGTACTCTCCCAAATGTTTAGTACAGTGCTCTGCACACAGTAAGCGTTCAATAAATGCTATTGATTCAAAGTAAAATGACACTGTAAATCTCTCCCTGACCCCTCACCCCCTTACCCCTTTGCCCTCCCTTGTTTCTAAAAGCTTTCCTGACCCCAAAACACCTTGGCTCCCTCCTCTCCAGTCTCTGATCTCCCCAACCTACCCCACCTGGTAATTTTTTCTTCTTTATTAACCAGTGAAGCCTATGGTGACCTGATCAAGGGATTCACTGCCACCAGAGGGGAGTGGGGGGACAGAAAATGTTTCCAGTCCCCCCATTGAGAACCTTCTTTTCCCTTATTCATTCCCCCCTCCCAGCCCCACAGCACTCACATACATGTCTGTAATTTATTTATATTAATGTCTGTCTCTTCCTCTAGATCTGAAGCACGTGGTGGGCAGGGAATGTATCTGTTATATTGTATATGTATCTGTTATATTTCCCAAGCACTTAGTACAGTTCTCTGTACACAGTAAGTACTCAATAAATATGATTGACTGTCTGTAAGCTCCTTGTGGTCAGGATATGTGTCTATCAGCTCTGTTATATTGTTCTCTCTCAGTGTACTCTGTACACAGCAAATGCTCACTAAATATGACTGTTTGACTGAATTACCCAGGGAAGAGGAAAAACCTTCAGAGGAGCGGTAGAAAAATTACAGACTTTCCTGATCAGTTAGGCAGTAGAAATTACCAAGTGCTTTGGTGAGATGAGTAGAGCCTTCACGTGTGATGAGGTTTGTTTTTTTTCTCTCCAAAACAGCCTAAAATCCAAAACCTTTGCTCGTTTACCCACAGTGGCCTTTTCAGTGCTGCATGCAGGTAAATTAATCATCTCTGAAAATGAAGGGTGTGTTGGTGTGTTTATTAATGACACTCAACTGATCTGGCCATCAGCAGACATCCCCTCAAGGGCCACACGAGAGGAGACAAGGACTCTCACCTATTACTATAGCCATGTATCTAGCTTGGCGAGTCTGACCATTACTTAGAAGCTGGGATTAAGATACCCTATAAAATAAAGAATGTCACCAAAGGTTTGGAGACCATATGCCTTTTCCAAATTTTTATTTTTGGAAAAGTGGGCTGGATATTTTTAAAACTTTTAAGGGCTCATCAAACAGCTCTTTCCTAAATCAGTAACATTAAAAGAAATCTTCTCATCTTCAGAGGCTCGTCTCTATTGCTTCTTCTTTGAATTTGAATATCATACAACACATTAAGGCAAGTAGTATTTTTCCTTATGTTTACTGTCTTTGAATAACAGTTAAAGACTGATGCTGCCAAAGTGACTCTGCATATTATTTTAATCCCCTTTAATCCCAACTCCCCATGAACCTAACTTGAGCTGCACTCTACAGTTTCCCATGAGTATATTCTGTGCTGCCACAAACATTTAACTGGGTTTCATGTCCAAAGCTTCCCTTTCATTTTCACTTTCATTCAGCCTCCGAATTTGAGCTAACAAAAATAAATCTACTTCATCCAGGGGATAACACCTGCAAGGAAAAGATCAAATTATTTTCCTCCTCTTCCTCTGTTTTTTTGCTGGAAACACTGCTTCCTCATGATTTGATTATCCATGATGCTCTCTTCAACCTCTCTACAAAGCCTGTGCTCCAAGGAAGAATAAGGAACTGGATGTTTGTCAGGAAATGGAGAAGGTGTATCCATGTAAAGTTAATGAAAAAAAAAGCCAGTAAGCAAGTCATTGATGCACCAGGACCTCAGGTTTGTGCTAATATAACATTAGACCAATGTTAGATTGATTGCAAGAGCAGCGACTTGATAAATTCATTTTGGGTGAGCTTCTCTGGTACCTAGGGCTTTGTCTTTAGAACCAGAACTAATTGGAGTAGAATCAATTAGTCACTCAATGGTAATTATTGAGTGCTTACTGGGTGCAGAGCACTGTACTAAGTGCTTGGGAGAGCACAATACAATAGAGTTGATAGACATGATCCCTGCCCTCAAGAAGCAGCAGAATAGCCTAGTGGAAAGAGCATGGGCCTGGAAGTCAGAGGACCTGGGTTCTAATCCTTGCCTCTACCAGTTGCTTGCTGGGTGACCTTGGACAAGTCACTTCACTTAACTTCTCTGTGCCTCAGTTTCCTCAACTATAAAATGGGGATTAAATACCAGTTCTCCCTCCTACTTAGACTGTGAACCCCTTGTGGGACAGGGGCTCTGTCCAACCTGCCTAACTTGTATCTACTGCAGAGCTTAGAACAGTGTTTCACAAATGATAAGCACTTAACAAATACCATAATAAATAGTAAGTGAATAAGGATCCTTTTATGACAGAAGCAAACCTGCCTTTCAGACTCCAACAATCAATCAATCTTATGTATTGAGAACTTACTGCATGCAGAGCACAGTCCTATGCACTTGGGAAAGTAGAGTACAATAGACTAGGTAGACATGGTCCCTGCCCAGAAGGAGATTAAAGACTAGAGGGGGAGGCAGACAATAAAATAAACTACAGATGGATATATACCTAAGTGTTGGTGGATGGGGTGAAATGCAAAGTGTTTAAGGGTACAGACCTAAATGCATAGGTGACAGCAGAAGGGAGGACAAATATAGCAAGTGAGGGCTTAGGGAAGGCCTGTTTGAGGAGGTGTGATTTGAGTAGGGCTTTGAAGATAAGGGAAGGGAGTTCCAGGTCAGAGGGAGGATGTGGGCAAGAGGTTGGCACTGAGACAGACGAGATCGAGGCACAGTGAGTAGGTTGGCATTAGAGAAGTGAAGTGAGCAGGTTGTGTTGAAGTAGGGGATCAGCGAGACAAGGAAAGAGGGGGAGAGTTGGCTGAATGCCTTCAAGTCAATGGAAAGGAGTTTCTGTTTGATGCGGAACTGGACGGGCAACTATTGGAGGTTCTCAGTATGTGGATTGAATGTTTTTTTTTTTTTTTTTAGAAAAATGATCCGGGCAGCAAAGTACAGTAAAGAATGGAGTTGGGAGACAGGAGGCAGGGAGGTCAGTGAAGAGCCTGGTGCAGTAGTCAAGGAGGGATAGGATAAGATTTTGGATTAGCAAAGTAGCAGCTTGGATGGAGGGGAAGAGGTAGATTTTAGAGATGCTATGTTGATGGAATGCTATGTTGTTGATATGTTGGTGGAATGAGAGAGATGAGTCAAGGAGAATGCCGGGACTACAAGCGTGTGAGGCAGGGAGAATGGCGTCGTCGTCCACAGTTCTGGAAATGTCATGGGGAAGACAGGGTTTGGGTGGGAAAATGAGGAGTTCTGTTTTGGACATGTTAAGTTTGAGGTATCGGTGGGCCAACCGAGTAGAGATGTCCTGAAGTCAAGAGGAAATACGGGACCACAGAAAAGAATAGTGGTCGGGGCTGGAGAGGTAGATTTGGGAATCATCCGCAAAGAGATGGTAGTTGAAGCCGAGGGCACAGATGAGCTTTCCAAGGGAGTGGGTATACATGGAGAATAGAAGGGGTGCCAGAACTGAGCCTTGAGGGACTCCTACAGTTGCAGGGTAGGAGGCAGAGGAGCCAGCAAAAACACCAAGAAGAAATGTAACCATTACAGTCTTTACTTTGATTTGGAAATGAGTAGGGTGTCTATCAGCTACACAATCTAAAATATGAAACTAAAGTCATAATACCTGTATGATTGAATAGAGAGAAATTAAAAAAAGAGAGAAGCAGGGCCAGAGAAGCCAGTAGAGGAAGATGAAGCACAGCGTAGGGGAGAGCATGAAAGAGGGAAATGAGAAACCTGTGAGTCCTAATCCCAACACCACCTGATGATTCAGAAAAAATCACATTACCTCTCTGGACCTCAGTTTACCCATCTAGAAAAGGAGCTGCCATAAAGAATAACCAGATAATATAGGATTTGCTGAATCACAGTTGTAAGGCACTCAGGAGTAGGGCAGTGCCATATCAAGGGGTCAGAAATGGCCGGCCAGAGAAGAGATTTCAAGGAGCTGCATGGTTCACTGGCCTCTCACCTCTCCACTGGTCAAGCCAAATTTAGGAGGCTTCTCTATCCTAACCTCATGAGCCAAAACTGCACTCGTGGAATTCTTCCATCAAAGTGTGGTGACAAGAAGAGTTCTTGAACCCACACTTAAAGGGTTAAAGACTCTAGTCTTCAGCGCAGTGGGACAGAACTGCCCCTGACCAATGCTTCTTGAAGAGGCAAGGCAGAATTGTGGCCCCTGAGTGTGGCTTTCCACAGCATGTTATGATAGCTAAGGCCATGAAAGGGGGAAAATGGGAGGAGATAAATAACAAAATGTAAAAGTAGACATAGTTGGGGAGGTAAAGTGTAGCAGCTACTCAACCTTGCCATTAACTTAGAATTCTTCTTATCTGATTGCTTGAGACTGGGTTTACAAGAGACATAGACCATCAATTTCCACTCCTCTCTTCACCTGCCAGGGGAGAGACAGCCTCCTTTAAGATGTGCTCCATTGAGCAGATGTGCTTTTAAGTGGGTCAGACTTCACTGTAGCTAAAGGGAGTACATCAGTGTCAAGGACAAGAGGATTTTGCTCAGACCATTAGTAGATGCTACATTAAAGCAGGGAAGGCTTGAAGGGTTTCATTCTGATATCAGTGCATGGTATATATTGAGTGGTTACTGTCAATCAAACAAATAATACTAAGTGCTCAGAAGAGTACAGTGCAACTGAATTGGTAGATACATTCCCTGCCCACAAGTTTAAAGTCTAGAAGTTGCACAAATGCTCAAACCCAGAGCCGACTTGATGCTGCCGGCTGGATGCACAAGGTCACACTATGACATTATATGTCACCCCCTCTAGAAATGACTCCAGCCTACTTCAGGCATCGTTCTGGGGCAGAGGGAGGCAGGAATCAGTGGCAGAAATCCCGGCCCAGACTGAAGTAGTCGGTCCAGGTGATGGCAACAGTACAGAGCTGGTAAACAGAGTCAGGGGAAGGCTTGCGCTCCGTCACATCACGGATCTCTGTGCTGAAACAAATAAAGCAATCCACCTCTCTTGGCAGCAAAGTCAATGACAATACTATTCCAGGTGATGAAATAACTATTAGGATCCAGAAAGTGGCATCTTCACAACAGAATGTGGAGATAACATGGATATAACGGAAAAGGCTGTACAATGCCATAGTGAATTCAGTTCCGCTCAGCTCCTTGTGGGCAGAGAATGTGTTTCCCAACTCTGTTGTAGTGTACTCTCCCAAGGACTCAATACATTGCTCTGTAAAAGTGCTCAATAAATACTACTGATTGAGCAGAGAGCTGGTTCCATCCTATTGCCATGATATACTTGAGGAAAAATTCTATATACCCATCGGTACAGCAGGATCCCTACCACTGAGATCTTTAAGATCTGGATCTTTTGACACTGAGCTTATGCTTGCAAAGATGCATCAACATTGGGTTAGCTTTGTTTCAATCTATCGATCATATTTATTGAGTGCTTACTGTGTGCAGAGCAGTGTATTAAGTGCTTGTTTGCTGCATGGAAGATTCCAGACAAACTAACATACTACTCTCTGGAGAGCTAACATCTGGTTCCCGGTTTCATAGTGGGCAGCTCTAAAGCTTCAAAGACAGCTTGAAAAACCACCCTTTCAACACGTGAAATCATTCTTTACTAATCAATCATTCAAGGATCTTTAAGAGTTTAATTTGAAAGCTTGATGGATCAGGTAGAAAGGTGCCATAAAATCCAATAACATACAGAGCCTACTCATGGTTTAATGAGTTGGAAATGCAGTAGGTGAGGTATCAAGTTTGGGAAGGGAGACAGTGGACAGTGGGAGGCAGTATCAGGAGATATGGTCCCTCTTCCCTATTCCCATCTCTCCAGTGACTCACCTTGAGACTTCACTAATCGGTCTTTTTTTTTTCTTAGTTTTGCACTACAGCATTAGTTTTCCCATAGAATGAATGTGTCTTTAGTTTTTCACTACTTCTTTCATTTAAACCTTCTAGGCAAATTTTCTGACCCAGGTGTAATGATCCAAGAAGACACAGCTGTGGCCCACATCGGTTGACACCCATCCCTCTGCTTCTCAAAAATCTCCAGTGGTTGCCCATTTCTCTCAGAATCAAGCAGAAACTCCTCACCATTGGCCCCCAGGCACTCTACCAACTCTGCCACTTACCGGCTCTCTTTGTCTGCCATACTCCAGCTTGCTCTCTTCACTCCTCCCAAGGTCACTATTTTCTGTGCTTCGCTCTTGACTCTCCCACCTCCGACCCCTTGCACATGCTCTTGTTCAAGCCTGGAACTCCCTAACCCCTCAAATCTGCCAGACCACAGTTTTCCCAATCTTCAAAATCCTCGTGAAACCCACCCAATTTATTTATATCTTCACAGATCGTGACAATCCAACAACTGCTCTTAGTATGTATGTCCATTATCCCCTCCATAGTTCCTATTTATATATAGTTTATATTTGTATGTATAATTTATTTACATTTTTAGTTAACTTACACCTTAATCAATGGTATTGAATGCCTACTGAGTCCTAGGTACAGAATGGTTGGGAGAGTTCAAAAGAAGCAAGACACGGCAGCGTGTGCTCAGTGGAAAGAGTACAGGCTTAGGAGTCAGAGGTCATGAGTTTTAATCCCGGCTCCACCACCTGTCAGCTGTGTGACTTTGGGGAAGACACTTCACTTCTCGGTGCCTCAGTTCCCTCATCTGTAAAATGGGGATTAAGACTGTGAATCCCACGTGGGACAACCCGATTACCCTGTATCTACCCCAGTGCTTAGAACAGTGCTCGGCACATGGTAAGCGCTTAACAGATACCAATGTTATTATTATTAAGACACATTTTCCTTGCCCTCGCAGAGTTTATTATATACTGTAAATATTAACCAGGTCATATTCCTGCTATCAACAGTTGTGCCATTTTTCTTTCTCCAGCTCCCACTTCATGTGAGCAAAGGGTCAATAGAGAAAGGAGATGGAGGCACAATATATAGGTTGGTGTTAAAGGAGTGAAGTGTACAGGCTGGATTGTAGTGGGAGAGGAGTGAGCATAAATAGTAGGGAGAGAGCTGATTGAGTGTTTGAAAGTTGATAGTGAGGAGTTTCTTTTTGATGTAGAGATGGATGGACAACCATTGGAAGTTTTTGAGGAGTCTGGAGATGTGCTCAGATCTTTTTTGAGAAAATTGATCCAGGCAGCAGAATGAAGTATGGACCGCAATGGGGAAAGGCTGGAGGCAGAGAGGTCAGTGAGGAAGCTGATGCAGTAGTCAAGGAAGGATAGGATTAGTGCTTGGATTGGCGTGGTTGCTAATTGGATGGAGAGGAAGGGGCAGATTTTAGAGATTTTGTGACAGTAGAAATTCAGGAAATTCAGGATTGTGAGACAGCGGGGTGGTGGTATTGTCTACAGTGATGGTAAAATTGGTGGGAGGAAAGGGTTCGAGTGGGAAGATGAGGAGTTCCGTCAAGCCCCTGTTCATAATAATAATGTTGGTATTTGTTAAGCGCTTACTATGTGCTTACACTGCTCTAAGTGATGTGTAAGCGCTTACACTGTTCTGATGGGGTAGATACAGGGTAATCAGGTTGTCCCACATGAGGCTCACAGTTAATCCCCATTTTACAGATGAGGTAACTGAGACACAGAGAAGTGAAGTGAGTTGCCCACAGTCACACAGCTGACAAGTGGCGGAGCCGGGATTTGAACCGATGACCTCTGACTCCCAAGCCCTGGCTCTTTCCACTGAGCCACACTGCTTCATGTCCTCCCTTCTGCCTGGAATTCCCTCTTCCTTCATATCTGACAGACCACCCCTCTCCCCACCTTCAAAGCTCTACTAAAATCATCTCTCCTCCCCAAAGCCTTCCCTGACTAATCTTTAATATCCTCATCTTAAACATCCATATGGATGTACCCGACGACTCCTCTGCCGCCCGCCTGCTATCCCTCCTCGACTCTGCCGACCTCCTCCTCCACCATACCGCGCCCACTCACCGACTCGGTCACACCCTCCATCTCGTCATCTCCTACCGCTGCACTATCTCCTCCCTCACCAACTCTGAAATCCCTCTCTCTGACCATAACCTTCTCACCTGCCTCATCTCTCACACTCCCTCCCCCTGCAAATCTTCGCTACTGCCCCACAGAAACCTCCGCTCTCTCGATCCCATCCGTCTTTCCAATAGCATCTCTCCTCACCTTGCCGCCCTGTCCTCTCTTCCCACTCTCGACGATCAGGTCTCCGCTCTCAACTCCACCCTCTCTACTCATCTCGACTCTCTCGCCCCCCTTTCCCTCCGCCGCTCTCGCTCCACTAACCCACAGCCCTGGATCACCTCCTCCGTCCGCCTCCTACGCTCCTATGCTCGAGCTGCTGAGCGCTGCTGGGGAAAGTCCAAGCACCAAGCCGACCTCACACACTTCAAATTTATCCTTTCCTGCCTTAACTCTGCCCTCTCCTCCGCCAGGCAAAGCTTCTTCTCCTCCCTCATCGACACCCATGCCCGTCACCCCCGCCGACTGTTCCGGACCTTTAACTCTCTCCTTAGGCCCCCTGTTCCTCCCCCTCCCCCATCTCTCACCCCCAATGATCCGGCCACCTATTTCCTCACGAAAATCAACACGATCAGGTCTGAGCTCCCCAAAGTCACCCCTCCGCCTCTCCCCTCCCCCCCCACGAACCCCCTCCCCTACTTTCCCATCCTTCCCTGCAGTATCCTCAGAGGAGATCTCCTCCCTCCTCGCAAGTGCCAACCCCTCCACCTGCGCCTCGGACCCCATTCCCTCTCACCTTATTAAAACCATCGCCCCTGCCCTCCTACCTTCCTTAACTTCTATTTTTAACCACTCAATCTCCAAGGGCTCCTTTCCCTCTGCCTTCAAACATGCCCACGTCTCCCCCATCCTAAAAAAACCCGCTCTTGACCCCACTTCCCCCTCCAGTTATCGCCCTATCTCCCTACTACCCTTCCTTTCCAAAATCCTAGAACGAGTCGTCTACAATCGATGCTTAGAATTCCTTAACTCCCATTCTCTCCTAGACCCCCTCCAATCTGGCTTCCGTCCCCTCCACTCTACCGAGACTGCTCTCTCTAAGGTTACCCATGACCTCCTTCTTGCCAAATCCAATGGCTCCTACTCCATTCTAATCCTCCTTGACCTCTCTGCTGCCTTTGACACTGTCGACCATCCCCTCCTCCTCCATACCTTATCTCACCTTGGCTTCACGGACTCTGTCCTCTCCTGGTTCTCCTCTTACCTCTCTGGCCGGTCATTCTCGGTCTCCTTCGCTGGAGCCTCCTCCCCCTCCCATCCTTTAACTGTTGGAGTTCCTCAAGGGTCAATTCCTGGCCCTCTTCTGTTCTCCATTTACACTCACTCCCTCGGTGAACTCATTCGCTCTCACGGCTTTGACTACCATCTCTACGCAGATGACACGCAGATCTACATCTCCGCCCCTGTCCTCTCCCCCTCCCTTCAGGCTCGCATCTCCTCCTGCCTCCGGGACATCTCCACCTGGATGTCGGCCCGCCACCTAAAACTCAACATGAGCGAGACTGAGCTCCTCCTCTTCCCTCCCAAACCCGGTCCTCTCCCAGACTTCTCTATCACCGTCGATGGCACGACCATCCTTCCCATCTCTCAGGCCCGCGATCTCGGTGTCATCCTTGACTCGTCTCTCTCGTTCACCCCACACATCCTATCCGTTACCAAGACCTGCCGGTTTCACCTCTACAATATCGCCAAGATCCGCCCTTTCCTCTCCACCCAAATGGCTACCTTACTGTTACGGGCTCTCGTTATATCCCGGCTAGACTACTGTGTCAGCCTTCTCTCTGACCTCCCTTCCTCCTCTCTCGCCCCGCTCCAGTCTATTCTTCACTCCGCTGCCCGGCTCATCTTCCCGCAGAAACGATCTGGGCATGTCACTCCCCTTCTTAAACAACTCCAGTGGTTGCCTATCAACCTCCGCTCCAAACAAAAACTCCTCACTCTAGGCTTCAAGGCTCTCCATCACCTTGCCCCTTCCTACCTCTCCTCCCTTCTCTCTTTCTACCACCCACCCCGCACGCTCCGCTCCTCCGCCGCCCACCTCCTCACCGTCCCTCGGTCTCGCCTATCCCGCTGTCGACCCCTGGGTCACGTCCTCCCGCGGTCCTGGAACGCCCTCCCTCCTCACCTCTGCCAAACTGATTCTCTTTCCCTCTTCAAAACCCTACTTAAAACTCACCTCCTCCAAGAGGCGTTCCCAGACTGAGCTCCTCTTCTCCCTCTACTCCCTCTGCCATCCCCCTTTACCTCTCCGCAGCTTAACCCTCTTTTTCCCCTTTTCCCTCTGCTCCTCCACCTCTCCCTTCCCATCCCCACAGCACTGTACCCGTCCGCTCAACTGTATATATTTTCGTTACCCTATTTATTTTGTTAATGAATTGTACATTGCCTTGATTCTATTTAGTTGCCATTGTTTTTACGAGATGTTCTTCCCCTTGACTCTATTTATTGCCATTGTTCTTGTCTGTCCGTCTCCCCCGATTAGACTGTAAGCCCGTCAAACGGCAGGGACTGTCTCTATCTGTTGCCGACTTGTTCGTCCCAAGCGCTTAGTACAGTGCTCTGCACATAGTAAGCGCTCAATAAATACTATTGAATGAATGAATTTGCCCTTCCTTCTGCATCACCAATGCACTTGGTTCTGTATCCTTTGAGCACTTTGATACTCACCTCACCCTCAGCCCCACAGCACTTATGTACATCATATCCTATCTGTAATTCATTTTAATGTCCATCTCCCTCTCTTGATTATAAGCTCCTTGAGGGCAGGATGGTGTCTACCAACTCTCTTCTATCGTGCTCTCCCAACTGTTTACTACAACGTTCTGCACAGAGGAAGCACTCAATAAATAGCATTGTTTTGCTGACTGATTCTCATGCGGTGGGGGGATGGTAAGTTCTAGATAGCCCTTGCATTGAGAAAAACTCACATTATAGTACACTAGACTTGACCGAGACAAGGAGCCTACACACAAACATTTCCTCCGATATCACACTGCATTGATCAAGATAAAAATGGGTTGACCGAAGAACATTTCCCAATTCCCTAAAGATCTTCCTTCTTAAATACATTGTGAAAACACATTATGGAAAAACTGTCTTTTTGTCAATGATTTGTCATTAGACTATAAGCTCCTTGAAGACAAAAACCATGTCTCTTATTTTTGTTGTATTCTCCTAAGCTTTCAGAACAGTGTTCTGCATAAAGTAGATAACAACTATGGTCTTTCTTAGTGCTTACTATGTGCCAAGCTCTGTACTAAGCGGAGGTATAGATACTGAGAAGCAAATAAGCTTGTATCTACCCCAGCAGTGTTTGACACATGGTAAGCAATTAACAAATACTATCATTATTATTATTATCATTACAACAAGATAAATCAGGTTCAACACAGCAGCTATCTCACATGGGGCTTACAGTCTAAGTAGGAGAGAGAATAGGTATTAGATCCCCACTTTGCAGTTGCAGAAACTGAGGCACAGAGAAGTTAAGCGATGTGTCCAAGAGCACAGAGCAAGTAATTGGCAGAGGTGTAAAGTGCCCAAATGCCCGGGATGCCACCAGGCAGTGGGGTCTGTCTATGAGCTGGGGCTTTTCTCTGCAGAATTGATTGGAAGGGCAAATCGTCAGAGTAAGAGCGCCCAATGTTTAATCTGTCAATGAGTTATCTGACTATATTTAGTAAAGGCAACCATGTGTGGAGGGGATGGTGAGTATCATTCTTGCTAGCAGTGCTCCCTTCTGGTTGATGCACACACAGCATTCCTCACCCTGCTCCCGGGAGATTCATGGAGAAGAAGCGGGGACCCCCTACGAGATGCAGGGGGCATGGGTCTTCTCCACATTCGGCACCTCCCCTCTCTCCCACCCCTAGTTTCTTTCACCCCTCAGCTGAGAGTTGTGTCTGTAGCTGGAAGGGAAGTGTCTGTGTGAATCCATTCCAATGAGAATCACCTTTAACTGGCACCTCTGCCATCCAACTGGGTGGAAATACCCAGGAAGAATGGCTGGAGAAGAGTGGCAGGCTGAGATGGCTCTACAGGTGTGAAAATGCCCAGACACAGTAGTGGTCCAGGGTCTTACAGAATACTCCCCACACCCCCTTTGCCCAATGTCATCTCTGTCACCTCAACCCCTCCCTTGCCACAATAGGTGGCCATTCCAAACCTAGAGTAGTCACTCTTTATTGTGTGGCTTCTCCCCTTACTTTTGGTCTCCAATTCCTTAAAAATAGGGGCAAAGATTCCTACTTACCTCATCAGGGTTGTGGGGCTTAGGGACTTATAGCTACTGTTAAGAAATAAAGCTATTTAAGTGGGGAGCATTGTATAGTGATCCACACTAATATGCATTTCAAAAACTCCCTCTTATGCGCAATCAAGCAAAATCCTGCCTATTGAAAAACCACTGAAGTCTACCGGCTAAATATTGATGTTGAGAAACTGCAGTAGTATTTTGCTTTTCAGGCTCTATTTTGCTTTTCAGGCTCAATTCTCCCCTTGAACCTGGAATGGAAGCAGAGTTATGCCCTCCCAGGTGTAGAGAGGAAGAGGGGCTCCCTCTTACCCCCCTCCAGTATGTGCAGAGGGCATTAAAAACCCTAGTTTCCACCTGGAGAGGCAATTACCTTGTGTGATGGCTACAAGCCCTGCCCAGAGAAGCTCATAGCTGTGACCTGGAGAATTGTCCTGAGGGCATGCTCACTAGCTCTGACTGGCTCATCTCCTCTCCTCCCCTTGGCCACGCTCCCATTTGAAGTCCATGCCCGAGGCTATCACATAGTAGCTATCACCCCAAAACTACTTTGTCCCGGAAGAGAGAGGAAAGCGATTTTTCCCACCCACTCTGCAGCTTTAGAGTAAAAAAAAAAAAAGAAATGGAGGTAGGACGGGAGGGGGAGTTGAACTCAACAAGTAAGATTTTTGAGATTTGATGGGGGTTCTGTCCCAGATTTTATACCATCTATTCATTTTTTATTAATAAATACATTGTTAGATTTGAAGGAGAAAGATATCTCTAGACTGTGAGCTTGTTGTGGGCAGGGATTGTCTCTCTTTATTGCTGTATTGTATTTTCCCAAGCATTTAGTACAGTGCTCTGCGTACAGTAAGCGTTCAATAAATACGATTGAATGAATGTGAAAATATTGGGCAACTACATTTTTCTCACAAAGCCTATGTGAAGGGTCCAATATTGACTATTATTAGACAAGACATTATTACTAGAAATGAGCTCCAGTGGCATTCTCTTCTAGGTAATGACCTAAGCCTTGCATTCACAGAAATTCTGGGGCCCAGTCTGGCCCTCGTTAAACCCTGTCCAAGTTCCAGTCAAACCCAACTAGATGGAGGACCACACCTGGCCTGCCATTCATTTCTGGTTTGACAGGGTCTAGTCTGATTGTCATGAGGGAGATGGGAAAATGAGCTACACAGGTACAGCTATTCCAGGTGCACAACTGGGATTTTTTGTGAACCGCACCGGAGCCCTAAAGCCATCTCACTTACTTTAAGAATACAAAGTTTTCCTTGCTCCAGACCTCTGGGAGGGAGCCTGAGGATTTCCAAGATGCCGAGCTCTGGTCCTTGAGGGCAGAAAGCATGTCTACCAACTCTCTTATATTGTCCTCTCCTAAATTTTTAGCACAGTGCTCTGTACTCAGTAACTTTTCAATAAATACCACTGATTGATTGATGGATTGATTGAGTGATTGGTTCCCCTATCCCAGCTTAGTCCGGGTCCTGGTCCATTCAGGGCGTTAGCACAAAACCTTCTACTCTCATCGCAGATTCACCACTTTGGCCGATCCAAGATTTTCCACTATGGGTTCCCACTTATGTAGTCCACAGCTTGAGAAGCTTCATTTCGTCACCCTTTCGGAACGACATAAACTGGGGAATCAAAGATCTCAGTGACCGGGGAAGTAGGATAATCAGCACTCACCATAGTCCTTTGATGTCACCTTGATGTGCCCGAGCTCAGCCAAGTCTTCTGTTCGGGCTTTGGGGCTGAAGTAACAAGCAGAGAGATCTCCGCTCTGTAATAGCAGGAACAGCAGTTGTAATAGTTATAACAGCATCAGCAATAGTAGTAATAGTCACAGTGCTCAGCACATAGTAAGCGCTCAATAAATACTATTGAATGAATAACAGTCACAGAAGCAGGAGTAATAATAATAGCAACAGCAGAAGGAAAAACAGCAATGGTGACAGTCAATCATATTTATTGAGTGCTTATTGTATGCAGAGCACCGTACTGAACACTTGGGAGAGTACAATATAACAGACATATTCCCTGCCCATGACGAGCTCACAGTCTAGGGGGGAAGACAGCCATTAATATAAATAAATAAATAAATAAATAAATAAATAAATAAATAAATAAATAACAGATACGTACATAAGTGCTATGGGGCTGGTGGGGGGCAGGGGATGAATAAAGGGAGCCTAGCAGGGAGAGGCAGAAAGGAGTGGGAGAAGAGGAAAAGAGGGCTTAGTCAGGGAAGGCGTCTTGGAGGAGATGTGCCTTCAGTAAGGCTTTGAAGGGGGGAGAGTAATTGTCTCTCCGATATGAGGAGGGAGGGCGTTCCAGACCAGAGGGAGGATGTGGGCGAGAGGTTGGCGGTGAGATAAATGTGATAAAGTTGGCATTAGAGGAGCTAAGTGTGCAGGCTGGGTTGTAGTAGGACATTTGCAAGGCGAGGGAGAAGGGGGCAAGCGTGGCTCAGTGGAAAGAGCCTGGCCTTGGGAGTCAGAGGTCATGGGTTCAAATCCTGGCTCTGCCATTTGGCAGCTGTGTGACTGTGGGCAAGTCACTTAACTTCTCTGTGCCTCAGTTACCTCATCTGTAAAATGGGGATTAAGACTGTGAGCCTCATGTGGGACAACCTGATTACCCTGTATACCCCAGCGCTTAGAACAGTGCTCTCCACATAGTAAGCGCTTAACAAATACCAACATTATTATTATTATTATTAAAGCTGATCATGAGGAGTTTCTGTTTGATGAGGAGGTGGATGGGCAACCACTGGAGGGTCTTGAGGAGTGGGGAAACATGGAATGAATGTTCTTTTCAAAAAATGATCCAGGCAGCAAGAGTGAAGTGTGTACTGGAGTGGGGAGAGACAGGAGGCTGGGCGGTTGGCAAGGAGACTAGTAATTATGGTATTTTTGAGCACCAGCTGCATCCAATGCACTATATATTAAGAGCTTGGGAAAGTACAACAGAAGCAAAAATCATGTGCCATGCCCACAGAGAGTTCACACAGTAATAGGGGAGACAGATGTAAAACATATTCACAAGTAGTGGGAGCCGTAGAAAGAACAAGGATCAGATAGGGTGTAGAATAGCAGAATAAATTTCCTGAATGTACAATTAAAAATAGATATATACTTAAGGGTGCAGAATCAGTATAAATGCATAGGTACTGGGGGAAGCTGCTGGTTTAATACTATTCGGCGTTGGGATCTAATTAGGGAAAGACTGTAGGAGCAGAGAGGATTTTAGGAGGGCTTTGAAGATGGTGAGGGTTAAGGTATGGAACATTTGGAGAGGAGGTTAAGGGCTGAGGGGAACGGTGCAAACAAGGGGTAGGAGATGGGCAAGTTGAGAGCAGGGTAGAGTTAGTAAGTTTGTAGGTTAGTAAGCAGCTAAGAGAGGAAGCAGATGAGTAGTGGGTGGAAGGAGATGGTATCTAAAATGGAGAAAACCGGTGGAGAGTCTCGGAGCCTTTGGAGAAGAGTTTTTGTTTAATGTGGAGGGAGATGGGTAGCCATTGGAGGTTTTTGAAGCTGGGTACTGAGCAGTGTTTCAGGAAGGTGATCCAGACAGCAGTGTAGAGTACAGACTAAAACTTGGAGGCAGGGAGACCAGTGATATGATGAGTATTTGAACTGGAGTGGTGACTATTTGGATGACGAGGAAGGAGAAGATCCAGGAAATGCTCTGAAGGAAGGGTTGACAGGATTTGAGAAGCAGCATGGTGGAGTGGATAGAGCACGCCTCTGCACATAGTAAGCGCTCAATAAATACTATTGAATGAAAGTCAGAAAGTCATGGCTCCCCACCTTTTCTGCTGTGTGACCTCTGGCAAGTCACTTAACTTCCCTGCACCTCAGTTACCTCATCTGTAAAATGGGGATTGAGACTGCGAGCCCCATGTGGGACAGGGTCCGTGTCCCACCTGATTTGCTTGTATCCACTCCAGCGCTTAGTAGAGTGCCTGGCACATAGTAGGCACTTAATAAATACCATTATTATTATTATTATTATTATTATTTAATAGTTGCTTGAATGTGAGAGATGAAAGACAATAAAGTGCTGAGGATGATATCACAGTTGCAGACTACTGGGACCGAGGAACTGGTGGCATTATTGTAAGGAGATGGGAGAGTTAGGAGGGACATTTCGGGGGGGAAGGTGAAAAGTCCCATTTTGGGGATGTGGATTTTGGGGTGTCAGTGCGCAATCCAAGTGAAGAGCTACTGGAGGAAATGGAAAATGTGAGATTGACTAGCAGGAGAAAGGTTGGGGTTTGGGAGTCATCTGCATGGAGGTGGTGCCTAAAGAGCTCCTTGAGAGAGTGAGTCAAGATTGAAAAGAACAGGGGCTCCAGAACAGAGCTTGTGGGGCACCCACAATTAGGGGATTAGAGGTCTCACAGGAACCAGGGCATGAAACTGAGATAATGAGTCAGAGAGACAGAGGCAGAACTAAGCGAGGACTGTGCCAGCCAAACCAAGATCTGCATGTGGCTCAAAGAAAAGGGGTTGGCCGATGGTGTCGAAGGTGCCCGAGAAGCCAAGGGGGATTATATCCGAGCAGGTATGAAGAGGTCATTGGTGACCTTCAAAGAGAGTCTTCTCAGTGGTGCGAAGTGCATGAAAACCTGACTTTAATAGGTCAAAAAGAGAGTTGATGGTGAGAAAGAAAAGGCAGCGGTTGGGGTTAATTTTTTCAAAAGGTTTGGAGAGGGATGGAAGGAAGCTGAGGGATCCAGAGATTTTTTTTAGGGTAGGTAAAGCTTGGATTCCCCTCTCAGGATCGCACCTGGAGAGTTTCCAGTACTCTACCAGTCTCGGCTACAGGAGAGAGAGTCAAGCAGAGGCATACCCATTCTATTCCTAGCTTGGGCAGTGGCTAACGAGTGGAAGGCGATCTGCTGCAAGTCAAAACTCACCTGTTCAGCGCAACAGCGGCATGGGAGAGAGTCGAGGGCAGAGACTCCAGTTTACTGCGTGGAAGGCAAGGGTAAACCACTTCCGTATTTTTACAAGAAAACTCTATGGATACATTACCAGAGCGATTGCAGGTGGAGGCGGGGCATTCTGGGAGAGATGTGTCCGTGGAGTCTCAGTGAGTCGGAGAAGACAGCCTAAGATAAGACAAAGTTTGGATACATTTAAAGGCAGGAGGGAAGGAACCATCTGAGTGTGAGACATTGAAGTGTTTTTAAGAGATGGGGTCAGAGGCACAGGCAAAGGGGGTAGACTATGAGAGCAGGTGAGAGATATCTTCTTGAGAAGCAGCTGGGAAGAAGGAGAAAGAGGAGGGAAGAGTTCCCATACAGACAGCCCTTCTTGTGGGAGGGAGAAGTGAGTGCAATAAGAACAATGCAATCTGGCTCCCCAACTTCATCTGGAAACAGAAGCAGTTCCCAAGCTGTGGCTAACAATAATCGAGACAGTGGTATGCTTTGGTATTGTCTTCTTGTAGTAGCAAAATATCTCACTGGTCTTCAAAGTGCCCTTTTGAAGAAGATAAATGATTGGGTGTACTTCTGAACAATGGAGTAACCCATGTGAAGCATGGTGAAGTAAATCAAGCAATTTCATTCAGGAAGACTTCAGTGATGGAGTTGGAATTGGATTGAGGACTCTCAGCCCTCCACCACCAGCCCTCGTGATCCTTAGTAGAAGTTAAGAGGACCAAATCTATGGAAACGGATCCCAGAAATAATTAAATCATTCCACAAGAATAAAGTTTAGTTGACAATATAGCCTATTGAACACGTCAGACAGCCGAGCCACTGGCTAATTGACAGTAGCTGTTCTAGTTTTAGTCAACCAGTGCTCCGGGAAGCCTATAAAGCCAAAACAAACAGTGTGACCTAGCGGAAAGAGCACAGGCCTGGGGGTCAGAGGACCTGGGTTCTGATCCCGGCTCTGTCACTTGTCTGTTGCGTGACCACAGTAACTTAACTTCTCTGAGCCTCGGTTACCTCCATTACCTGTGAGTCCCACATGGGACATGGACCGTGCCCAACCTGATTGGCTTGAATCTACCCCAGTGCTTAGTACGGTGTCAGGCACATAGTAAGCACTCAACAATGTCATTAAAAAAAAGGTCAGCTTTTAATGACCAAATCGTCAAGTTCTACATCCCGCCCCAAGAGCAGCCAAGTTCAGATGATCAGTGGTCATCTGAAAAATGACTGAAAATTTATCCGGGCAAAGGAAGCTGAAATGGCCAGTGTGAATGAAGATCATTTAATAGGGACATTCAAGGGCTGGGAAGAGTACCTAGAACTTGGCAGAAGAAAAGACAGCAAACACAGTTGGGGGTGCAGCTGTATAATAGCTGAGTATGAATCATTTGGAAGTTGTTTGAGATGAAATAAAGAACGAGTAAGTTCACATCTGGAGAGCTCTATGTAATTCTGGGCAGCATGCTATAGGATGAACATCAGAGAAAATGAAAAGGTGCAGCAGAAGGAAACAAAAATAATCCTATGTTCTTAGTTACGGTGATGACAGATTAATCAGACCCTGCATGTATAGCAAAGAAAAAAGGAGACTGAAGGAGACATCTCATTCATTCTGGTAGGGTGTATAAGACCATGAAAGAGAGATTACTGAATGATGCCAATCAGTTATTGGACAAGAGAATTAAGAGGCCGTGACGGGAAGGCTCTAGTGCTCCAGCCAGCTCAGACTTGCTTTCTCTAGGAGGGAGAGTCGTCTGGTGATTAGAACTAGGAGGTGCAAATCAGGATTTCTGGACTTTCTGTCACCCACTCACGTAAGTGACTCTCTGTTTATCTCTCTTCGAAATGGGCTGGCCATATAGCGTCTTCACAGGGCCTAAGGGGTCTTCTTTTGAAATAGAATGGAGTTAAATCTTGCCAAACGCCGTTTGTGATGTTAAGGTATGTTGTGCTACTTCTCTGATAATTAAACCATGTAACACTGATCTTTTGAAATAACAAATAACTGGTTCATTGACATGTTTGAAGCTATTTGCAGGTCAGCTTTGGCTGTGGCACCCTAATCTCAGTTCTCTGCTCCCAGCTATTTGTTCCAAAACTTCCTACCTACCACTGGGATTTTCCTAACTCTTGAGAGTGCCCTGTACAGCCCTAAAAAAGGATAAATAAGTGCTGACCCTGACTGCAGCACCCTGACAGGGAGGCAAGAGTGGCAGGCTCCTAGGGCCCAGCCTGGGGGGAAGCGTGAAATGTGAGAGTAATAATTATTTTGGTATTTAAGTGTGCCAAGCAGTGGGGTAGATACAAGATAATCAGAAAGGACCTAGACCCTGTCCCACATGGGGCTCACAGTCAAAGGGTTAAAGAGAACAGGTATCTAATCCCTACTTTACAGATGAGGACACTGAGGCCCAGAGCAGTTAAGTGATTTACCCAAGGTCACACAGCAGGCAAGTGGCAGAGCCAGGACTAGAACCCAGGTCCTCTAACTTCCAGACTCATGGTCTTTCCACTAGGTGATGCTGCTTCTTTGGGTTTGTTGGGGATGGGGGTGCGGGGAGAGTCATAAGGTGAAGGACAAGGGAGGGCACTGAGGAGAACTACCTAACCCCAAACTGCACACTTTGCTCCTCTAATGCTAACCTTCTCGCTGTACCTCGATTTAGTTTATCTTTCCGCCGACCTCTCGCCGATGTCTTCCCTCTGGACTGGAACACCCTCCCTCCTCACATCTGAGACAATTACTATTTCCCCTCTTCAAAACCTTATTGAAGGTACATCTCCTCCAAGAGGCCTTCCATGACTAAGCCCTTCTTTTCTCTTCTCCCACACCCTTCTGCATCACTCTGACTTGCTCCCTTTCTTCATGCCCCCTCCCAGCCCCACGACACTTGTGTATATAGGTGTAATTTATTTAGTTAATGATATTGTCTGTCTCCCCCTCTAGACTTTATGCTCGTTGTGGGCAGGGAATGTATCTGTTGTATTATACTCTCCCAAGTGTTCAGTACAGTGCTTTCTATACAGTATGAGCTCAAAAAATACAATTGAATGAATAAATGAACGAATGAAGAAGGACAAAGAGCCACCAGTCTTTGATTATCATCTGATCACTCTGGGTTGTGCCCTTCACTCCTTCCCCCTCCCTGACGACATGCCCAGATAAACCTAGATATGTGGGGTAAGAGGGGGAAGAGAAACACCCAGGAATGGGTTGGCATTGTTCTAAATGTTGGGGTAGATACAAGTTTATCAAGGTGGACACAGTCCCTGTCCTACATGGGGCCCACCATCTAAGTAGGAGGTAGTAGGATTTAACCCCCATTTTATGGTTAAGGAAACTGAGGCACAGAGAAGTTGTGACTTCCCCAAAGTCACCCAGCAAGCTACTAGCAGAGCTGGAATTAGAACCCAGATCCTCTAACTCCCAGGCCTATGCTCTTTACACTAAACCAGATTACATTTCAACAGGCAGAATAGCAGATGGTCCCACCGATCGGCTCCCATCTGTAGAAAAAAAGACAAAGCACACCATGGACTGTCCACCAAACAGTGTTTTTTAACTGATGGGATATAATTACAAGAGATTTCCTGGAAGCTTGAGAAGCGTGGTAATTAATAGTTTATTTGATTCCCGTACTTGTTGTGTACCCATTTGGCTCAGTCTCCTGCTTCCAGAAAGATGAGATCCAGTGCATATTCAAGTAGAAGTGTGGGTGACATGAGGTGGAGCAGGAGGTCTGCAGAGGTGTGAAACCGCTAGGGGTGAAACCTAGCTAAAAGAGGCTCATCTTTGGGTTCCTGGGTGAGATTTTGGAAAAAAAAATTACATTAAAAATGTCCAATCCTCATTACTTTCTGTGCCCCTACTCTTGGGGAGTTCAACTCACCTCACTTCTACTACTATCCCCGTGCAGACAACTCACAAATCTACCTCTCTAGCCTTGACCTCTCCCCCTTGAGCCAATCCCACCTTTCCTCTTGCCTCTAGGAGATTGCCACATGGATGACCCACTAGCACCTCAAAACCAACATGTCCAAAACATCTCATTTTCCCTCCTAAACTTTGTTATCCTCCCAACCTTCTCCAACACTTTTGATGACACCACCCTCTTCTCCTTGACTGAAGACTGCAACTTTGGTATCACACTCAATTTCTTACTGTCATTTTGCTTTCATATCCTATCTACTAATAAAACCTACTATTTTTTCCTCAGAAACATTTCACAAATCAACTTTTTATTCTCCCCCTAAACAGCCACCACTCTGGTCATATCACAGTTGGACTAGTATAGCAGACTTCTTGCTGGTCTCCCTGTCTTCAGCCTCTCTCTTCATCTCACCCTCTGCTCCCCATCTCTCCCAGATATCCAGATTGTCTTTCTGAAACCTTGCTCAGTACATGCCTCCCTTCTCCTCTAACTTTCCAACTGTTGCCCATCTCCCTCCACATCAAGCAAAGAATTTTACCATCAGCTTCAAGACCCTCCACCAATGCTCTCCGCCTTAATTACAAGCTCTCTTCACCCTCGTTCTTCTCTGTTCATACTCCTCACTCCTCCCAAGCCCATATCCTGGCTGTACCCCACTCTCATCTTGCCCACCTCTGACTCCTAGCTCACATTGTCCTCAGGGCCTAGAACTTGCTTCCCCAACAAAATCTGCCAGAAGTCGGTCAGCCTTTCTCTCTTTCAAAGTCCTCCTAAAATCCCACAAGTCTTTCCTGACTAATTATCAGCACACCATTTATCAAATCAGTTATTTTGTCAACCCTTATATATAGGTGCAAGAGGTGACTAAAGGGTTGACAAAATTTAAAAATATATTTATTTATATATTATACGTGCCTATCCACAGCATATATATATATATATATATTCAACTGAACACATTCAATTTTGAGAAGCAGCATCGCTGAATGGAAAGACCCCAGGATTGGGGGTCAGAGGTCTTGGATTCTAATCCCAGCTCTGTATGACCTTGGGCAAGTCACTTGACTTCTCTGTGCCTCAGTTACCATAACCGTAAAAGGGGGATTAACACCGTGAGCCCTATGTGGGACAGGGATGGTGTCCAACCTGGTTACGTTGCCTCTACCCCAGTACTTTGCATAGCGCCTGCCACATAATAAGCACTTAACAAATGTCATTTAAAAAAAATCCAAAAGCGTTTATTCTGATTCTTCTGCTTGTAAATATTCCTATGGCTGTCTCCTCTGTTAGAGTATAATTCTCACTGGCTCAGTACAGTGCCTTGTATTCAGAAGGCGCTCAAGAAATGTCATGACTGTGACTACTTTATAAACCTATGAAACGTCAAAATTCATCAATAATGTTGCAAACTCTCATTATTCCAGGTAAATTGAGTTTTACACGGCCCCCCCTGCTGGTCACCTGATGAAATATCGCCAGATATTTCCCTTAAAGGTATATCAACCCCGCAGGTCCACGTACGCAAAGCTCAAGTAACGATAAACGATATAGAAATCAAGAACTGTAAATGAGAATGGGGAAGAATGGGATTTAGTGTCCCAAACACTAAAATTCCTGGAAGAGCGAGAGGCAGTAAATGCATGTTTCAATCAATCAATAGTATTCATTGAACATCTACCGTGTGTAGAGCACTGTTCTAAGCACTTGTGAAAGTACAATAAAATTACTAGCCTCAAAGAGCTGACCGTCTAGTTGGTGTTTCTAAGTCCAATGTCTCAGAGGGGTGAGTATCTAGGTAATTATTATTTTATTCTCCAGCAGCTGTTTGACCTCATTTTTGAGGCTCGGTAAAGGGAAAATTGGATAGGGTGTCCAAAGGGGACATGATAGCCTGGGATAAGTGGAGGGGATCAAAATATAGGGGGTCTCTGTGAGGACAGTTTTGTAGTGAAGAGGGTGTAGGAAAGAAGGCAGGGTAGGAGATTGTGATTGGAGAATGGGATTCAAAGTTGGTGAGGTAAGAGGTTGTACACTGACCTTTTTTTTCAGATGCCATTGAGTCACTTCCGATTCATAGCGACTTAATGGACATAGTCTCTCCAAAATTTTCTATCCTCTGCCATAATCTGATAACTCACTAACGGCTCTTCCGTTATCGTTGCTACCGTTTCTATCGATCTAGCTGCTGGTCTGCCTCTTCCACGTTTTCCTTGGACTTTTCCTAACATTAGTGTCTTCTCCAGAGAATTAATCCTCCTAATGATGTGTCCAAAGTATACTAATCTAAGTCGAATCATTTGGCCTTCTAAAGACCACGTTGGCTTAATTTGCTCCAGAACCCATTTGTTTGTTGTTCAGGCAGTCCCTGGTATTTGCAAAAGCCTTCTCCAGTACCACATTTCGAAAGAATCGATACTCCTTCTATCCTGTTTTTCTCATTGTCCAGCTTTCAGAGCCATACATTGTCACTGGGAACACCACAGAATTAACAGTTTGTATTTTTGTGGCACTTGTTATATCAGCGTGTTTCATGATGTTTTCAGGCTCTTCATAGCACATTTTCCTAGCATTAATCTGCGACATATTCCTTGACTAGTAGTTCCTTTGTTATTCATCATTTGACTAGAGATGATGAAATTGAGTGCATGTCCATGTTGGTGAGTGAGTGAGGTGGGGTGGAGCAAGAGTTCAGTGGAGTTTAGGAGTGAGAGGAAGCAGGAAGGTGGGTGGTGTTAAGGAATGTCTACATGGTTATTGAAGTCCCTGAGAATCAATGCAGAAAGAGAAGGAGAGAAGGAAGGTGATAAAAGCATCAAAATCACTCCGAAAATTGTAAATTGGACCTGAGAAGTGGTAGATGATGGAAACTAGTAGTTGAAATGAGAGGTAGAGGATGATGATGAGAGCTTCAGAGGAGGAGAAAGAGAAGGATGGAGGGGGAGGGATGACGTAAAAGCGATATTAGGGGGCAAGAAGCAGGCTGACTCCTTCCCTGTATCCCAGTGAGTCTTAGGGAGTGGGAGAAGATGAGGCCCCCTCTGGAGAGATTGGCAGAGGAGACATTGTCATCTAGGGAGAGTCAGGTTTCAGGTAGGGCAAAGAGGAGGAGCGACTGGATCAGGAACAGGTCTAGGATGAAGGGAACTTTGCCCCCAGTGGATAAGAAGTTCTCAGGTCGCCTTTAGACGGAGTTGAAGGGTGGGGAGTAGGAGAAGGGACAGCATAAGAGGTCGGGACATGTTGGATGTGGTGCGCGGAGAACCGGGTAGGTGAAATGCTAGGACACCATGAACTGCAGCTTTCTGTCCTGAACCCTGAGTAACCACAACTTCAAGTCTCTGATTCAGAGACCGCGGCTTCCAGTCCCTGGCCCTGGGACAGTCGATTTCCCCAATGTTCCGTGGGGAAAGGAGGAAGGGGGCTTTCTGCAGGCTTTAGGTCTATGTTTACTAGCTATACCATACTCTCCCAAGCATTTAGTTCAGTGCTCTATACATAATAATAATGTTGGTATTTGTTAAGCGCTTACTATATGCAGAACACTGTTCTAAGCGCTGGGGGTAGATACAGGGCAATCAGGTTGTCCCACATGAGGCTCACAGTATTAATCCCCATTTTACAGATGAGGTAACTGAGGCACAGAGAAGTTAAGTGACTTGCCCACAGTCACACAGCTGACAAGTGGCAGATCCGGGATTCGAACCCATGATCTCTGCCTCCCAAGCCCGTGCTCTTTCCACTGAGTCACGCTATAGTCAGCCCTCGATCCATACCATTCAGGTCGTCATAGTCCCCTGCTCTGGTGCTGAGGGACAAAGCCAGTCCCAGCAGCCTAGTAAAGTGCTCTGTACACAGAAAACATTCAGGAAGTTCAATGATTGATTGCAAGTCCCCAGTTCTCATTCCTGTCCAAATTCATAGAACAAGTTGTATACACCCGCTGCCTCTCCTTCCTCTTCCTCTCTTTCAACTCCCTTCCTGATCATCTCCAGTTTCTGCCCCCTTCACTCCACTGAGACCATACTCTTCAAGGTCACCAATAACCTTCTTCTTTCCGGTTCTAATGGATTCTTCTCTGTCCTAATCCTCTTAAGACTCTCGGCTGCCTTCAACGTTATGAACCACTCCCTTCTGGAAACACGACTCAGCACAAGTGGGTCCACTTGAGATTCCTCAGTCATGTCTTGCTGAGGGTAACTTCAGAACCTATATGCAGGCTCTGGCCAGACCTTCCCTCAGCCAAGTTATTCAATCAATCAATCAGTCAATCAATCAAACTTACTGAGCACTTGCTGTGTACAGAGCACTGCCCAAAGAGCTTAAGTGTACTTTATTTCATCGACTAGTAACTGGAGAAGAAAGTGAGGGCATGCAATTTTTAGAAGTTTTTGGTTTGGTTGTTGCATTACCAGGAAGTCTAAAGAAATCACCATGATCCTTGTGAACTTTCTCTCTCTCTCTCTCTCTCTCTCTCTCTCTCTCAGTTTTCTAAGTCCAGCAGAATCAGCCCCTGCTTCATCTCTTCGTGGAACTAAGATTCTCAAAAGCCAAGAATCTGGCACTTCACAAATCAATCAATCAATCAGTGGCGTTTATTGAGTGCTTACTATGTGCAGGGCATTGTACTAAACACTTGGGAGAGTACAAATCACCTGAACTCCTTCTTGATGCTGATGTTACTGGAGTCCATAAAAGCAGGACTAGACACCAACCTAGCAATCTCTAGTTCACTTTGCATTTGCTCTTCCCATTTTCAAGTGTCCAAGGAAGACAATTCCAATGAGCAAAGCATTTCCAAAAGATGGCCCAATCCGGGCACACTATTAAGACTCAGGCAACCCAGGGCAAGAGTGCAAGGATAATTAGTCCCATTTTTCAGAAGGGAAAACTGAGACTGACCACTCAATTTATTCTCCCCCATTCCACTTAGGCCACACTGGCTCCAAAAATATTCCTGGGAAATTTGGATCCAATTGCTTGAGGAGGAGGAACTTCCTTATTCCCATCAACTGCCTTCCTAACTGGCATCCAAGTAGGTCCTTGCTTGCTTCAAGTTCTGAGAATTTAAGAAACCACTAAGAGTCAGGTCAGAGAATGGTGGATGGAAATAAAAGCACTTTCTCCAGTTGCTTGGAGCTAGATATGGCCCAGAGTGATTCCCCAAGGGCATCCGGTGGGAGGGATTTTCCTGGTATCCTGGTGTGCCAATCCAACCCTGAACACACAAGATTAAGATGTGGCTTGAAACTCTTTACCTTCCAGACCTCTGCTCCAGTCTCAGATGGTATCTTAGCACTCTTGGATGTCCATCCACTCAATTGTACATTCGATGACTTATTTTGACCGCTCTAATTGCACTGAGTGCTTATGAGAGTACGGTATAAGGAGAGTTGATAGATGCTTTCCCTGCTCACAGTGAGCTTTCAGTCTAGAGTCTTCAGAGAAGTTGCTTGTGGCACTCACCAAGTCAGTTTATTGGCAATTGTTCTAAGAGAAGCATCAAAGAAAATCAAATGATATTCAGACTATTACACATCTAAATTAAAATAGAAGTTCCAAGGAAAATCAAAATATTTACTTTTCTCAAGTCAAGTTTATGGTTAATGCGGTCTTATTTAATCAGAAGTTTTAACATACATTTTTCCCATACTCTGATTTCCCGGACTTAGTACTCTAAAGGTTTAAAGTCACAATTGAGATTTCCAATCTATGTTAACATTGTATAGAACAAAAAGAAGCATGACAATATATATATATCACCCAGGTTTAATGTAAAATCAGCCTGTGCTATATTTTCTACCCAGATCAGACTGATCAATCAATCAATCTATCAGTGGTGTTTATCGAGTGCTTACTAAACGCTTGGGAGAGTGCAATATTACAGAATTAGCTATCTGTAACGACTAGATAGCCAGTTATCCACAAAACTGTACTGAGGGAAACATAGTCTATGAGAAGTTCATAGAGATCAATTGACTTTAATTTTAAGTAGCTCAATGAACCCAAATGCTGTTTTGGAGCATTCAGCATACACTTACCCTGAATTATTTCAGCATAAACTCTAGTTGCAAACACTTAAGCTATTTGTCCTGTTTTAATGCTGAAAGAACATTCAATAGTTTTTTATTTCACTCTGTCTTCTGTTTTATGTTTGTCTTCCCTATTAGAATGTAAGCTCCTTGTGGGCACGTAACAGATCACTTCTTTATTCTGTACTTTATTCTGCACTTCCCAACTGCCTAGTTGTGCTCAGTGTTACTCATCTGCCCTCCTATTCTCTGTCTACACCCACCTCACTGGAAAACTCATTTGCTCCCATGGCTTCAACCACCACCTTTATGAGGATGTTCTTTTCATGTCTGTCTTCTGCCTTCTAGACTGTGAGCCCGGTGTGGGCAGGGATTGTCTCTCTTTATTGCTCAATTGTCCTTTCCAAGCACTTAGTACAGTGCTCTGCACACAGTAAGCACTCAATAAATATGATTGAATGAATGAATGAATAAATGGTACTCAAATCTACATCTCCAGCCCTGATCTCTCTCCCTCTCTGCAGTATCACATTTCCTCTTGCCTTCAAGACATCTCTACTTAGATATCCTGCTGTCACCTCAAACTTAACATGTCCATAACAGAACTCATCTTCCCACCCAACCCCTGTTCTCCCTGTGATTTTTCCATCACTGTAGACAGAACCACCATTCTTCCTGTCTCTCAAGCCTATAACCTTGGCATTATCTCTCTCATTCCACCCACATATTCAATCTAGCACTAAGTCCTGTCAGTTCAACTTTCACAACATCACTAAAATCTGCTCTTTCCTCTCCATCCAAACTGCTACTGTGTTAAGACAAGGTCTTACCCTATCCTGCTGACCTTACAGCCTCCTGTGTCTCCCCACTCCAGTGTATACTTCACTCTGCTGTCCAGATCATTTTTCTATAAAAATGTTCAGTCCATGTTTCCCCACTCCTCAAGAAGCTCCAGTTGTTGCCCACCAATATCTACATCAAACAAAAACTCCCTACCATAGGCTTTAAAAGCAATCACTTTGCTCCCCCCCCCACCTCACTGCTCTCCTACTACAATCCAGCCTGCACACTTCACTCCTCTAATTCCAAACTATTCACTGCACCTTGATCTCAACTATCTCGCCTCTGACCTCTCTCCCATGTCCTGCCTCTTGGCTGGAATTACCTCTCTCTTCATATCCGACAATTACATTCCCCCCCTTCAAAGCCTTATTGAAGGCACATCTCCTCCAAGAGGCCTTCCCTGACTAAGCCCTTTTCCTTTTTTCCCACTCCCTTCTGCATCACTCTGATTTGCTCCCTTTATTCACCACCCCTGACCCTGACCCCATAGCACTTATGAGCAATCCATAATTTATTTATATTCATGTTTGTCTCCCCCTCTCGACTGTAAGCTTGTTGTGGGCAGGGAATATATCTGTTATATTGTTGTTTGTACTCTTCCAAGCACTTAGTACAATGCCCAGCAGACAATAAGTGCTCAAAAAATGTGATTGTTCTGCCATTTAAGAACTGATTGGGCCCAACAAGAGAGGCTGAGACTAAATTGCCACTTGATGATGTATTGGGGCTTTAATCTTGAAAACTCCAGATGTGATCAAAATGGAACCCTATTGGTGAAGGATTGATAGGCAGAACTTTTTTTTTTCCATAGGAATGCAGGGGAATGGAATTCAACAATTCTGCTTCCCCCCCTTTTTTTTAGGAAAAATAAACAATTCTTTAACCCAGGGCTGATTGACTTAAGCAGTTGAGTAAAAGGTGAAAGTACAATGAACATCCCAAGCACTCTGTGAAATCATCAGAAACCTCAAAATCCGAAAACTGTCACCATTCACATTTGTTGTTTTATCCCTGGTAGACTTTAGTTTTTGTGTTCTGGGCTCTCTTTCTAGGCTTACTTTAATTTACAATGAAACAAGCCTATGTTTGTTTTACCTACTGGAGATTAAGTTGGCAGAATGTAACCAAATGGGGATTATTAATATACTAATGGCCTGTGACAAAAACAAGAGGATAATCTCTGAGTTATGCAGACTAAACATGATTGCAAGAAGTCAAGTCAAACAAAACCAGAGATTTAGTGCTAGCTGGGCTGGGTGGCAGAATGACAGCAAGTTGAGGAGTTTGGGGATTTAGAAGCAGCAGCTTGGAATCCCGTTTTCTTTGACCATTTAAGAATGTAACTGAATTAGATTGTGAGCCTGATGTAGGACAGGGTCTCCAGCGTGGCTCAGTGGAAAGAGCCCAGGCTTAGGAGTCTGAGGTCATGTGTTCGAATCCAGCCTCTGCAACTTGTCAGCTGTGTGACTGTGGGCAAGTCACTTAACTTCTCTGTGCCTCAGTTCCCTCATCTGTAAAATGGGGATTAAGACTGTGAGCCTCACGTGGGACAACCTGATTACCCTGTATATACCCCAGCATTTAGAACAGTGCTTTGCACATAGTAAGCACTTAACAAATACCAACATTATTATTATTATTATCTACCCCAGAGCTTAATACAGTACTCAGAACATAGTAAGAGCTTAATAAAAAGCTTAAAAAAAGGGAAATGTCACCCTGATTCTTCTTTCTTGAATTGGTCAAATCAGTTAGTTGGTCAAATTCATCCAATCATATTTATTGAGTGCTTACTGTGTGCAGAGCACTGTACTAATTGCTTGGAAGAGTACAATACAACGATATAACAGATACATTCCCTGCCCACAACGAGCTTATAGTCTAGAGGGAAAGACAGACATTATATAAATGAATAAAATTATAGATATGTACATCAGTGCTGTGGAGCTGGGGCGGGGGGGGGGGCAGTGAATGAAGGGAGCATGTCAGGACAATGCAGAGTGAGTGAAAGAAAAGGGATTGTCTCTACCTGTTGCTGAATTGGACTTTCCGTGCACTTAGTACAGGGCTCTGCACACAGTAAGCGCTCAATAAATATGACTGAATGAATGAAAAGGAAAAGAGGGCTTAGTCAGGGAAGGCCTCTTGGAGGAAATGTGCCTTCAATAAGGCTTTGAATGGGGGGAGAGTAATTGTCTATCAGACATGAAGAGGGACGGTGTTCCAGTCCAGAGGCAGGATGTGTGCGTGAGGTCAGTGGTGAGATATATGAGATTGAGGTACAGTGAGAAGGTTAGCATTAGAGGAGTAAGAGGTCAAGTGTAGTAGAGATGTGGCAAAGTCACAGAGGGATCAGCTTTCTGCCCATTTGGATGGAGCTATTCACCTTGACAAGGGAAAACACATTATAACAGTAGGGATGGAGAGAGAAAGACTTTAAAGGCCAAAGCAAGGCTACTGACTGGAAGGCCTCTCTTCTGCCCTTAGGGTCCTGGGCATATGCCCACCTGGCTTGGTTGTGGAGGGAAAATAAACTTCCTTATTTCAAATTCTTCCAGACTTGTGCCGGATTCTGTAGGACAGAAAACCAGATAAGTTGTCTCACTGAGCATTGACGAATAGATTGTTCCCTTCAGGCCAGCCATCCTCATCAGCTTGTCTCTAGATGTGGGGATGACAACAGGTCCGCCAAAGCAGGTCTGTCTATTCCTGTCCCTGGACTATCCCCTCTTTGGAGTCTGACCAGCTCAATACACACAAAGCATGGGGACACCACATTTTGCAATCAATCAATCGTATTTATAGAATGCTTTCTGTGTGTAGGACCCTGTTCTAAGTGTGTGGGTGAGTACAGTACAACAGAGTTAGTAGCCATGTTCCCTACCCACAAGCAGCTTAGAGTCTAGAGGGGGAGAAATGGGAAATTGAACTCATTTAATCTAGAGTCTGAACTGCTTTCTCAGTTGTGTGTAGAAAACAGTCAATTTCAGGATCTTGGACCCTGAGAAAAATGTAATTATTTAGGGGATTCAGAATAATTTCCAGTGGAATCTGCAATCACCCAGCTTTGACTCCAGAAGGGATGACCAGTCTGCTTTTATTTCCATTGAAAACAAGTTTGAGGTGGTCACAACCTCTAATGCAGAGATCTACAAGAATTTTGACTTTAGACTCTTTACTTTTTAGCTTTTCTGAAATTGTGTCAGACTGAAGCATCTTTCTTGGTGACAAGTAGAGAAAAAGGACAAGTTGTTTTGGTTGGACCTATATTAGCCATTTGCCTGGTTTTTTAACAACTCTATTAGTGGTCTGGAGTTCTACCGTAGCTCCAAATATGCTTTGTAGAATGCGTGTTTTTAAAAAAATTAAAAAAAGAACATTTCTGCCAGTGGTTTAAAATGCATCTCTTCCTTCCTCAGCAAGCCCTGCTAGTGCATGAATAGGGATACCTTCTTGGATCCATTCAGTTCCTCTCAACCAGATGCCTGGGGGTGGATACCCAAGTTGAACAGATCCTGTGATGAGACGTAAAGCCTACCACTGCTAACATGCGTGGGTAAAAAGTTTAGGGGCCTTAAAGGTTTCTAACACTATTTTAGTAACACTACTAAGAAAATAGAGACCCCTTTCAGGAATTAGAGGTGGTTCATTCTCCTTTCAAGCTACAACTCCTAAAGTCTTGCCAAAGTACTTGGGTCATGCCAAATCCTGAGCAGCCCAGCCTGGGCTATTTTTGGAATCCTTTACTACATATTATTTAATATGAGTTGAGGGATAGGGCTTCCCTCTCCTCAGGGAGAGTCTATTCTATAGGAAAGACACAATTACCCTATACTGGCTGATTTCTTCATTCACCTACCTAAAGACAGGAAGCTGGACCAGATGACCTCTCAAAGTTACTTCCAGCTCTGTGAATTCATGGCTCTCACACTCTCTGAACAATGGCATTTGTAGCACTTAAGGAATATTTTCCAGGTTAATTGTGGTTGATGCCCTAGATTCTCACTAAGTCTTGTCCCACACTAATAATATCTCCCTTCTCATTCAAATTCTGTGCACCTGATGAGGAACAGGGACTGTCTGACATGATTATTTTGTATCTACCCTAGCACTTAGTACAGAGGTTGACACATAAGTAAATCCTTAACAAATATCAACAGAGTAAGTGCTTAACAAATGTCTCCATTATTATTATTACCATGGGCCAGGGACCATGGTTTAATTAATCTCTTTCCATGTAATCTCTTCAGCATCTTGTATGGTACTTTGCGCAATTCAAGCACATAAAAAATGATGGTGATGATGTTAGGCAGTGGTTACATTTCTCCCTTCAGCAATTATTTCATCAAGCTCTCCCTGTTTACTGTTTACCCTTTCTCTTTCAAAGGTCCTCTCCAGACTCTCAAGAATTGTAATTGCTCTTCCCAGATCCCTCCAACATGCTGGCTACCTAAAATCTAAACCTGACTTGTGTGTTTAGGTCATTCACATGAGACAGGGCTGTAATGGATCTCAAAGTCACGAACCACTAAGGGTCACAGACCAAAAGATATTCATCTCTTGTAGCCCAGACATAGTTTGTGACAAAGACAAAAATCACCCCTCCACCCTAATTCCATCCCAGTCGAGGGCGGAGACTCACGTTTACTGTGTGGAAGGAGGTAATGGTAAACCACTTCTGCATTTTTACCAAGAAAACTCTCCGGATCCACTACCAGAATGATTGCAGATGGAGGTGGGCGTTCTGGGAGAGATGTGTCCATGGCGTCGCTATGGGTCGCAGATGACTCGACGGCATAGGACAAGAGTACACCAGCAAGTACATTCATTGTGTAACCCCGACCTGGACCTTTAACCTCCCCCCACCAAAGATTCCCACTCCCAACTGAAACTCTGGGCCACCCAATTTGTCCCTAGATCCTCTGCCATCCAAGATCAGTTCTACTGCTTGATCACACATACTGCTCCATCGTACCACTTCACACCGAATGATAACTCTAGCCATGGGATAATCGAGGCCTGTAAAAGGTAATGGGCTTTCAAAAGATGAGCACTTTCTACCTCCTCCTCATCAGAAGGATAAGGTTTACTGATTCTGCCAAAGCTCCTTGTTTTGTCTTGTCTTATGCTATTGAGTCATTTCCGACCCAAAGTGACACCACGGACACATCTCTCCCAGAACAACTCGCTTTCCATCTGCAATCGTTCTGGTAGTGGATCCATAGTTTTCCTGGTAAAAATACAGAAGTGGTTTACCATTGCCTCCTTGTCTCCGCCCTCCACTCTCTCCCATACTGCTGCTGCCCAGCATGGGTGAGTTCTGACTTCTAGCAGATGGCCTTCCACTCGCTAGCCAATGCCTAAGCTAGGAATGGAACGGATAGGCCTCTGCTTGATTCTCCCTCCCATAGTCGAGACAGGTAGAGTACTGGAAACTCTCCAGGTGCGACCCTGAGAGGGAGCCAAAGCTCCTTACTGACTTTTATTTTTATTTCATGTGTTAGGTATTTGTCCTTGTCCCCTATGCTGTTTCACTGCTGCTGATGTGTCTGTCTCCAGTCCTCTGCCCCACCTATATTCAGGGTCCGTGTCTAGTTTGTTGTGTTTTTTTTTATGGTATTTGCTAAGTGCTTACTATGTGTCAGTCACCGTACCATGCTCTGGGGGTTGATACAAGATAATCAGATTGGACACAGTCCATGTCCCACATAGGCCTCACAGTCTTACTCCCTATTTTCCAGATGAGGTAACTGAGGCCCAGAGAAATTAAGTGAGTTGCCCGTGGTCACACAGCAGACATGGTGGAGCTGGGATTAGAACCAAGGTCCTCCTGACTCCCAGGACCGTGTTCTATCCACTAGATCATGTTGTTCCCTCCTGAACACTCTTTCCCGGTTCTTAGTACGATACTCTGCACACAGTGAGTGCTTAACGAATACTATTATTCCTTCTATTACTATTGCTGTTACTGCTACATTCCAGATATGTAGCCTGCAACGAGCTTATAGTCCACTATATTTCTCTATTCATCCTCTTAGAATTAGCATTTTAGGACATGCTTACACAGCCATAGCGAAGTGGAGGCTTGCATGTTTATCAGGCAAATTAGGGGTTATCACAACTACAAATTTGGAACATCCTGACAAATGTATTATTTTGACTGAATTATTCGATTTGAAGCAAATGGCTGGAGCAAGCTTCTTCTTGATGCTGCAAAGACTTAAAAGACAGACAACCATTTTAGTTGGTGGTCCCAAACCCCCAAAACATCAAATGCTTTTCTTTGGTAGGTTTTAGTTTAACTCCTTCTGAACATCTTGAGGTGATCAGGTTTTATATTTCATTGTTATCATCTGGGTCATCATCTATACTATACTATAAAAGTAGAAGACACACAGACACAGATCATATACACACAGTGGGGGCAAAAGGGAAAAGATATAACTGGTAACAATGCATAAACCAATTTGTATATAAATGCTAATGGTGACCAGGGTGATGACCCAATCAGGAAGGTAGGAGTTAGTTAGGGAATGTATCCTGGAGGTGATGATTTTTAGGAGGGTCTTAAAGGTCTTAGACTGTACACTCTGGGTGGGCAGGGTATGTATCTACCAACTCTGTTACACTGTACTCTCCCAAGTAATTAGTATAGTGCTCTGCACACACTAGGTGCCCAATTAAATGCAACTGATTGATTGATTGATTGATTTATGGGAAGTGACCTGATGGGGTGGATTTGAAGGCTGGGAAGTCTATCAGTCAATCCAGGTCCATTAATCAATCCATCAATGGTATTTATTACCCTGTGCAGAGCACTGTCTGCTCTAAGCGCTTGGGAGAGTACAATACGAGTTGGTAAACATGAATCTTGTCCTCGTGGAGTCTAGTGGGGAAGACAGACATTAAAATACTCAAGGGAAAGGCCATGTGCCATGGTTTAGAGATGAGAGAGTTGAGAGCTATTAATAAGAGTCTAATTCTCATTACTGTTGCTAAACATCAACATTCACTAGTGCAATACAAACACTGAATAACACATCAAATAGGCAGCACGGCCTAATGTGGGCATCGAAGAGCCAAAGTGAAACGTTTCAGCAGTTGGTGCATAAGGAGCCCAATCATACAATTTAAACACACCTCACTGTACCTTACTTCATTGTGAATCTAATGGTATTGAATACCTTGCCCTCCCCTCCCTTGCCCTTGCTTAAGAGCGGCATTTGGTTCCAAACTGGGCCAGCTATGGCTTCTGAACCTTGGGTTGCAGAACCTGGGCCCCAGTGGCAAGAATGTGGGTCTGGGAGTTAGGAGACTTAGGTTCCAGTCCCATCTCTGCCATTGACCTTGGGTTTGAGTTTGGGCAAGTCACTTAACCACTCTGGGCTTCTGTTAACTCATCTGTAAAATGGGGATGTTACCTGTTCTTTCTACCCTTAGAGAGCCTTGTTTGGGACCGGGACTGTGTCTAATTTGATTATCTTGTATCTACCCCAGTGCTCAGTGTTGCAGACAACCATCTCCCATCAGCAACATCAGAATACCCACAAAAGGGAAAGAACCCACCCGTTGCCCCGGTACAATTACCAATCCAAGAACAAAGCAACACGTCAAGCGGTCCACAGCAATGCAGTTTTCTGGCTCACCAGAACAAAGGTTTAGGGACCAGTGGACCATGGACCCCTTTTACACCCTCCATCACTCCCCAGTTCCACTGTGAAGGTGGGCCTCTTCATCTCTGATGTCAGTCTGGGTGGTTCGGGCATTCCTGAGGTGTGTTTGTATATTTCGGGGTGCCCCCTGGTTGGGAGTCTGCACAGTTTTTGCAAAAGGGTCATGGCTGGGTCCTCTACTGTGACGTTTTTAGGCTGATTATCTGGGGAATGTTTCCCTCCCACTTACTGCCAATCCCAATAGTTTTCCTGGTGGTGATGGGATTAGGTAATGGGATCGTTGTGTGGGATTGTATGGGGTAATAGAATTGTTGTAGCCTTCTTGAATATACCGGTAATTGCTCTGAACCCATCCTCCTTCTGTGTTCTGTTTACTATTGTGTGGCTCCTGGTACCTGTCTTTTATCTTTTACTGCCAAGAATTGTGCGCTCCAACCCATTCTCCTGCTTCTTCAATATTCCCCGCAGTACTTCAACCTCAATGCCTAGCCTCTCTAACACTCAGCACAGTGCTCTGCCACATTGTAAGCACTTAATAAATAGCATAATTAATATTCTTTTCAGTTTTCTTATTAGTTTTAATATAAAGTATATAAAGTGCAGGCATCTTCCTCATTAAACAATTGAATTAGCAATATCTCATCTGTGGCCCTTTTAGTAATTGACAATTTTCATTTGGTCATTTAAATATTCTTGGACATCAGTGGTCATTATTTATGCTTTCCTAATTCTGTGCTTGCAGAAACCAGAAATATAAAGAAAGATGCTGTTGTTCACTTCTATTTTGATTCAGGACTCCAGTGTAATGGTTTTAAATGACAGAAAATAGGATTTCTCCAGTTCTGTTGTGCTTAAAAACCTTTCAACAGGATTCCAGTTTGGAAGAGTGGAGTTTTTCTTTCTCTTTTTCATGTATATTCCTAGTCCTTCAAACCTAAAAAAGGTGACTGAAGCCAAATTTTACAGATGGATAATTGGGGAAAAAATAGAAAACTGAATATTATTAAGAGAGGATTATAATGTCACCATTCAACACAATGGGAATTGCTTCTTTTAACCACTTTAAACAAGTCTTGCTTCATACCAGAGCTCCTACTCAAGAAGGCGTTGCCATGGGAAGCAGATACTGCCAGGAGATCAAATCTTTTCTCTGTTATTGAGGATTTTGCTGCCGACTCCTCTATCATTCATAATGGATGCAGCTTTTAGAATATGCTTCTTTAGGTCCTAAGCCTTGGTGGGGCTTTTTCTTTTTTGGCATTCATCCAGGACTCAGTTATTTTACAGTCACACATCTTTGAGGATCCAGGAATGAGTGTTCCATTTTTATAAACAGTCTGTTTTCTTCTTCCTCCTGGATGTGCAGAGAGATAAGTGGTGGGAGAATAGAAGAAGAGCAGGCTTGCAAAAGGTCAGGTTGAGTGACCCCCTGCAGTCTTACTTCAGGGGATGTTTTTCTAGGCCTCTACTTGAGGACATAGAATAGCTCTCCCCTGGTTCATCCCATAGCCCCAAACTACAGAATTGTCAGAATAGAAGGGAGTCAGAGCTGTTGGGGCCTATCGATCATACCGATTAAGCACCTACCAAGTACTAGACATTGGACTGAGTACTTGCAAGAGTACAGCAGCAGTAAGACCCATCATCACTGTCCTCAAAGAGTTTACAATCTAATGGGAGATATAGGCACAAATTATTTATAGAGAGTGAAATCTGCATCAGTTCTCCTATCTGGCCTCTAAGCTACAAATTAATCTTCTTGACTTTGTTCAATTTAAATCATGTTGATTTTTCACTGGGGGGTGGTGAGCCCTTGGTAGGCCAGGGACCACATCTGAAATAAGTCCGTGAGCTCTTCCGGCCACTTAGTCAAGGGCTATGGCCATCAGAAGTGCTTGATGAATGCCACTGATTGATTGACTGGTTGACAGTCTGTGTTGACAATCTATCAAAAATCAAACAGGTGCTTTGGCCTGGAGAGATATGGTTTATAAATAAATAGAAAAACAAGGCTTAGCCAAATCATTTTCTGAATGTGAATATTTCCTCCAGCAATTTGAAGCATTGCTCCAGTACCCAATTTACCAACTCTACCACTTGCCCTTCAGAATGCAAAAAGGCCAGTTCTCTCCGCCCCACCCCATCCATTGTGAGGGAGAGGGGTGGGTTGTTGTAAAGTCAAGGAGGGTCATTTTCAGCATCTCCCTGGGAGCTTTATGAGGCAGGCAAGGGAATAATTACTTCCACCCTCATGCCTAGGCGAAGGTGCCCTGGTGAAGGCCACCCCACCTAGAGGCTGCCCCAGCAGCATAGACCTAGGAAATGTTCTGGCTGGGGCATGGTGAGGGCAGAGCCATGACTGTGTAAAAGCAAAACAAACCACAGCTGCAGGAACCCACCAAGGGACATGGTACCTCTAACATGACTCATCTCCCATCACCTGGGTAATATTTATGACCAAAAAAACCCCTAAAAACCCCAAAACCCAAATATCATTAGACCGACAAATGTCCTATAAAAGCAGAGGTTATGTTGCACAACACTCTTTTCCAGCAAAGCTTTCTTCGGCTACTTCAGAAGAAGCATACCAAAGCTCCTCTGTTGACATCTGGGGAGCTAGTCACCCTTTCAGCCAGTTGCCAGGTTTGGCTGAAGAGGATGAAGAGGAAAATATGAGAGAAGAGAAGACTAAAGTTCTCTCCAGGCCCAAAAATGCATGAAGACCATCAGCCAGCTCTGTATTGCATTAACTGGAGTGGATTCAATTTGATTTCTGAACCTATCTTGGAATGGTGTGCATAAGGTAGTCATTCATTGGTTCGGTTTTATAAGAGACAGTCCAGTTTTCAGCTGGTCTGCCTCCTATCTGGTACAAATATGGTAGTGAATGTGCCTTTATGTCCTGTGTTCTTTTTTATGCCCACAGCCTCCCTTTGCTGTGACTCTTGCTGCCGAGTTGCACAACTCAAAAGCAGAAACCATGTTGGTGAGGACTTGGGAAGGGAACAATGGCTCTGGAGCAAGTGAGAGGATCAAGAGTCTCTCCTGAAGAAACCCTCTAGACTCAGGTGGATTCAGACAGATTTCCATGATTGATGTCATTATTTATGCTGTATGTCTGAAGTGGTGCATGTGATAATAACAATAATAATAATAATAACGATGATGGCATTTGTTAAGTGCTTACTATGTGCCAAGCACTGTTTTAAGCTCTGGGGTAGATACAAGGTCCACAGGTTGTCCCACGTGGGGCTCACAGTCCTAATCCCCATTTTACAGATGAGGTAACTGAGGCACAGAGAAGTTGAGTGGCTTGCCCAAGGTCATCCAGCAGACAAGTGGTGGAGTCGACATTAGAACCCATGTCCTCTGACTCCCAAGCCCATGTTCTTTCCACCGAGCCACGCTGCTTCTTGCATCTGTGTATCTGATCCATAAATCAATCAATTGCACTGAGTGCTTCCTCAGTGCAGAGCACTGTAATAAGCACTTGGGAGAATACAACAGAGCAAATACACTTAGATCTCTGCCCTCAAAGGAGCTTGCAAAAATAGTAGGGGAGATAGACACTGAAATAAATTACAGGTAGGGGAGTCAATTGAGAATAAGAATATGTACATAAGTGCCATGTGGTGAGTCTGTGCTTAGTAGGTGCATAAGTGCATAAGTGCTTAGTAGGTCTTCAAGTGTGTAGAAGATGTAGTTGAAGAGGACAATGGGGTGGGCAGATGAGAGATCAGTTAGAGAAGGCTTCCTGGAGGAGGTGTGATTTTAGAAGGACTTTGAAGGTAGGAAGAGTGGTATTCTGCCAGATGTGAAGGGAAGGGAGTTCCAGGTGGGAGAGGTAGAGGAGAGAGCAAGGGACAATAAGTTGGTTGGCACTGGAATAGTAAAATATGCCAGCTGGATTACAGTGGGAGAAGAGCAAAGGTAAGTATCAGGGAGAGAGCTGATGGATTGCCTTAAAGCCAAGTCCCAATTTAATATGTTGGTGGAAATGGAGATTCCTGGGAAGTTTTCTTGTTCTCTGTCTCTCTCTGTCTCTTTCCTCTCTTTCTTTATGGTATTTGTTCAATGTGCCAGGCACTGAACTAACCACTGGGGTAGATAAGAACTAATCAGATTAGACACATTACATGTTCCACATGGGGGTCTCGCTCTCTCTCTGTTACTACAGATGAATGATGTCATTATGTCATGTGAGCTAATGACATCATGCTGCAATTAGGGGGCCCTGAAAATGTGATTAGCCCTGGGCCCTGGTGGAACCCTGGTATTTCTCCAATTCCTAGATTTTTGGCTGATGAGCTGAGAGTGGATTTATAACTTTTTTCACCTTACTCTTTTACTCCTTCCTATGCTCCATTTCAGGCTTGCACCCCTCCATTATAGCAGGACCAGCTTCAGATATCTGGTCACACACTCATTTTCTCCATGACATCATTACGTTGTGCTGCGCATGCATACATTAATCCATGTGGCACAGCATAACACTGACGTCACACAGAAGCCCATACAAAATCCCCATTTCTCTAGGGATGACACTGACCCTGTTTCCCCTTGCTCCACAGCCCCTTCCCTCCCAGATCCCTGATCACACAGGTATCACTTCCAGTGGTGGGGGCTTTTACATGTTTAACTCCGATGACTCTCCACCACTCCCCTACCACCCCGCAGCTGCCCCACTTAAGGTGTACCCTGAAACTATCACTCACTCACTGTAGGATGCCAACCCAGCATTAGGGTGTAAATTCCTTGATAACGGGGAGGGACAGTATCTTGGGTTTCTAATGCACTTTCCCAAATGGTTAGTGACAGTTGGACTCTTGTGCTGAGAAACATGGGTGAGCCTCAGTTCTGGACTGAGACTTCTGGACTGAGAAGCTGTACAGAGGAATTGATTCTAGTGCTAGTGGTTTGAGCAATCAATCAATCAATGGCATTTACTGAGTCTTTACTGTGTGTAAGGCACTGTGCTAAAGCCCTTGGGAAGGTACAGTACAATAGAGTTGGTAGACACAAACCCTGCACACAAGGAGTTTACAGACTACTCGGACGTCTTCCCATCACCTCAAGCTTAGCATGTCCAAAACAGAACTCCTCATCTTCCCACCCAAACTTTCCCATCACTCTAGATGGCACCACCATCCTTCCTGTCTTACAGGCCCGTAATCTTGACGTTATCTTCAACTCCTCTCTCTCTCTCTCTCTCTCATTCAAATCACATATTCGATCCATTACTAAATCCCGTAGGTCCCTCCTTCACAACATCGCTAAAATCCTCCTTTCCTCTCCATCCAAACCGCTACCGCATTAATATAATCACTGGATTACTGCATCAGTCTCCTTGCTGGCCTCCCAACCTCCTGCCTCTCCCCACTCTGTCCATACTTCACTCTGCCTGGATCATTTTTCTACAAAAACGTTCAGAACGTGTATCCCCACTTCTCCAAAAACTCCACTGGCCCGTTCACCTCCACATCAAACAAAAACTCCTCACCATTGGCTTCAAAGCACTCAATCACCTTGCCCCTCCTACCTCACCTCGGTACTCTCCTACTACAACCCAGCCTGAACACTTCGCTCCTCTAATGCTAACCTTCTCACTGTGCCTAGATCTCGCCTATCTCACCACTAACCCCTCACTCACATCTTGCCTCTGGCCTGGAATGCCCTCCCTCCTTAAATTTGACAATTACTCTCCCCCTCTTCAAAGCCTTATTGAAGGCATATCTCCTCTGAGAGGCCTTCCCTGACTAAGCCCCTCTTTCCTCTTCTCCCACTTCCTTCTTCATTGCCTTGACTTGCTCCTTTTGTTCTTCTGCCTGTCCCAGCCCCACAGCACTTATGCACATATCTATAATTTATTTATTTATGTTCATGTCTGTCTCCTGCTTTCTAGCCTGTAAGCTCATTGTGGGCAGGGACTGTGTCTGTTTATTGTTGTACTGTACTCTCCCAAGCACTTAGTACAGTGCTCTGCACACAGTAAACATTCAGTAAATACAATTGATTGAATGAATGAATGAGTACCTCCTTCAATCTCTGCCAGTAATGTTCTCCTTGGAGCATGGAGTGGGAAAAGCAAATAGAAATTTGGGGGCAGAGCATATTGCATGGGGCAGTTGAAAGTTTCTTACTTGCAGAGCCTACTTAGGGCTGAAGAGACCACAGCATAGTACAAATGCTATGCCATGGCACTGTGACTCAGTATTTATTGAATACCTACTGTGTGCCAGACAACTATCTACAAGTGTCCCTTGCATATTGTGGCCTCCCTGACTGGGGCAGGGGTATCACAGTGAGAGTCCATTGCCCGGAAAGTTTGGCATCACCTGTAGTATAAAGCCTGGCCTGATGTGGAGACGATACCACAGCACTGGGCGAGGCCATACAGTCTGATAGAGATTGACTCCTGAAGGAGGAATCTAGGTGCATCTTATTTTGAAGAAGCCTTTCCTCATCAGAGTGCTAGTGGATGGGGGGTCAGGGGGAGACCTATTTTACAGTAAGGCAATGGTTGGGATCAGGTTCTTAGTACGGTGCTCTGCACACAGTAAGCACTCAATAAATATGAATGAATGAATGACTTCCAGATCTGAATCTGACCAGAGGTAGATCTGCTTAACACTGTATTGCCACGTGAACCAACTGCCTATCCTGTATTTGCCATCATCTTATACCCCTGCTGTTTTCTAGCTCTGGTCTGTCTACTTGTATGGAGGAAGCCTGTTGTTTTTCCTTATGCCTTTTTTGTTTTTTGTTTTTATATTTGCAGGTGAGGCAAAGACGTCTCCATGCTTAGAACTAGCAAGCACAAACTCATGGCCCGGGAGGGGACCTTTGCAAGTCATCTACCTTTGCAAGTCATCAGCTCCCTGCCTCCAGGAAGTAGAGTATTGAAGTGACCAGTGTAGATGGGTGTCTATTCTTTCCTTAAAGTTCTTCAGAGATGGAGACTCTTCATTAGGCTGCTTAAAAACCAGAAAGCACCTGGCACCATCTGGCTTCAAAACATCCATTACCTTATTAACCTGCTCTAAAGCCTAGAGCTCAGATGTGGACAATTATTCCTAGGATGGTGCCCTCCCACAGTTCTTAAACCGTCAGCTCCTGGAAAGGAGATTTGTGACTTGGGCATGTCACCACTGATTCACTGGTCAATTTTGACCAAGTCACCTCACTTTGGGTCTCAAATTCCCCATCTGCAAAATGGGAATCATAACAGCAAAATTGCCTCCTCCTCTCAGGTGGACATTGGAAAACTCGAGTCATGTCATTGAGGGTATTGAGCTCCTAGGAAACATACACAATAGAAAACATAATGTTTTCATCACTACTATTATTATTGTATTTGTTAAATGGCTTTATGTGCCAGGCATTTTACTAAGTGCAGGGGGTAGGTACAAGTTAATCAGGTTGGACACAGTTCCTATCCCACATAGAGCTCACAGTTTTAATACCCATTTTATAGATGAGGTTTTTTTGTAACAGGACTTGCGTAGTTCTTTCAGAAATCTCATCTTTCACAAGTCTTCCCAGATTCATTCCCAGCACTCTATCATATAAACCCATCTACCACCGCTAGCATTTATGTACTTATTAATACCCATCCTCAGTACTGTTGTATATTCATTTATTCAATTGTACATTCAATTATTTATCTGGAGTACTCTATGTGTAAATAGTTTTATGTCTGTCTCTGCATTAGAGTGTAACCTCCTTGTGGTCAGAGAATGTGTCACTCCTTTGTTTTGTACTTCCCAAGTCCTTAGTACAATGCATGGAACTCAGTGGGTGCTTAATAAATACTATTACGACATCTACGACTGTTATTGCTATAACTAGAGAAGGAGGGTGGCCTAATGGAAAGAACACAGTCTTCATTGGCTTCAAATCCCAGGTCTGCCACTTGCCTGCTTTGTGACCTTGGGCAAGTCACTTAACTTCCCTGTGTTGCAGTTTCATCCTTTTTTTTTAAATGGCATTTCTAAATTGCTTATTATCATCTGTAAAATGGGGATTAAGACTGTGAGCCCCACGTGGGACAACCTGATTCCCCTGTGTTTACCCCAGCGCTTAGAACAGTGCTCTGCACATAGTAAGCACTTAACAAATACCAACATCATCATCATGTGTTAAAAAACTGTTCTAAGCACTGGGGTGATTACAAGTTAATTGGGTCGGTCACAGTCTCTGTCCCGCGTGGGGCTCACAGTCTAAGTAGGAGGGAGAATAGGTATTTAATCCTCATTCTACAGTTGAGGAAACTGAGACAGAGAAGTTAAATGACTTGCCCAAGTTTACACAGGAAGCAAGTGACTCCCAGGACCGTGCTCTTTCCACTAGACCCTGCTGCTCCTCTGTAAAAATGGGGCTAAGATACCTGTTCTCCCTTCCCCTCAGGTTGTGAACCCCATGTGGGACAGGGATTGTGTCCAACCTGATTATCGTGTATCTACCCCAGCGTTAATTACAGTCCCCGTCACTCAGAAAATGCTTAGGGCATACCATGTTCATCTTTTATCATTATTAGTGTTATTACTGCTAACTGAGAGAAGCTGGAGAGTGATTTGTTCAACTGAAGACCTGAACTGTTCTCCTTTGTCAGAACTTGGTCAGGCCTTTTGAAGGATTTCACAAGCTTGTTCAGTTGTTGAATGTGGAGAGAATTCTGAGTGTCCCTCCCCACTCTCACCAAAATAAATAAACCAAGCAGGGGCTTGGGATCTTGGGGCAGTCCAGGGAAGAGGGAGGAGGGCCCTCTGCCTGACAATGATAAGACTGTGTTCTGAGGCAAAGAGAAGTAGGGGAACTTTGGCCTTCATTCAGTCCTGGGTGCTACCTCCTACATGGTCAGGCAAAGGAGGGAGAAGAGAGATGGGTTGCTGATTTTTGCAGAAGGGAATGTGACAAAGCAATGGTGCAGAGTGTATGCTGTACCACAAGTCAAACCTTTTCCTGCTTTTGTGATCATATATGCATGCTAGGTGAGCATTGCTAGCAAATGTGGACGCCACTGGAGAGAGAATGACACTTCGTACTTTAGAGACTAATGTTCAAATAGCTTGCCTAACACATAAATTACCTGTTTGCATGTAACATTACCAACCACTTAGGCCACCTAGCCAATAATATCATTTATTTGAAGGTGGAGAAGGGTGATATCATTAAAAGCAAGGTTTCATCATCACATTTATTGAGTGCTTACTGTATGTGGAGCACTGAACTAAGCAGTTGGGAGAGTAAAATATGTAGGAACATTTCCTGCCCACAACAAGCTCACAGTCTCGAGGGAGCATTTCATATTTTGGCTCTTTGCTATCTATGAAATTTATCAACATTTAAGGAATGCTTTATTAATTATTCTTCATACTCAGGCAGATGCATGTTATATAATTATTGTTACAACATTATAATTGGGAATAGAATACTTCTACATATAATAAGTGCACTATGTATTCCCAATTTTCACAAAGGGAAATTGCTAGGATAATTGCTAGGTGGGTCCGAAGGAAAAAGACAAAAGGGCGAATTGTGAATTTTGTGGAGAAATGTGAATTATATCCAGATTCCACTACTTGTAAGTACTGTAATGTTCATCTACCCATTAGAATGTAAGCTCTTTGAGGGCAGAGACCATGTCTTTTTCTCCTGTTGTCCTTTCACAAGCACTTAGTATAGGGCACTGCACTCAGCAGATGCCCAATAAATACCATCATACCTACTATTATGTGAGTGAAATTACTGCCTTTTTTATGGTTCTAGGTATTTTTGTCTTGCAATAAGCCTCCCTGAGACTTATTAAAACAGAGGGGTGATAACAAATGAAACAATCATCAATAAAATCATTCTGAAAAGGAGGCAGGACACAGTGATTTATGAAACCCACAGTAGGTCTCAGCTTCTAGCTCCCTCTCCCCAGGACTTAACAAGGAGGATTTCCTTCTGGCCCATTAGTCCCCAGATCAGCATGCCAACCGACATTTTTTTTTCTTTACCAGGCTGACTTCCCCAAGCTTTGTACTCTAGAACTGCAAAGAATAAAATAAACAAAATCAAGGAAAATGGTGACTGACTCCAGACACGTAGGTGTGTGACTGACCAAATGCCCCACTTTTAAAACATTCACTCACCATTTTCTCACATAAAAATTAGGATAAAATCAAGTCAGTGCCTTGCTCATTGAAAACATCCATTGTTGAGCTTGGTTTGAGAATGCAGATGACAGCAAAATCAATGAGGCTGTGGCCAAATGCTCATGAATTATGCTGTCAACAGCACTCAGGAGACTGTGGCCATCCCGCCCAAGAAGACTGGAACAACAGTTTTCACCACAAATAGCTTAGGAGGTAGAGTGAAGAGGGAGTAAGAATAGAAAATGACTGCAAGGAAACCACCCCAAGTCTCAGACCTAGGCCTGTGGGAGCTGCTTGGGAAAGTACAATATAATAGAGGGAAATAGCATGGCCTAGTGGAAAGAGCACAGGCCTGGGAGTCAGAATCCCTGGGTTCTAATCCCAGCTCTTCCATTTACCTGGCGTGTGACCTTGGGCAAGTCACTTAACTTCCTTGTGCCTCAGTTCCCTCATCTGCAAACTGGAGATTCAACACCTGTTCTCCCTCCTACTTAGATTATGGGACCTGATTATTTTGTATCTACCCAGTGCTCAGTACAGTACTTTGCACAGAGTAAGCACTTAACAAATAGGATCATTATTAACAGAGTTGGTAGATGCGTTCCCTGCCTACAGGAGCTTAGAGTCAAGAGGGGAACTTACAGTCACGTGAGTAGGGTGAACATAACAATAAAATAAGAAACCAGAACTTACTGCTCCAGACTATTACTGTTTCTTCTTGATTTCCTGATATCAGGATGCCATGTTTCCTCAGGCTTCTCTCTCAGTGAAAGCATGAGAGCACAAGAAAGGAGGGGGACAGGAAGAGTTTCTGGGAATCGGAATTTCTTAAACTCTGTGCATGCTCAGAGATTCTAATACCGGGGGCCTATATTTCGCAGGAAAACTTGCTCAAGCAAGTAATCTAGAGTAACCAGTAAACCACAGAAGTGATGCCCAATAACCTGAGTTTCCAGAACAGCCACAATCAATTTGGCACTTAGGATCATCCTACGCATTAGACGTTCTTCCACCAAGATAGACCCTTTTTTAACATTATTTAATCAATCAATCAGTGGTATTTATTGAGTGCTTAGTGTGTGCAGAGCACTGGATCAAGTTCTTGGGAGACTACCATATAACAGAGGTGGTAGACATGTTCCCTGCCCACAATGAACTTAAATTATAGACATGTACATAAGTGGTGTGGGGCTGAGGGAAGAGTGACTAAAAAGCACAAATCCAAGTGCAAGGGCGATACAGAAGGCAGTGGGCAAAGAGGAAATAAGGGTTTAGTCGGGGAAGGCCTCGTGGGGGAAATGTGCTTTTCATAAGGCTTTGAAGGTGGGGAGAGTGATCTTCCGTCAGACGTGAAGAAGAGGAGTTCCAGGCCAAGGGCAGGATACGGATGAGAGACGACAGTAAGATAGATGAGATTGAAGTACAGTGAGTTGGTTGGCACTTGAGGAGTTGTAGTAGAAAATCAGGGAGGTAAGATAAGAGGGGGCAAAGTTATTGAGTGCTTTGAAGCTGATGGTAAAGAGTTTCTGTTTGATGTGGAGGTGGATGACCAGCCACTGGAGGTTCCTGGGAGTGGGGAAACATGAACTGAACAGTTTTATATAAAATGATCCAGGCAGCAGAGTGGAATATGAATTGAAGTGAGAGATAGGCTGGGAAGTCATTATTTATTAATCTTTTCACTCTGTCACAGTGGTTTTCCTGTATAACAATCTCAGTACCGCCTTCTGTACTGTGCAGGTTTTGAAATAATTTATGCAAGTTTGGATTTTTAAAGTTTTGCAAATCTTAGCCATTTAAAGGAACTCTTATAAGAATAATTACTCTGAATTGGTACCTATTTTGCATATTCTTTCAAGTAGCTTTCTTTCAATTGGAAAACTAAAAACCAAAAGGATGGAGGAAATGTTTTAAGGATTCGGGAAAACGGAACCTCAGAAAATGTTGCATTCCAGCTGAAAACTTGGAGTCAATTGTTGCAGATAGACCAGCATGGCACACTTAGTATAATGTCTGGGATATAATAAGAGATTAAAAAGTACCAATGATAAAAAAAGAATTATCTTTTGTAGCAAAAACAAGGAGACAAAAGTAAAAATAGCATTAGGCGCTGCAAACAATCAACACGACAGTTTCTGAGGACAGTCTTGGTATATGCACGTAATGGTAGGAACTGTGGGGCCCACAATGGCTTTTTCAGTCATGGTCACATATACCATCAGTGACCTCTTTTTCCAGCTCAAAGGACCTCTCTCTCCTCTCTCTCTCTCTCTCTCTCTCTCTCTCTCTCTTCTCTTACATTTTTTACCCACTCTCTTGGGAAGTTCATATACCCATATTAAAGATGACAACATCATTTTAAGCTCAGGAGAGAACTTGGGGTAGAGCACTGAGAAATGAGATTTTATTTGGATGAAGGTGGAAATAAGAAGAAATAGAAGGAGAAATGGGAAAGAAGGAGGAGGAGGAGGAATGGGAAAGGGGAAAGGGAGAGGATGGTAAGAGGCATTTGAGACTTTCTTTTATTTCTCACTTGTGTCTCTTACCTTTCCTAGCCTCACCCCCTTCCTCTCCATCCAAAGAGCCACTCTCCTGGTTCAGGTGCTTGTCATATCCAGCGTGACTCAGTGGAAAGAGCCAGGGGTTGGGAGTCAGAGGTCATGGATTCTAATCCCCGCTCTGCCACTTGCCAGCTGTGTGACTTTGGGCAAGTCAGTTAACTTCTCTGTGCTTCAGTTCCCTCATCTGTAAAATGGAGATGAAAACTGCGAGCCCCATGTGGGACAACCTGATCACCTTGTATCCTCCCTAGTGCTTAGAACAGTGCTTTGCACATAGTAAGCGCTTAACAAATACCAGCATTATTATTATTATATCCGAGCTCGATACTGACTCAGCCTCCTCAATGGTCTCCCTGCTTCCAGCCTCTCTCCACTCCAATCCGCATTTCCCTCTGCTGCTCAGATTATTGCTGCACAGATTTCTCCACTCCTCAAAAGCTTTCAAAGCTTTCAAAAGTTACCCATCCATCTAGGCATCAAACAGAAACTCCTGACCATTGGTTTCAAGACAGCCCTTTAGCTCTCTTCCTAGCTCAAACTCTCCGCTTCACCGGTAGCACTATACTTTGTTCTAAGCTCTCCTGCCTCCGTCACCTGGCTCATGCCCTTCCTCTTTCCTGGAACTCTCTCTCCCTTCAACTCTCTCAGACCTCAGCTGTCCCCAGTGTCACAGCCCTTCAGAAATCCCACTTTGTCTAACAAGTCTCCACTTCCTCTCCTCCAACTCCCTTCTTGACCCACTATAGTCTGGTTTGCGGTCGCTTCATTCCACTGAGACTGTACTCTCCAAGGTCATCAGACCTTCTCCTTACAAAGCAAATGGGCTCTAGCTCAATCGTTCTTGGCCTCTAGACAGTCTTTGACAGTGTGGATGACTACCTTTTCCTAGAAATGCTGCCTAACTCTCCTGGTTCTCCTCCTACCTCTCTGGCAGCTCTTTCCCAGTCTCTTTCACAGGCTCCTCTTCCAGCTCTCAACTGTGGATGTCCCACAGGACTGTTCAGGATCCCTATGCTTCTCAATTTTCACTCCCTTCCTTGGAATGCTCATCCATACCCATGACTTCAGCTACCACCACTATGCAGCAGCATGGCTCAGTGGAAAGAGCCTGGGCCTGGGAGTCAGAGGTCATGGGTTCAAATCCCGGATCTGCCACTTGTCAGTGTGACTGAGCAAGTCATTTCACTTCTCTGAGCCTCAGTTACCTCATCTGTAAAATGGGAATTAACTGTGAGCCTCACGTGGGACAACCTGATTACCCTGTACCTACCCCAGCACTTAGAACAGTGCTCTGCACATAGTAAGTGCTTAACAAATACCAACATTATTATTATTCCAAATCTACCCAGCCAGCCCTGACCTCTCATCTCCTCTTGCATTTCCATTTGCCTCCAGGACATTTCCACATGGATGTCCCACTGTACCTTATGCTCAATATGTCCAAAGCTGAACTCCTTTTCTGCTCTCCCAAGTTCACTCCTTCGCACAACTTTCCCATCACAGTTGACACCACCACCTCCTTCCTGTCTCTGAAGTCTGAAACCTTAATATTATCCTTGCTTCCTCACTGTCTTTCAACCCCCAGTCTGTTGCTCAATCTGCTCAGTTTTTGCTCCCCCATATTTCCTGGATCTGCCCCTTCCTTTTCATCCAAATGGCTACCACCCTGGTTCAGACTCTCGTCGTGTTCTGGCTACACTACTCTGTCAGTCTCCTCACTGGTTTCTCTGCTTCCAGCCACTCCCCACTTCACTCTGTTGCCCTGATCATCTTTCTAAAATGTCAGTCTACACGTGTCTCTCCACTCCTCAAAAACCTTTGATGCCTATTCATTCCTCTCCTCATCAAGCAGAAACTCTCGACCACTGATTGGCTTCCAGGCACTGAACCAGCTCTCCCCCTTCTTACATGGCCACTTTCTTTGGGGACCTGTTACCTCAGTGCAGAGGGTCTATTTAACAGATTGAATTGGATCTGGAAATCCAGAGTCCCAATCAAAGAGATCCAGCTGCTGAAATTGATATCAGTTAATAGTCAGGTTCTCCCTTAAAAGAATGACAAATCCAGAGTTCACACCCTAATATCCCTTATTTGATCAGTGAAATCTTTAAATAATCCTAGTGTCAGATCAGATGGGATTTCCCAGAGGTTCTTTTTCCCTTTTTGTTTGCTCATTTTCTGTTTTCATAAATTTCTGACATGACTGAACATCGCTGGTCTCCCTAAAGATGATGGTTCTCCAGCCCTGTTATTCATTCATTTAATAGCATTTATTGAGCGCTTACTATGTGCAGAGCACTGGACTAAGCGCTTGGAATGTACAATTAGGCAACAGAGACAATCCCTGCCCACTGATGGGTTTACAGTCTAATCTCATCTATGCCTCTCTCTTCCCCAGTTCTCTTTTAGCATTCTGACCCCAACTTCCAAATTTCCCTGTCTTCGTTCTGCAAGAAGATAGTAGCCTAAGGAAATGGAGTTAGTTTTCCAGAATTAATAATAATGATATTTATATTAATTATTTATTATTATTATGGTACTTGTTTAGTGCTTACTATGTGACAAGCACTGTTTTAAGCACTGGGGATGATCCAAGTTAATGAGGTTGGTCACAGTCCCTGTCCCACATGGGGCTCACACTCTTATACCAGCCAACCTTGTCTCCTGTCCCACCTACCCTCCTTTAACTGATGACCACTACCCCCAAAATGATTGAAAACTTTGAAGGCCCAATTTCTATTCATACTGGCATGCAAATTCAGCAAATGCAGACAGTTTGCCTTAATCTGTTCCATATGGGGCATATTTATAAATGTTAAATGAGATGAAAATAATAATAATAACAACCTTATCTTTAATGATCTCATCTTCGTTTTTTAATCCAGAAAATGCCACCCTCAGTGGGTTCTCCATGAGGGCAGGGATTGAGTCTTTCACATGTTCTGAATGGCACCTTCTTTTCTGAGGGCACTTAATAGATGTGTATTATTGATAATAATTTTAATAATAACGACAACAATAACAGTAATAGCCACCCCCACCACACACACGCAAAAACACACACACACATCCGGCACCATGTTAGGGCACTCTATCAGCACTGACACAACTGCACTAATGATTTTCTCCAGTGATCTTTCATCCAAGACTTCAGGCTGGTGGACGCATCACCATATAAAGACACTTCTGCTCTGTTGATTTTTCAGTTGCATTTTCAGCCCCTCAACCACTGAGCTTGAAATGATCTCCTGGGAGAGAAATAAGGTGGATCTAGGCTGAAGTAACAGGCAGTTATTAATTTTGAATGGAAGAGCCACTATGGAGCCTTGGTTGGAGTCAATGTTTCTAATTAGCCATTGCTGCCAGGATTTCTTTTGCTTGACATGTTCACATACAAAAGAAAAACTGAGTGAAGTTTCCAGCTTCCACCCACTGTCCCTGACACATTGATGAAGAATGATGATTCATGAGCTCGTTTTAACATCTATGCTGACAGGTCTTTTGAGAAACTGGACAGATTAGGGAAACGCTGGCAAGGTCTGGCACAGATGGATCGAGGTGAAAACGATTTTTTAAAAAAATTTTAAAGTACGAAAGAAATGCAAGCAGTCAGGTACGTGCTGTTTCAATGAAGATGGTTTAGTGTTGGATTGTTCCTGAGCACTGGGTAGAGGGCTTGGCACAGCGTGATGAGGAACTTTGATTAGCAAGAATTAAGAAACAGCATTAAAATGTGGCACACAAACAAAATCCTCTGATTGGCCTCCCGTGATGTCATCATGCCGAGCTTAGAACTTACAGTGAATGCGTACGTTCATTGCCTTTCATTTCTTTGCATAAATTACCTTGTGTAATAGCAGTAAGACATGGTGGTTAGCACTTTGCAGAATTATTATTGTTCTTCTTGGGTGGCTAAAAGTCACTTGGCCTTTGGCCTCCTGCCTTACAACACTTCTCAAGGAGTGCTATAATTGCCCAGAAATGCACCACTTATCTTTTCTTATTGTATAAGTCAGGAGAGCGTCTTCCAGCGCCAGTAGCTACAGTTGTACTGAGATTTTCATTACAAACGCTGTTTCTCAGGGCTCCATACGTCACCTGCTTGGCACTGCGTGGGGCTGTAGTCTCGGGGGCTTGTTTCACCATCTGCATTTTCGAAGGACTATAACCTGGGAATGGGCCTTCCCCGCCATGCTCTTCTCCTTACACCACCATCAGATCTCACATTGTTGCCGATTTGCTGAAAGGGTCAGGCTGATTTAGTCCTTTGCCTGAGTCAAAGAAGAGTATCCCAATTACTAAATAAATTGGATTTTCTTTTGAAGAACTGTTCTTGGCCAGATATTTCTTGAACTGCCTTTAAGCCAGGAAAATCCACCTGAAGGTCTTGAAGGGATGGCTCTGAAACTCGACTTTAAGCCTGATGAATACATGTGAGCCCTCAAAATAAAAATGTTAGCTACATGCCAGATGATCTGCCTCATCTCCCCCCAGCTCCCATACACACCTCCAACAGATTGAGGTTGGCCCTGCCAAAGGGCCCCAAGAGAGAGAAAATGCTCCCTCTGTTTCCTGTTCTGTATCTTTTTGATTGCAATTGGACAGTAGGAGCCTCATCCAGTCATTGCTTGATTCCATCCATGTCCCTCTCTGTGCAGCTTTAGTCAACAAAATATCCATTCCCTCCCATTCCCACACAAAGGGGGCCAGGGAAAGAACTAAGCTGGGGCAGAGGAAATCTAGTAAGGGTACCCCTGAAGCAATCAGGTTAGTGCATTGGCTAAGATTGACACCCCCTTGGAGGAGAACCCCTATAAGTTTGGGTACCATACTTTGGTGGTCTGTAGTGGGTAACGCAGTGTCTACATTTCGGTGGAGGAGATGTTTTCCACCCTAGCTAAATCCGCAGAAGGATGTCACGGTTCTTGACATTCCACTCTCCCTCTTGCAGTAGGGAGAATCAGACCGATCTGTTCTGTAGCAATGAGAAGGGAGGGGATTCTACAGGAGCTGCAGCTGCAGGCCTTGATTGTAATCCAAGTGTCTCTAAATTGTCACTGACTTGCTGTGAAGGACAGAACCTCAACACCAGGCTCCTCTCATTTTCTCCTATCACCCAGTCACAGCCTGTAGCCATTCTAGCCAAGGTGCTCTTGCTCTTTGTTAATAATGTCAGGCAATTGGGAGTGAAGAAGTTGCTTTCATTCATTCGATAGAGTTTATTGAGCGAGCCTGCCTTCTGCATGCCACTTATGGAAAAAAAGTCTCAGTCAAGTCCATCAAGGGTGAGAATAGTGGGTGAGCGTGTGAGTGATTATGTGAGGAGCGATGTCTGTGAGTGACTGAGTGTGATTGAATGAGAGGAGACTGTAAATTCCTTGAAGGTAGGGACCGTACTCTCCCAAGTGCTTAGTCCAATGCTCCACATATAATAAGCACTCGATAAAAACCATTGATAGATTGTGTTGTGTGAGGGTAACTAGAGGAAAAAGAGAGCGAGGGGAGTAGGAAAAACTGCAGTTGCTGCATCCGGTGTCAAAAACAGCATTTGCAGGAGCAGTGGAAATCTGGGAAGACTGAGGAAGGACTGGAGTCTAAGGATGAAGATCGGTACCTCTTTTGAGTGTCTCCCTGTCTATCTCTCTCATGTCTGTCAATGAATTAGTTAAGATTTATTGAGCTCCTACTGTGTGTGAAGCACTGTACTAAGTACTTGAGAGAGTACAATGTAATAGAGTCGGTAGACATGATCCCTACCCTGTCTCACTTATTAGTCGCTTTTCTGTCTGTCTCTGTCTTTCTGTCTGTTTTTCCTTTTACTCTCCCCCATGCACATGTTTGAGCCTGTGGCTCCACCCAACAGGAGCTGCTCCCCCTAAAAGAAAATCTGGTCACTTTACCAGAAGCACACACTTTATCTCCCTTCTGGCTGGAAAAGGGAATTAAATTCCATCTCCCAGTATCTCACAGTAGCTACCTGTGATGCCTGAAGCATCAATAAATGTTTAAAGCATTTTCTTCGGTATTTTCCTTAGGCCTGAGCCAACAAGACCTAGACTGTCTGACCCTCTCATGGTTTCCCTGCCAACTAGTGGAGGAGTGTCGGAGGGGAAGTTCTTACAAGCGAAAATATGTCTCCCCCCTGGGCTGGATTCAAAGATTTTTACAACAAAGAAAAAATATGATTTTTATGTTGAGGCTGAAAAAAGATCATTTAGGGCTTCTTGTGGGCAGCTTAAAAGGACAGAGCTCTTAGAGTTCAGTGACTGTCTTTTCTGTCCCCTGTTCACAAGTTTAGCCCCAGAATGACTGCTAAACAACTGATTTTTCCAAATACAGGGCAGCCAAAGGACATCTCAATGAGACCCTTTTACTCATCTCTGGGAAGCCAAAGATTTGATCCATTTCCTGACTCTGGAGTGCCTGAGACCTCACCCCACAAATGCCACCCACTCTGAAGGGATGAGATTTGAGCACTGTGGTGTGGTGCCACAGAGATCCAATGGAATATATGGTATTGTATTAGACACAAATGGTGTCTTTGCCATCATCCTTCTGATGTACTCGTAACTCTGGTGGAATGTCTCATTGCTCCTCATGTTTTCCCAGGTATGTGGGGGTGGCTATTTTCAAGCATATTTTTCAAAGCGAAGAAATAAAAATGAAGAGAGATCAAGTCACTTGCTCAAGAGTCACAGAGCAAGTTCGAGGTGGATCTGGGGGTAGAACTCAAATCTTTTGACACCCAACCCAGGGTTTCATCCAGTAGATTACACCAAGTCAATCTCTTGTCTCGCTGGCAGTCGGGATTGGAGTGGTTCCAGTGAGAACTAAGAAATGATATAAAGGAATTTAGAGAGCTTAGACAAACAGGCTATGAAATAGAGAGAAGACTAAGGCAGCTCCTCAGGGGGACACTCTAGATTTCCACAGGAGGAGAGTGGCGAGCCACTGCCAGAGGTGGGAGGAGGCCAGGCAATGGATATAAACTGGTATTCTCCCCCAAAAGGTCATAGCCATCCCTATGCCCCTCAACTACAATTTTTCCATGTGACTTTCCAAGTTTTCTAGCTGCTTTTCAAATTGACAGTGGCCACTCAAGCTGTTGGCTACCCGAGGAGGATCCAGGAGAGAGGTGTGGAGAGAGGGCATTTTTTACTGGAATAGCAGAGAAGAGGGTCAGGCAGGTGGAAAGAAAAAGACAGAAAGAAAGAGAGAAAGAGAGAAAGAAAGAGAGAAAGAGAGAGAGAGAGAGAAAGAAAGAGAGAGAGAGAGAGAGAGAGAGAGAGGGAAAGAGAGAGAGAGGGAGAGAGAGGGAGAGGGAGAGAGAGAGAAAAAGAGAAAGAAAGAGAGAAAGAGAAAGAGAGAGAGAAAGAGAAAGGGAGAGAGAAAGGAAGGAAGGAAGGAAGGAAGGAAGGAAGGAAGGAAGGAAGGAAGGAAGGAAGGAAGGAAGGAAGGAAGGAAGGAAGGAAGGAAGGAAGGAAGGAAGGAAGGAAGGAAGGAAGGAAGGAAGGAAGGAAGCAAAGGAGAAAGATTTAGGTGGAAGAAAATATGAACCACAGAAAAATTGGGGAGAGAGCTGAAAAATAGCCACTTTGATGGAGACTGAGGCAAGTGAGTAGCATATTAAAAATGAGCTTGAGTGCTATTTTGGATTTGAAGCCCAGAGAGCTGAAAGGTGTTCCATGCTATTCTTGAGAGTCTTCCCCAGAAATATTATACCATAGTTAGTTTGTGAAGTTTCATTAACACAAAGATGTAGCCAAATTCATCAGAGCTCTAGAAATTGGAATTGAATGGCTCAGAGCCTGGGACTCTTAAGGGACAGAATTCCAGATCTCACTGATTTTCAGCTTGTCTAGGCAAAATGAGAAATTGAGAGAGACTGATTCAAGAGGAAAGGTAAGAGGAGCAAAATATTCGAATATCTTGATTATGCAACGATCAACCCACAAACAGCGGGATAAATATTAGTAAACTACCCCTTAAAATGCCTGTCCTATAAATGGTCAGTGTTTCTGGCTTTCTGGGCCTCGGTCTCTGTTGCTCATTTTCATTTCAGATTCTGATTCCTGTTTGTGAGTCTCTTTATTTCTTTATCTGTCTCTGGCTTTATTTCTCACTTTCTTTCTGCCTCTATTTTTTCTACCTGTGTCCCCATTTGGATCTATGTTTTTCTGTCTCCGTCTTTCTGTGGGTGACTATGTGTGCCCATCTTGGCTTATCTGCCTCTCTCTAGCTCTCATTTTTTCTATCTGAGATTTTCTACTTGTGTCTCCCTGGCTTTCTCCTAATGTCCCATTCTCTCAGTTTGTTTCTGCCTGTCTCAACCTTTTGTCTCTTTTTAGGTCTAACTCTGTTTCTCTCCAGATCTTTCTGTCTCTGTCTCTGTCTCAAAATCTCTCTCTCTCAATCTCTCTCTCTCTGTCTCTCTCTCTTAATTTCTCTCTCTCTTCTATTTGAGTGGTTTAATCCTAAGCCTACACACTATTTTTCAGTGTTTGCAACTTGGGCAATGTGTGTTGGTAAATCCCAATGTCTTGTTCTCATTATGCCTGTAAAGAAAAAAAAACCTGGTAAAAGCTCAAATTAAGATACTTTGCAAACATTTGGTTAACCCTGGCCTCAGCTGCAAAATAATGATGTCATGTAGACAGCCAGGAACCATGGGATTCAGAGCACACATAGACCGAAAGCTGATTTTGCTTGTTTCAGGCCATCCCTAGTCATGCCAGTTATGACACCCAGCCTCCACCAGGCAATAAATGACACCACCACTGAGGAACTTAACAGGGCCTTCTCTATAATTTTTGAGACAGGAGAAGAGGCTCAGCAGAGTGACAGTTTTGGAGAGCGTGGCCCGCTTCTAACCTCTAACCTTTAGGACCTCTAAATGCAGTAGTGTGGAGTCTGGGCAACACTGCCAGAATGAATAATAATGTGTATTTGGCCTTCTGGATTTGGTAGATAGCATCCCAAGAAACACTGGTTTTTGCTTCTTTTACAGCAGCATGCTCAAGTAGTTTGTGAAACCCTGCCTACCCTCCCTCTGGCCTGGAACTCCCTCCCCGTTCATATCTGACAGACCACCACCCTCCCAATCTTCAAATCCCATCTCCTCCAGGAAGCCTTCCCTAACATCTTCTCTCCCCACCCTTTTCTCCCTCCCTTCTGTGTTCCCTATGCAGTTAGGTCTGTACCCCCTATGTATTTTTATACTAACTCCATTTCCAGCTGCACAGTACATAAATATGTATTTCTATCTCTATCTCTCTCTATATATATCCCTATTCTCTGCCACCTCCCTATCTGTATTTTATTTTAATGTCTGTCTACCCAGTTAGATTATAAACTCCTTGAGGGCAGGGATCCTATCTACCAACTCTATCATACCACAGTCTCCCACGGGCTTAGGACACTGTTCTGTATACAGTAAGTGCTCAAGAAATGTCACAGATTGACTGTGGCACAGCCCCAGTTACAATAGTCTTCAACTGTGCTGCCTAGCTAAGCAGCAGCGGGTTCAACACGATACTCAGGAGGGGAGGGAGTGCTGGCAATAGAGGGCATGGGCACCTGGTACCAGGCTGGGAGCAAACTCCACCTCAAGCATTCCTCCTTCTGCATGCCATAGCAGTGAGGGAGGTGGGGGGCACTTCTTTCCTCTCCTCACTGGGTAGAAATGTGATATATGCTGCCCTAGCACGACTGGGGATGTGTCAGAAGCATGTGGGGGCAGAATGGAAGCTTCTCTAGGGACTGCTGCATGGCCCGTTCACCTTGGGCAGAGGACTTTCCCTAGCTAACCCCAAAGTGTGCCCTAGGGGGACCTTGCCAGGCCATGGGCTGCTTCAAGAGGCAGGATCAATGTCCCATTTGCAATGGGTGCTTGGAGATTCTGGGAGGGAGGTTGCAGGGAAGTTCATCTCTTCAGGTCCCAGAGGATGTTTGACCAGTCCCACCCGAAGTAGTGATTCTTGCTTTGAGCTGCTCCCCGAAAGAGTAGGGAACTGGTGCACCTGGCTTGGATCAGTGCTAGCTCAGTAGTGTCTGAACACCTTATCCCCATAATGGCTGTAAGGAAGGCTCCTTGGTGGGATGATTTGCACTGACATCCATAAGGGTTTCCTCTAAGGGAGAGGAGCCCTGGAAAGCAACGTGGCCTAGTAAATAAAGCATGGGCCTGAGAGTTGAAAGGACCTGGGTTCTAATCCCAGCTCTGCCACTTGTCTGCTGTGTGACCTTGGGCAAGTCACTTAACTTCCCTGGGCCTCTGTTACCTCCTCTGTCAAATGGGGTTTAAGAATGTGAGCCCTGTGTGGGACAGGGACTGTGTCCAACCTGATTAGCTTATACATCTATTCCAGCAGTTTGTACAGTGCCTGGCACATAGTAAGCACTTAACAAATACCATTAAAAAGAAAATTGGACCAAGAACTCAGGAAGCCTGGATCCCAACCTCCCTCATCTCTCCTTCTGAATATTCTGTCAAGAGAAGATGGGAGTCATAGGTAAGAGAGGGATGAAAAGTGTCTAATGCCATGCTGGGTCTTCTGTTCAGTGAGAGGAACTGTCCTGAGGATAGAAACCCAGGTGTTTCACAGTCTCAAATACTTGTGATCTAGGGGTTTTTAAAAGTAAAATCTAAGAATCATCAGCTAATGTGTTTCTAGTACCTAAAAGCCAAATCTCCACTGGCAACGAGAAGAAGGGATTGCGGCCAATTATGAAGACAATTCAGGTAAAAGGGGGGGATTTTTTTTTAGTTTTCAGGGCAGTGGCCTCAATTTTATTCTTTCCTATATCTGTGGAGACCTGTTCGCTGCAGGCTAGGTACAGGTTTGGGTGTCGTACAGAAACATTCAACCCTTTATCCTCTAGAATCTTCCATTCGTGAAGTCAAGTTCAAGGGCCAGCATGATAATTTGCTCATGGGCAATTTCTATAGCCAGCCCTTTTCAGGGTTGATTAAAATCCTTAAATCCTAATGGTCAAGTAGCACAAGATGACTGGGGGGTTGATTTGGTCCCTATGTAAGAGACGGGGCACAGGATAATAATAATAATAACAACAATAATTATGGTATTTGTTAAGTGCTTACTATGTGCCAAGCTCTGTTCTAAGCACTGGGGTAGATACAAGGTAATCAGGTTGTCCCACGTAGGGCTCACAGTCTTAATCCCCATTATACAGATGAGGTAACTGAGGCTCAAAGAAGTTAAGTGACTCACCCAAGGTCACACAGCAGACAAGTGGTGGAGCTGGGATTAGAACCTACGTCCTCTGACTCCCAAGCCCTTGCTCTTTCCACTAAGTCACACTGCTTCTCAGGATTACAGATGTTTCTTTCCTATATGGTATTTTTAAATCTGCTTACGTTCAAAACCTTCTCTGGATATTTATCACATGCTCTCAAGTAGAATTAGATGAACAGGTCCTCTCTGGGAAGCAAACAGTCTCCCTGTGAGCAGCCACTGGAATGCAGAGAATAACTGGGCAGTAAGGGTATTTATCTTAAGCAGAATAGAGTTTTTAGGACAGATACCTGCTGTGGGATAGGGTAATAATGGTCAAAGTCTTAGAGCTCCTTGGACTGGCCCAAAGCTGCTCAATGCTGTGTGACTTCTAGACAGGAGAGGCAGAGAAAGTTTTGGACAGTGCTCTGCACACAATAAGCACTCAATAAATACCACTGATTGATTTTACCTTGAGGCCACAGGGAAAAAGTCCTGTTTTTTTTCTCTTTCTGGGGCTTCATCTCTTTATTTCAACTGACAGCTTTACATGGAGCTGACCCATGTGTCTCCCTTAAAGAGATTCCACTTCCACCTCGTATAATCTGTGAATTTGTTCTTTTATCTTAGACACATTTTAGTAGTGACAGTGGAAAGAACATGGCACTGCAAATCAGGAGACCTGGGTTCGAATCCTAGAACTTCCGCTTGCCAGCTGGGTGACCTTGGATAGGTCACTTCCCTTCTCTATGCCTCAGTTTCCTCATCAGTATGCTGCCTCAGTGGTGAACAGACTTTCCCAGAGGTGGTGGCGGGGAGGAAGAATTAGGGGCAGCGTCAGCTGGGGAATAGCTGGCCAACTAACTCTTGAAGACACCAGGCTCACAGCCCAGGGCCAAGTAAAATATGAGAGGTGGGGCCGCAGCTGCTGGTGACCAGAGACAGCAGAGGCTGGGGTTGGGACGTGCAGCCCCTTCCTGAAGCCTGGCCCCCTTTTTCTTATACCGGAGTGGAGTTCCATACGTTTCTGACTTACTACCTATACCGTGTTTAAATCCAATGTATCCTTTTATCCTTGACTTTGCTAACTTCCCGGAAAAAGCCAGTCAGAAGTGAAACCCCGACCTGACAGACCAACATTCCATTTTCCACGAAAGGGTCTTTTTTTTTAATGGTGTTTGTTACGCACTTACTATGTACCAGGCACTGTAATGAGCACTGTACTAAGATAAGACACAGTCCATTTCCTTCATGGGGCTTACAGTCTTAATCTCCATTTTACAGATGAGGTCGCTGAGGCCCAGAGAAGTGAAGTGACATGCTCAAAGTCACACCACAGGCAAATGGTGGAGCTGGGATTAGAACCCAGGTCCTCTGACTCCCAGGCCCATGCTCTTTCCACTAGGCCATGCTGCTTCCCACAGTCTGGGTGGTTGTTGTTCAAAGAAATGACAGAAAAATTCCCAAAGAGCTTCATTTTGCAGAATACATTTGCAGACACTATATTGCAATAGCTGATGGCAATTATTTGAAGATAGCGATTTGTTGGGTTTTTAGAAAAAACTTTGATTGTGCAGTGGTTAAACTGACGTGCGCGCAAAGACTGGGTTTTATTGTAGCTGCCTCTTTCCTTCATTTTGAATTTGTCCTCATTCCCCCATAAACTCTATCTCTCATGCCAGGGTGAGTCATGCCTTTGGGATTAGCTTTCCTTTTTCAACCCCTGGTTGCTGAATTGCCCAGACTAGTTGGAGAAAAATGACACTCCAAATACAATTACAACCCACCAGAGGAAAACACCTTCAAGTACTGAGTTATTTACACTGAACTGACATGGACCACCCCATCTCTGGGAGATAATAAAGCAACTTTTCTACTTTCCACTTGGCATTGTTTACTTGGCTTCATTTGGAGCAGCTATGCTGGCAGCACTTATTTACACGGTTGATTGCCTTTTTGTATGGTAATTACAGAAATATTTCAATAGAAACCGAAACCAAGAAAGTGCCTGCGACCGGTCACACCCAGATGGTGTACCTGAACACTCTGCCATCCACCATCCATGTGCCCAAAAATTTGCCCCGAGTCCATGGACCGTATACCAAAGTCCACATCAGACTGATCCCTCTTGATGATTTTTACTTTGGTTTCTTGCTAAGCTTCTAGTATCGACTTGAACTTGTCTTTCTCAGGTCTTGCATGAAGGCTCCCAAGCCCCTAAAGCAAAATGGTGACCTCTGCTTCATTATTTTCCCACTTCATTTTTCCCACTCCCTTCTGAGTTGCTCTTGAACTTGGATTTGCACCCTTTATTTACCCCACCCTCAGCCCCACAGCACTTTTGTACCTATCTGTAATTGATTTATTTCTACTAACGTCAGCCTCCCCTCTAGACTGTGAGCTCGTCGTGGGCCGGGAATGGGTCAACCAAGTCTGATGTATTGCATCCATTCATTCATTCGATGATATTTATTGAGCACTTACTGTGTGCAGAGCACTGTATTAAGCCCTGGGAAAGTACAATTCAGAAAAAGAGAGACAATTCCTGCCCACACCGGACTTACAGTCTATAAGCGGGGAGACAGACATCAAAACAAGTAAACAGGCATCAATATAAATAAATAGAATTATAGACATATACACATCAAAACAAGTAAACAGGCAACAATACAAATAAATAGAATTACAGATACGAACATATATACACAAGTGCTGGAGGGCTGGGGGCGGGTAGAGGAAAGGGAGAGAGTTGGGGTGACGGAGAGGGGAGGGGAGCTGAGGAAAAGGGGGGCTTAATCTTAGTTGTACTCTTCCAAGCGCTTAGTACTGTGTCCTGCACATAGTAAGTGGTTAACAAATATGATTGATTGATTGATTGATTGCCTCTTCCTCCATACAATTCTGACCATATGCCCTCATTTGCTGTCAGGGTGTAAATTACTTTCAGCGGGGTACTTAACTGCCAGCAACTGGTTCTCCGGTTTTAATGTAAATGTTCATGCTCAGAAGTATTTCATTCCATCCTCTGATGCTTTTATTTGCTTCTGAATAACTCTATTTCCTGACATCTTCAAAGAATTATTACATCTTCTAAGCTCTTGCTAAATGCTTTTTGGTACCCCCTTGTCTTGTTTTGGAAATCTCTGCCTTTGTGATCTCTCTTCCCCTCTATACTGTTCTTCCCCTCTAGACTGTTAGCTCCTGGTAGGCAGGGAACATGTCCAAAGACTCTGTTGTCCTCTCCCAAAGCTTAGTACAGTGCTGTGCACATACTATATGCTCAATAAACACCATTGATTAATTGACTGATTGATCATTTTGCACAGAAAATGACTTAACCTGGCAGCCTAAGCCGATTGTTTCCAATGTAGATGATGTTAATAGAGCAGTATGCCCTCCTTTCAAGAAGAAGTCATCCATCTGAACGTTGCCACCTATAAACCTAAGTCTAGACTCCTTCATTTAGCTCCGCTTTCTTGTATGTCTAGCTGCCCACGTAAATGAAGATGCAATATGGACAGAACTGAGGAGCAAAATGTTGAGGCTCATTTGTAGTGGTCCTCACCAAATGGGGCCAGTCAGAGAGCCCTACTAAGACACCTTTATGCCAAAGGAGTGACCCTGAGTAGTAAAGAAGACCCTGCTCTTCTCTCCTCCCCTCCCTGGCAAATGTAGCTAAATGGGTTGGGGAACACCTCTCTGGTCATAATCGCCCCAGGTCCAATATTATTTTGAGGGAGAGAGAAGAAGTTGGGAGTAGATCTTGAGGGAGAAACCAGGGAGACGGACCCTGGATTTCTCACACTATTCACCACCAACTCACATTCTTTGTTCCTCTCAAGCTTAGACTGTGAGCCCCATATGGGACAGGGACTGTTTCCAACCTGATAAGCTTGTATCCACCCCCAATGCTTAGAACAGTGCTTGACACTTTGCACGTGCTAAACAAATAGCAGTTTTTTTAAAAAGCTCACTTTCTAATTTTGCCTAGCTCCAGACTCTCCCACCTTCGACCCTTTACTCCTGCTGCTTCCCTTGCATGGAAGTCCCTCCCCATGAAACTTCCCCAGATCATAGCTCTCCTCTTTGTCAAAGCCTTCCTGAAGTCCCACTTCCTCCAGGAAGCTTTCCCCTTCTAAGCCCCAAATCTCCAAATTACATCAACCTAACAGCCTCCCTGCGAATTAATGGGCTGATAGCCATTCTCAGCACTTATATAATAATGATGATAATAATGGTGGTATTTGTTAAGCACTTACTATGTGCAAAGTTCTCTTCTAAGCACTGGGTGGGGATACAAGGTGATCAGTTGTCCCACGTGGGGCTCACAGTTTAAATCCCCATTTTACAGATGAGGTAACTGAGGCACAGAGAAGTTGAGTGACCTGCCCAAGGCCACACCGCTGGCAAGCAGCAGAGCCGGGATTAGAACCCATGACCTCTGATTCCCAAGCCCGGGATCTTTCCACTGAGCAACACTGCTTCTCATATGTATGTTTATCATCGATTGAACGTTCAATTATCTATTCAGTTATTTTATTCTGCTACATCCTGGCCCTTCTTGATCCTGCTAGTTGTAAATAATTTATGTCTGCCTGTTTCTCCCTTTAGATGACAGCCCCCATGAGGATGAGGTTTGTCTTTGACTACTGGTATACTTCCCAAGCATTTAGTACACTGCTCTGCACAGAAAAGGCACTCGATAAAAGCAGTGTGGCTTAGTGGAAAGAGCACGGGCTTGGGAGTCAGAGGTCATGGGTTCTAATCCCAGCTCCGCCACTTGTCAGCTGTGTGACTTCAGGCAAGTCACAACTTCTCTATGCCTTAGTTCCCTCATCTGTAAAATGGGGATTAAGACTGTGAGCCCTATGTGGGACAGCCTGATTACCTTGTATCTACCCCAGCACTTAGAACAGTGCCTGCCACATAGTAAGCACTTAACAAATAACGTCATCATCATCATCATCAATAAAATACCACTGATCGAATGGTTGATATGGCTTGGCCTGAAGAACTCACTTGAGGAATACTGACAGATGTGAGGGAGGACTGCTTACTCCGGGGTGGAGTAGGACTTGGCTAACCTCTCCTTTAGTGATGACTAGTCCAGGACGTCCCCAATAGGAGGAGCCAGCTTTTCCGAAGGGGGAGCCAGGGAATCAGCTTAAAGAGGGGCCCTAATCCTTCTCCAGAAGAGTTGTCATTTTGTCACTGATTGCAGTAATATTAGTAGTAAAATTAGCATAGTAGTAAGTAATAGCAGTGGTGGTGAATAATAATAAAGTGATGGAAATAGTAGTCATATAAGTAGTAGAAGAAATATCATTTATTGTCTGCCCAGTAGGTACAACGTACATACCAGAAGCTCGACAAGCACGAAACAAGGGGCACGTTCCCTGCCACTGAACTCTAACTGAACTCCAATTATTCCGTGACATTCCCTGGTTGCTTTCTTTGCGTAGAGAGCACTGTATTAATCACTTGGGAGAGTACAATACAACAGAGTTGGTAGAAACAGTCCCTGCCCATAGTGATCTTCCAGCCTAGAGGGGGAGACGGACATTAATATAAATCAATCCATCACAGATATGTTCCAAAAGTGCTGTGGGGCTGAGGGTGGGGTGAATAAAAGGTACAGATCCAAGTGATCTCCAAAGAGGGAGACAAACATGAAAGGGTAAACAAAGAGAGTCAACAAAGTGCACGGTTTAATGTACAATTGAAAAAGAGCATTTTCCAAGAGCTGAGGATAGTACATTAGTGCTAGAGATGGTTGATGGGTTTATGTGACTTGGGATGAGGATGAATGGTCAGGGAAGGTGTGTTGAATGAGTTGGGCTTTCAGAGAGGCATTGAATGTGGGGAGAACTGTGGTCTCTCAGATTTGTGGAGGGTGGGAGTTCCAAGCCAGGGTAACTGCACGAGTGAGGGGTCAGAGGCTGGAGACCCAAGAGCGAGGTAGAAGCTTAGCTTGGGTGGAATGAAGAGAATGATCTGGGGAGTAGTGGGGGAACAAAGCATATATGTAGGGTAAGGAGAGTTGGTGGAGAGCTTTGAAGACAACTGTGTTGCAGAGGTAAAAAGGGAGCCACTGGAGCGCTGTGAGGAGGAGAGGGAGATGAGCTATGCAGTAATATAGGAAGATGGTCTTTGCAGCAATATGTAGTATAGATTGGAGAAAGGAGAGGCTGGAGGCAGGGAGACCAGCAAGGAGGTTGATAAGATAGTTTTGCCATGATATTTCTAGCGGTTGTACCAGCATGGTAGCTATTAGGGTTGAGAGGAAGGGGCAGATTCAGAAGCCATTGTGAAGGAAGAAATAGAGTGGTTTGGCAGGAGATTGAATGTGAGAGTTGGAGAGTGAGGAATTAAGAATGAAGCCAAGTTGTGGACTTCTGGGACAGGAAGGATGGTGGTGTTGACTCAGCAAGGAAATTTGGGGGAGAAGTAGATTTAAGAGGGAAAATGAGAAGCAGCGTGGCTCAGCGGAAAGAGCATGGGCTTTGGAGTCAGAGGTCATGGGTTAGAATCCAGGCTCGGCCCCTTGTCAGCTGTGTGACTTTGGGCAAGTCACTTCACTTCTCGGTGCCTCAGTTGCCTCATCTGTAAAATGGGGATGAAGACTGTGAGCGCCACGTGGGACAACCTGATTCCCCTGTGTCTACCCCAGCGCTTAGAACAGTGCTCAGCACATAGTAAGCGCTTAACAAATACCAACATTATTATTATTATTATTAGTTCAGTTTGAGACATATTAAATTTGAGGTACTGATGGGAGGCAAGAAGAGAAGAGAGAGTGCAGGTTAGGGAGAGCTCATCCATCAATTAATCGATGGTATTTATGGCTAGAGAGGTAGATTTAGGAGTCATCGGCATAGAAGTGATACCTGAAGCCATGCGAGAGGATTTGTTCCCCAAGAGAGTGGATGTAGAGCAAAAGGAGTAGGGGACCAAGAACGGAGCCTTGAGGGAAATGTGCAATTAAGGAATTAGAGGTGGAAGAGGAGTCAGTAAATGAAACTGTGAAGTAGTGGTCATACTGGTAGGAGGTTAGCGCCACGCCTCTCCTACCTAACCTCACAACCTCCCTCATCTTCCAGTCTGGGGCACACATTTGGCTCCTCTAACGCCAACCTACTCACTATATCTCGATCTCATACATCTCACCACCGACTCCTCGTCCATGTCCTTCTTCCAGCCTGGAACTTCCTCCCTCTTCAAATATGACAGTTCACTCTCCCTGTTTTCAAAGCCCTCCTAAAAAAATCACATTTTCTCCAAGGAGCCTTCCATAATTAATCTCTCATTTCCCACCCTATTTTCAGCCCCTTCTGTGTTGCCTAGGCACTTGGGACTGTACCCCTTAAGCGTTTTGATAACTCACCTTACGCCCGGCCCCACAGTACCTATCCTTATACTCTGCCATTTCCCCTATTTGTGATTGATTTTAATGTCTGTCTCCCCAACTAGACTGTAAGCCTTTGAGGGCAGGGGTCATGTCTACCAGCTCTATTGCACTCCCTCAAGTGCTTAGCACAGTGCTTGGCACATGGTAAGCACTCAATTCATTCATTCATTCAATAGTATTTATTGAGCGCTTGCTATGTGCAGAGTACTGTACTAAGCGCTTGGAATGTACAAATCGATTAAAAGCAGCATGGCCTAGTGGAAAGAACACAGGCCTGGGAGTTAAAGGACCTGGCTCTGCCACTTGCTTGCTGTATAACCTTGGCCAAGTCACTTGATTTTTCTGTGCCTCAGTTTCCTCATCTGTAAAATGGGGATTCAATACCTTTTCTCCTTCCCCCTAAGAATATGAGCCTCAAGTCAGGCAGGGACTGTGTCTGGCCTGATTATCTTGTATCTACCCCAGTGCTGAATTCAGTGCCTGAAATATCATAAGCACTTGAATACCAAGATTATTCTTATTAATGAAGTTTCTACCTAGGACATACATATCAGCACTCTGCTTGGTTCCTTTTTTTATTTCTGTTTAATTCAAGAGGATTGAGGTTTGATTTTAGCGGCAATTCAGTGAGTAATTGCTCCCCATTTTCTACCTGCAATGAATCCGTGCCTTCAAAGAAACACTAATTACCTCACCCATCCCACAGTGTTGCTGTGGATAGCCGCAGGTTGGTTTGGGTAAATTGGGAGTAGGGATTCGCACACACCACCACAACATTACTGAGAAGTACAGATGGTTCATCCAAGACAAGAGAGAATCTGACAGAGAGCACTGATCTCCTTAACATACTTCCCACTATTGAGACGTGGCATTTCTCCAACGATGCAGTCACTGCTGTGGTCGGAGTTGTGAAGAATGTCAAAGCTCCTGGATCTGATGATACCCCTGCCTTGGTACCCCTGCCTTGATCGACAAACAGGGAGGGAATGTGCTGAAGTGTCACCTACACAGGCTCTTTCTCAACATATGAAACACTGAAGAAATGCCTCAGGATTTTAATAATGCTACTATGGATGATGATGATGATGATGATGATGTTGAGTGCTACCACTCCCAGTGAGGTGTAGTGTAGAGAACACAGAGACCCCATCTCCTTCCAAGTCAGGAACCTTTAATCCCACTCCCAACCAACAGGGTTTAGCACACAACTGCTGGTCCAGGCAGTGAGTAGGTCCACGTACTGAGCCATGTGGGCCACTGTCACGGGCAGGGTTTAAACACACCCTTTCATTTGCCTATGCCCACTCCGAGCTGACCCAGGCAGCTCCCCTTGACCCTCCTGAAGATGCTCCCACAGGATAATAATAATAATGTTGGTATTTGTTAAGCACTTACTATGTGCCGAGCACTGTTCTAAGCGCTGGGGTAGACACAGGGGAATCAGGTTGTCCCACGTGGGGCTCACAGTCTTAATCCCCATTTTACAGATGAGGTAACTGAGGCACAGAGAAGTTAAGTGACTTGCCCAAAGTCACACAGCTGACAAGTGGCCGAGCCTGGATCCGAACCCATGAACTCTGACTCCAAAGCCCGTGCTCTTTCCACTGAGTCATGCTGCTTCAGCAAACCTTTATTTGTCTCCACACTGTCCATCAGGTTCCAGGGCATCTCATTGGTGGTTGAGCACGAAGTTGGCATTCCTCATTCTCCAATGGTCCCCATTCATCTTAGTCTTTCCCCCAGCAGTCTGTTGATCTCTGCCTCGTGGCTCGATCTGCCATCTTAGAGCCAAGTGGCCTGGGGAGGGGCACCCTCAAAATGCAAAGGTCCTGGGGAGACATGGGGTGCTAGGGTCCATCCCAAGCTGTGATAGAGCAGGGGTTGGAGGTGCTTTAGTGGCAGTGGCTTCAGGAGCTGCTGTGGGCTACATTCTGGGGCTGTGGGACGTGGTGCGACATCTTGGTGTTGGGGGTGTGTGTGGGAAGGGGGCGCCCGCCTTGGGCCGCCGGAGCCGGTCAGACAGTGGAACAGGGCCTCGGAACTGGTAGGGGATAGTGGTCCTGGGCTGCTGGAAGTGGTCAGACAAAAGATCCGGGCCCCAGGACTGGTAGGGGCTGGGAGGAGTCACACGTGGACATGGAGACACCTGCCAAACACCACAGAGATGTTTTGGAGAGGCAACAACTCAGGCCCTCTGCGGGTGATGCAAGTGAGAGAAAACGGAAGGGGAGGGGTGGTGTCAGCAAGTCTGTGCGCTGAGGGGCCGCTTGGGACCTTGGGGGCAACCATGTGGCTTGAATCTCCCTCTCCAGACCACGGAGCTCAACCCAGATTGTGGTTTGGAGCCAGGGAGGGGAAGGAGTGGGGGGAAAAAACCCACCGGGGCATCAGAGGCTCTATGCACAGGACTGCGTGTTAGAAACAGCCCAGGTCCCACCTCTCCGTCCCAGAGCCCAAGCCTGAGGCAGGCAAAGGTAAAAATGATGACGATGATGATGGAGTCTCCCATCAGAAATGATGCCTGAGCCTCTTTCCTGAAACTTCAGGTCTGAGAAACCGCACAGTGCAATTGCTTCTAATAATAGTGGTTTATGCAGCACTACTCATGCTTCCTCATCCCTGTCAATCATGTTGCCCTTGAGGCATGGAGTGAAATGAGCAAGCAAGTAGGCAGTACATTGCAAAGTTCATGCCAAGTGTTTGTTTTTGTTTTTCTGTACAACAATCGATCATTCGATGGTATTTATTGAGCACTTTCATTCATTCATTCAATAGTATTTATTGAGCGCTTACTATGTGCAGAGCACTGTACTAAGCACTTGGGATGAACAAGTCGGCAACAGATAGAGACAGTCCCTGCCGTTTGACGGGCTTACAGTCTAATCGGGGGAGATGGACAGACAAGAACAATGGCAATAAATAGAGTCAAGGGGAAGAACATCTCGTAAAAACAATGGTAACTAAATAGAATCAAGGCGATGTACAATTCATTAACAAAATAAATAGGGTAATGAAAATATATACAGTTGAGCGGACGAGTACAGTGCTGTGGGGATGGGAAGGGAGAGGTGGAGGAGCAGAGGGAAAGGGGGAAAAAGAGGGTTTAGCTGCGGAGAGGTAAAGGGGGGGTGGCAGAGGGAGTAGAGGGAGAAGAGGAGCTCAGTCTGGGAACGCCTCTTGGAGGAGGTGAGTTTTAAGTAGGGTTTTGAAGAGGGAAAGAGAATCAGTTTGGCGGAGGTGAGGAGGGAGGGCGTTCCAGGACCGCGGGAGGACGTGACCCAGGGGTCGACGGCGGGATAGGCGAGACCGAGGGACGGTGAGGAGGTGGGCGGCAGAGGAGCGGAGCGTGCGGGGTGGGTGGTAGAAAGAGAGAAGGGAGGAGAGGTAGGAAGGGGCAAGGTGATGGAGAGCCTTGAAGCCTAGAGTGAGGAGTTTTTGTTTGGAGCGGAGGTTGATAAGCAACCACTGGAGTTGTTTAAGAAGGGGAGTGACATGCCCAGATCGTTTCTGCAGGAAGATGAGCCGGGCAGCGGAGTGAAGAATAGACTGGAGCGGGGCGAGAGAGGAGGAAGGGAGGTCAGAGAGAAGGCTGACACAGTAGTCTAGCCAGGATATAACGAGAGCCTGTAACAGTAAGGTAGCCGTTTGGGTGGAGAGGAAAGGGCGGATCTTGGCGAAATCGTAGAGGTGAAACCGGCAGGTCTTGGTAACGGATAGGATGCGTGGGGTGAACGAGAGAGACGAGTCAAGGATGACACCGAGATTGCGGGCCTGAGAGACGGGAAGGATGGTCGTGCCATCGACGGTGATAGAGAAGTCTGGGAGAGGACCGGGTTTGGGAGGGAAGATGAGGAGCTCAGTCTTGCTCATGTTGAGTTTCAGGTGACGGGCCGACATCCAGGTGGAGACGTCCTGGAGGCAGGAGGAGATGCGAGCCTGAAGGGAGGGGGAGAGGACAGGGGCGGAGATGTAGATCTGCGTGTCATCTGCGTAGAGATGGTAGTCAAAGCCATGAGAGCGAAAGAGTTCACCGAGGGAGTGAGTGTAAATGGAGAACAGAAGAGGGCCAAGAACTGACCCTTGAGGAACTCCAACAGTTAAAGGATGGGAGGGGGAGGAGGCTCCAGCGAAGGAGACCGAGAATGACCGGCCAGAGAGGTAAGAGGAGAACCAGGAGAGGACAGAGTCCGTGAAGCCAAGGTGAGATAAGGTATGGAGGAGGAGGGGATGGTCGACAGTGTCAAAGGCAGCAGAGAGGTCAAGGAGGATTAGAATGGAGTAGGAGCCACGAGCTTGGGAGAGTACAATATAACAGAGTTGGGAGACGTTCCCTGCCCACAAGGAGTTTATAGTCTAGAGGGAGGATATGGACGTTAATATAAAGAAATATATTATGGATATGTACATAAATGCGGTGGGGCTGAGGGAAGGGTGAATGAAGAATACAAATCTAAGGTAATGCAGAAGGGAGTGAGAGAAGAGGAAATGAGATTAGTCTGGGAAGGCCTCTTGGAGGAGGCTTTTTAAGAAGGCTTTGAAGGTGGGGAGAGTGATGGTCTATTGGATGTGTTCAAGGCCAGAGGCAGGATGCAGAATGCAGGTGAGAGGTTGGAGGCCAGATAGACAAAATAGAGGTTACAGTGAGTAGACTGGCGGGGTCGTGAGGGAGAGGGCCTTCTCCTCCCTCCGACTTTCCTGAGGGCCCGCTTCACCAAATCACATGGCTCCTCCTCCAGGCAGCTGTCCATCTCTTCCTCCAATCCTAACCCTCCAATTCCTCCTCCAGGCAGTCTTCCACCTCCCTTTCCCCCTTCTCCTCCAGGCAGCCCTCCACCACCCTCAGCTCCTTCTGCCTCTTCTCCTCCAGGAAGCCCTCGACCTAATGATAGCTATGGTATTGGTTAAGCACTTATTAGGTGCCAAACACTGTACTAAGTGCTGGGGTAGATACCAGCTCGTCAGGTCCCACGTGGGGCGCGCAGTCTAAGTAGAGGGAGAACCAAGATTGAATCTTGGTTGAACCTAGACTAAGCTCGTTGTGGGAAGGGGATGTGACTGTTTGTTGTTGTGATATACTCTCCCAAGCACTTAGTATAGTGTTCTGCACACAGTAAGGCTCAATGAATGAATGAATTGGCATTAGAGGAACAAAGTGAGCCAGTTGGGTTATAGTAGGAAATCAGGGAGGTAAGGTAGGAGGGGGCAAGGTGATTGTGTACTTTAAAGCCAATGGTAAGGAGTTTCTTTTTGCTGTGGAGATGGATGGGCAACCCCTCGAGGTTCTTAAGGAGTGGGGATGTGGGGACTGGACTTTTTTGTAGAAAAATGATTCAGGCAGCAGAGTGAAGTATGGATTGGAGTGGGGAGAGACAGGAGGCAGGGAGGTCAGCAAGGGGACTCAAGCAGTAACAAAGGCAGGATAGGATAAGTGTCTGGATTAATGTGGTAACAGTTTGGATGGAGAGGAAAGGGCAGATTTTAGTGACGTTATGAAGGTTGCACAGACGGGATTTAGTGATAGATTGAATATGTGGGTTGACCGAGAGAGACGAGTTGAGGATAATGCCAAGGTTATGGGCTTGTAAGACAGGGAGGATGGTGGTGCTGTCTACAGTGTTGGAAAAGTTGAGGGACTAAGACTGTGCTATAAGCCTCCTCACTCTCCCTGTCTCCAGCCTTTCCACCTTTCAATCTATGCTACATGTTGCTACACAGAACATCTTCATGAAGCGCTGCTGGGCACCCATCTCTCCACTCCTCAAAGCCCACCACTGGTTCCCTAGGTCCCTCTGCCTCAAGCAAAAACTCCTTGCAATTGGCCTCAAGGCTTTCTTCACCCACTCACCCTTTTCATTCTTCCCAAGCCAATGTATTCTCTGAACCTCGCTCTTGATTCTCTATCCACTTCCACTCCCTCACTCATACTGTTCCTCCACAAATCTGTCGCACCACAGCCCTCCCCATATTCAAAGTCCTCCTGAAATTTCACCTTTTCCAATAAACTTTCCCTGAACTATTCTCAGCATCCCCAGTCATATAAAGCCATCAGCCACCTCTAGCATCTATACACCTCCTTATACCCATCCTCAGCACTTATATATATGCTCTGTTTCAATTGTGCATTCAGCTATTTATTTGAATGCTTTCATGTCTCCCACCCTCATTAGAGTGCAAACTCCCCCTGCAGAGGGTCTATGCCTCCTGCTTGTTTTGTACTTCCCAAGCACTTAGTACAGTTCACTGCACCTACTAGGCGCTTAACAGATGCTATTATTGCTTCCAATCTATGTTTGTCGATCTTGCAAAAGCATTTCAAACCACAATCTCTCATATAAACCACAGATGGGCATTTCCCTGCGATACCGAGTACCAGGCAGCCGTCAAAACATCGGGTAGGACCGGGCAAAGTCGCCAAGATTGGTTTGATACAAATGACTCACAAATTTAAAAGTCTACTTGCAGCAAGACAATCACTGCACTGACAATACCTTGCAGCACGATATGACTCAGACAGGAGTGAGGCATATGGAAACCTACATCACTATATGGAAATCAAGTTAAGGAATAACAATAACGATAACATTAATGGCGGTATTTGTTAGGTGCTTTCTCTGTGCCAAGTACTGTACTAAGCACTGGGGTAGATACTAGATAATCAGGTTGGGCACCGTCCCTATCCTACATGAGCTCACAGTCTTAATTCCCATTTTACGGATGAGGTAACTGAGGCACAGAAGTCAAGTAGGAAGGAACACCTGAGATAAGTGGTGGGATACCAAAGTAGAAGCGATTTCTCTTTGGACTGTAAACTCCTGTACTCTCCCAACCACTTAGTACAGTGCTCTACACCCAATCAGCGCTCAGTGGATATCATCAATTATGAAGATGATGATCAAAGGCTATGTAGACTGCCATGAACCCAAGAACTTCTACACGTTGTTAAAGTCATTATGTGACCCTGTACTTTCCATCACAGCATCTCTGAACAGTTAAGATGCCCTATCCTCAACACAATTTAGGAGGGAATCCTGAAGAGATGGCAAAAGCATTCTAATGTTCTCTTCACACCTTCTACTGTAGAAGGTAGGGTCCTGGAAAACACAACAAACCTTCCAACATTCATAGGCAGGTATCACATAACTTGACCCTTCTACTGAGGGATTATTGAGAAGCATTCTCTCAAAAAAACAAAAAAAACCAACATGTCTGGCACTGCGAAGAAACATAACAATATAGTGAAAATGTGTGCTTGAACAGTACTCCCAAGAATGTAGGTCCTGCATTCGTCATGTACCTATACATGAATTTCCCTAGCATGAGAAAAGACTGTTCATTTATCAAAGGATTAAACATCACCAGAAGACCAGGGCTCTGGTAATACTGAAAAGTTTGGCAGCCCTCCAAAATTTATCAAATTCAAATAAGCACCCCTGAACAGCAAAGCCCCAGCCAGCCATCCTCCGTCCTGAGGTTGGCTGTTGGACACTCCAAGGAATCTTAGCTCCCTCCCCCTCCCTTGGCAAACTCAGACACCCAAGAACCAGTTGAGACCCTTTAAAAAGCAGACCAGGTGGTTAAAGTGCTCACTAGATTTCTAACGGACACATTGAAAGGATTTTTAAAGAGCAGTGTGCCTAGCGGAAAGAGGACGGGCATGGGAGTCAGAGGACTCGGGTTCTAATCCCAGCTCTGCTGTGTCTGCTGTGTGACCTTGGGCAAGTCTCTTCATTTCTCTGTGCCTCAGTTTCCTCATCTGTAAAATGGGGATTCAGTACCTGTTCTCCCTCCTACTTAGACTGTGAGCCCCATGTGAGACTGAGTTCAACCTGATTAATCAATCGATCATATTTATTGAGTGTTTACTGGGTGCAGTGCACTGTACTAAACATTTGGAAGAGTACACTATAACAGAGTTGGTAGACATGTTCCCTGCCCACAACAAGCTTACAGTCTAGATGGAACTTGTATCTACCCCAGTTCCTAAAACAGTGCTTGACCCATAGTAAGAACTTAACAAATACCATTAAAAAAAAAGAATTCCAATTAAAAGCACCTTTCCTTTCCTCTAACAAATTTCCCATCAGCAGGGCACTTTCAACTTTCCAGCAAGCAGTCCCGTGCTCTGGTTCTTCTGGTCCATTTCCCTCAGCTTGTTTTGGAGAATCCCAGTTTTCAAGTTTGCCCTCTTCAGATCCTTCCCTCAGGATTTTTGCATCATCATCACCATCCACATCAGTGATATTTATTGAGCACTTACTGTGTGCAGAAAACTGTACTAAGCACTTGGGAGAGTACACTACAACAAAATTGGTAGACATGGTCCCTTCTCAGAACAAGCTTTACTGCTTGGGTAAAATTACTGCTGATCTACATAATCATTTCCTTCACTCCAGAGGGACTTTGACCTCTGGACCCCACTCGGGAGAATCTTTTTTTCTGCTCCAGGATTGCCCCATCCCAACTAATTCAAAATTACTGAAGGGCTTCTTCTACACAATTAACTAGCCCTGGTGATTGGCTGTGGTCCAGGTGGAGTTACCTTTAAGTACCTGATATTAATCCAATTAGGGCTCCCTCAGGGAGGGGGTCGTTAGAAGTGAAATTAGAGCCACTCAACTTCTGAGGATTTATCCTCCCATCTCTATGAGTGGTGCTAGTTTGAGTGACCTTCCCAAATCTTATTTCTGGTTATGAAATTTGGATCTACTTACCTGTCTATTCATTCGTTTATTCATTCATTCAATCGTATTTATGTGTGAAAAGCACTGTACTAAGCACTTGGAAGAGTACAATATAAAAATTAACAGATACATTCCCCGCCCACAACGAGCTCACAGTCTAGAGGGGGAGACAGACATTAATATACATGAATAAATAAATAAATTACAGGTATATACATAAGTGCCATTAGGCTGGGAGGGGGGATGAATGAAGGGAGCAAGTCAGGCTGATGCAGAAAGGAGTGGGAGAAGAGGAGAGGAGGGCTTAGTCAGGGAAGCCTTCTTGGGGGAGTTGTGCCTTCAATAAGACTTTGAAGGGGGAGAGAGCAATTGTCTGTCTGATATATGAGTAGGGAGGGTATTCCAGGACAAGGCAGGATGTGGGCAAGAGGTCAGCAGCGAGATAGGCAAGATAGAAGTACAGGGAGAAGGTTAGCATTAGAGGGATGAAGCGTATGGGCTGGGTTGTAGTAGGAGAGTAGCAAAGTGAGGTTGGAGATGGCAAGGTGATTGAGTGTTTTAAAGTCAAGAGTGAGGACTTTTTGTTGGATGCGGAGGTGGACGGACAACAACTGGAGGTTCTTGGGGAGCGGGAAAACATGGTCTGAATGTTTCGGTAGGAAAATGATCTGGGCTGCAGAGTGAAGACTGGGGGAAAGACAGGAGGCAAGGAGGCTGATACAGTAATCAATGCAGGATAGGATAAGTGCTTGTATTAACTTGGTAGAAGTTTGGATGGAGAGGAAGGGGCCGATTTTAGTGAAGTTATTAACGTAGAAATGACAGGATTTAGTGATGGCTTGAATACTTGGGTTGAATGACTGAGAGGAGTCAAGGATAACACCAAGATTACAGGCTTGTGAGACAGGAAGGATGGTGGTGCTGTCTATGGTGATTGGAAAGTGAGCAGGAGGACAGGGTTTGGGAGGGAAGATAAGAAGTTCAGTTTTAGAGAAGCAGCGTGACTTAGTGGAAGGAGCACGGGCTTGGGAGTCAGAGGTTGTGGGTTCTAATCCTGGCTCTGCCACTTGTCAGCTGTGTGACTTTGGGAAAGTCACTTAACTTCTCTGTGCCTCAGTTATCTCGTCTGTAAAACGAGGATTAAGACCGTGAGCCCCACGTGGGGCAACCTGATTATCTTGTATCTACCCCAGTGCTTAGAACGGTGCTTGGCACATAATAAGCGCTTAACAAATACCATCATCAGCATTAAGTTTGAGGTGATGGGAGGACATCCAAGCAGAGATATGTTGAAGGCAGGAGGAAATGCGTGACTGCAGAGAGGGAGAGAGATCAGGGGCTGGAGATGTAGATTTGGGTTTCATCTGCATCGAGGTGGTAGTTGAAGTCGTGTGAGTGAATGAGTTCTCCAAGGGAATGGGTGTAAATGGAGACTAGAAGGGGACCCAGAACTGAACCTTGAGGGACACCCACAGTTAGGCGGTGGGAGGCAGAGGAGAAACCCGTGAAAGAGACTAAGAATTGAGCAGCCAGAGCGATAGGAGGAGAAACAGGAGAGGGCAGTGCCAGTGAAGCCGAGGTTGAATAACGTTTCCAAGAGAAGGGGGTGGTCGACAGTGTCGAAGGCAGCTGAGAGGTTGAGGAGGATTAGGATGGAGTAGAGGCCGTTGGATTTGGCAAAGAGATCACTAGTGACTTTTGGTCTATCTTGCCACTGACCTCTCGCACACGTCCTGCCTGTGGCCTGGAACTCTCTTCCTCTTCATATCCAACAGACAATCACCTTCCCCACTTTCAAAGCTTTCAAAGCCTCCTCCAAGAGGCTTTCCCTGACTAAGCCCTCACTTCCTCTTCTCCCATTCCCTTCTGGATTGCCCTTGCACTTGAATTTGCTCCCTTTATTCACCCCTCCCTCAGCCCCAGAGCACTTAAGTACATATCCATAATCTATTCATTTATATTAATGTCTGTCTCCTCTAGACTGTAAGCTTGTTGTGGGCGGGGAACGTATCTACCAACTCTGTTATAATGTACTCCCCCAAGCATTTAGTGCAGTGCTCTGCACACGGTAAGTGCTCAATAAATGCCATTGCTTGATTGGACCTGCCAGAGACACCACATTCAACATCTACAGCAGTGGCATCGAAGCCATCTGCATGCTATATTACACGCCACATGGGGAGCCAGGATCATAGGCAGACCACCATCACTGAAGCAATGTTCTCCCCCATTATACCCTCACTGGGGGAAAACGAGTGAGCAGAATGAATGACAACAGGATACCCAAACAGTTGCTCTACATTGAGCTGATAAACAAGGAGGATAAAACAATAATGTTGGTATTTGTTAAGTGCTTACTATGTGCAGAGCACTGTTCTAAGTGCTGGGGTAGATACAGGGTAATCAGGTTGTCCCACGTGAGGCTCACAGTTAATCCCCATTTTACAGATGAGGTAACTTCTCGGTGCCTCAGTTAAGTGACTTGCCCACAGTCACACAGCTGACAAGTGGCAGATGCGGAATTTGAACCCATGACCTCTGATTCCCAAGCCCGGGCTCTTTCCACTGAGCCACACTGCTTCTCTTAAAAAGAAATTGTTTTAAAGATACAGTGAAGTGAAACCTCAGATGTTGTGGCATGGCAATGGACAGTTGGAGAGAAAGCATTAGAAGACCAGCAAATTTTGTTTGTAACAATCTAGATGATCATGACGCCAAGAGGGGGAGATGAAAACAACTATCAGGCACTAGGGATAACAATGCAACAGTGTAACAGTGAGCAATCTGAACATGTATGTGATGTGGGAGAGACTATCAACATCACATTTGTCTATCAGCCAAACCTGCCGACACTGATAAAAATTTCATGGTCAGTAGCACCATCACAGACTCTAAAGGACAGCTGATTGTATAGGCTGAATTTTCCTACTATGACCTCTTCAACCATCAAGTTACCTTCTATTCCACATCCCTTGCAATTCTGCCCTTTCCTTTCTTCCCATCTATTCACTTTGCTGTCCACCACCCACAGCTTAACACAGGAGGATATTGCTGCTTTCCACTCTCCATGGTGGTCTGCTGCAGCTGCCAACTTCCCACTTTCCCTGGCTCGCTGGGCTATCCTCTCTACTGAGGGACAGGGGTGGATAGAGATAAGCTCAGGAGACTGATTTTATCTCCTCAGAAGGAGGCAGAACTGGGTGGGCAATGGACAACCAGGATTTCTCCCAAATCATTCTCAGCAAGTGAGTAATATAAGGGACTTTCCTGTTCAGAGTAAGACTGAAGTAAACCTGAGATACAAAGATCAGAACGTTTAACTGTGAATCAGACACACACTCTCTGTTTTGTTGTTGTGTTTGTTTTTTTACTGACCTGTATGGAATCCCTTTATTTCCTTTAAGAAACAAGAGCCTAGGTAGAATAAGTGATTTGAATTTACTTTGATGAGTTCAGTTCCTGCCACATTTCCTATGGGAATATTCTCCTTGTCATCAGCAAGTCAACCTTTTAGGCCAACACTCAATATGCCTGTCAGCTCTATAATGTCCACATGAATGACAGGAAGTGGTGGTGTGGATTATGGAAAAAGAGCCCGATTTCCAAATCATCTGTACATTCTCCCAGGTGGAGGGAAGAAGGCAAACCCTGAAGCATGGAGAGCTGAGGAATGTTTGCATTGCTGGCTAGCTGGGAGAAGAAGCTCTGACAGGATTCAGACAGGCATCAGGTAAGAGTCAAATGGACAAACTATTATGTTCCAGGGAGAGGTGAGGAGGGCAAATCTTGCCATAGCTTCATACCTCTGGGAGATGGAAAATCCTGAGTAACAAATACCTCATGAGTGGATCTGGGCTGGAAAGGATAGTTCTGCTCCTGTCACCCCATGGGAAGACCCAGTGGGAAACTGCCCTGGTACTGGGACTACAAACTTTCCAATCCACTCATAATGAATCAAGAATTGCCTGTGCAGAGTAAAAATGGGATGAGAATGTGGAAGCGCTGGGAAATGTGTATACAGATGTTCAATCAATCAGTCAGTGGTACTTAATGAACACTTACTGTGTGCAGACCACCAAATTAAAAGCTTGGAAGAGTACAAAAAGTAATATTGGTAGACACGATCCCTGCCCTCAAGGGGCTCACAGTCTACAGGGCAAGACAGGCATTAAAATAAATTACAGATTAGGGAAATGGCAGAGTATAAATATATATTCCTAAATGCTGTGGTGCAGTGGGTGGTGAATATCCAGTGCTAAAAGGGTACGGATCCAAGTGTTTAGATGATGCAGAAGGAAAGGTGAATAAGGGAAATGAGGGCCTGGTTAGGGAAGGCCTCTCGGAGGAGATGTGGTTTTAGTCAAGCTGCTAAGATGGGGAGAGTGATGGTCTATCAGATACGAAGGGGGAGAAAGTCCCAGGCCACAGAAGGACACGGGCAAGGGGTTGACAGTGAGACAGATGAGGTCGAGACTCTGGTGTAGGCACAGGCTAAATAGGGAATCCTCTTAGCCTGTGTCATGTTGCTTAAGTGCACTGAGCTGAGAAAGATCACCCCTTCTTTCCTACACCAGGCCAAAGAGACTGCCTTGTGGATATTACAATAATAATAATAATCATAATCATAGTCACAATAATAGTGATGTTTGTTAAGTGCTTACTATGTGCCAAGACCATAGAGTCTTCGAAAAGGAAAAGGGTTACATTACGCTGTCTTATTAGAGTGAGTGTTTGCTTGGTGGGATGTAACTGGGGCTCTAGCGCATTTACCAGAATATGGACAAATATAGGCAAAAATGTGGGCAAGTAAGAAGCCATTCATCCTTTTTAGAAATGGCAGTCATGATGAGCAAGGCTCTGGAGCTGAAGAAATGTTCTTGCAATACAGCAGAGTCCCTCTGATGCTCTTTTGCAAATTTAGGAATTCAGATGGCCTTGCTAGAATTCTCCAATAAAATGGGGCATATTTCCCAGAGCAATAAACAGAGAAAAGTGCTAAATGTGCAAAAGAACTAGAGAAATTATCAGATATTGGCTCATAATCTAGATTGGGACAAGGATTTACATCCAACCTGAGTATCTTGTATCTACACATAGTAAGTGCTTATCAAATACCACAATTATTATTATTGGCTCTAAATATTGGCCCTCACCACTTTCAGTTCCAGAAACCACATCATAGAACCAGGCAGGCAGTTCTTAGTCACCAAAAGTGTTCTTGCTCCAGAGCTATTGAATTTCTTTCACAGATCCCTGTTCACACAGACCCTGCTTCCAACTCAGACTGGCCCTTTCAACTAATTATGGCCATCGCATCGTCACCTTCCCTGCTGGCACCCCAACCCTGCCCCCAGCCCTGAGGAGGCTGCCAGCTGCCAGACTCACTTACTGTCTTAAGTTGGCAATAGTCAAGGGAAGATCAGAGAATTACACTTGGAACAGCAAAGAGGGAAGTTCTCTGATCTGCATAGAACTTCATTTCCTGGCCATAGTCTCCCTAATCAGTAATTTATTTTCATGTCTTTCCCCCACTTCCCACCCCTGCTAGATTGTCAGATCCTTGAAGGCAGGGATTGTGTCTACTTTATTGAACTCTCTCAAGTGCTCAGTTCAATTCTCTGCACACAAGCAATACCGGTGATTGAATGACTGATGGTCTGGGTGTCAGTTGCCTCAAACAAGGTGGGTGGCTGCCCGTTTCACCAGTTTGACCTTTCTATCCAGCCACCATCAGAAGGGAGCAGAACTGCTAAACAGTAATGCATGTGGGGGAAAACAATCAGAAACAGAGCTACCCACCGGAAAGGAGAAACCCATGAATCAGAAATAATAAAAATAACCAGCGCACAGCAGTTCTGATGTGGTTTCACAAGTCACAGTGCTGCCCCATCTGGCATAGTTTCTGTCATCATCATTATCGTTGTCATCGTCATCATCATCATTGGTATTTATTGAGCACTTACTATGTGCAGAACACTGTACTAAGTGCTTGAGAGAATGCAACAGGGTTAGCAGACACTTCTCCTGTACACAAGCTTACAGTCTAGAGAAGCAGCATGGCTTAGTGGAAAGAGCACAGGCCTGGGAGTCGGAGGACCTGAGTTCTAAATCTGGATCTGCCATGTGTCTGTTGTGTGACCTTGGACAAGTCACTTAACTTCCCTGTGCCTCAGTTTTCTCATCTGTAAAATGGGGGTTAAATCCTCCTCTCTCTACTTAGATGGTTAACCCCATGTGGGACAGGGATGGTGTCCAGCTTGAATATCTTGTATCTACCCCAGTGCTTAATACAGTTCTTGGCAAATAGTAAATGCTTAATGCATATAATAATAATAATAACCAGAGTAATAGAGATTTGTCACTATTTTGAGTGGTGCAACAAATTGTCCAACTTTTGCTTGAACAGAAGACCAAAAGAGAGATGCCTGCCCTGCCTGTCATCTCTGCCTGACAATCGGGTAATACTGTCCCCTCACCACCACTACCCCGGCCTCTCCTGCTCTACCCCCTACCCCTACCCCCACCTCTCTTTAAATTTTCCTTCCTTCTTCCTGCCCTCCCCATCGCTTTTAAAATTGTTTTCCCATTGTTCACATGTGTTTCCCCTCTGTCTACCCCAGCGCTTAGAACAGTGCTCGGCACATAGTAAGCGCTTAACAAATACCAACATTATTATTATTATTATTATGTGCTTCGCCTCCTTGTGACCCCAATTTTCCCTTCCCATCCCTGTAACTCCCTGCTCTCAAAAGCCCTTCTGCCCCACTGGTGTAGTGCAATTTTTTTTTTTCCTGTTTCATAGTTGAGCTGACTCCTTTCTTGGGTGCAGCTCCTGAAATGGCTACAGCCACAGGGACTGGACTGGCCCAGGGCAGGATGGTGAAAAGCAACAGAAGTCTTCTCCCAGCCTCCTCCCCAACCTCAATCAAGGCCAGTCTTCATGACTGCGGCAGTCTTGGGGGCTACAGGCAGGGAATGGGTTGCCCCAGTCATAAAACAGTTAAAAAAAGAGTGCTACCCCACCAGGGAGGCAGAGGAGATTTGAGAGAACTGGTAGGGAGGGTTTGGGGGACACAGGGATTAGACATTTCCTAAACCACAGAGAAATGGGGAAATGATTTTGAAAGTTAGGGCGGGGATAAATGAAGGCCGATGGGGGTACAGCAGAAGAGGCCACTGGGTGGGGAAGAGGTTAGGACAATTGACTGCCAGCCAGAGACAACGTGGGGGAGGACAACACTTCTATTGAAGTAAGAGTAAGCTCCCCTTTAATGGCCCCGTATTTTGGTCTAGGTGAGCAGAGCGCTGAAAGGAGGGTGCTTCTCCACAACAGGGAACAATTGTCCCCCAGTCATTCAACCCCTCATTAGGCCCTTCATTTGATTCCTGATTTTATCATTTAAGCAATATTTAATTACAGAATACTACCAAATAATACACCAAATATATGATGACTTGTTTATAGTCATGTCTCCTCAATTATGTAATTTTGAAATACCTCAGGGTGTTTATGATGTGGATAGAAAATTGAATTAGAGATGGATATCTTTCTCCATTTAGCATGCTTTAACTTTTTCTTTTTTAAAGTAAATCATTGGGGAAGGGGAAAAAAGCTGATTCAGCTGTTTATTCTTGCCTCCCTGTAGTCATCATAGTTGCAGTGGTATTCATTCAATCGTACTTACTGAGCGCTTACTGTGTGCAGAGCACCGTACAAAGCACTTGGGAGAGTTCAACACAACAAAAAACAGACACATTCCCTGCCCACAGTGATCTTAGATTCTAGAGAATTGCTGTATCAATCCATCAGTGGTATTTATTGAACACTTACTGTGTGCAGAGGATGGTACTAAGCACTTGGGAGAGACACAATCTCTGCCCTCCAGGAGCAGACAGTCCAGAGGAGGTTGTGGGGGTGGAGGAAGACAGCAGTACCTGGAGATGGTTTTCTGTGAGCAGGATGTGCTGTTGTGTTGTTCACAGTGGGGCCCCTGCTGACTAAAATAAAACCCTTTGGTAGCTGTGGAAGAACCCTGATGGTGGTGGGAACAGGATCAAGAAATCCAGAAGAGATGTCATCATTTGGTGTTTGTGCACACAAAGAAAGCTACCTAATTTTGGCCCTGAATCTAAAGTCAAATTAGGTGGATCAGATAAAGAATTACATTAATTTAAAACAGGCATTCATAACATCAAGTGATAAAGTAAGTCAGATCTTCTTTGACCTCTTCTTGAGCCCTAGGTGTCAATACCCAGTATAATCACCCTTCCAGCCATGTAAGTTAAAGTATAACACACATTCAAGTGGAGATCAGGAAAAAAAAATGTACCCACCTCTTTGGCATTCAGGCAGAGAGGAGGCCCCTGGGGGTAAAATCCTAAAGGAAAACAATGACACATATTTACATAGCACCTTTCTTCTAAAATGCTTTACAAATGTTAGCTCAATAATCCTCATTGCATTCTATGTGAGTGATGGCAATTTCTACTCTCATTTTTCAGAAGGGGAAGCTAGTAATAGTGGTATTTGTTAAGGGCTTACTTTGTGTCAAGCACTCTTCTAACTGCTGGGTTAGATAAAAGCTAATCAGGTTGGACACAGTCTTTGTCCCCCATGGGGTTCACAGTGCTATTCCCCATTTTACAGATGAGGTGACTGAGGCACAGAGAGTTGAAATTTCACTCATTCATTCATTCGATCATATTTATTAAGCACTCACTGTGTGCAGAGCACTGTACTAAGCATTTGGGAAAATACAATACAGCAATAAAGAGTTACTATTCCTGCCCACAGCGAGCTCACAGTCTAGAGAGGGGGAGACATACATCAATACAAATAAACTGACATCAATATGAATAAATAAAATGGCAGCTATATACAGAAGTGCTGAGGGGGGGGGGAGAGCAAAGGGAGCAAGTCAGGGTGACGCAGAAGGGAGTGGGAGTTGAGGAAAAGTAAGGCTTAGTCGGGGAAGGACTCTTGGAGGAGTTGTGCCTTCAGTAAGGCTTTGAAGTGGTGGGCGGGGGGAGTAATCGTCTGATGGATTTGAGGAGGGAGGGTGTTCCAGGCCAGAGGTAGGACGTGAGCCAGGGGTCGGCGGTGAGACAAGCGAGATCGAGGCACAGTGAGAAGATTAGCACCAGAGGAGCGAAGTGTGCGGGCTGGATTGTAGAGGGAGAGAAGCAAGGTGAGGTAGGAGGGGGCAAGGTGATGGAGTACTTTAAAGCCAATGGTGAGGAGTTTTTATTTGATATGAAGGTGGATGGGCAACCACTGGAGATTTTTGAGGAGAGGGGTGACATGAACTAAAGATTTCTGTAGAAAGATAAAAATAATAATTATGGTATTTGTTAAATGCTTACTATGTGCCGAGCACCGTTCTAAGCACTGGGGTAGAGACGTGGTAATCAAGTTGCCCACGAGAGGCTCATAGTCTTAATCCCCATTTTACAGATGAGGTAACTGAGGCACAGAGAGTTAAGCGACTTGCCCAAGGTCACACAGCAGACAAGTGGTGGAGCCGGGATTGGAAACCACATCCTCTGACTCCCAAGCCCGTGCTCTTGCCACTAGGCCATGCTGCTTTTAGACAGGGACACGTCTGACTCAGTAGGTGGTTCAGAATATTGCTATCTGGATCCTGAAGCAGCCTCAGGCCCATTAGACAGCCCTATTGTCTGCTGTGTGACCTTAGGCAAGTCACTTCACTTCTCTGTGCCTCAGTGACCTCATCTGTAAAATGGAGTTTAAGACTGTGAGCCTTAATTGGGACAATCTGGCTTCCGTCCCCTCCACTCTACTGAGACTGCTCTCTCTAAGGTCACCCATGACCTCCTTCTTGCCAAATCCAATGGCTCCTACTTCATTCTGATCCTCCTTGACCTCTCAGATGCCTTTGACACTGTCGACCATCCCCTCCTCCACACCTGATCTCACCTTGGCTTCACAGACTCCATCCTCTCCCGGTTCTCCTCTTATCTCTCTGGCCGGTCATTCTCGGTCTCCTTCGCAGGCGCCTCCTCCCCCTCCCGTCCTTTAACTGTTGGAGTTCCTCAAGGGTTAGTTCTTGGCCCTCTTCTGTTCTCCATTTACACTCACTCCCTTGGTGAACTCTTTCGCTCTCACGGCTATGACTACCATCTCTATGCAGGTGACACGCAGATCTACATCTCCGCCCCTGTCCTCTCCCCCTCCCTTCAGGCTTGCATCTCCTCCTGCCTCCAGGACGTCTCCACCTGGATGTCTGGCCGCCACCTAAAACTCAACATGAGCAAAACTGAGCTCCTCATCTTCCCTCCCAAGCCCGGTCCTCTCCCAGACTTCCCTATCACTGTGGATGGTACGACCATCCTTCCCGTCTCTCAGGCCTGCAAACTCGGTGTCATCTTTGACTCATCTCTCTCGTTCACCCCACACATCCGATCTGTTACCGAGACCTGCCGGTCTCACCTTTACAATATCGCCAAGATCCGCCCTTTCCTCTCCACCCAAACGGCTACCTTACTGCTACAGGCTCTCGTTATATCCCGGCTAGACTACGGTGTCAGCCTTCTCTCTGATCTCCCTTCCTCCTCTCTTGCCCCACTCCAATCTATTCTTCACTCCGCTGCCCAGCTCATCTTCCTGCAGAAACATTCTGGGCATGTCACTCCCCTTCTTAAACACCTCCAGTGGTTGCCTATCAACCTCTGCTCAAAACAAGAACTCCTCACTCTAGGCTTCGAGGCTCTCCATCACCTTGCCCCTTCCTACCTCTCCTCCCTTCTCTCTTTCTACTACCCACCCTGCACGCTCTGCTCCTCTGCTACCCACCTCCTCACTGTCCCTCGGTCTCACCTATCCCGCCATCGACCCCTGGGCCACATCCTCCCGGGGTCCTGGAATGCCCTCCCTCCTCACCTCCGACAATCTAATTCTCTTCCCCTCTTCAAATCCCTACTTAAGGCTCACCTCCTCCAAGAGGCCTTCCCAGACTGCGCTCTCCCCTTTTTCCCTCTGCTCCCTTTACCCCCCCTTCACCTCTCCGCAGCTAAACCCTCTTCTTCCCCCCCTTCCCTCTCCTCCTCCCCCTCTCCCGTCCCACCCCCTCAGCACTGTACTCGTCGCTCAACTGTATATATCTTCATCACCCTATTTATTTCGTTTAATGAGATGTACATCACCCTGATTCTATTTATTTGCCATTGTTTTTATGAGATGTTCTTCCCCTTGACTCTATTTATTGCCATTGTTCTGTCTGCCTGTCTCCCCCGATTAGACTGTAAGCCCATCAAAGGGCAGGGACTGTCTCTATCTGTTGCTGATTTGTACATTCCAAGCGCTTAGTACAGTGCTCTGCACATAGTAAGCGCTCAATAAATGCTATTGAATGAATGAATGAATGACAAGAGACTGTGTCTAACCTGATTAACTTGTATCTACCCCAACTCTTAGAATAGTGCTTGGCATATAGTAACTGCTTAAAAAGTACCATAATTATTGTTATTATTAGGCAACAAACTGGGCATTTGAGGAGGCCTATTTAGGAATGCACCTATTTAGGGTGCATTTAACTCCCTCCTCAAACCCCCTGTCCCACACCTCCCCTACCCCTTGCCCCTAGTGACCTAGCCACCTACTTTATGGAGGAAATTGACCCTAGCAACCGTGATCGCCCTAAAATCTCCCCTGCCCCTCCTCAGCCCCTCCCCTTTGGCCCTTCTTCAACTTTCCCATCTTCTCCAGCAGTAATCCACACCCTCCACCCGCACCTCCAAACCTATTCTTTCACACTTTACCAAAACACTCATCCCCTCCCTTCTTCCCTCCTGGATCACCATCTTCAACTCTTCGCTCTCCAGTAGCTTCTTCCCCACTGCTTTCAAACATGTCCAGGTCTCCCCTATCTTTAAAAAACCCTCCCTTGACCCCACAGCTCCGTCCAGTTATCACCCCATCTCCCTTCTATCATTCCTCCCCGAACTCATCTACACCTGTTGTCTCAATTTCCTCTCCTCCAATTCTGTCCTTGTCCCCCTCCAATCTGGCTTCCATCCCCTTCACTCCACAGAAACCACCCTCTCAAAGGTCACAAATGACCTCCTTCTCCCCAAATCCCATGGCGTCTACTCCATCCTAATCCTTCTCGACCGCTCAGCTGCCTTCAACACTGTCTACCACCCCCTTTTCCTGAACCTCAGCTTCACTGACACTATCCTCTCGTGGTTCTCCTCCTATCTCTCTGGCCACTTATTCTTAGTCTCTTTAGTGGGCTTCTCCTCTGCCTCCCACCCCCTAACTGTGGGTGTCCCTCAAGATTTAGTTCTGGGTTCCCTCCTATTCTCCATCTATACCCACTCCCTTGGAGAACTCATTTGCTCCCATGGCTTCAACTACCATCTCTATGTGGATGATGCCCAAATCAACATCTCCAGCCCTGATCTCTCTTCCTCTCTGCAGTCTCGCATTTCCTCCTGCCTTCAAGACATCTCTACTTGGATGTGCTCCCATCACCTCAAACTTAATGTGTCTAAAACAGAACTTCTTATTTTTCCTCCCAAACCCTGCCCTCCCCAGACTTTCCCATCATTGCAGATGGTACCACCATCCTTCCTGTCTCACAAGCCCATAATCTTGGTGTTATCTTTGATTCCTCTCTCTCATTCAACTCTCATATTCAATCTATCACTAAATCCTGTCAGTTTGACCTTCACAACACTGCTAAAATCAGCCCTTTTCTCTCCAATCAAACAGCTACGATGTTTATCCAATCACTTAACCTATCCCACCTTGATTACCGTTAACAGCCTCCTTGCTGACCTCCCTGCCTCCTGCTTCTCCCCACTCCAGTCCATGCTTCACTCTGCTGCCCGGGTCATTTTTCTACAGAAGTGTTCAGGCCATGTTTCCCCACTCTTCAAGAAACTCCAGTGGTTGCCCATCACCTTCTCATCAAACAGAAATTTCTCACCATTAGCTTCACTTTGCCTCCTCCTACCCTACCTCGCCATTCTTCCTCTACAACCCAGCCCACACACTTTGCTCCTCTAATGCTAACCTTCTCATTTTACGTCGATCTTGTCTATCTCACCGCTGACCTCTTGCCTGTGTCCTGCCTCCAGCCTGATTGCTCTCCCTCCTCATATCTGACAGAAAGTGACTCTCCCCCTCTTCAAAGCCTTATCGAAGGCACATCTCCTCCAAGAAGCCTTCCCTGACTAAGCCCACCTTTCCTCTTCTTCCATTCCCTTCTGAGTTGTCCTGACTTCTTCCCCTTACTCATCGCCCCTACCAGACCCACAGCACTTATGCACTTATCCATAATTTATTTCTTGATGTTAATATCTATCTCCCCCTCTAAACTGTAAGCTCATCGTGGGCGGGGAATGTGTCTGTTTATTGTTGTATTGTACTCTCCCAAGCACTGAGTACAGTCCCCTGCCCACAGTAAGCGCTCAATAAATATGATTGACTGACTGACTGAATGACACCCATTGTTGGGGCAGATTTGCCTCATTGCCCTGCCATGACTCACCGTTTTAGGAGTGATACCAAAGCACCCCCCAACTCGTGGATTCAGGACTTAGATTCCCACCCAGTGCCCTGACATTTAATGGAGTTCTGGAATCATTCCATTCCCTACCTAGTCTCCTCCTCACCCCTGGGGTCCCAAGTGAGTGTACAATATCTTGGGGATGAGACCAGAGTGACCAGATCTGTCTTGTCCAGAATGATTTACATGGGTCCTGTCTAGAGGCAAAGGGAATGAACCAACCGATCCTTCAAGGGCCCTTCTGGCCCTGTGGAGCTACGTTGCATGAATGAAGATTCTGAGATGTAAACTTATTACTATGGCGCCCACGCTTGCTGCTCCTGTTGTTATTTATTATAACTACAATGGATATTTTTGGATTTATAGGGTCCTCCTATTACTATTGCCTCTGGGCACTCATACACAACAAAAACAATGGGTTACAAATATCAAATAGCTAATGAATACCTAGCTGGCAAGGCAGCAGGACACCACCACGCCTTCCAAGTCAATAAACGTGAGGCAACAAAACATCAAATCATAGAGCAAAAGGAATGCATACAATGTTGATGACGAAGAAGAGCAATCAATGAATCAATTATTGAACGCTTACTATGTACAGAGCACTGTATTAAGCTTTTGGGAGAGTATGACAGAATTAGCAGGCGCATGATGACGATGATGATGACAAAGAATAAATGATTTATTTTATAGCTCAGGAACGGCTTCACTAATGAAGAATCAGATAGCAGATAAAGAGGTAGGATGATCGAATGGAAAGAGACTGTGAATATGGACATGTGGCTATTGGTCCATCCCTTGTCACTAAGTCACTGCCTAATTCTGGAGAAGTCACTCAACTTTTCTGAGCCGCAATTTCCAGCCCTGTCCTCTGTGGGGAGGTGACTTTGTTAATGTCTAGGAAGCACTCCTGCCCTCGATAATAATAATAATAATGGTATTTGTTAAGCGCTTACTATGTGCCAAACACTATTCTAAGCACTGGGATAGATACAAGGAAATCAATTTGTCCCAAGTGGGGTTTACAGTCTTAATCCCCATTTTACAGATGAGGTAACTGAGTCACAGAGAAGTAAAGTGATTTGCCCAAAGTCACACACCTGATAAGTGGCAGAGCTAGGATTAGAACCCACAACTTCTGACTCCCAAGCCCGTGCTCTTTCCATATACCATGTTAATGAGAAACAACCATGTATTTTTTTTGTCATAAATTGGAGGGGGGGCAGTAGGATGAGAACAATACTGTAAAAGTTGTGTTCAATTCTATGGCTCCTGATTACTGTGAAGGTGCATTTAGTGCTTAGTTGCAGACAGGATGAACTCAGCCAAAATTGCAATTTGTCTTCCTTTAATGCAGTGATGGACAATTATTATTAATAATAATAATAATAGTATTTGTTAAGCCCTTACTATGTGCTAAGCACTGTTTTAAGCTCTGGGGTAGATACAGGGTTATCAGGTTGTCCCACGTGGGGCTCACACTTTTAATCCCCATTTTACAGATGAGGTAACTGAGGCACAGATAAATTAAGTGACTTGCCCAAAGTCACACAGCAGACAAGTGGAGGAGCCGGGATTAGAACCCACATCCTCTGACTCCCAAGTCCATGCTCTTTCCACGAAGCCACACTGCAATTATGTGGACTGGAAGGCCATTTAATTAGATTTAGTCAGCTGCTTTGAGACAAAATATTTAGGGTCCACAAAACCAATCAGAAAATTGTTAAGACATTTATTAAAGAACCCACCGTGTGTCTTGCACAAATATTTACCAGTTTTATAAGTGTACTAATACGTTTGAAATAGGTATTTTCATTTACAATGATGATATAACAGATATTTTACTTTTGTGGATATAGCAGTAGACTGAATAGAGGTACCTGGCTAGCTGGGCACCTACTTTTGAGCTATGCCCAAAGCAAATACCCTGCTTTCCATAGACTACTTAGGGCCGGAGTAAGAACCATACTTTCAACCTTACCAACAATTTGATTTTCCAAGTCAATCAGTTTTTGGTGATTTGAAGAACTATGAATCCTTTTCAAAAGTCCTTTCACTCTGTGGACCCCCAGTCTTCTGAATCTCTGAAATTCCAGATATCATCTCTGCCATTCAGAAATAAATTTTTGAAATAAAATTACATTGAAAAAATTAGACCACTCTCCTCCCATATGTGGTATTTGTTCTTATTAGAACATTTAGAATTTCTGAAAGATCATTTTTCTGATTCTGTATAAAGAGCAAAAGTGAATTATGAGAGTAGTAATAGCAATATTATTTATTAAGCATTTACTCTGTGCAAAGCCCTGAGCTCTGCTCTGAAACATACACAGGTGGAAATTAGACAGTGGCTCCAAAAGTAAACCATCCTGCCAGTCCAGTCTCCTTTTTATTTTCTCCGGGCCCTGATGGCTTCTTACAGCCACCCAGGAAGATGGAGTACAGCAGCCCAAGTAAAAATAAATTTTCAAAAAAATTAGTCAAGTCTAGTCTCAAATACTAATATATGTCAACTGAGTAAAGCCTATGGGTGATTTGGTCATCGGCTTTCAGCTCAAATTTTCTTTCATGCAAGAAGTTTGTGGGAGAAGTACTTAACCGTAGCAAAACCAAGTTCCTGGTGGAATTGACCAACTGCACTGTGCTCTCCTTCTCTCTCCCTCCTCACAATTGACTCCATTTGTGGCCTCCAAGGATGCTTGGAGGGCGAAGAGAAGGTGGGAGAAGAAAAGGAAGTTCATGGAAGGAGGGCTAAAAGCAGACTAGTACAAACAGAGCATGTCATCAGTTATCTCTGCCGCCCACTTCCTGAGGACGGAAGAGCAAACCAGTGCAAACGTTTCCTTTACCAATAAGGATCCCTATCAATCGATCGATAGTATTTGCAGAGGATTTACTCTATGCAGAACACTGGACTAAGCCCTTGGGAGAGTGCAGTGCAGTTAGTAGATACTATCCCCATCCTCGAGGAATTTATAGTGTAGCAAACTAATCCCGGAGCCCTGGCATAGCTATTCAGCTGTACTGGTTCTGTGGCTGCCTCTGGCTCTTAAGGGTATCCTAAGCATCCTTCCGTGCTCTGACCACTAGCACTTATGGATTTACGTGCCATATTCCACACCTACGTGTGTATATTTGCATGTTCAATTACTGATCGAGCAATTTCATCCCGACATATTGGTGCTATTACCTCTTACCATCAGTGATACTCATTGAGTGCTTACTATGCGTCAAAGGCACAAAGCTAAGCTAAGTGGTTGGGAGAGTTCAGTACGAAAGAGTTAGCAGACGTGTTCTCTGCCCTCTTCCAGATCCCACTATTTGTAAATGCTTGTTCGTCTGCCTGTCCAGCTCATTACATTAAATGCTCCTGGATGACAGTGCATTTATTCGTTCACAGTAGCAGTAATAGTATTTATTTATATTAATGTTTGTCTCCCCCTCTAGACTCTAAGCTCACTGTGGGCAGGGGACGTGTCTGTTATATTGTTGTATTGTACTCTACCAAGTCCTGTGTACAGCACGCACAGTAAGCACTCAGTAAATGCGATTGACAAAAATGACTAATAATAATAGTACTATTTATTGAGCTCCCACTTGGTGCAGAAAAGAAGTGCGAAATAAAGAAGTGCCATGTTCCCTGCCCCCAAGAAATATTTACAACTAGAGCGGTCAAAATAAATAATTGCGTACACCTTTATACAGGATTAGAAAAGCAGCATGGCTTAGTGAAGGGAGCAAGGGCCTAAGAGTCTTGGGTTCTACTCCCGGGTCTGCCACTTGCCTGCTGTGGGACCTTGGACAAGTCACTTCACTTCTCTGTGTCTCAGTTACCTCATCTGTCAAATGGTGATTGAGACCGTGAGCCCCACATGGGACAGGGACTGTGTCCAACCCGATTTGCTTGTATCCTCCCCAGCGCTTAGAACAGTGCCTGGCACATAGTAGGTGTTTAACAAATACCATTATCATTATTATTATTACTGAGGATGAATTTATTAAGCATCTACTGTATGTAAATCAGTGTACTAAGTGCTAAGAAAAAATATAAATCTGAAAATTATGTACAGTCCCTGTTCCCCAAAAGGCTGACAATCTAAGAATAAAGACACGAAGAGGAGGCTGGTAGCACATACATAAGGAAAAATAAGATAATAAAAACATAAAATTGACATTAAAGATCAGTGATAAATATAAGCAGAGCATGTCAGTCAATTGTATTTATTGAGTGCTTACTGTGTGCAGAGCACTGTATTAAGTGCTGGGGAGAGTATAATATAACAGTATAACAGACACATTCCCTGCCCACAATGAGCTTACAATCCAGAGGGAGAGACAGACATTACTATAAATAAACAAACTTCAGATATGTACATAAGTGCTGTGTGTCTAGGAGAGGAGATGAATAAGGGGAGCAAGTCAGGGCAATGCAGAAGAGAGTTGAAGGAAAAGAGGGCTTAGTCAGGAAGGCCTCTTGGAGGAGATGTGCCTTTAATAAGGCTTTGAAGGGGGGGAGAGTAATTGTCTGTCAAATATGAGGAAGGAGGGCATCCCAGGCCAGAGGTAGGATGTGGGTGAGAGATCAGCGGCAAGATAGACGACATTGAGCTACAGTGAGAAGGTTAGCATTGTGGGTGAAACAGCAGGTTAGGAGATTGTGGATGGAGAGTGGAATTTCAGAGTTGGTGAGGTTAGAAATGATACAATGACAAGTGATGATGAGATTCAATGTTGGTTCCAGTTGATGAGCGACTGAGGTGGGGTTGGAGCAGGTCTGTGGAGTTGATGGATGAGAGAAAGCAGATGTCTGGGCTGTCTCTGGGAATGTCCATAAAGATATTAAAGTCCCCAAGAAGCAGTTTCCATTCTCAGCAACTAGAATACTGGGCAGCAGTGTTGACTAGAAGGCCGGACTCAACTCAAAATCTATCTATCAGTGAACACAGATTTCCCCTCTCCCCTCTGGCAACTTGGCTCTTCTCTCCTTCTGCCAAATAGGCATAGTTCTGGCAAGAAGAGAGAGTCCTGTGGTAGAATTTAGAGTGTACCTCTGCCCTCAGTGCACCTCCCAGAAAGGGGAGAATAACACCTGATAATAAAGTGAGATAAGGATTTATAGCAAAAACATCCCAAGCACCTTAGCTGCCTGCTGACAGCTTCTGCTGCTCTAATCCTTGGTGTTTCTGGGTCTGAAAATAGGGCCAATAAACAGTGGGAAGTTGAAGACGTGAGAGGTTGGACACGGTACACAGAAACTTAGCCGCTGTAGAACTAAAATGGCCACAATGGTCTCACAGAGAGCATCTCGGGGGGATGACAGTCTCAAAACATAGGTCCCCTACAAGAGTTTGCAGCCCTTTTAAGGGAAGAACTTAGCAGCCTCTCTTCTTCCCCAGTGTCCCTCTTGACTCAGAGAAACGAGTGTATTGAGTGTTCTACCGCCTTCATTTTGTTTAATGTTGTAGGGTTTGTTGGCCTCTCCCTCTTTTCTTCATCATACTCCCTTTCCTGCTGGTTCACAAGGTTGCAGCACTGGAGGCATTCTGAACAGCTAAATGTTGTTTCTCAGGGCCTTGGACTCTTTTGGAGGACAACCATGCAATGGCAGTTATTTATTCTGAAAACATTTTAGGATGAAATAATGAATATTTTCAACCTCCCCCAGCCCACCCCCCTTATTTTGAAGGCCATGTAACTTCAGATGCATGGGAATACATGGAGGGGCAGAGTTGTAATCAATTAGCATAGCATGGTGATTTTTCTTATGCTTAGAGCTTCTTTTCCCCACTGAAAAATATGGAAGAATTGGTTTTATATCAGTTTATGGACCACGTGCAAAGCCTCACTGATGCAGCCAGTTCAGTTAGATGAGCATCCCCGGCATTTAGGAGTTGATCCTAAGGCATGAGGGTCTCCCTCCCCCAACCCCAGGGTAACAAAACCACTGAGTTGACACTCTATCTAGAAAGTCCCTCAGAGGTGCAATGGAAAGATACCTCTAGGTGTCCGCTCACTAGAGGCTTCAGGTAAGAGCTGTGCGTCCTATAAGTAAGTCAGAGACAGCCTGGCATAGTGCGATAGAGCCCAGGCCTGGAAACCCGGCTTCTCGACCCGGTTCCTCCACTTGCTTGCTGTGTGACCTTGGACAAGTCACTTCACCTCTCTCTGTGCCTCAGTTTCCTCATCTATAAAATGGAAATAAAGTACCTGCTTCTTCCTTCCTCTTAGACTGGGAGCCCCATGTGTGATGGAGACTGCGCCTGATCTAATGAACTTGTATCAACCACAGTGCTTAGTACAGTGTTTCGTTTAATAATAAATACTGTCATTGTCCGTCAAAAAGTAACCATCTCTCTTTACTGGCAAATGATGTCCAGGGTGGAGTGAGAGATGGAGAAGGCACTCTGGATTAGGTGCTCTATCGTGGGCCAAATTTCATTATTTCCTCCTGTATTGTATGTAAATATATGTATATAGTAAGTGCTTAACAGATACCACATATATATATATATGGCATCTGTTATACCATACATACATACATACATATATATATACACACACATATATATGGTATCTGTTATGTATGTATGTTATGTATGTATGTATGTTATGTATGTATATACCATATATATATGGTATATATATATATATGTGTGTGTGTGTGTGTGTGTGTATGGTATCTGTTATACCATATATATACACACACACACACATATATATGGTATCTGTTATGTATGTACCATATATATACACACACACACACATATATATATGGTATCTGTTATGTATGTATATATGATATAACAGATACCATATATATATATATATGGTATCTGTTAAGCACTTACTATATACATATATACATATATATATGGTATCTGTTAAGCACTTACTATGTTCCAGGCACTGTACCAAGCACTGCGGTAGATACAAACTAATCAGATTGAATACAGTTCATGTCCCACATGGAGATTACAGTCTTAATCCCCGTTTTACAGATTAGGTAACTGAGGCCCAGAGAAGTGAAGCGACTTGCCCAAGGTCACATGCAAGACAAGTGGCAGAGCTGGATGAGAACTCAGGTTCTTCTGACTTTGAAGCCGGTGCTATATCCACTAGGCCATGCTGCTTCTCTCCTATATTGAATTTCATATGCAATGCACACTTTGTTTAAAGTGCGTGCTACTTTAAGGACACACAAGTAAACAAGGTATTGGCCAGCATGGAAATATTCGCCATCTCCTTCAGAGGAATTTAAGACCCAGAGCCACCCATCCAAGGGGAAGAACAGATGACACATCCGGAGGAAAAACACTTTATTCAAAGCCTTCACTGAAAAGTTTTTTAGAAGGGACTTTTGGTCTCTCTGTTCAGTCCTGCTGTGCAGCTCTCGGCGCCGTGGCTTTAGAGGCATTCAGTAAATATTGAAAGTTCCGTGGCTGAAGAAGCAGAAAAGGGAAAAGGATGGTGCTTGATAGGCAGTGAAGGGGGTGGTTTCCTTTAAGGGAAAGGTGTATGTAAACGAAGGGGTGGAAGTAAGAGTGGGAGGAGACAAAAGATGCAGTTAGGAAACAGTGGTGAGTGAAATGCAAGAAATGGTTGGAGAGTAGGAGGAGGTGAGAGAAGAGATGTAAATTAAAGTTGGGTCCTGCAGAGACTTGAAGCAATTATTATGAGGCCATTAGCACTGCATAATAATGAGGCCTTGTGTACAGTGTGCTTCTCAGTAGGGAAACATGGCAGCACTAGGCTGCCTCCCCTCTCAGGAGTCGGGGGAGATTCCCCGTCCTATCCATTACCTCAGCACAAGCTTTTCCTTGAACTCGGGGATTTCGGGATTCATCTTCAGGGTGCCCTTCCAAGCAGACTTTTCCCAGACATCTTTCAGGCTCCTAAGTATTCTTCTTTGAACCTCTGGGCTTGGGGATGGAAACCTCATTGAGCTTTTGAGCCAAAAAATGCCAAGGCAGAGGACAAAATGAAGGTCAAACACTTTGGACTTTTATAAAGCGAGCTGTGATTTGCATGCAAAGTAAAAAAGACCGAATAAACAAAATGGCCCCAGCAGGTGGGAGAAATAAGATCGGAGCCCTGATATTTTTAGAAGCCATTTTGCCTGCCATTCTTGAGTCATTTCCCTATTTCTTCGCTCTGACAGGATGCAAGACGATCCTGCAGGAAGCTGAAGTCCCCTCAGACAAATATTTGGGAAAAGAAACCATTGAAAACGCATCCTTGCATCAAACCCAAAATCCCACTTATTCAGCAGTAGTAATAGTATCTATTCAGGGTTTGTTGTGTGTGCAGAGCACTGTACTACTTGTCAGCTGTGTGACTGTGGGCAAGTCACTTAACTTCTCTGTGCCTCAGTTACCTCATCTGTAAAATGGGGATTAAGACTGTGAGCCTCACATGGGACAACCTGATTACCCTGTATCTACCCCAGCGCTTAGAACAGTGCTCTGCACATAGTAAGCGCTTAACAAATACCAACATTATTATTACTAAGCACAAGGAGAAAATTCAGAGGTGGGAATTAGACACGGCCCCTGTAATCAGCGGACAACAATCACCCCTCCTCCCCAACAATTTCTGTTTCAGATTAAAGCACCAAGTTCTCATTGATCAAACAATGATATAATGTGAAACAGGCTAGAACAACCTCCTGAGAGCCAGTTATATACATTAAGGAACATTTAAATTGTGTGCCTTATGAATATTAAACATTTATTCTGCACTACCTATCCTTGTGAACGATCTTTCCGAGCACAAAGATTATGCAATTTTCAACATTCCTCTGCTGAAGCATTACCATTTCATACCTGAGAGAATAAAGAAGACTTAGAGCTGTGGCATCCTGAAAGGCCATTTGTGGGTTTTAGTCTCCGATGCATATCTATGTGCGTATCTCTGCATTTAATATATTAGTTGCGCCACAGGGATACAGAATTAGTAAGCCAAATGGCATTCAGCTGCTGCTTGGCTCCCTGCCGTTTTAATTAGGTCCCAGTGTGTAAAATGGGGGTTAAATCTGTGAGCCCCATGTGGGACAGGGACTATGTCTGACTTGATTACCTTGTATCTCCTCGAGCGTGTAGAACAGTGTCTGGTACATAGTAAGCGCTAAACACATACCGTCAAAAAGTGGCTCAGGAGTTTAGGTCAGAACTGGAGGGGTCCAGGCTTTTTGGCAGCAGCTCTCCCCAGGTTCAGACCAGCCCTAGGGTCACCTTGGTCCGGGGATACTGGGGAGATGGATCAACTACAGGTCTGCCCATGAATTTGGGTCCTCCTCAAATGGCCTTGCAGACTGGTCCATTCGAGGGTCCCAAGCACCATCTTGAATGGGTAAGGGGGCGGGTGGGGGAGACCCGTCTCCCCATCCCCTCGCCGTCGTGCCTATGAGAGAAGATCTCTTGGCAACACCCTTAATAGCTGAGCAGTCAATCTATCAATAAACTAATGGTATTTAGAGAGCACTTACTGTGTGCAGACCCCTGCCTTAAGCACTTGGGAGATTATAATACTACAGAGTTGGTAGAGGTTCCTGACCCCAAGGAGCTTACAGTCCTATAGGATTGCACTATTCACCCTGATCGGGTGAGCGGGAACAGGATGGATATGTGAAGGGCATCTTAGAGACTGCATTCTTGGCCATACTCACATAGATGGATAAAATCTCACCATGAGACTGTCTGCTTTGAATGCAAAGAACAGTTCTATACCAGAGAGCAGCGCGTGCCACCCCTCGACCCCACCATTTTCCTGGCTGCGGCAGCCTCTAAAGAGGGATGAGCAGGAGCACAGCAGTCGGAAACCAGCCTGTTCTTAGCTGCAGCGATTGACCCACAGTGGACACTCCCCTTCTAGCAGTGGACAGCCAGGGTTACCCTTGGGTGCAGTGTCTTTGCATATCAGCACTGTCCCTGAACAGGGATGAGGCAGTGGAAGAGGACAGGCATTTGTCTTCCCTGAATCAAGCCCCAGAGTGACACTAGGAACATATTTCCAGAGTTTTATGGTAGCCTGCACATCTCCTCCACAACAGTCAATCAGTGGTATTTATTAAGCACTTACTGTATACAGAGGACTGGACTAAATGTTTGGGAAAGCACAATACAACAGAGCTGGTAGACACATTCCCTACCCACAAGGATGCCCCTCTGAGGCCCCCAAAGTAGGGAAGAGGCTAAAGTGGCCATCACAGAATAATATGTGGTTATCATTCATTCTCAAAGAAAATATCATTGACAGAATGAGATTCACTTAGGGGCATATTTGCGACTCTAAAAACCAAGGCAGGACCCACAGTTCCAGTTGTGCTGTGCACACAACAAAGACTGTCTTTTGTTGTGCTGTTAGGTTTGTTGTTTACAGTGCCTGGCACTATTATCACCACTTTCTTTGCCTTGTGATCCTCTTGCATCTGTCTATCAATCAGTCATATTTATTGAGTGCTTACAGTGTGCAGAGCTAAGCTATTGAGAGAGAACAATATAACAGAGTTGGTAGGCATGTTCCCTGCCCACAAGGAGTTTACAGTCTAGAGGTGCTTCTTCTCATAAGAGTCACTGCTTTCTTGATTGCAGTGTGCTATTCTGGCCTTTCTGTCACAGTCCTCTCCCAGTTTTCAGCAGAGATGCAGTATTGTCTGAGGCTTTGCTTTACTGCAGTTTTAAAACGCTTCCCCTGAACTCCGTGTTTTTGGTCAACTCTTTCCAACTCAGCATACAGTTACTGCTTGGCTTGGGGCCAGGTCCACTCCTAGACTCACGCCCCAGAGAGGGGCAGCCTAGTCATTGTGTCCGCTTGTAATCCCCGTCTCCCCCGCCCCAGTCCAGATGGTTTGTTTCAGTGCAGGAAAAAAAAAAATTCCTCTTCAAGATAAGACAAACCACAATTAGGGTCACCTATCATTTTACTGGTGACCTATTGTGGACCACTCCAGTTTACTGGACTATCTCCTCCCACCACCCTTATCCCAAAACCTTAGCCAAATGCAGCCTGTGAACCCCTTTCTCCATCGTGGGAAAGCTTCCCTTCATCCTTGACCTGTTCCTGATCCAATCACTGCTCCTCCTCACCATCAATGAAACCCGGCTCTCCCCAGATGACACTGTCTCTACTGCTGCTTTCTCTAGAAGGGGGGGTCTCATCTTCACCTCTGAAGATTCACTGGGAAAGGAGGAAGTGTTGGCTTCCTTCTCACTCCCCAGTGCTGCTTTTGCACCATTCCATCCCCCACTCAGGCCTCTCTTTCTTTTGAAGCCCATATATCATCCTCCTCTACTACCCACTCCAGGTGCTAATCTCGACATCTGGCACTCCCCAGGACCCTCTTTCAACTTTCTGAACAATTTTGATTCCTTTCTCACATTCCTTCTCTCTTTTCCCATCCTTACACTGATGCTTGAGGACTTCAGTACCCATAAAGATATTCCTGTCGATCCTTCCGATGCCCACTTTTTATCACTCCTCAACTCCACTGACCTCCTGCTCCAACCCAACTCACCCACTCACCAACTTGGAAAACACTCTTCATCACTAGTCATTGTACAATCTCTACCCTCACCAGCTCTGAACTCTCCTTATCCAACCACGACCTCTTCACTTTCCTTCTTTCCCACACACCCCTTCTCTGCAAATATATCCTGTTCCCCCACAGAGACCTCTAATCTTTTCACCTCCTCCAATTTTCTAAAGTATCATGTCCCATTTGGTCTCCATACTCAAGCTCCCTTCTCTTGACTCACAAATTGATGCTCTCAACACTACCCTCTCCACTGAACTCAACTCCCTCACTCCCCTGTCCCTCCACTGATCTCATACCACTAATCTGTAACCCTGGATCACCTCCACAGTGTTCTGCTCATGAGCTGAGGAGTGTTGCTCATGGAAATCCAGAAACCAAGCCAACTTCGTGCATCTCAAATTCATTCTCTCCTCCAACTGGGCAACATTTTTGCTCCATTCTTATTGACTTCCATGTCCATTGCCCGCACCAGCCATTCCAGATGTTTAACTCCTTTCTCAAAACCCCTGTCTCCAAGACTCCCATCTCTTTCCCCTAATGACCTGACTATCCTCTACGCCATACTGCTTCCCCATGGTTGAATTATGTAATTTTTTTTTACCATTAATCAATCAGTCAGCGGTATTTACTGAGCACTCAGTATGTTCAGAGCACTGTACTGAGCCCTTGGGGGAGTACAATACAGCAGAATTAGCAGACATGTTCCTTGCCCATAACGGGCTTACAATACATAGAGAAAACACAGAAAATTATGGGAATTGTATTGTTTTTTCTCACTTCTGGTCTTCCTAAATGACTTTATGTAATCTAATAAAATATAAAGTAAATATAGTGACGGTAGAATTAAATAGGCTTCTCTGGAAATTAAATACATCAGCCTGTTAGATGTGTTGTGTATATGAGCGAGTTGTCCTTCTTAGTCAAAGAAGATGTCATTGATGGTGCAATTCGTCTATGAATTTGTGTATGATAGAAATGGCCAGTGTGGGACCAGCGTTCCAGCCACATCGTGTGCACAAAAAGGCCACCTCTAGTTTTGGTGTCCTGTTGGATGTTTGCAGAGCCTAGCTATGCTTTTGCCTTTCATCATTAGAACTTACTGGGCATCCACTGTAAGCAGAACCCTGAACTAAATGTTTGGGAGAGGACAGTAGAGTTAGAGAATGACTCCTGCCCTCAAGGGGCTGAAAATCCAATAGGGAAGACAGGCACTAAAATAATTTGCAGGATGAGTTGAACTAGATCACACACGATGCCCTATGGGAATTTGTGAAAGTAACATATGAAGTAGAAGAGAGGGTATGGGCTAAGCAAGAGATTGGGAATCAGAGACTTGGTTTCACCCAGGGATTTGTTATTGGGTGAAGGTTTTTGGCTTTCTAAAACTATTGTGAAGTTTTATGCAGTTGTATCTAGGACCTCATTCTTGTCTTCCAGCTCCACATACTGTCACCCGTCGCCGGGGACAGGTTCTTTCAGAATCGGCACGACGAGAGAGAGAGAGGCTGGGGACGGAAAACCTGAGTTTGTATAGAATTTATTCCACGGGGCGAATTGAATTAATTAATTAGTTAGACGCGACAATTGGCCTTCCCTTTTGGGGAAAACATGGTGTTAAAGCTTCCCCTTTGGGAGGAATATGGGGTTAGAGCTTCCCTAACGGGAGGATTACTCGCGTGTGGGTGGACACCAGGGGCCGCCCAGGCAGAGCTCGTTTATGGTTTACTCGCAATGTGGTGAGGTGGCTAGTTCCCACCATGTGCGCACCCATTTAGGCGCTAAACCCACTTGCACGTTAAAACCCACTTATAGCGTTAAGTTCGCATATGCGCTACTTGCACATGGTGAGGCGGCTAGCTCTCACCATGTGCGCACCCACTGGGAGGAATCCATTTAAACGTTCAATCTACTTATGCGCTGAACCCACTTATGCCTTAGACTTACTTATGCATTACACTCACGCGTGCGTTAAACTTACTTGCGCGTTACACTCGCTTATATGCTACCCACTTATGCACTAAACTCCCATGTGCGTTATACTCACTTATACATTTCCCACTTATGCACTAAGCTCACATACGTGTTACACTCATACATTACCCACTTATGCATTAAACCCAGTTATGCGTTACACTCACCCATCTTCTCCTGGAAACATTATTTAACGTTTCCTTCACTGACAGGGTCCTCTCCTGGTTCTCCTCCTATCTCTCTGGCTTCTTCTTATCAGTCTCTTTCATAGGCTCTTCCTCTGCCTCTCACCACCTAACTGTGGGCCTCCCTCAAGGCTCAGTTCTGGGTCCTCTTCTATTCTCCATCTACACTTACTTCCTTTTGAGAACTCTTGTTCTCCCACGATTTCAACTATCATCTCTACGTGGATGATCTACATCTACAAAGCTTCAAATCTCCATCTCCAGCCCTGATCGCTCTCCTTCTCTGCAGTCTCACATTTTCTCCTGCCTCCGGGAAACCAATTGATCATATTTATTGTACTAAACACTTGGGAGAGTACAATACAACAGATCTCAACTTGAATATTCTGTCAACACCTCAAATTTAACATGTCCAAAATGGGACTCTTTATCTTCCCATCCAAACCCTCTCCTCCCCAATCTTTCCCATCACTATAGACAACACCACCATCCTTCTTTCTCACAAGCCCCTAACCTTGGCATTATCCTCAACTCACCTCTCTCATACAACCCACATAGTCAATCTGTCTACTAATCCTGTCAATTCTACTTTCACAACATCACTAAAATCCTCCCTTCCCTCTCCAACCAAATTGTTACTATACTGATACAAGCACTTATCATATCCCACCTTGACTACTGAATCAGCTTCCTTGCTGACCTCCCTGCCTCCTGTCTCTCCCACTCCAGTCCAAACTAAACTTTGCTGTCCAGATCATTTTTCTTAAAAATCATTCAGTCCATGTCTCCCCACTCCTCAAGAACCTCCAGTGGTTACCCATCTACTTCCACATCAAACAGAAACTCCTTACCATCAGCTTTAAAGCACTCAATCAGCTTGCCTCCTCTACCTTAACTCGCTGATTTCTTACTACAACCCAGGCTGCACACTTCACTCCTCTAATGCCAACCTACTCACTGTACCTTGATCTCATCTATCTTGACCCTGACCCCTTGCCCACATCCTCTTTCTGACCTGGAAATCCCTCCCCCTTCATATCCAACAGACCAATGGTAAGGTCAACTCTTCTATTTTTCCTATCTTGTTAAAACAGAATGCCATGAGGGATGGTTTATTTGAGTAGCTCACCTAGTAGTTAAAATGGTGGTGGTAATAATAGGAATAGTAGTTGTGGTATTTACTGAATGCCTATTGAGTGCAAAGCACTGTCCTGAGTCTTGGGGAAAGCACACCAGAAGCAGAACACACGTTCCCCACTCCCAAAGAATTCACCATCCAATTGTCCAGATTTAGATTTGAAAGTTGAGATTACTAGCTAGACCTAGATTTAAATTACTATCTCGACTGTGCCTCTGAGTTCAAAGTTATTGGCATTGGTCCTGACTTCATTTTGGCTTTTCAAGCGAGTGGCAGGCTGTGAGCTAGAGGAGCGTGGGACTCCCTAGCAGAGATCCTGCAGGCAGGAGAGAGGCAAAGGTGAGATAGGCATTGCAGACTTAGACTGGGAGCCCCATGTGGGACAGGGAATGCTTCCAACTTAATGAAGTTGTATCTACCCCAGCCCTTAGAAAGGAGCTTGATACCCAATAGCACTTAACAAATGCAATTACTGTTATTATTATTGCAGAACTTCAAAGTTAAAAGCTGCAGCTCAGAGATGCCACGTGCCCCGTTTCCTTCCCCCACAACTCCTTTGGAAGACACAGGCAGTAATCAATCTTGCTAGAACCTGGAATAGAGAGTATGCTAGTTTAAACTAAATTGGAAATGGTGGCTACCATTAGAAGTTTGGATGAGAGTTCAAAATCACCTGGACAGATTGGACCGAACTGAACTGAATGGGATGTCGTTCCACAGTAGACCCAAGTATAAGATAGTGTTTTTAGTGGGAAAAGCAAACTTCCCAAATATAGGATGGCCCTGAGTGACTTTATACAGAGGGAGCATTTCCAAGGTCATAGTGGAAAATAAGCTTTATGGCAGGACTGAAAAGAAAACAGATTATCAGCAGGAAACTTCAGTGAATTATAATTATTGAGCACTTACTGTGTGCAAGGCACCATATTAAGCACTTGGGAGAGTACAATACAAGATTAACAGACACATTCCCTGCCCACAACGAGTTTACAGTCTAGAGGGAGAGACAGACATAAATACAAATGAATTAATGACACATATGTACATAAGTGCTGTGGGGCTGGGGCCGGGGTGGTAAATAAAGGGAGCATGTCAAGGCAACTCGGAAGGGAGTGGGAAGTGAGGAAATGAGGGCTTAGTCAGGGAAGGCCTCTTGGAGGCAATGTGCCTACAATAAGGCTTTGAAGGTGGGGTAAGTTGCATATAAAAATTAAGAAGCAACTCTTTTGCTCTACTCCGCATTGGTCAGGTCCTTACTGAGTCCCCGCTAGATTGTAAATTCCTCGGGGGAAGGGATTATGTATTTTAATTCTCTTGGGCTTTCCCAAACACTTAGTACAGTGTTTTGTACACAGAAGCATTCAATAAAGATTATCGATTTGATTCACCAGTGTCCTGTTCTTTCCTTCACATTTTGAGAGAAATTGGAGAAGTTCCAGAGAAGAGCAACAAAATTGTTCAGAACATTTCAAAATGGAAAAGCATTAAAGGATGCTCCTCCGGGCTAAGTCAACAGTGTTGAAAGCAGCTGAGAGGTCAAGGAGGATTAGAGCAGAGTAAATCCCATTAGACTTGGCTCTGAGAAGGTCACTGATGACCTTAGAGAATGCAGTCTCAATGGAGTGAAGGGGGTGGAAACCAAATTGCAGGGGGTCTAGAATGTTGGTGGAGGGGACGTGAAGGCAGAAGTGGAGGGCAGTAATGAGAGCAGGGAGATGGGGAGATAACCGGAGGGTGCAGTGGGATCCAAAGAGAGCTTTTTCAAACCTGAGTGTGTTTGGAGATAGAGGACAAGGAGTGAAATGAGAGTAAGATGCTGAAAATTGAGAGAAGGGGCCCCGAGCCCAGGGCATAAGAGGAAGTGAGTTGGCCTAGCTCTTCGGTCTTTGGTCTTTCAGTGCCACCTCTGCCTCGTGCTCTCAGCGTCCCTGTAAAACTTGTTCACCCATGTAACTGATGGACAGGGAACACCTAGCCAATTGATCGGACACGTTCACTTGCCTCACTGGGACCCCAGCTGAATGGTGATGTATCTGGACCATTTTGAAGACAATTTTGAGATGGTCCTGAGTTACCATTTCTTGGACTATCTTTCCTCTATCTGTCGAGCCTGTTTTACCTTGTCCTTCTTGACCGAGCTCTGGACTCCTTTCTTAGGGGTTATTGTTGACTGACAAGTTGCTCTTAGCCCAAATTAGTTTTCTCTTCCCTTTTTTGGCCTGTCACTTGCCATGCTGTTTCGACTTGCCACTCTTTTGCTGCCTCTTTACGTTCTTTCTGGTCTGTGATTCTTGGCTCCTGCAACTAGCATATCCTGGAGCTTATTCCAGGCTTGTCTTGGGGTTTGTGTCTGTGGCGGAATATTAGAGAGGCTGATAGTTTAGTCGATCCCCAAAAAGGATTTAGACCCATTTGAATAACAATGGCATGTGAGGTTACCATAAGCAAAATTAAGTGTTACGACGAATATCACCCCTCCTGCTTCAGGAACTAAGCTGCCTGCCAGCTGGGGTTGTGTGATCCCTTTGCAAGCAGAGGCATGACAGGAAAAAGGAAGTAGTTGGTCAAGGGTGGTTGTCCCAACAGCTGCTGCTCCTTCTAACACCTTTTTTGCTTACCGCAGCACTTTACCATCACCTGAGTTTATTTTTTGCTCCCATTCGGCAGCACCTTGGAAAAGACTCACTCTCAGGATCCAATGCAGGCTGTGGAAAGGTATGAGGAGAGTTTGGAATGAGACGCCACCGGCCCAACTCGGGGCTTGCAACTTCTGGTATGGCAGCCTCTATCTTTGCCAATACTATAAGGACTGTGGATTTTTTTTACCTGGAAAGTCAGCTTTATTGCCAGGTCCTTTGGCCCCAGTTGCTGACTGGAAACCCCCTGGTTACTCCCATTTTAGAAAGTCAGAGGGACAGATGATTGCCATTAAATCAGGGCAACTCTAATTTGGCCAACAAGCTGTGACATAAATTGCAGGTCTAGGACACTGAACATTTTCGGGTGGATGGAAAGAATTGGGACTAACAGGGAGCAAGGAATCATCCTGGGTTTTCCTGGGACATCTTCTTGGCCTTCAGAAAGACTTTTGAAACGAGTAGGTCTTGAGGAAATATGCTGAACCAGAAAATCTCCCTAGTCTAGGCATGGAAAGCCCTACAACTTGGGCTCAACCCACATCGCTAACGAGATGAGTCACCGCCTCACTGCTGAAGGAAGCACTCGGGGGTCACGGCTGCTTTGCAGGCTCTGAAATGCCAGCGGTCAAGCTGGGCTTCACTTCTACAAGATGACCCCAAATCTGTTGTATTTCACAAGTTGATGTACGTGTGGCCTTAGGAAGAAAGGGATGTCCTCAGAGAGTATGGAGGAAGGAGGAGCCCCCTCCCTTTTCTTTTTAAATTGCCCACTGGGTCCCCAGAGCCGAGGGATGGGGCCGCTCACGGAAGGTGCAGTGCTTCCTTCTTTGTTTCCAGATGGCCATCCTCATTGCTAGTCTTGCCTGGAACCGAGCGGCTGAGGTGCTGTTAGAAATGAGATCTTGCTCTACTCCGGCATGCTCCCACGATAGGGATATAATGACGACACAGCATATTAGCGTACAGGGAACAGGGCTCAGTGTGCTAAGTGGCCTGGAGACGTGGGATTTCTGAGCATCATCCTCCCTCTATCATTGGCTCAATTTAGACTGTGGGACAGCCCCATATGGGACAGGGACTGTGTCCAATCTGATTACCTGGTAGCTACTCCAGCACCTGGCATATAGGAAGTGCTTGTAAACTCGGCGTGGGCAGGGAACGTGTATACGATTAGACTGTAAGCCCGTCAAACGGCAGGGACTGTCTCTATCTGTTGCCGACTTGTTCATTCCAAGCGCTTAGTACAGTGCTCTGCACATAGTAAGCGCTCAATAAATACTATTGAATGAATGAATGAATGAATGAATTATGGTGTACTCTCCCGAGTACTCAGTACAGTGCTTTGCACACAGAAGGCAATCAAACAACTACAATTGATTAATGCCATTAAAAAATATTAGGATCTTGGCCAGCAGTGGAACTGCCATCAGTAAAGCTGGATCCACAGCCCAGCCTTTACACATCTGGTTTCTGGCTTTTTAGGTTTTTAGTTGGTTTGGGTTTTGTTAGGTTTTTTTAATATGCAGTTTCTCCCAGTTTTCAAATCTCTTCCAGGTCCAATAATCAGGTGCTTTGGGAAGCACATTCACATTCTCAGACCATAAGGGGCCATTCAGTGCATTTCAATGTCAGGGAACTGAAAGGAGTCGAACCTAATATGCCCCTAAGAGTACTGTGTGAACGGGGAAAGTTATATCCAGTCAAAAAAATAGAAAGTCCACAAGTTTCAACAAATGCATTCAACTGAAGCATTCCCGTTTAACAGATCGCAAATGAAAGCTCAGAACTGGGCCCTCTTCTACCGCAGTGACTATTCCCAACCCAGTGCCTTGATCTCGAGTGCTTTGTTAATATTATTTCACGATAAAGCCATGGTCCTGATAATCTAATGATTCATTATACAAATCGCTCTGGGGTGAAAATCAACATATTCCTGGTTAGTGGTTAGAGGTTTAGATTCTATGGCGAACCACGGTGAAGAAACTGTTCTCTGGAAATTAATTGCTCCTCTAATAAGATAAATCCTCCTCTCTGCTTCCCAGAGGGGAAAACTTGGTCTCTGTTTCAAATGCCTAGAGGAGAGACTGTATCTTACTCATTCTCTAGCATAATAATTATAGAAGCCATTAAGCACTTACTGAGCAGTGGAGGAGATACAAAATAATTAGATTGTGCACAGTCCCAATCCCTCGATCTAAGCGGTAGGAAGAGTAGGAATTTTATCAAAATGAGTTAGGTGATTTGCCCAAAGTCACAAAGCAAGTCAGTGACAGGGCTGGGCCTAGTCATTCATTCATTCAATTGTATTTACTGAGTGCTTACTGTGTGCAGAGCATTGTACTAAGCGCTTGGGAAAATATAATACAGCAAAAGCCCCCTGACTTGCAGCCCGGTGCTTTTTCCACTGGGACCTGCTGTCTCCTCTTTACTTCCTTCCTGCGGTGGCTCATTCTAGTGGATTCTTACTGAATGCTGTAGTGTGGGATTTGTCTGACAAGGCTGTTCTTACTGTGAAGGTGACTGTGTCGAGGTCTTATTGGATGGTCTCAGTTCAGTAATGGAACTGGGGGGCCCAGGCCCTCTACACACCCACACCCACGCCCACGCCCACACTCTCATAGATTCATTCATTCAATAGTATTTATTGAGCGCTTACTATGTGCAGAGCACTGTACTAAGCACTCGGGAATGAACAAGTCGGCAACAGATAGAGACAGTCCCTGCCGTTTGATGGACTTACAGTCTAATCGGGGGAGACAGAGAGACAAGAACAACGGCAATAAATAGAGTCAAGGGGAAGAACATCTCGTAAAAACAATGGCAACTAAATAGAATCAAGATCATAGATCCCTTCCCTGGGGTGCCCCACCACCCAACCACGGGAGTGAGGCCCAATCCCCCCAACCCAGGAGCAGAGGGTGGTCGGAAACCTGGAGCCGTGCAGTCAGGAGCCGAGCCTGGAGCAGCCTCCCCACAGCTTGCCACCACAGAGCCAAACTTGCCTTAGTGTCCTTTAGAAGATGGGGGAGATTGCAGAAGTTTATGACCAAGGACAGTTGACCTGGAACCATGAGGATTCTCTTTTGACTACTTTTAAATTTACTACTGTTTTCAACCCGTTTAGGCACTATTCTTCCATTCTATGTGACTGCCTCCCCCACTTAGATTGTGAGGTCATCCTCCAAGAGGCCTTCCTTGACTAAGCCTTCATTTCCCCTATTCATTCATTCAGTAGTATTTATTGAGCGCTTACTATGTGCAGAGCACTATACTAAGTGCTTGGAATGTACAATTCGGCAACAGATAGAGACAATCCCTGCCCAATGAAGGGCTAACAGTCTCCGTCTTCCCCTCTGTGTCACCTATGTACTAGGCTGTGTACCCCTTAAACACTTCGATACTCTCCCCATCCCCACTGCACTTATATAAATATCCTTACATTCCACCATCTCCACTTTCTGTAATTTATTTTAATGTCTGTCTCCCCTGAAAACTGCAAGCTCCTTCTGGGCAGCAGTTACGTCTACCAACTCTATTGCACTGTACTTTCCCAAGTACTTAGTACAGTGCTCTGCACACAGTAAGTGCTCAATAAATACCTTTGATTGATTGATGGATCGACTGTGGGGCGGGGACCGGGGAATATTTCTATCGTCTTGTTTTTACCGCGGTTTAGAACCTTGCTCATTGTCTGTGCTGGATAACTGCTATTAGTAGCAGAAGTAAAAATATTCCTATTAATAATAAGGAACCTGTGAGTTCCCTCCAATGCGTCTCCTTCCCACAGGCATTGATGTGAGGATGGTGGAGGGTTTATCTCATTCCCCACTGTCATAGTGTTAATCCTAGTTCCTTCTCGACACTGCCGCTGCTGCTGGCTGCTTTGTTGCTTCCTGGACAGGACTCAAGATTCTGGGGCAGGACTAAAGGGGCTAGGTGCTTTTGTCTCTCCTCACAGTGAGCCCCTAGGGCCCCGTGGCTGCTGCCCAACTTTCTCTCTCTGGTAGTTCCGCCCCCCGGCCTCACATCAACCGTTCTTTCCCAGTCAAAGCCCTCCCTGACTTTTCTTGAAGCAGGGCTAGAGAACTGGATCCGTGCGCTACGTGCCGGTGCAAAGCACGAGCTGGGTTCCGGGCAAACTGGGGCATCCAGGGGGGCGAGGTCACTGGGGAAGCCTCTGCACAGATCTGAGCAGGTGAGCAGGCCTCAGATGGGAGAAGGAGAGAGGAAGGGAAAAGTCAGTGGCGTTACCGGTCAGAGTAATTTTAGCTCTGAATTTGCTATTTACTCTTGGGTTCATTGGGAACCTTTGTCTCTGTATCAATTTCCATACTCCTTGCATCACCTTCCCCCACCCCTCATGCACGTGAAATGGCTAGAGCTCATTCTGGTGGCTCGCCTCAGCAGAAAAGTGGGGGCTTGAGGCGTGTTAGAGCTCAGCTCTCAGACGCTCCTGAGCCCTTGGAGCAAACTGCATCTGCCCTGATCCCCTCATTCTACAGCTGCCCGGGAGGACAGTTCCTCTCACTGGGGCACAGCAAATCTCCCAAAGTTTTCTGATGTTTGCGTGTCTGATTCTGAATGAGTGTTTGTTCAGCCTGAGCCCTGTCAGAATCAGGTTCTGACACTGATTGCCTGCATGGCATTAAGTAATGGAACCCTACTTACCTGCAAGCAGACAGACAAAACGGATGATTTGACAGGCAAAACAGAGAGAGCCTTCTTGCACACAGGCAGCCAACAGGCTATTCAAAGCCAGGGACTGGGAGATTTTCATGAGGTGCTGACATACGGAGGCCTGAATGGAAGAGAAACCATGCAAAACTGACAACCTGTGCAGTGAAGCATGGCAGATGACTTTGAGCATCCAAACAGAGTATTAGAATGCTTTGAATATTGCCAGTGATAGTCAAGGACTCTTTTTCTTCTGGAGCCTATTCCTCTGATTTGAGTGGGAAGGCTCACCGGGGCTTAGCAAATTCAGCAAACAGCTCCTCTAAAGCTGCCCATATTATTATTATTATTTGGGGAAACTGTTTCAACAGAGGAGAAAAACCATGTCAGCGCTCACTCATCTGGATCCCACTAGCAAAGGGAAACTATTCCACCAGAGAAGATATTTTGACTCTTCAGTTACCAACTCTACCTTTGTGTGCCATTGCTGTTGATGTCTCTTTCATAGCTTTCAATCAATCGATCGATAGTATTTACTGAGTGCTTACTTTGTGCAGAGCACTGTACTAAGCACTCAGGAGAGTACAGTATAACAGAGTTGGTACACATGTTCCCTGCCCACAATGAGATTACAGTCTAGAGGGGAGGCAGACATTAAAATAAATTACATATTGGGGAAATAGTAGAGTATAAGGGTGTAGTACGAAAATACGTGGCTCTGGACTGATCTAGCCATCAATCTATGCTACTTACTGGACACTTACTGTGTGCAGAGTACTGTGCTTGTCAGAGTAAAATAAAGAGACTTGATCCCTCTCCTCAAGGAGTTACCCTCACTGGATTGAACTGGAGTGATTTTAAGACAGGAGAAAAGGCAACAACTTGAAGGTGTCTTCATCGTGTCCCGGATATAGATCGCTGACTTTCAATAGTTGAAGATGACCCCACTGCCAGTGAATTCTACCGATAAGCACAGGTGTGGCTGAAAAGGTTGATCGATCAATTATTCAATCAATCAGACTTATTGAACGCTTACTGTGTGCGGAGCACCATACTAAGCAATTGGGAGAGTATAATATAACTGAGTTGGTAGACAGGTTCCCAGCTCATAAGGAGCTTACGGTCTAGAGAGGGAGACCGACATTAAAATAAATTATGAATATGTACATATATTCAGTTGATAGTGCCTGACAGACACCGAAAAGCAATCCACAATCATCAGCACCCTTTCTCTTGGGCCTCCAGGTTGTATAGAGCAACCCTTGAATGACTGCTTTGAAGACTTTCCACAGGGCTAGTAGCCTCTTGAGTTGGAAGCGTGTCCCCGAGGGTCAGAAATGAATTCTCACACCAGTGCCTAGGTTTCCTGTTGCAACCTTCTCAGAGCAACATAGGAAAAATTGAACCCTCTCGGGCGTACTACTCAACCCTGCTTTAGCTCACCTGCCTTGGGGAATGGGTCAGACAAGTACCCTCGATTATGACATGGTCAATCGTACCTTCGAGAAGTAACCTCAGGATCTTGTTGAATTCCTCAGAGGAGCTAAATGTTGCCAAAATCGAGATCAGTTGATGGTTGAAGGTTGATGCGCAAGTGTAAGAAGTGTTGAGGGATCGATAAGAGCCGGAGTACTGGTAATTAGTTGGAAAAGGCTTCTGGGAGGAGATGGGAATTCAGGGGGGCTTTGGAAGTGGCAGGGTGGAGGAGGGATGAGTCATGGGTTCTAATCCCGGATACGCCACTTGTCTGCTGTGTGACCTTGGGCAAGCCTCTTAACTTCTCTGTGCCTCAGTTACCTCATCTGTAAAATGGGAATTAAGACTATGAGCCCCACGTGGGACAAACTGCTTACCTTGTATCTACCCCAGCGCTCAGAACAGTGCTTGGTGCATAATAAGTGTTTAACAAATACTACAATAATAATAATAACTATATGGTTTGCTGTATTTCTAACTTATGTACCATATTTACTCTGAAAATTGTCTTGGTTTTTCACATAGTTCTTAATTCTTAACATTCATACAAGGGGAGGGACTATTACAGGGATCATACAAGGATTACATTTAGAATTAGGAGAGGAGAGGAAAAGAAAAAAAAGGAGGGGAGAAGGAATAGGAACGTAAGAGGACAAAATGAGACTCCCTTACTCTCCAAAGTGCTGCATTCAATACACTCAGTGAATTAACTCCCCCCACCTACTTTGTTCTTTTGCTTTGGCCCTTCTGCTCCTCTTCCTCCTCCCCTAGTCCATACCACTATCACTGATTACAATTATGTGGTACCAAAATTAATCTTTTATTTCCTCTTCAAATTTCAGGGTGGGGCAATTATGCGACGGAGGCAATTATGCAACTGAATACGGTAACTGGCAAACCAGAGGGCAGATGTTTCTCCTATCAAACCCAATCACATTGGTAGGAAAGGAACCACATGACTACAAAACCAGTTCAGGTGAAAGCTCTGTTAGGAAGTCTGCAATGGTGCAGGTTCATCCTCTCATTCCTCCGTCTGCACCCTCAGAGCAACACATACCCAGCATCTCCTCCTTGAGGGGGTCAGTCATCACACCTGGCAAGGTGCTCAGCAATTGAGGAGGATGGGTCCAAAGAGGGAGGGATTGAAGGGCATCTCTGAGCAAGGTCTCTCTCCTCGTTGATGGGGACTGGGAATCAGTGGGCCATCTAGAAGTCCACCCACCAGGTTTTAAGGTCTCGCTCTTGGTCTAGGTCAGTAGCAACGGAGCAACACCACTTCTCGATCTGCCCCATGACCGATCATTCGATCAATCGTATTTACTGCATGCTTACTGTGTACAGAGCAATATACTAAGCACTTGGGAGAGTACAATATAACAAAGTTGGTAAACACGTTCACTGCCCATAGCGAGCTTACAGTCTAAAGGGGAAGACTGACATCAGTATAAATAAATATGGATATGTACACAACTGCTGTGGGGCTTAGGGAGGGGTGAATAAAGGGTGAAAAATCAAAGTACAAAAGCAATGCAGAAGGAATGAGGGATTAGTTGGAGAAGGCCTCTTGGGGAAGATGTGCCTTCAATAAGGCTTTGAAGGTGGGAAGAGTGATCGTCTGTCAGATACAAAAGGGGAGGGTGTTCCGGGCCAGAGGCAGGATGTGGGCGAGAGGTCACTGGTGAGGTAGACGAGATCGAGGTACAGCGAGTAGGTTGGCATTAGAGGAGCGAAGCGTGCGGGCTGGGTTGTAGCAGTAAATCGGTGAGGTCAGGTAGAAGGGACAAGGTGACTGAGAGCTTTAAAGGGGATGGATGGTCAGGAGTTTCCGTTTGATGCAGAGGTGGATGGGAAACCAGTGGAGGTCCTTAAGGAGTCGAGAAACAGGGGCGTGCACGATGGGAAGTTGGCCACTGGGGAAGCTGGGATCGGCGTCTTCGAACACCTTTATCAAGTGAGCGTTGAGATCGGAGCCCGCGGCACCCATCAGGTCTGTCATTATGAGTGAGATTTCTCCTCGGGAGATGGGATCCACGTGAGAGACCCCATTGTCACATTCCACCTCCAGGCCTGAGGTCACGGGCAAAAAGGAAGCCACGTGCATGGCTGAAAAGTCCAGAGTCTCAAACGTTACCAATCAACCAGTATGGAGCGCTCACTGTGTGCGGAGCAGAGAAGCAGCGTGGCTCAGTGGCAAGAGCCTGGGCTTGGGAGTCAGAGGACGTGGGTTCTAATTCCGACTCTGCCACTTGTCAGCCACGTGACTTTGAGCAAGTCAGTTCACTTCTCTGGGCCTCAGTGACCTCATCTGTAAAATGGGGATTAAGACTGTGAGCCCTACATGGGACAACCTGATTACCTCGGAATCAGCGCTTAGAACAGCGCTCGGCACATAGTAACGCTTAACAAATACCGTCGTTATTATTATGAAGTGCTTAGCTTAGGCCGGCGTATTTCTCCCGGTTACTGCTTGGACCGAGCAGGGAATCAAAGACTAGAACGGCACACTCCCCAGGGACAATCTTCATCAGTGAATAGACGATGAGCTCTCAGATGGCTTGGACCCAGCCCCAGTCCCCTCCACAGTGCCATATTTCATTCATTTATTCATTCATTCAATAGTATTTATTGAGCGCTTACTATGTGCAGAGCACTGTACTAAGCGCTTGGAATGTACAATTCAGCAACAATCCCTGCCCCTTGACGGGCTTACAGTTTAATCGGGAGATTTGAGAAGGTTGACTGAGCTGGGTGGTATTTCAGGACTCCAGAGTTCATGCTCTATGAAGGGGACTTTTAGATTATCCTCCTAAAAACCCCTGCTGAAAATGAAATGAAAGAGATGGGTCTAGGATTGCCCGCGTGGGCTCACTTGAAGAACTGTGATCTCAGGCAGAAGATCAGTGCCTCGACCATCCTCGCTTCCTCTGTTGACGCCACTTCATCCATCACTGCCATAGACTTGGCACCTGGGTTCAGCAACACGTCTGCGTCCCCAAGATTCCCTCGGGGAGCTCCTACAAGCCTAGGCCTGAGACTCGGGGTGGTTTCCTTACAGTCATTTCCTTTCCTCACTTTCTTTTCACCCGCACCACCTAAGATGTCTGTGGTGAAAACCGAGGTACAGGCTTTTTGGAGCAGGATGGCCACAGTCTCGTGGATTATGCTGTCAACTGCATTCATAAGCAAGTGGCCACAACCTCATTGATTTTGCTGTCATCTGCATTCACAAACCAGGCTCAACAATGGATGTTTTCAATAAGCAAGGCACTGACATGACTTTTTCCAAATTTTTACCTGAAAAAATGGTGAGTGGATGTTTTAAAATTGGGGCATTTGGTCAGCGACACACCTGCACGTCTGAGGTCAGTCACCATTTTTCTTGATTTTTGTTTATTTCACTCTTTGCAGTTCCACAGGGCAGAGTCTGGGAAGGACAGTCTAGTTAAAAAAAAATAAATGTTGGGTGGCAAGTCGATTTGGGGACTGATGGGCCAGCAGGAAATCCTCTTTTCTAGCACTGGGGAGAGGGAGCCAGAAGCTGAGACCCTACTGTAGGTTTCTTAAACCTCTGCATCCTGTCTTCCTTTCAAAATGATTTTATTGTTCACTGTTTCATTTGTTATCGCCCCTCTGTTTTGATAAGTCTCAGGGAGACATTTCAAGAGGAAAAATATCTAGAACAATAAAACGGCAGGAATTTCACTGAGATAAGAATAGTTATGATGGTATCTATTGTGCACCTGCTAAGTGCAGTGCCCTTTATTAAGTGCTTGCGAAAGGACAATGGGAGCTAAAGACATGGTCTCTGCCCTCAAAGCGTTTATATTCTACCTGGAAAGATGAACATTACAAGAGTTACAAGTTAGTGGAATTTAGACATAATTCCCAGTTCTCCCCAAACTTCATAATTTATCTTTTTCCTGCAGGCCACCCTAGCACTTATCCTAGTGATTTCCCTATGTGAACAGTGGGGTAATATTATACTTAGCGAAAGGAATACCGTATTGCCAAGTATAAAAAGCCCTGACATGCACCTGCCTGAATGTGTAAAATAAATTAACAAAGAAAACATTCCCTAAATGTTTTCAGGGACAGCAAAGACCCAAATATGAAATTCTGCTCTTAACTGTATCACCCTTCCTCCTTTACTTTCAAATAAATTATCTTACTGGCTAGGTGTGCTAAGTAGTGGTAACTGTCTGGAATAACCATGAGTTAAGAAAGGTAATGTCACATAAAAAGAAGCTAATTTCTGTGGTAGGCAAACCATCTGAACAGTGGTATTTAAAGTATGAAGTGCTGTCCTCTCTCCACTGGTGTTCACGCTTGCTAGCAATGCTCACCTAGCATGCATACATGGTCACAAAAGAAGGGAAAGGTTTGGCTTGTGCTGAGGCACACACCCTGCACCATTGCTTTGTGACATTCCGTTCTGCAAGCATCAGCAATCTGGCTCTCTTCTCCCTCCTCTGCCTGACTTGGTAGGAGGTAGGGCCCAGAACTGAATGAAGGCCAAACTTCCCCTACTTCTCTCTGCCTCAGAACACACTCCTGTTATGTTCGGGCAGAGGGTCGCCAAAACCCCTCATCCTCCTCCCTCCTCCCTGGACTGCCCCAAGTTCCCGAGCCCCTGCTTGGTTTATTTATTTTGGTGAGAGTGGGGAGGGACGCTCAGAATTTTCTCCACATTCGACAAGTGAACAAGCTTGTGAAGTCCCTGCCGAGGCCTGACGATGTCCTTTCAGAAGAGAACAGTTCAAGTCTTCAATTGAACAAATCACTCTCAAGCTTCTCTCAGGAGATAAATGTAGTTTTTCCTAAGTGTTTTCTGAGTGCGTGCCACACAACATAATTCGTGCTGGGATTGATACATGATGATCCGGCTGGATACGGTCCCTATCCCACATGGGGTTCACAGTCTAAGGAGAAGGGAGAACAGGTATCTTATCTCCATTTTTACAGAGGAGCAGAGTGGTCTAGTGGAAAGAACACTGGCCTGGGAGTCAGAAGGAATACGGTCCTGGGAGTCAGTGGGACCTGGGTTCTAACCTCGGCTCTGCCACCTGTTTGCTGTGTGACCTTGAGCAGGTCACTTAACTTCTCTGTGCCTCAGTTTCTTCAACTGTAAAATGGGGGTGAAATACTTAACAATGCTGCTGCTGGTGGTATTTGGTAAGCGTTTACTATGAGCCAAGCACTGCTCTAAGCCCTGGGGTAGATCAGGGTAATCAGGTAATCAGGTTGTCCCACGTGGGGCTCGCAGTCTCAATCCCCATTTTACAGATGAGGTAACTGAGGCACAGAGAAATTAAGTGACATGCCCGAAGTCACACAGCTGACAAGTGGTGGAGCCGGGATTAGAACTCACCACCTCTGAATCCCAAGCCCGTGCTCTTTCCACTAAACCACGCTCTTCTTCCCCATACTTAGACCGTGAGCCCCCTGAGGGACAGGGACTGTGTCCAACCTAATTAACCTGTACCTACCCCAGTGCTCAGAACAGTGTTTGACACATAGTAAGCGCTTAAGAAGTACCATTTAAAAAAAAAGGAACCTGAAACACGGGGAAGTTTAGTGACTTTCCCAAGGTCACACGGCAGGCAAGTGGCAGAGCTGGGATTCGAATCCAAGACTCCTGATTCCTAGTACTGTGCTCTTGCCAATTAGTAGCAATCACAGTAAGAGACGTCATAAGAGTATTTATCAAGTTCCCACTGAGTTCCATGAACTGTACTAAGTGCTGGGGAAGTACATAAGAGTGGCACATTTCCCGACCTGAAGGAGGTTTCACTCTAACACAGAAACAGACCTAAAACTATTTACACATAGAGTAGTCCAGGTAAAGAATTGAAGATACAATAAATCAATCAACGAATGGTATCTCTGAGCACTTACTATACGCAAAGCCCTGTACTAAGCGCTTGGAAGAGTAGAATACGATAGAGTTGGTAGGCGCCTTCCCTGCCCATGAGGAGTTTATAGTCTGAAGCGGGAAACTGACACTAAAATAACTCATGGATATGTACGTAAATTCTGGGTGGGGGACTGTGGGGGGAGTATCAAGTGCTAAAAGGGTACAGATCCAAGTGCACAGGTAGCACAGAAAGGAGAGGGACTAAAAGAATGGAAAGGTTAGTCAGGGAAGCCTCCTTGCTGACTTTCAGAAGAAGACAAAGCATTTATTACAAATAAACAGGTGGGAAATACACACGGTCACTATTCCTCAAGGGACTCACAATCTAAAAAATGAATATATGTACAAACAAGAGTGCTGAGGACGAATATAAATAAATATATTCGTGCTAGAGATAGTAGGTACTTTATCATTATGTTCACTATTGCTATTATTATTAGCAGTAGTAATAATAATGGTATTTGTTAAGTGCTTACTCTGTGCCAGGCACTGTACTGAGCGAGATAATCATGCCAGACACAGTCCCTGTCCCAGACGAGGCTGACGGTCTAAGTAGAAAGAAGAGCAGACATCTAATCCCCATTTTACAGGTGAGGAAAATGGGGTCCGAGAATAACAGGGTACTGGGAATTAATCGGGGAACGCTTGTTGAAGGAAATGAGATTTCCAAAGACCAATGCAAATCCCGTTACAATAATAGCGAGGGGGACAATATGCCTTTTATTTATATTGGGTTTGTCTCCAAGGAGATCAAAACTCTCAATGACATGCCTTTCGCTCTTCCAGTGTCCTCCTGAGAGAAGGAGACAAGCTCCCTGTTACGATTCCCATTTTTGCAGGTGAGGAAATCTAGGTCCTCGCAGCAGCAAGGCCTAGTGGAAGCAGCGGGGTCTAGTGGCAAGAGCTCGGGCTTGGGAGGCAGAGGTCGTGGGTTCTAATCCCGGCTCCGCCACCTGTCTGCCATGTGACTTTGGGCTAGTCACTTAACTTCTCTGTGCCTCGGTTACCTCGTCGGTAAAATGGGGATTGAGACTGTGAGCTCCAGGTGGGACAGGGACCGTGTCCAACCTGATTGCCTTCTATCTACCCCTGTGCTTGGCACCTAGGAAGTGCTTAACAAATGCCATCATTATTATCATCGTTATTATTATTATTACTTGGTCAAAGCTGCATGGTGAATCAGAGCCAAGTGAGTCAAGCCTAGAACCCAAGCCTTCGCTCTCCTAGGCCAGCAGTCTAGACCCTGGAGCCCCCAGTTGTGTCCAGATAAGATGGTATATATCTACTGTACAGTAGGCATTAAGAGACACGTCAAGGTACTTCCATAAAAATCCATCCAAAAGTCAGGTTCACCAAATTTTACCACTGAGCCCGATTCACACATGGAAATAAAGTTAGTGAAGATAGGAACCTGATAGAAAAGCAACATTTTTTTTCAGAATGCAAAGATCACGAATATCAGCTTGGGCATCGTCTTCATCACACTTTCCCTGGATATGTTCACTTTTCGTTTGGAAAGTCACAGCTCTGAAAGAGAGTGTGTGGAAGGCTAATCCCCGTTGGGTTCTGGAGGTTTTGTGTGTTCTGTTTTGATTTTTAAAATAATCAACACCCCACAGAAACAAAACAAGGCCCTGCTGGCTCCATGTGGGCTCTGGAGTCCTGTTTGATAGTATCTTGGTTCTTGTTGAAATTGGAAAATGTGTATTTAGTACTGTATTTGCATTACCAAAGTCATAACAGTCCTTTGTAAACAAGAAAATGTCTCTTTGAACCAGTATTCTGTGTTGACAGAGCATGATTATTTTAAAAATGCATTGTTAGTTGGGAAGACTCATGTTTACACTAATTCTTCCTGAAGTGCCAAAGCAAAGGTAGTGCATTTGTTCATGTTTATTTGTGTTATTTGTTGATGATAACAGTAATCATCGTTCTATTTTTATGCAACATTTTAACAGCTTTGCAGGGCAGATGGTCACAAATAAGTAAGTCGGTTCTACTCATTGTTATGATAACCAACAGATAGCCACGTTACAACTATTAATGTCACTGTTGGGAACTTGTCTGGAAGAGAATATTATCAGCCCTCTTTGCTCTCTGCTAAACTTCTCAATCATTTAGACTTTGGATTGTTTCCATTCAGCTGCTCGTATTTTTCTCTTTCCTGCCGAGTGTTCGGGTGACATTGAGTAGCATTTGGGATTTTCAGGGAGGGTATTTTGAATCACGACTAGGAGTGTCACAAGAACATATGGAAAAAGGCAGGGGTACAGAAGAAGCTTTAAAAAGGCCAAAAAAAAAAAATCCAAAGCCTTTAAACTTTGGGAAAACAGGCATGTTCAATTTGACTTTCAAATAAAAAGAAATTAATTATAAAAACGCAAATAACATGAAATGAAGTATTAAAGGAGTAGGGATGGTTTGAATATTTACAAAATCAGCCTGGGGTAGAGCCCCCATTCGAATAAGGTGAGGAGCCAAGATAAGCAAATGACAGACTAGGAAGTTTAGTATAAGGCACACATACGTGGTCGCTAATTTTTCTCATCCATTTCCAACGGCTTGTGGATAGAAACGTTGACTCCTCGTTGGCCGTTGTCCACCTGATACTATTCGTTTCTGTAGAGCCTTTACTGTTTTACTCAGTGAACGTGTGTAGATATAAATACTAATTAAAGCACAATGTTTAATATCTTTGTATATATTTTTATTACCTTATTTATTTTGTTAATGAGATGTACATCACCTTGATTCTATTTATTGCTATTGTTTTAATGAGATGTACATTCCCTTGATTCTATTTATTGCTATTGTTTTTGTCTGTCTGTCTCCCCCGATTAGACTGTAAGCCCATCAATGGGCAGGGACTGCTTCTATCTGTTGCCGATTTGTACATTCCAAGCGCTTAGTACAGTGCTCTGCACATAGTAAGTGCTCAAAAAAATACTATGGAATGAATGAATGAATAAAGAAAAAAATAAAATATGTAAAGCATACTTAATGCAGTCTACATTAGCTGTGACTAAAGTGACTAAGGTAAAGTGAAATGAAGAGGTGAGAAGTCAACCCCCGTTGTTTTTTTTAAGTTTTTTTCTTAATTCTTGGTTTTCTACATTTAGACATTAAAATTCCTTGGCTAATTGCTCAATTCTGCTCCACTCTGTGTGGACCGGGGTTTTCGGTCCCTGTCTCTCTGTCTCTGTCTCACATCTATCACACTGTACACCACCCACCCAATATCCGCATCGGCTATTTTTTCCCACCCTCCCAAACGCTAACAGACAATGAAATTTAAAAAAAGGAAAGGAATCCAAACTTGCACCGTCCCGGCCTTCTGTGGGGAGGGGTAGACGGGGCGCCCAAGGTTGGCTCCTTTTACCATCCAGAGCCTTAGGGCCCAGAGTTGGGACTCGGAGGATCCCAAAACGTCCCGAGTAGGAGATCAAGGAAACCGGCCCCTTCGGAGTACTGGGCTTGAGGAGGATGAAACCGTGGCTGGAAATGAGATAATAATCCTAATAATGATGAAGATGCTATTTAATAATAATTAGGGTATTTGTTAAGCGCTTACTATGTGCTTTGTGTTCTAATCCCTGGGGTGGATAGAAGCCAATCGGGTTGGACCCAGTGCCTGTCCCGCGTGGGGCTCACAGCCTTCACCCCCATTTTACAGATGAGGGATCTGAGGTCCAGAGAAGTAAAGTGACTTGCTCAAGGCCACACAGCAGGCAAGGGTCGGTGACGGGATTCGAATTTATGACCTTCTGACTCCCAGGCCCGGGCTCTAGCTATGCTGCTTCCCCCGTCCCGGGACAGATGGGGAGGGATCGGATCGCCCCTGGTGGCTAGGAATCTGGGGAAGACCTCTCCCCCGGTTTACCGAATTCTCATCCTGGTTGATAATAGGAACGACAGCGGGCTGGGTTATTGTTATGATGGGTAAAGACCGAATTTATCGGAGAGCTAAAAAAAAGGAAAACAACCTAACAGCAACCACTTCAGTAAAACCAACTATGAGAATAAAAATAAAGATAAAAAGAAGGAATAAGAATAGCAGCGATCCACTCTTTCGGCTAGCCTTGACGCTCTGGAGGTAGGAGTTGGACCGAATTAAAAAAAAGGGGGGGGGCACAACATGGAGGCTGAGATCTTACCAAGAGGTAATCTCTTGAACCCACTCGAAATCTCCCTCTTTTGGGTACTATTGACCTAGAAAAGGTTCAGTTTCCGTAACCTGTATTCGCCTCACCTGGGGGCTCCGCTTTCCCCATACCCTCGGAGGACTGCGATGGGGCAGGTCTGGCCAGAGATTCCGAAATAAACTTTCGCTCTGGAATAATCTCTCGAAAGATGAGAACGGACTGTTTGGCCATCTCACTTCCCCGACCCGTTCCAGGAAAGGTTTCCAGGGGATACATGCTGGACTCCTCTCCCGCATCCTGAAGGCACCTACCTACCTGCCGAGGCCGCCTCGCGTTTCTGCCCCCAACCAACTTTAAAAATCCCATTCAAAAGACATTAAAGAAAAAGTCGGGAGGCTCTGGGAGGGTGCCTGGAGAGGACAACCACCCATTCCCTCCCCGGGAGATGGGAGAGCAGAGTTCTTGAGCGAGAGATCTCTTTCAATTCTGGTGCGAGAAACGTGGGCCCGATCTGACTTGAAAAGCTTACTCTGCTCACTGAAAACCATCCCGGAGGTGGCTGCCGCTGTTTATTTGAACTCCTTTTAGGCTTAATGGAACGTTTATTAGGCAAAAACGAAAAAAGGGGGCGTAGGGAGAGCCTTGAAAATGGAAATGATTTGAATTCCTCCCATCCCCAACCCCAGCGCCCTTCTCAACGACTAGTGATTTGAACTTTCCCTTTTTCACTTTTAATTTTTAGGCTTAAGATAAGAACACATATAATACAGTGAAAGTATTATTTTTCAAGCAGGAATTGTGCACGGAGTAGTTCTCTAATTGTCGCTCTTCTCTGAAACGCCAGGGCCAGGAGACGACCCAAAGATCTAAAAGTAAACAGTATTAGCTGATTCCGATGCCTTCCGACCACTGGGATTAAAAAAAAAGAAAAAGCGGGGAGCGTTTCATTCCCAGTTCCTCTAGAGTTCATTTACAATGTCCCGATGCCTAGATTGTCGCTATGGTTTTGCGGTCGGGTTTTAATAGTGTTTTCGTTTTCCTCGACTGAAAAGCGGTGCTTAATATTTTGTTGGAGCAGTAGGGTATCTTTCCCTGATAAAGCATTACAGAAAAAATTGTGGAGCAAATGATTTGCAATCGGTACGGTACGTGTGTGCCCACCGTGGGTATCTGGTTTCCTAAATCGGTGGGGAGTAGGATAATTCGATTCGATAATAGGATTTCTCCTAACTTCTTTTAAAATCTTCAGATCTTTTTAAACGGAGAACTAACAGAGAGGCAGAAAAGATCACCTTTCGTTTAATCTATCAGTCAATCATAATAATAATAATGTTGGTATTTGTTAAGCGCTTACTATGTGCAGAGCACTGTTCTAAGCGCTGGGGGAGATACAGGGTCATCAGGTTGTCCCACGTGAGGCTCACAGTTAATCCCCATTTTACAGATGAGGTAACTGAGGCACAGAGAAGTTAAGTGACTCGCCCACAGTCACACAGCTGACAAGTGGCAGAGCCGGGAGTCGAACCCATGACCTCTGACTCCGAAGCCCAGGCTCTTTCCACTGAGCCACGCTAATCATGTTTATTGAGGGCTTACTCTGTGCAGACAAGTGTACTAAGCGCTGGGGAGAGTACACTATAACAGTAAACAGTCATATTCCCTACCCACAACGAGTTTAGAGCGCAAAACTACTAAACCCTGTACCCCAAATAGATCTATCTACTTGTTGGGCAAAGCGGTCACTGGCGAAATGGCCGGATTATTTCCTTCCTTTTTCTTTTCGTCGGCAACCGGATTAAAATGGATCGATGACATTAACCAATACTGTATTGAAATGGCCGGGTTTTTTTTTTCCTTCGTTTTCCTTTTGCTCCGCAACTGGATTAAAATGGATCGATGACACTAACGAATACTGTATCGATGAAGAAATATATACGTCCCACTGGCTATAGAAACGGAGGCGAGGTGATAAGCAGAGGCTGCTGCATTTTGAATCTGGTATTGTTTGAAAGGGGGACGCTTCAGAACCCCCCCGTCTGAGTGGTGATCGTATTTGATCCAAAGAAACCAGGGCAGAGCGGGCAAGTATTGCAGATTTCATCGGTTCTTTCACTGGGGCGGCCGGGAGATGGTTTCTATCCGCCCTTCGGATACGGGGATTTGGCAGAGGGGGTCCGGAATGGAAGTGACAGAGGTTAATCCCATACACCGCCCTAGGATTGCAAGAGAAGCATCGGGATCGTGTCGCCTTCTTAACGTCTCTCTTTGCCGGCCCGAGGAAAGGGGAGGGGTTCAGGCAAGAGAGAGTGAAAACACCTCGATAGGGAGAAAGGGATTCGAGGGAACCTGGTCTTCCCCCCCGCCCCAGCTCCCCGTGACAGGTTTTGGAAGTGACCCCTGGGGGAGAATCAAACTCCTTTGGGAGCGGGAAAAGCGGCTGCCACGGACCTCCGTGTGCGGTCCTTTCACACACACACGCACACACACGCACACACATACACACACACACACACACGCCAACACACAGAAACACACACTCCCCCTCCCCCGACCTGTTGGAGCTCTGGGTTCTTCCAGGAGATAGTCTCCAGACCCCGTAGAAGGTTATCTTCTTTAATTTCGTTTTCTTTCCTCTCTTCGTGTCGTTTCTCTGCCCGTGTTTCTCTTTGGCGACCGTGGCCAGGAGTGGGGGTGGGGGGCGGGGTCAAAGAAGGAAAAGTTGGGGGCGAGAGCAGATTCATTCATTCATTCAATAGTATTTATTGAGCGCTTACTGTGTGCAGAGCACTGTACTCAGCGCTTGGGAGGTACAATTCGCAACAGTTAGAGACTATCCCTGCCCAATGACGGGCTCACAAGTCTAAACGATACAGACCCAATCATCACGTCTGGCAGGAAAAATCCCCCGAAAAACTGTGTCTTCTCCCTCAACACCACCCGCCGCCCCCCCCCCCCCACACCCACCCACATACACACCTCTCCTCCCCCACCCGTCCTCAGAGACACGGATAGTGACAGATCGGGCGAGTTGGTTCGCCTGTTTGCTCGTTTCCTAGTTTACGGTCCCCAGGTTGGAAAACGTCGGGTGATTTGGCCGTGAGGGTATTCAGGGCACTTGGTTGGGGCCGCCACCGGCGCCTTCAAGTTGTTTAAATAGAGGAGAAGGGAGAGGGGAGCTCCTGCTGGGGGGGGGGGGGGAGGGCGGGAGGGGCGGCCCGAGAAGCCCAGGAGTCTTGAAGCAGGGGGAGGAGGGAGGAAGGGGAAGAGGGGGAGGAAGGAAAGGAGGGAGGGGACGAGGGAGGAAGAGAAGGAGGAGCTGGTTGGTGTCTGCTGCGGGGGGAGTGTCTGCTGCCAAGAGAGCGAGGCGGCGGCAGAAGCGGGGAAGGGAAGCCTCGACACTTCAGCTGGCAAAATATAAGCGCCGAGGGAGCTCCCGGGCGGAGTCAGTATCCCGAGACCACTTCCCTGAATGGGCTCCGCTTCCAGGCCCCTCGGCCCCGCCAGACTGCCCGACTTCCAGCACCCGGCTCGGAGCCCTCCTCCCCACCTCTGGACTTGGCCCGGGCCGGGAGGGAACATGGTGGGCGCTGCGGGATCGAGGCAGGTTGCGGTGAGAGCCTGACCGCCCCCCTCCCGGCTCCCCCGTCCTCGGCCCAGGAGATCACCTTTCGTTGACCGACTGACTTGACTGCTTTCCCCCCGCCCCGCCCCCGCCACCAGCCCCGCTTCGGAACCGACCACCCCCTTCTCCCGGACGATCCAGCGGGGAACCGCACCTGCCATCTCCAGAGAGCTCCGTCTAACGGGACGCTCGGACCGGTCAGGACCAGGCGCGGGCCGGAGCGGGGCGGCTCCGGCCCCCGGCAGCCAAGGGATCCGGGCGAGCGGGAGAAAGAGGAGGAGGAAGAAAAGGAGGAGGGGGAGGGGACCGGGGTGGGGGGGCGACTTGGGGACCTCCCTGAGCTCGGCCCTGGCGCTGGCCCAGTGACCCGTCGACGGCGGCAGCTGCAGCGGGAGCCGGAGAGGGACCGGCCCCATCCCGTGTCGTCCCGATCCTCTTCCAGGGAGAACCAGGCGGCCGCTCCCCGCGCCGGGGGATGACCGCGGAAAGCCAGCAGTCCCCGCGCCGAGCCAGCCCGGCAGACCCGAGCCTGCAGCCCCGGCGGCAGCCGCGGCCGCCTCGGCAGCAGCCGGCGACGGGGGGCCTCCTCTCCATGCCGGCGGTGAAGGCGGAGAAGGAGCCGGCGGCCTGCGAGGCGGGGTTGGGCGAGCTGGCGGGGGGCCCGGCTCCCAGAGGGGCGGGCGGGGGCGGCCGGCGGAGGAAGCGGCCCCTTCAGCGGGGCAAACCCCCCTACAGCTACATCGCCTTGATCGCCATGGCCATCGCCCACGCCCCCGATCGGAAGCTGACCCTGGGCGGCATCTATAAGTTCATCACCGAGCGATTCCCCTTCTACCGGGACAACCCCAAGAAGTGGCAGAACAGCATCCGCCACAACCTGACCCTCAACGACTGCTTCATCAAGATCCCCCGGGAGCCCGGCCGGCCCGGCAAGGGCAACTACTGGGCGCTGGACCCCCACGCCGAGGACATGTTCGAGAGCGGCAGCTTCCTGCGCCGGAGGAAGCGTTTCAAGCGCACGGACCTGTCCACCTACCCGGCCTACATGCATGACGCGGCGGCCGCCGCAGCCGCCGCCGCCGCCGCCGCCGCCGCCGCCGCGGCGGGCATGTTCCCCGGCTCTGTGCCCGTGGGCCGGCCGGCCTACCCGGGCCCCGGCTACCCCAACGTGGCGACCGCGCTGAGCCCCGCGGGCTACGGCCAGGCGATCGGGCCGCCCTCGTCTGTCTACTACCCGGCCTCCCCGCCCCCCCAGTGCCGGCTGTTCAGCCTCAACGGCCTCATGCACGGGCCCCCCGGGCCCAGCGAAATCCTGCAGCCGCCGCCGCCCCCGCCCGGACGGCCCCCGAGCCCGGACCCCAGCCAGGCCGGCGGCGGCGGCGGGTCGTGTTCCTTCGGGACCGCCGCCGCCGCCGCCGCCTCCTCCTCCTCCTCCTCCTACCCTGGGCCGGCGGGCGGCGGGGGCGCCGGGCTCCCCCGGCCCTCCAACCCCCTGGCCTATTCCTACCCGGTCCCCAACGGGCCCTTGCCGTCCATGAATCACGGCTCGTACTCTCCGGGCAACAGCAACCAGCTGTTCGGGCCGTCCGGCAGGCTGGCCATGTCCACCTCCCCGCCCGGGGGCGGCGATGCCGCGGATCTTTTCGGCCGCCTGTCGCCCGGACCGTTTGGCTCGCTGGCCCACGGCTACAGCCCCAACGGGCAGCTCGGCGCCGGTCCCACCACCTACCCCGTCCGCCACGGACACGGACACGGACACGGACACGCTGCCTACCCCAGCAGCGCGGACAGGTTCGTGTCGGCCGTGTGAAGGCGTCCGGAGGGGTGGGGGATGCTCCCCGGAGGTTTCCATGGCGACGACGCCTGCCGGGGGGCGGGAAGGGAGGGCAGGGGAGGGCAGGGGAGGGAGGAGGGGAGAGGATAGGGAGGGGAGGGAACCAAAACAGTGCAATACGGAAAGGAAAGAAGGCGGGGGGGGGGGGGGGGGGGAGGGAGGGGAGAGCGGACCCGGGGCTGGAGGGAGGGAATCCCTTCCTCTCCTCCTAACCCCTTCCAGTGGGGTTGGCTCCTGATCGCGTGTCCCTTGGAACGGGGTCTTCACCGGTCGTTCCGGGATCTGACGCGGTAATTCCTTCAGGCAAATGACCGTTGGCCGGTTTCAATCCAATTTCTTTTTTGGGGGGGGGGGTTCCGTTCCCCCTGTCCCCCCCCCCCGCCCAAGACGACATTTTTATACCGCTCTGCTCCTCGTGGCTTTAACTATGTAAACTGCAATAAATGACTCTGACAGCAGTTTGTAGTTTCATCCTTACCTCAGTGGAAAGGACAGCTTTTCCAGCGCGGACCAACTTTGAAGGGACGGAGCGTTGCCCCAAGCCCCAGGCGCTCCGCCCTCTGCCGAGGCTCCCTCCCTTAATAGTAGTAGTAGTAATAACAATAATAATAATAATAATGATAATAATAATGGCATTTGTTAAACGCTTACTGTGTGCAGAGCACTGGTCTAAACGCCGGGGAGGATACAAAGGTGATCAGGTTGGCCCACGGGGGTCTCCCAATCTTCATCCCCCTTTTCCAGATGAGGTCACTGAGGCCCAGAGAAGTTAAGTGACTAGGCCAGAGGCACCCAGCCGACAAGCGGCGGAGCCGGTATTAGAACCCACGACCTCTGACTCCCAAGCCCGGGCCCTTGCCACTGAGCCGCGTTACCTTTTGCCTCTGGAGAGTTTTCTCTTCGGTTGCTGCTGCGCTCCTGGGTTGGATCATACGCTAGCCGGCGAAGAATGAGCTCAGACTCGATGAAGGAGAAGCTAGAGGTGCTGGCTACCTCCCGGGGCCTACCTAGCCTTCCCCTTTGCTCACGCAACTGCTCGGGAAGAGTAAAGCCCCGATATACCGTAAACGTTTTAACGAATGCCATTATCGTTATGATCGTTGTCGACCTCGTCGTCGTTAGGGCGGGAACCCCCGGCGCCTGGGACAGCGGGAAGCGCTGGGGGTGGGGGGGACTGGGGAGGGACTCGAGGGCCCCTTTGTCGACCGGGGTGGGTCGGAGACAAAGAAGGAGCCCAGTTTTTCCAAGTCCTGTTGGGGACAGTTAGCTGCGGGGTGGAGCGCTGCTCTCTTCTGCAGAAATTGCCGCGACGAGGCCGCATTATTCTGGTGCAGAAAAGAAGCGCGCCCAATGCAAGGCGAACTTCAAGGCGAAAACGGCTGATCTTAACTACCCCTGTCATCCCAGCCCTCTAAGAAATACGAAAAAAATCACACTGTCAACCGCAGATTTCGGCGGAATGCCGCATCCAGGCCCTCTTGGGGTTGTGGGGCCGGATTCGGTTAGTTCGTTTCGATCCCGGAAAGGAAGCTCTGCCGATTTAAAGGCGCCCCTGCCTCGAGGCCGAGACTCAACACCGACACAACCAACCCCGGCGAAATGTTGAAGCTTTCATTAAGCTACACGTTCTGGGAAACTTTCGGCAGGGTAGCGCTCTGACAGATGGGGCCCGATGGCGAAAGTGTCCGCTTCGGCCTTCTGGGGAGAGCAGGAGAGGAGCCCGCTTTCTAAGCAGTTAAACAGTTGACTTCATAGAGGAGGGACAGGGAGTGGAGGAGAGGTGCACATTTCTAAAAAGGCCATTTCCAAACGGATCCCGAGAAAGCCAGGTGGGATAGGACCAACTTCATTCACCAAGAAACCCCAGTTTCAGCTCAGTGCTCACTAGTCGGCGATTATTCGTTAGGGAGTTACAGGATGTCTCTTTCCGGCTTCTCGCTCTTTTTATTTGGCCGAGCGGGGCGGAATCTTATCAAGGATTCGAGCCTGCGTTTGGGATTTTATCTATGGGGAGGGAAGGGGCTGTGTTTGGAATATACGCGTGCCGCAACGTTCACGGGAATTCCACTTAGCTAGCAAGCGTCTCAGACGAGAGAAGCGGCGTGTCTCAGTGGAAAGGGACCGGGCTTGGGAGTCAGAGGTCACGGGTTCTAATCCCGGCTCCGCCACTTGTCAGTTGTGCGACTTTGGGCCAGTCACTTCACTTCCCTGGGCCTCAGTGACCTCATCTGTAAAATGAGGCCCATTTGGGACAATCTGATCACGCTGTATGCACCCAACAATCTGACCAGCCTGTATCCCCCCAGCGCTTAGAACGGTGCTCTGCACATAGTAAGCTCTTAACAAATACCAGCATTATTATTATGTCCACGGACGACTGCTATGGCCCGCCTAAAATCCGGAGGTCCGGTCGGGAGCTAATTTCCAGAGATGCTAGGGCAGGGCTAGGAGCTGTTGAGATCGTTGGAGAGATGATTTAGAGTTCTTTGACCCACATTACTGGGCGCGATGGAGTGGCAGGCGGACCTTGACCCCAACGGTGAATGGCAGCTTCGGTGAGGTTTGAAGGGACGCAAAAGGCGACTAAACCCAGAGATCATCCTTAGAAACAGGCTGGAAGACAAGGGACGAGACCCTCTTCGTGTGGGGGAGTGGTGTACAGAAAAGGGTGGGGGCGGGCGAGAAAAGGCCACCTGGGGAATCGCTCGCTCGAGGGTGCGAACGAAGGAGAGAAAGTGCGATAACGAAGTTTGGAGGCGTATGGGAAGCAAAAAATAAAAACCCCAAACAGCCTCAGCTGCTACCCGTGGATTTACAGAGGCCGAGGAACACTAAAGCTTCCGACAAGAGAACCATGGCAAACCCTGCATTTGCTAATTTTAAAATCCACGCCCCAGTTCTCTTGGGGGATGGCGGATGCTAGGGGTTTTATTATTATCATTATTATTATTATTATTTTTAATGGTGACCGTTGTACTTTAATTATTCTCGCATTTTAAGTTTTCCTGAAGGATCTTTTTATAAGCACGTATTCACGTAATGATAGTGTATATGTCCTATTCATCAGTGAAGTTCGTAGTTATCTGGTGTTGGGTAATTATGTACGTTATTCTCTAATTACAGAATGCTCGTTATAATTTGCCCTGGAGCTTTTACTTTTTAAATCTGAATTAAGTTTTTTAATTAAGCGAGGAAGCGATCACAAAAACAAAATTTATAAAGACCCCCTCAGAGGCAGAGATGAATGCTTTCGCTGCTCTTATAGGTTGACTTGAAAACATATTAATAAATTGCCATCGTTATTATTACGATTCGTGATTATTAGTAAATATGATCATTCGGTCATGACACCCCACCTCAAGAACTAGCCCCATTAAAACCGGAGTACCTGCTTTATTCTGGGCTGTGTTTCGTTTTTAGCACCTTTGATAGATTTTAATTACTGGAAATACGGAATATTCTAAAACAGTCCAACTAAGATTATCTGTGTGTTTGTTTTTGATTGCGCTCAATAGCTCTTGACACCGCGGGAGTCTCTAGATCCTGGAAAACCCGAATTAGACTCACTCCTGTCGCTGAAATTTTTGACTCCAGGGAGAGAGCGAGAGCGACACATTAGGTAGATTTCGTACGAAGCAGAGATTGTATACTTCGTGTCTTCATGAAAGTCCACAACCCCGGTTACCTTGTATCTTCTCCAGCCCTTAGCATAGTTATTCTAAGCGCTTAATAAATCTAATAACAATAACACCCCCACCACCAAAAATAACAACAGTCACCACGTGTAATCCGAGATCCAGAGTTCGCTTTTCCCTCTGCTGATTCTGGTCACTCTGTACTCACCCCCAAAGCCCCTGACCTGTACTTTGACCTGTTCGTGCTGAGTTAGTGCTCTCCTGGGAGACCAGGGGACACCTCCCAGGAGGGAGTTCGAGTCCAGGCTTGGGTTGGCTAAAGGGAGAGAAAGAGCTTGTGGATCCCCTGCGTTCAGTAAGTTTGCTTGCTAGCCTGAGCCTCGGGTGTGGCGTTTCTGTGGGGCCCAGCCCCCTCCGGGCTGGACAGGGGATGGGGAAGGCGAGTGCTTTCTGCAGGCTAGCCATGGAGCTACCTGGGCCTGGAGTCCAGGGCACGGGCCTCCTAACGCAGCACCTTGGCTCATGGATCGAGCATGTCTAATAAGAAATACATACCCCGTCCAAGCTGCAAACCAGCAGAGCCATCACCTGGAGGGCTCACTAGCCTCAGCGTGCCCAAGTGCCAAGCTCTTCCTCTTACGGGAAAAATCAAGCTTCCAGCCAGGCAGCTTTTGGATAACTTTAGGTGGGCCACCTCAACACCGCCCCACTGGCCCAGCCTCATGGCCGTTTCGCGGAAAAGACAGTTTTCAGGGAGAAGTCGATGTTAAACTCCATGTTCGGATCAGGACAGTGTGGGTCCTAATTAGGGCAGGAAATTCAAGCAGGGCCTGGGGACCCAAGCAGCGAAGCTCGGAAAGAACGGCTTGGTCATGGTGGGGGCCAAGACGGCCAATTGTGGACCGTATGAAGGGGGTCAGGTGACCTCTTCTACCACCAGCACCCCCCCCTTGCCTCCCCACCAGCTTTTAGGACCCACCGCGGAGCTGAAAGGGAGTCCTTTTGTTGTTGTTGAAAAGGAGAAAGCGGGGAGGAGTGGGAGGTAGTCAGTGGCCCAAAGCCACCTGGCAGAGCGGTGGTGGAGTGGAGCCAGGACTAGCCTAGTCCAGGCTAGCCACTAGTCTAAAACTGAGGCTGGGCAAAAAGTAGAAGTTGAACGCCAAAACCCTGAAATGTCTGAATTCCGGTCTTCTTGAGGTTCTGTCTGTGGCCTTTGCAAGAGCTTCTCGGTTCTCCTTTTCCTAGATGGTTCAATATCTTATGCCCTTGACCCCTCCTTCGGGAGATTGGATTCCTTGGTTCTCGTAGATCCTCCATGAAATCCCAGCATATCCCCCCTCCTCTCCCCAACCCAAAGCAGCCATTCTGTTGATGCCTGTCTACTTGTTTTGTTTTGTTGTCTCTCTCCTTCCTTCTAGAATGGGAGCCCGTCGTTGGGTAGGGATTGTCTCTGTTGCCAAATTGTACTTTCCAAGTGCTTCGTATCGTGCTCTGCACACAGTAAGCGCTCAATAAATACGACTGAATGAATGAATTCCTATCCCATCTCGAGAATCATCTATAGATTTGCCTCTCCCCACTTTCATAGCCCAGATAATAGTAATAATAATTATGGTAGCTGTTAAGAGCTTACTATGTGCCAGACACTGTGCTAAACCCTGGAGTGGGTACAAGCAGATGGGGTTGGACGTAGTACCTGTCCCATGTAGGGCTCACAGTTTCAATCGCCATTTGACAGATGAGGTAACTGAGGCCCAGAGAAGTGAAGTGACTTGCCCCAGGTCACAGAGCAGACAAGTGGCGGAGTGGGGATTAGAACCCATGACCTTCTGACTCCCAGGCCCATGCTCTATCCACTTCTCTGAAGCAGATTGAAGGAAGACTCTAGACCCTAGAATTGATTTTTCCAAAATGCCTAAAAAGGATTTTTTTTTGGAGGGGGGTGAAAGGGTGGGGAATGGAGATTATGAACTGAGCAACAGCATAAATCATCAGTGACTTAAATAAAGAGCATTGCTCCCGCCCGGGGGGACCAAGGGATTCAGTTTGCAGAATGAGATTGGTATTTTTTGAGACCCTGATTGTGCCTGGACCTCAAAATGGCTCAGAGAACTTCTCAGACCTGTACTGATCTTTTTGGCAGCTTTGCGAGAAAAGGCCAGATGATTTCCTTAGCTTTACAAGTGTGGAAACAATCAGCAAAAGGTTAAGAGAGAAGAAAGAGTCCAAATCAATGCCAAGAATAGATAGACTCCTACTCCTTTTCCTAACCACTAGGCATACACCCTCCTACTCGGGTTATGCCTGTAAATCCAACAGGGTAAACAAAACAGGGCTTTGTTTTGATATAGTACCTGTCTTCCAAAGAACACAAAACATTTTACGGAAATTATTTCATTACCCTCCTCCTTTCACTAAGTAGCAGGTAAACGCATCCCCATTTTATGTGGAGAGGCTAAGTAAATTGTCTAAATCAGCGAAGGGATTGGACATCCAAATCCTTGGTTCTCAGACCTCGGGTCTAAAGACTTTGTGCCTTCACTACAGTGTGTCACAAACGTAGAGCCAATGTAGTGGGGAGAGGAAAGAAATCGGAGAGCAATATATCTATGAAGATCCAAGGCTCACTGCCATCAGGAGGGCTCCCTAGGAGCATCCCAATAGCTGTTACACACACACAAGCACGCCGGCTCCAAGAAATTCACTCACTCTTACAGCGGCTCCTGCAATTTCAGAGATGGGAGGCAAGGATGCCTTTGATCTCTGGGAGATATGAGATAGAGCCAATTTTGGCCTTAAAATCCACTGGGCATCTTGATACATCCCTGGAAAAGAGCCTTTCATGAAGGCCCCTGACTATTTGTTTTTTCTTTTTATAAAGGCACTTCCCTGAGAACATGCTGATTTTTACTATGCAGTAAACAGGGAAATTTTTTTCCCTCCCAAACTTGCATTAGTATCATCTGTGGGGATTTCAGGTTGTCCTTAAGAACCGATTTGAGATCTAAAAAATTATCTGGGGCCTGACCACATCACCCTTGATACAACCTTGCTTCTGTGTTTCTGTCTACCTGTCACTGGTTTTACACTACTAAGATCCTTGATGGCTGAATTGTTTTTACTAATTCTATTGTACTCTGCAAGTGCTCTGCACAGATTAGGTGCTCAATAAATACAACTGATTGATTAATTGATAGGAAGTAGCATTTTTCATGGATTTCTTCTCTGGGAATGTAGTTGGTTAAAGTCCGTGCTGTTGAAAAACCTTCCTAATTCAACAGTAATTCTTTTTTAGCATTTGTCCATGAGACTTTTTAAACAAAATCCTTACACGATTTATATTATAGGCATTTTTATTCAGTGCCTTCATTTTATTCACTGTAAGCTCCCACGTGCTTAGTGCAGTGCTCTGCACACAGTAAGAGCTCATAAATGCGATCGAATGAAGCGATTGTATTTATTGAGCGCTTAATGTGTGCAGGGCACTTGGGAGAGTTCAGTTCAAAAGAGTAGGTATAGGTGATCTCTGCTCACAAGGAGCTTATAGACAGACATTAAAATAAATAACAGATGGATGTGTACCTAAGTGCTGTGGGACAGAGGGAGGGGTGCATATCAGAAGGCTTAAGGGGAACAGATCCAGGTGCATAGGGGGAGATAGAAGGGAGGGCTAAGGTAGGGAAGTGAGGACTTAGTCTGAAAGTGGAAAGAGCAAGGGTCTGGGAGTCAGAGGACCTGGGTTCTAATCCTGACTCTGCTATTTGCCTGCTATGTGACCTTAGGCAAGTCATTTAACTTCTCTGTGCCTCAGTTTCCTCATCTGTAAAATGGAAGCTGAATACCTGTTCTTCCATTCAGGCTGTGAGTTTCATGTAGGACAGGGACTCTTCTGACCGGACTATCTTTTCTCCTCCCTAGTGCTTAGTAGACTACTTGGCACATAGTAAATGCTTGACAAATACCACAAAATTATTCTTTTTCTCTTCTTCTCTTCCTCTTCTCCCTCCTCCTCCTCCTTCGCTTTCTTCTCCTTCTCCTTCTTCTCCTTATGTGTCCTGTATAAATATGCTTCTGTTTCCAAAAGGGTCTCATGCATTCTGCTTGCGACTGGCTTAGAATTACTGGACTTGGAAGTCATAAAGGAAGGAGATCTCTAAATAAGGGCTGGCCTTACCTTAGAGCAAGTAGAGGTGAACACCTGGGCCCCTATACTTTGGATCATAGAGGGGCTGGGGTTGGGGGGGGCACACAGGAACCAAGAACCACAAATGACCCCTATTAACTATCACTGGAGAGGAACCAGCCGTGGTTAAGGCTTGGGAGAGAAGGGAAAGTATTGAAAAGAGTAGCGGCAGAATCTATCTCACATGCATTTGCAAAAAATCCTTTCCCCTCTCTTCCAGGCAGAAGTGTAGGGCCCAGCACCGTCAAAGACAAGTCCGGTTTTTAGTTTTCGGTAGCTGCACCTCAGCTGCAAACTGGGAAACAGTGGTGGAAGTCAGAGAGGCAAAAGCGAAAACAGCACCAGATGCCTCAGTTAGCAAATACATAAGCAAATGAAGAGCAGTCTTTGAGTGTATAGTGTGGTCGGGACTGTGGTTCTCACTCTAACCTTTTCGGCCACAGTCGGTGGCATCTTCTTCAAATATGAAGGATAACTATGTGATACAAACTCCAATTGGAAACAATATTTACAAATACTTTGTGTTATTAATATAAAATATTTTAGGGATTTTTTTCCCCGATATAGTGCCTCTGCCCTAATATTTGCTATATTAGGCCAGGGCCTGTAGGACTTGGGGTAAATAGTTGTCTGTTTTTCAGATGGTCTGTCCCCTGTCCAGTAGCGTGTGTGTGTGTGTGTGTGAGAGAGAGAGAGAGAGAGCACAAAGTGGTGTCTGCTATTTCTGGGTGCCGTCAGTGGCCACTCTAGTAGAGTCTATTCAAAAATGTATTATTAACACAAAACCAAGTATTTCCCCTGTACCACAGTTGCTCAAAGCGAACACTAGATATCAGGTACTCAATAAACATTTTTTTTGACATGTAAAAGACCTCCGTGGCTATCCAGTTATCTCACCTTGATTACTGTATCAGCCTCCTTGCTGACGTCCCTACCTCCTGTCTCTGCCCACTGTAATACACACTCCACTCTGCTGGCCAGATCATTTTTCTACAAGAACATTCAGCTCATGTTTCCCCACTCCTTGACAACCTCCAGTGGTTGCCCAACTACCTCTGCATAAAACAGAAACTCTTTACCGTCGGCTTTAAAGCAGTCAATCACCTAGCCCCCTTCTACCTCGCCTCGTTACTCTTCTACTACAACTCAGCCCACTTATTTAGCTCCTCTAATGCCAACTTACTGTACCTCAATCTTGTCTATCTTGCCACTGACCTCTCACCTGTGTCCTGCCTCTAGGCTGGAACTTTCTCCCTCTTCATATCTGACACAAGATTTCCCACCCCACCTTCACAGCCTTATTGAAGGCACATCTCTTCCAAGATGCCTTCCCTCAGCTTTCGTTTCCTCTTTTCCCATTCCCTTCTGCATCGTCCTGACTTGTTCTCTTTATTCACCTCCCCCCAGCCCAGCAGCACTTATGTACATATCTGTAATTTAATTTGTTTATATTAATGTTTTTCTCCCCCCTTTATACTGCAAGATTGTTGTGGGCAGGGAATGTGCCTGTTATAGTTTATGTTGTACTCTCCCAAATGCTTAGTATAGTGTTCTGCTCACAGTAAGCACTCAATAAATATGACTGATTGAACAAATTACAGTTTTTCTTAGGCTAATAACCATGTTCTTGGAGCAGATGTAGCTTTGCAAAATCTTAGGAGTCAGAATAGGATTTGAGTACACCCATTCCACATGGTACCTGAGGTATATTTTGGGCAGGGGTGGAGGAGAGGGAGGGAGAGAGAAGGGGGAGGAGAGAGAGAAATGGAGAGAGATGGTGGGGAGAAGGAGGGGAAAAGAGAGTTTTCTTCATCATCATCAATGTTGATTGATCAGGACACTCTTCAGTTGTTGGGGGATTAGCAAGGAAGTGCGAAACAAGGTCAGTCAGTCAGTCAGTCAGTTGTACTTACTGAGCACTTACTCGGTACAGAGCACTGTACTAAGCAGTTGGGAGAGTACAGTGCACATTCCCTGCCCACAGTGACCTTACAATCTAGAGTGGGAGGCAAACATTTTAATATAAATAAAAAAATTACAGATTTGAACATCAACTGTGGGGCTTGGAGGGGGGATGAATAAAGGGAGCAAGTCAAGACAATGCAGAAGGGAGTGGGAGAAGAGGAAAGGAAAGCTTCATCAGGGAAGGCCTCTTGGAGGAATCCTCTTTTCTCTGTAAGAAAACCCTCAAAGAGCTTCCGATACCCACTCTGTGGAACTTCAATGTTAGAAGGCTCCATTCCCTTAGCCACAGGAGCCTTCCTTAACTCTCAGGGTTTGGCTGATCTTTTGACGTACATACCATCAAGGCTAAGGTTGGTCTGGAACTTAGTTTGTGTTTATTCCCTCAACTTGGAGAGGACAAGAGGCTACGTGACTAGGGATCATGCTGATTTAGTCCCTCTTTGATCCCCAGCCGGTATAAATATGTGACTTCTCATGGGATTTTCCAATGGCCCATTTCAGGGGACAGTTTTTTTGCAGAAATCTACTCTTTTCTGCAAAAGCTTCTAGCAAGGGGGCAGCATGGCCCAGTGGGAGTCAGAAGGACCTGGGTTCTAATCCCGACTCCACTGCTTGCCTGCTGTGTGACCTTGGACAAGTCACTTAACTTCTCTGTGCCTCAGTTACCTCATCTGTAAAAAGGGGATTGAGACTGTGAACACCATGTGGGACTGGGACTGTGTCCAACCCGATTAGCTTGCATCTATCCCAGAGCTTTGAACGGTGCTTAACACATAGTAAGTGCTTAACGAATGCCATAAAAAAAAAACCTTGTTGACAGACTGCTTACTGCTTTCATTCATTAAGATTAGGTACACGGTGGGCATGCTTTTATAAATAGGGTAAAAAGGCGCAGGACTTCAAAACTTCTGTTGCAAAGGTTGCCATTTTAGAGGAAAATTTCTCTCCTCAGTCTTACCCTGAATTCTCCTTTCATACTTATTTACATGTCAGTAAAATGTAGGTTGTCTTCCCAAACCTAGCTTCCCTAACATAAAATCTGGTATATTTCTCTCCCCTGTTCTATTAAGCCAGCAGACATCTTTCCTTGGCAGTGCCTGCCTTCAAAAGGTCTGGGTGGGAGTGTTGGAATCAGTATTTCCTGCTTGGTCACTGCTCTGGGAGAGTTCTAAAACTCTCACCTGGGATCCCCTTAATGCCCCAAATGACAAAGGATACGTGTGCCCCCGAGCGGATCGGATCGCATAGCACCACTGAATTTTTCTGCAGATATGAAGGCACTCACTCGGCATCCTTGTCCTGAGACCACCCACTCACCTAGTCGAAGTGGCAAATATTCAGGGAAAGTGGCTCACCTGGCCAATTTTAGTGGTTGTTAGGGTATTTGAGCACAAAAATTGCTGGAGATGATTGCAGCTGCTCTGCCACGTCAACCCTAGTATTGTTTTCTCGCTATAGAAGTGGATTTTTGGCTGCCCAGACGTGTACTTCTGGAGTTTGGAATACCAGTTCTTCCCACTTGGTTTGTCAGGTTTCTGCGTCATTATCTTAAGAATCCAATTTGTCCACTCAAAGAACGAAGAGGGTTGTAGGTGATGAATTATGAGTTTGCACGGACAATCCCTGAGCTCTACCTTTTATGGCTTTATCAATCAAATGTAAACCCTGAAGTGAAGCTACCTTTCAAGGGAAGCTCCAAAAGTATCTGGGCAGAGGGAAGAGTCATGCTGTTCCTTACAGCTATTGTCTTGGCTTTCTTCGGGAATAGATATAATCAGACCATTGGTGATTGTGGGTGGGCTATTAATTCCTTCATAAGTGGATGATACACCCCTGCCAACCCCAGGCCAGGGTCCTCAGGTTGAGTTTTTATGGGTTCACAGGAAAAACAGCCTTAAACTATTACTCTGTAAAAGAATTCCCTTCATAGAACTATGACGAGATTAGGGAAATAGGGCAGTTTGATGGGGGTAGGGGACCAGTTCAAGAGATGCGACCCTTGTGTTTAAATTCGGAGAGAATTTCTCCGTGTAAAATAGCCTAGCAGTAAAGCTTTGTCGCACGTGCGCGATCAGAGCTGATTTCCCTGTGGATTGAATGGGGAGAGCCCTAGGTAATTCTAATTCCTCCTCTTGCTCCGTGAAAAGAGAAAGCCAATTTCCTCCCTGCCTCTATGAAATATGAATAACTATGCATGCATTCATTCAGTCGTGTCTACCAAGCGCTTACTATGTGCAGGGCACTGTACAAAGTGCTTGGAATGTATAATTCAGCAACAGACAGAGACGATTCCTGCCCAATAATGGGCTCACAGTCTAAACAGGGGAGACAGAAAGCAAAACAAAACAGAACAAAGCAAAACAAGTAGTCTGGCATAAATATCATCAAGATAAATGGAATCATCGATATATACACATCATTAACAAAATAAATAGAGTAATAGATGATATATAAATGTCATCGCCTTAGCACACCAGGGTGGGTAAGGCTTGAAGATAATATTTATGAAGTGCTTGGATCGGGTGCTTTGGAAGTACAAAGTGGAATTGTTGTTATTAAAAAGCCCAACACAATCAAGAGGAGGGACCAGATCTCCTGTCTTTCCTCAGGGAATTCTAACAACTTTAGTGGGAAATCTCCCCAGAGCCCCGAGAGCAGAACCAGGCCCTTGGTTTACAAAACATCCGCAAACTAGGTTTAAGTGCGCAATTTCCAAATTAATTGTAATATAAACTTAAGAAAACAAACAAACTGCAGCTAATAACGTCAGAAAGTTTTTCTCAGCAAACTGACAACCTGGAATTCAGAGAGCACAATGCCCTCAACCGCAGCGGGGAAGCGTTACCTTCTGAAAAGGAGAGGAGATTTATTCTTTTTCCAGTGGAGGCTCGTCCAGGCCTGCAATCACCCTGATAGGAGAGGCTAAACGAAAAGCCTAAACTATTTTTCCACTCAAATAATAAACTGCAATTAATATAAACAACTTCCCTAAACCATCTAAAACCTAGCAGGGAGGCTTTATGAGTCATACACTTGAAGACACCAGGCTTTTTAGCAAAAGGAGTTTATAGTAAGCCAAGCACAAATTTTGAAAAAAAAACACCCACAAACAAACATGAGTGGGACTGGGCTCCTGTAGACGCATGCCATACACCTCATTCTTGCTGGGATCAGTCGACTCCGGTGGGTACGTGAATGTGTGCATAAGAATATCTAATCGCTATCCGTAAACCGTGTGCGACTAGGAAGATACATAGATTACATAGGCTTAGCAATGAAGAAAAAATTTCCATTGCTTCCATTTGCCAAGTGGGTCTGAGCGTTAGGGGACCAGGTTTCTAATCCTGGCTCTGCCACTAGTCTTCCGTGTGACCTTGGGCAAGCCACTTCACTTCTCTGCGCCTCAGTTCCCTCATCTGCAAAATGGGGATCCAATCCCTGTTCTCCTGCCTACAAGCCCCCCGTAGGACCTGAATGTCCTTCATCTACCCCAGCAGTGTGGCTCAGCGGAAAGAGCCCAGGCTTGGGAGTCAGAGGTCATGGGTTCGAATCCTGTCTCTGCCACTTGTCAGCTGGGTGACTGTGGGCAAGTCACTTCACTTCTCTGTGCCTCAGTTACCTCATCTGTAAATGGGGATTAAGACTGTGAGCCTCATGTGGGACAACCTGATTACCCTGTATCTACCCCAGCGCTTAGAACAGTGCTCTGCACATAGTAAGTGCTTAACAAATACCAACATTATTATTATTATTATAATTATATCTTAGTACAGTGTTTGAAGTATAGTAATTATTATATGACAATTATTATTCTTTACATTTTTATGATTATTTATAATTATTATACAACAATATATAACAATTATTATTATTAGTTCCTCTCACAGCAGCAGCTGGATGGAGCAGGTAAATCTTATCATGATTCCCCTCGGGCAGTTGGGGCCATCAATCAATCAGTCCTTCGGTGATATTTATTGAGCACTCACAGATCACTCCACTAAGTACCTAGGAGAGTACAATATAACAGAGTTGGCAGACACGTTCCCTGCCCAGAATGAGCTTACAGTCTAGAGAAGTCAACACCCAGGCAAATTAAGCTCCAGGGTCTCCACGAGCCAAAGAATGAAAAACAGGAATTCAAAAGCAAGCAATGTCTACCAGTGGAGAGACTGGGACTCTCTCCATGCTCTTGCAAATTTTGCTCAACCTATCGACGGCTGTCAGTGATCTATGGACCACGTGGAATGGAGTAAAGTAGAAACATCACAAAGGAGAAATAAACCTGAAATCTCTGCAGAGGGAAGAAACTCCCTCTAAAACCTAAGAGGAAGCATAGGGCATCTTAAACGCTCTCTGGAAGGGGTTACTGGGCTTCCAGTGCTGTCACCACCAAGGGGGAAATGCCAGGTTGGTAGCACACGATGAGTCCCACTTTCCCCCACGAAAAGGGGAGAATGGGCTGTTGTCATCATCATCATTAATGGTATTTATGGAGCTCTTACTATGTGCAGAGCCCTGTATTAAGCACTTGGGAGACTATGGTACAGTAGAGTGGGCACACATGTTCCCTGCCTCCAAGGAGGTCACAGTTGAGAGGGACCCAATCACATTTATGCATTCACGTGGGGGTGGGATGATTTCTCCCCCACACCCAGGACTCCAGGTTCTGGCTGCCACCCAGTTTGGGAGCCTGGTCTGAGCTTGGAACAATGGTCTTTATGACAGCTCCCATATATGCACTCAGAAATACTTGTTTGGGGGCTATACCTCAGGTATCTGGACCTAGCGATGGTTCTTGGAAAGTGATTCTCCGCTGGAGCTGGGAATACACATCTGGTTCCAGCAGAGAATACAGGACAGGGAGGAGGATCTTTCCCTGCACCTTGAGAGACTGTCCTGTTTTCTTTCCTGGAGCTACAAAGAGGAATATCGAGTTCAATAGGCATAAAGTTTCCTGAGCCCACAAACCCACCTTGTAAACAATACGATCAGGTAGAAAGGCAGTGGATCCAAGAAATCAACTTCTGGAAAGAATTTTGGGGAAAAAAAGGGTGAGGAAGGAATTTCGGTAGGGTGTGGGATGGAGGGTTGAAAGAGGGTGAGAAGGCTTACCGGGGCAAAGCATCACCAACAGGAATCAAAGTTGTCCCGAGGGCCCTGGGTTGTTTTTCAGGTACAGGATTCACATCGAATCTTCCTTCACCTGGGACTGGTGCTAGCAGTTTAGCACCTGTGGGCAAGGAGGCTGAGTTGGCAGGGAATTATTTCAAGAGGGGAACCCACTTGCTCCTGCAGTTCTTTGGTCCCTTAAGTACCCCCTCCCCACATCGAGCCCAGGAGGTTTGGGTTCCAGCATCTGACACTGCCTGGAGCTCATTTCAGCGAGTGGGTGATTTAGATGTCAGAACTACTGGCCTTCTGGAAGGGTAGTAGTAAGTATTTATTAAGCACTTACTACGTTGGAGATAGACACTTAGAGAAAAGTGGAAAAGAAAAACCAGAAAACACCATAGGAATAAAGACACGATTAAATGCCACGGGAGTTACAGTTTCCTGTTTCTTGCCACCCAGGCAGGGTGGTTCAGAGCCTCAACAGCTGCTGCCATAAGAGCCCCAACCCCGGTATTTTTAAAAACTGTGGAAGGCCTTGAGCATCCTCCCCCAGATTTCAACGTCAAGGGGAACAGCAACTCCTCTTTTGAAAGTTCCCCTCCACAGTCCCATGGACGCCAATAAGGTGGGTGAAAAGGCACCCGAGGTAGGTACAACCTTCAGCACCTGCCTTCACTGGTTAACAGATGAAAAATTGGAAGGAGTTAAACCTTTGGGTGGGACTGGGCATGGATCTGTAAAATTTCTCACAATCGAGCCATATTTTTGAGGTTGGCAAAGACACACTCACTGCACAACCAACATGTCATTGGAATGTCACTGGCCCCTTTTTGGTTTTGCACACCACAGGTGACTTCCTGTCCCTTGTGATGTCCCTAGCCAAGAAAGACCAGCCTTCCTGGGGCTGCCAACCCCCTGTGCTGCTGCAATGGGGAAGCGAGATGTAGGGGTCTTCGCCATTCCAAGGGAGAGTTAAGCCTGGGAAATGGCAGCCCCAGTGACCACCTTCTCCACCCACTCCAAGAACTTTCTCTGGGCTCACATTCCGGGACTCTGAAAAGGGGGGCCAGTCTCAAGTCTGCCCAAGAAAGACCTCCCCTAGACAGTAAGCTCGTTGCGGGCAGGGAACACAACTACCCACTCGGTTAAATTGTACTCTCCCAAGTGCTCAGTACAGTGCTCTGCACACTGTAAGCACTCAGTGAATACCACTGATTGATTGATTGATTAAGTCCACTTCTGGTTAAATCTGCACAAGGAGAATCTAACGCTCAGTGCCAAGCCAATATCTGTAGGGAGGACACCGTGTCAACATGGGCAACATTCGTGGAGCCGCTAGTCCCTTCCCAGAGCCCTCACTGGGGAACCTGCTGACAGCGAGCTCTTTCATTTGACCAACAAAGAGGATTTCTGGATTTACCAGCCCCCGCCCCTGTTCTCCCCTCCCGTCTTCCACTCCCCTGGTCACCGCTGCCCTGCCTGGAGACCTCAGGATAATCTTCGGAGTGTAGACTAGCTGGTTGAGAGATGAGATGGAAGTGAGGGGGGATGTCATATCATCATCATCATCATCAAAGGTATTTATTGAGTGCTTACCGTGTGCAGAGCACTGTACTACGTCCTGGGAGAGTACCATACAACAGAGTCGGTAGGCTATCCAGTACGCTTAAATCTCGAGTGCAATTTTTCAAAATCTGGCATGTCCAGTGCTACTTAGAATGGTCTCTGAAAGTCTAGCCTGTCGTGTTCAGTCACCTCTTGTTTTCTTTCTTCTCATCTTTCATCAGCAACTCCTTGATTCATACCGTCACCGAACAGCAGTGTGAAATTTCGTTGGAACACTGGTTATGAGCATATTAAAGAGGACAGCAACTAACTTTAAAAGGAGCCAATGCGGTAATAGATATAGAGTTTGGAGTCTTACTACTCATTTCTGTATCTGCAGTCTTCTTCATTAGAGCAGTCAACAGACGGTGCTGAAGAGTGCTGAAGTCAGTTACTGCCCTGAGGATCAAGAGTAGAAATCATTTCTGCATGCTGATTTTCCACCAGGTGTATTGGCCATCTCCATACACTCCTCCCCCTTCCTCTTGCTTTTCTACTTCTGGAACGCGTGCCTGTTTCTGAAGACCCATTTCCGTCTTTGGCTGACAGGATCAGGGCAGAACCTCCAATTTTGGTGCAGACAGTGTGAGATTTTGGTTGCCCCATTTTGGGGGAGGACATTATAGAGCCGAACGGGGTTAGAGAAGAGCAACAGAGATGATCAGTGTGTTGGAGAAGCTTCCTATGAGGAGAAATTGAAAGGACTAGGACTCCTCGGTCTGGATACCACACTCCACCCCCTCTCGATCTTCAGAGCCAAATCTCCTCCAGGAAGCCTTCCCTGACTAATCTCCCATCTTCCCATCTAATTTTCCTTTCTGTGCCACCTACAGATCTGTGTTCAAATCCCCAGCACACTGATAGGCACCCCTGCACCCACCCTCACAGCAGTTATGTATATTAGCCCTTAGAACAGTGCTTAGTGCTTAGAACAGTGCTTGGTATGTAGTAAGCGCTTAACAAATGCCATTATTATTATATCCTTATACTCTGTGGCTTCCCCAATCTGTAATTTTTCTTGCCTGTCTCCCCCAGTACAACATTAGCTCGCTGTGGGTAGGGAGCATATCCACCAACTGTACTGTACTTTCCCAGGTGCTTAGCACAGTACTCTGCACACGGTAGGCACTCAGTAAATACCGTTGACTGATCTTTTTCATGGTATTTATTAAGTGCTTACTGTAATAATACTAATTGTGGCGTTTGTTGAGTTCTTAGTAGGTGTCAAGCACTGTACTAAACACTAGGGTAGATCAGTCAATCAATCAATCAATCAGATTTATTGCACATTTCCTGTATGCAGAGCATTGTACTAAGCATTTGGGAGAGTACAATGAGATGAGAGGCAGCGTGGCTCAGTGGAAAAAGCTCGGGCTTGGGAGTCAGAGGTCATGGGTTCGAATTCCAGCTCTGCCACTTGTCAGCTGTGTGACTGTGGGCAAGTCACTTAACTTCTCTGTGCCTCAGTTACCTCATCTGTAAAATGGGGATTAAGACTGTGAGCCTCACATGGGACAACTGATTACCCTGTATCTACCCCATCGCTTAGAACAGTGCTCTGCACATAGTAAGCACTTAAGCACTTAACAAATACCAACATTATTATTATTATTACAATATAACAAAGTTGGCAGACACATTCCCTGCCCACGAGAAGCCAACAGTCTAGAGGGGGAGACAGACATTAATATAAATAAATGAATTATGGATGTGTAGAAAAGTGCTGGGGAGCTAAGGGTGAGATGCCAGGCAAAATAGTGTTAAGGGGTACCATCTGCCAGGCCCCTTCACATGTCTGACAGAACCACAAACATTTTCATTACTGAAATTTTGTTTTTCAAACTCTCTAATGAAGAAGTTAGTTGTCTTTTATTTTCTGAAATCTGATCGTCTAGACTGTAAGTTTACTGCAGGCAGGGAAGGTGTCCACTGACTCTGTTATATTGCACACTCCCAATCTTAGTGCAGTGCTCTGTGTGCAGTAAGTGGCTCAGGAAATGTGATTGATCGATGGACCCAATTTACTCCAGATCTTAACAGGACGAGCAAATATTGGGGAAATTCTAATAATAATAATGATTGTGGTATTTGTTAAGTGCTTACTATGTGCCAAGCACCGTACTAAGCACTGGGGTAGATGATACAAGATAATCAGGCCCCACATGGGGCTCACAGTCTAAGTAGGAGGGAGAACAGGTATTGGATCTCCATTTTGCAAATGAGGGAACTGAGGCACAGAGAAGTTAATTGATGTGAGCAAGGTCACACAGCAGGTAAGTGGTGGAGCCGGATTAAGAAGCCAGGTCCTCTGACTCCCAGGTCCAGGCTCTTTCCCCTAGGCCACGCTGCTTCTCTTCCGATTCTGCTATTCGCTGAAATTCTGATAGTCTCTAGGGGAGTAGATGTGGATAATTCAGGCAAAGTGTTTCTTGGTTTTTGGTTTTGGTTTTTTGGTCTTAAATGATCCAGAATAACTATGAGATGGTCTTGAACTCAAAAAATAATCATATGAGTCCTACTTCAGCACGGCTCAGTGGAAAGAGCCCGGGCTTGGGAGTCACAGGTCATGGGTTCGAATGCCGACTCTGCCACTTGTCAGCTGTGTGACTGTGGGCAAGTCACTTCACTTCTCTGTGCCTCAGTTACCTCACGTTCTCTGTGAGCCTCAGGTGGGACAACCTGATTACCCTGTATCTACCCCAGCGCTTAGAACAGTGCTCTGCACATAGTAACTGCTTAACAAATACCAACATTATTATTATTATTATTATTATTACTTCACTTTCTTTGTGTAGAGCTGCTTTGGTCAATGGCTTAACAAAGACCCCGGTGTTCAAAACAGCCTTGTTCCTCAATATGTCCTAAATAATAATCAAGTACAGCATGGCCTAGTGTCAGTCCGTCGGTCAAGCTTATTTACTGAGCGCTTACTTTGTGTAGAACACTGTACTAAGCACTTGGGAGAGTACAATATAACAATAAACAGACACATTCCCTGTCCGCAAGGAGCTTAGAGTCTAGAGGGGCAGTGGTTATCTAATGCTGTCGAGTCGTGTCCGGTCCATAGTGATGCTATGGACACATAATAATAACGATGGTATTTGTTAAGCACTTACTACGTGCCAAGCACTGTTCCAAACGCTGGAGTAAATACAAGGTAACCAGGTTGTCCCACATGGGGCTCACTGTCATAATCCCCATTTTACAGGTGAGGTAACTGAGGCACAGAGAAGTGAAGTGACTTGCCCAAGGTCACACAGCAGACAAGTGGCGGAGCGGGGATTAGAACACATGACTCCCAAGCCTGGGCTCTCTCCACCATGACACACAACTCTCCCAGAATGCCCCACCTCCATCTGTAATCGTTCTGGTAGTGTATCCATAGAGTTTTCTTGGTCAAAATATGGAAGCGGTTTACCATCGCCTCCTTACATGCAGTAAACCTAGGTCTCTGCCCTCGAGTCTCTCCCGCACCACTGCTGCTCAGCAGGGGTGAGTTTTGACTCGTAGCAGATGGCCTTCCACTCGCTAGCCACTGGCCAAGCTGGGAATGGAACACGTAGGCCTCTGCTCTGACTCTCCCTCCCCTAGTCGAGACTGGTAGAGGACTGGAAACTCTCCAGGTGCGACCCTGAGAGATGGGGGGGGGGAGACGGACATTAATATTAATATTAATGCCAAATTTTACCTTCCAAGCGCTTAGTACAGTGCTCTGCGCAGAGTAAGTGCTCAATAAATACTACTGAATAATATAAATGGAAAGAGCACGGGCCTGGAGGTCAGAAGGACTTGGGTTCTAATCCGGCTCTGCCACTCGTCTGCTGTGTGACCTTGGGTGAGTAACTTCACTTTTCTGTGCCTGTTACCTCATCTTTAAAGTGGGGATTAAGACTCTGAGCCCTACAAGGGATAGGGACTGGGTCCAATCTGATGATCTTGTATCTACCCCGATGCTTAGTACAGTGCCTGGAACATAGTAAGTGCTTAACAAATATCATAAAAACGTGAGACTGATTCTCTTGTGAATTTGGGATGGCGCTCACTCTCTCCTCACTCTCCTTTGCCAGGTTTGTGCCAGAGAAGCAGCTTGACCTGGTGGAAAAAGGCCGGGGAGTCAGAGGACCTGGGTTCTAATCCTACTTCACCACTTGTCAGCTGTGTGACTTTGAGCACGTCACTTAGTTTCTTTGTGCATCAATTTCCTCATCTGTAAAATGGGGATTAAGACTGTGAACCCCATGTGGGACATGGACTGCATCCAACCTGATTATCTTGTTTCTACCTGGACGCTTAGTACAGTGCCTGGCACATAATAAGGGCTTCACAAACACAATTTTTTTTTTAAAAGGTTCAGGACTGATCAGAGGATAGAATACTTCCCGGCTTAAGGGGCCACTAGTAGAAGAATTTATGGGCACCAGACAACCTGCTGTTTTTCAATGGCTCAACTCCTTTGACGTGGAAGGATTTTGGATCACCTTTTGCTCTTCTTATCTTGTCTTATGCTGTGGAGTCATCTCCAACCCATAGTGATGCCATGGACACATCTCTCCCAGGATGCCCCACCTCCATCTTCAATCGTTCCGGTAGTGTATCCATAGACTTTTCTTGGAAAAAATCTGGAAGTGGTATCCCACTGCCTCCTTTGGCGCAGTAAATGTGAGTCTCTGCCCTCAATTCTCTCCCACGCCACCACTGCCCAGCACAGGTGAGTTTTGACTTGTAGCAGATTCCTGTCCTCTCACTGCCCAAGCTAGGAATGGAATGGTTATGCCTCTGCTTGACTCTCCCTCCCATAGTCGAGGCTGGTAGAGTACTGGAAACCCTCCAATTGTGACCCTGAGTTTTTCAACACCTCCACTCCCTTGAAATGGAAGGACTTTGGGTCACCTTTTACTCCTTAGATTCCGCCAAAAAGAAACCTGCCTGTAAATTGGTCAAAAGGGGACCATCGCTTCTGAGAAAGTCACCTTGACTGTCATGGCTCTGGACTCCTGTTGATCCTTGCTGTGTTGATGGCAGATTGCCATAGTTACGTGGCTGCCATTCTCACCATCAGGAGTCACACTTAGGCAGGCCAAGGACTAAGCAATGGATTTCCATCCCTTCCCACCCAGTAAGATGTCTCTGGGCCAGCTAGTAATGTGCTGCCAAGCCAAGAACATTCTAACCTTCTGTACCAACCCTTTTTTCCCTTAATCCGAATCATTTAAATAGTGTTAAACACCCCCAAAATTGTTTGTATTTGCCAACCAGCAGCACAGGGGATGGAGGGGTTTGTTCTGCACCTGCATGCAGGTTTTGCGGCTGAATTCGCCTAAATGTGACTGAATAATCTCAACTGAATGTGCATGTCCCTGCACTCACTTGAGCTGCATGTGGTTACATCTCCAGGTTTGGGGGTTCGTTTTTACACTGTGGCTGACCGAGAAGAAGCAGCCGGGAGTCAGAGGACCTGGGTTTTAATCCCGGCTCTGCCAATTGCTTGCTGTGTGACTCTGGGCAAGTCACTTAACTTCTCTGTGCCTCTGTTCCCTCATTTGTAAAAAGGAGATGAAATACCTGCTCTTCCTCCTACTTAGACTATCTCATGCAGGACGGGGACTGTGTCCCACCTAATTGACTTGTACCTACCCCGGAGCTAAGAACAGTGTTTGACACATAGTAAGTACTTAACAAAGACCATTAAAAAAATGGGTGGCGGAGGAGGAGCAGGTGAAACTGCTCATGGGGAGGAGTCTCTAGCCTCATCTCTTCTGCCTTGTTACCATGGGGCAAAGATTTGACTCCCAGAAAATAATAATTATGGTATTTGTTAAGTCCTTACTATGTGCAAAGCAGTGTTCTAAGCGCTGGAGCCCTGTCCTAAGCACTGGAAGAGGCGCCTTCTTGCTGGAGCCCCTTGTCAAGGGGTGATATTTCTTCAGTGGTATTTCCTGAGCACTCCTCTGCAAAATGGGGATTCAATCCCTGTTCTCCCTCCTACTTTAACTGTGAGCCCCATGTGGGATTTGATTGTCGTATCTACCCCAGTGCTTAGTAGAGTGCTTGGCACAGAGTAAGTGCTTAATAGATACCACACTCATTATCATCATCATCATAGGAACGCAAAGCGTGAACGTGCAACAGAAGTAAAATGTATCCTCCTGGCTTGTGAGGAGAATATACTCTAAAGGGGAGACAGACTTACAGATAGTAGGAGCGATAGGGAAGAGCGAGGATCAGACAGGGAATCGTGGGAATATGCCAGGATAAAATAGCAAAATAAATCCGAATTCACAATAGAATGTACACACAGAAGATGCATATAATAATAATAATGTTGGTATTTGTTAAGCGCTTACTATGTGGAGAGCACTGCTCTAAGCATTAGGGTAGATACAGGGTAATCAGGTTGTCCCACGTGAGGCTAAAGTTAATCCCCATTTTACAGACGAGGTAACTGAGGCGCAGAGAAGTTAAGTGACTTGCCCACAGTCACTCAGCTGACAAGTGGCAGAGCTGGGATTCGAACCCATGACCTCTGACTCCCAAGCCTGGGCTCTTTCCACTGAGCCACACTGCTTCTCTCCGCCTAAGGGCCAAGGATGGGTATAAATATGTAGGTGCTAAGGGAAGCAGTTGGGTTGATACGAAGGCAGGCAGATGAGGGGAGGTCGCGTAGCTGGGACCTGAATGAGGGGGCAGGATTTACCTGCTTTGAAGACCTTAGTGTTAAGTAGGCCCAACTTTAAGCACTCCGCTATATTGTGTGGGTAATTCTGCTTTTTTACAAATGAGCACCAGAGAGCAGCATTTTGTTAACACAACGGAACGTGATCAGGTGAAGTATCCATGGTTCGCCGGTCCAGTGTCTGACAAAAGGGGTCCTTTAAAGAGTGTCTTTCTAGCTAATACATTTCATTTTCTATAGCTAGAGTGTTCTTTCAACCTGAGCCTGTTTTGTTTTTGAAGGTTGTGTGGACTTCAAGCCCACGCTAAAAGGATGAAGATACTCCACTTGTTAATTAGGAAGGGACTGGAAGAAACACAGGTGAAGGCGATCCAACGGAGAACTTGGCCGTGTGAATCTGCATTCCCCTTTTTACCTGTTGAATGTTTTCCTCACTGCAACTAATTCACATCACAGACATTGTCAGTCTTTGTAGCTCTGAGCTTGCCCTGACATCTGACTAATAATAATGATGATATTTGTTAAGCAGTAGTAATAATATGCATTAAGCATTCACGGTGTGCATGGTACTGTATTCGAGGCTGGTAAAGTAAACAAAGGTGGGTATTAGACATTTAGCCAAGCACTCCTAGATACAATAATAATAATAATTATCATCATACTTATGGTATTTGCTAAGCGCTTCCTTTCTGCCAGATACTGTTCTAAGTGCTGGGTTGGATACAAGCAAATGGAGGTGGACACAGTCCCTGTCCCACGTGGGGCTCACCATCTTAATCCCCATTGGAGAAGCAGCGTGGCTCAGTGGAAAAGAGCACGGGCTTTGGAGTCAGAGGTCAAGGGTTTGAATCCCAGCTCTGCCACTTGTCAGCTGTGTGACTGTGGGCGAGTCACTTCACTTCTCCGTGCCTCAGTTCCCTCATCTGTAAAATGGGGATTAACTGTGAGCCCCACGTGGGACAACCTGATTCCCCTGTGTCTACCCCAGCGCTTAGAACAGTGCTCTGCACATAGTAAGCGCTTAACAAATACCAACATTATTATTTTACAGATGATGGAACTGAGTCAAAGAGAAATGAAATGATTGCCCAGGGCCACACAGCAGACAAGTGGCAGAGCCGGGACTCCCGGGCCCAGCTCTATCCACTACTCCATGCCGCTTCCCATTTCTATTGCTACTGCTTAATGAGTGGACTCCCTGGATAATTCGAAGACATTTATGATTCCCAAATCATCATCTCCAGCCCTGACCTCTCTCCTTCTCTGCAGTCTCGCATTTCCTCCTGCCTTCAGGACATATTTACCTGGATGTCCCACTGGTGCCTCAGACTAAACATGTCCAAAAGAGATCTCCTTATCTTCCCACCCAAACCCTGTCCTCCCCCTGTCCTTCCCATCCCTGTTGACAATACCATCATCCTTCCTATCTTACAAGCAGTTAACTTTGACGTTGTCCTTGACTCATCTCTCTCATACAACTCATATATTCCATCTGTCACTAAATCCTGTAGGCTCAACAGCGTTAAAATCTGACCTTTCCTCTCCATCCAAACCGCTACTATGCCGATCCAAGCATTCATCCTCTCCCGCCTTGACTACTGTATCTACCTCCTCACTGACCTCCCTGCCTTCCGTCTCTCCCCACTCCTGTCCATATTTCGCTCTGCGCCTGGATCATTTTTCTAAAAAAGGTTCAGTCCATGACTCTCCACTCCTCAAGAACCTCCAGGGGTTTCCCATCCACTTCTGCATCAAACAGAAACTCCTTTACAGCATGCAATCAGTTTACCTCCTCCTACCTTACCTCACTGATCTCCTACTATGGCCCAGCACACACACCTTGTTCCTCAAGCACCAGCCTGCTCACAGTGCCCTGATCTAGTCTATCTTGCCACCAACCCCTTTCCCACATCCTCTCTCTGACCTGGAACTCCCTCCCCCTCCATATACACCAAACCATCACTTTCCTCTACCTCCAAAGCCTTATTTGGGTCACATCTCCTCCAAGAGGCCTTCCCCGACTAAGCCTTCTTTTCCCTGATTTCCTCTCCCTCTGTGTCATCTCTGCACTTGATCTGTGCCCTTTGAGCATTTGGTATTTGCCCCAGGGCGCTTACATACGTATCCACAATTTATTTTCATTAATGTCTGTTTCCCACTCTAGACGGTAAGCTCCTTGCGGGCAGGGAACGTATCTACCAACTCTGTTGTATTGTACTCTTCCAAGCACTTAGTACAGTGTTCTGCACACAATAAGTGCTCAACAAATACCATCGACTGACTGATTGATAAATGAGGATGTAATCTCATAGCAAAAATAACCTAATTGCATGTCTTTCTCACCTAACCCTTCCACGCTGCTTGTGATAATGATAATAATTAATAATTATGGTATTTGTTAAGCACTTACTATGTGCCGAGCACCGTTCTAAGCACCGGGGAAGATACAAGGTAATCAGGTCATCCCACGTGGGGCTAACAGTCTTAATCCCCATTTTACAGATGAGGTAACTGAGGCACAGAGAAACTAAGTGACTTGCCCAAAGTCACACAGACAAGTGGCGGAGGGAGGATTAGAACCCACGACCTCAGACTTTCCACCAAGCCAGGCTGCTGTGATAAAAGTAATAGTAGGAAATCCTTGTAGCTTCAACTGCCGAATGTGCAGCATATCTTTGGGACCGTCAAGAACCGGGCAGAGTCTGTGAAACGTTTTCCACCAGTCATTGGGTAAGTGGGGGCCTCTGAATTGGATTGAATTGCACATCGGGTCTCAATCTAACATACTGCTGTTGGTCCAGTGGGGAGAGAACCACTTCGGGGATCTGGTGACCTGAGGTCTCACCCTGGTTTTGCCTGTAGGAGTTCTGTCATCAGTGGTGAAGGATTCTGACTGAAGAATCACCAAGGGCAATCTGCACGGGGGATGGGCCCAGCAGAAATTCTGAAGGATAGCTGACCAACACGAGTGTCGAAGACCATAAAGACTCCCTAGCCTGCTAGGTCGGGGCACTAGGGCATGGCATCATTTTGGCTTGTAAATTGGTTCTGCGTGCAAACAACTTCCATGCTCACATTGCTAAGGGCTGCACTCGCTGCCTGATTGCTTCCTCGTAGCCCCACCAGGAACGTGACTTGCGGGGACGAGAGAGTGCAGATAGAGAGATTGCAAGCCTCTGGTGCAATGACCGACTCCCCCCTGCAGGTTCTCAGGTTCTCTGACTCTTGATGGGAGCCTCCATCTTCAGTCTAATACGGAACCAAAATTGAGTTTAAGAGCTAGTGGCTGTTGTCTTTCAAATGAGCACAAGAGGCAGACTGAGGGCTTCGAATTTTCTCAGTACAGCAGGGTAGAAACCCCCCCTTCAAATTCCATCTCAAAATTCAACTAAAGCACGAACAGATCTGCCAACTCCATGGCTGGAAGAAATCACGGCCTGAAGATGCCTCCCAAATATAAGAGAGATTACCACCAGTCAATCAATCAAGCAACAGGTGGTATCTACTGAGCACTTACACTGTTCAGAGCACTGTATTAAGCTCTTGGAAGAGTACAGTACAAGACACATTCCCTGACCACAACGAGCTTCCAGTCTAGAGGGGAAGACGGACGTTAATATAAATCAGTCGATTAATCGATCAGTAGTATTTATTGAGCTCTTACTTTGTGCAGAGCACTGTACTAAGCATCTGGGAGAGTACCATACATTAGAGTACGGAAACACAATCCCAAGTCTCCCATTATTTCTTTTTTTTTAATGGTAATTTTTAAGTGCTTACTATGTGCCAGGCACTGTATTAAGTGCTGGGATAGGTACAAGCTAAGTAGGTGGGACACAGTTTGTGTCCCATGTGGGGCTTTCAGCAGCAAAATTAACCAAAAATGTTCCCCCATGAGCGCCCCCCCACCATTGCCCTCGCCAGTTGTTCCAGACCTTTAACTCCGTCCTCAAACCCCCTGTCCCCCCTCCCCGCCCCATCCCTTGCCCCTAATGATCTGGCCACCTACTTTATTGAGAAAATTGACACTTTCAAAATCTCCTAAAATTTTCTCCCTAAAATCTCCCCGACCCTCCCCAGTCCCTCCCCGCCTCCTGCCTTCTCTCAAAATCCACCCCTCCACCTGCACATCTGACCCCATCCTTTCACACCTTATCAAACACTTGCCTCCTCCCCTTCTTCCCTCCCAAGCTGCTATCTTCAACTTTTTGCTCACCAGTGGCTTCTTCCCCACTGCTTTCAAACATGCCCATGACTCCCTTATCCTAAGAAATCCCTCCCTTGACCGCCCCATCTCCCTCCTACCTTTCCTCTCCAAACTCCTTGAGCGAGTTGTCTACACCTGCCGTCTCAAGTTCCTCTCCTCCAATTCTCTCCTCGATCCTCTCCAGTCTGGCTTCTGTCCCCTTCACGCCACAGAAACCACTCTCTCAAAGGTCACCAATGATCTCCTTCTTGTCACATCCAACGGCCTCTACTCCATCCTAATCCTCCTCGACCCCTCAGCTGCCTTCGAGACTGTCGACCACCCCCTTCTCCTGGAAACATTATCCAACCTCGGCTTCACCGACGCTGTCCTCTCCCAGTTCTTCTCCTATCTCTCCGACTCCTCATTCTCGGTCTCTTCTACGGGCTCCTTCTTTGCCTCCCACCCCTTCACTGTGGGTGTCCTTTCAGGGTTCAATCCTGGGTCCCCTTCTATTCTCCATCTATGCCCACTCCCTCAGAGAACTCATTCATTCCCGTGGCTTCAACTACCATCTCTCTGTGGATGATACCCAAATCTACATCTCCAGCCATGATCTCTCCCTCTCTGCAGTCTCACATTTCCTCCTACCTTCAATGTCCTCCCATTACCTCAAACGTAACCTGTCTAGAACAGAACTTCTTAGCTTCCCAGCCAAATCCTGTTCTCCTCCTGACTTTCCCATCAATGTAGAAGGCACCACCGTCCTTCCTTTCTCACAAGTCTGTAATGTTGGCATTATCCTTGACTCCTCTCTCTCATTCAGCCCATATATTCAATCCATCCCTAAATCCTGTCGGTTTGACCTTCACATCATTAAAATCATCCCTTTCCTCTCCATCCAAGCTGCTAGCATGTTAAGCCAGTGATTTATCCTCTCCCACCTTGATTACTGTAACAGCCTCCTTACTGACCTCCCTGCGTCCTGTCTTTCTCCACTTCAGTCCATACTTCACTCTGCTGCCCGGATCATTTTTCTACAGAAATATTCAGGCCTTATTTCCCCATTCCTCAAAAAACTCCAGTGGCTGCCCATCCACCTCCACAACAAGCAGAAACTCCTCACCCTTGGCTTTAAAGCGCTCAATCACCTTGCCCCCTCCTACCTCTCCTCACTACCCTCCTACTGCAACCCAGCCAGCACTCTTCACTCCCCTAACGCTAACCTTCTCACTGTATACCTCCATCGCATCTTCTTGCCGTCGACTTCTCACCTACCTCCTGCCTCTGGCCTGGAACGTCCTTCCTCCTCGTATCTGACAAATAGTTACTCTACCTACTCTCGAAGCCTTATTGAAGGCACATCTCCTCCAATAGGCCTTCCCTGACTAAGCCCTACTTTCCTCTTCTCCCACACCCTTCTGTGTCACCCTGACTTTCTCCCTTTACTCATCCCCCCTCCCAGCCCCACAGAATTTATGTATCTATCTGTCATTTATTTATGTATATCGGTCTCTGTCTCCTCCTCTAGATGTAGGCAGGTTGTGGGCAGGGGGTGTGCCTGTTTATTGTTACAGTGTACTCTCCCAAGCGCTTAGTACAGTTCTCTGCACACTATCAGAACTCCGTAAATGTGATTGACTCACTGACTGACTAACTGTACAAAACTATTGATTTTTAGGGTCAGTAGTGCTGTGCCAAGAACTTTCTTACTCCAGAGTGGCTTGAATTCTGTTAGGCGATGGAGAGGATAATATTTCTCCTTTTCCCCTCCCAGTCTGCATTATTTATACTCGCACAGGCTGGAACCCATTCCCTCCCAGTCATTTTCTCTAGTATGCTCAGAAATTATGTCACCCAGTTGTCTGATTCTGCCCCTACGAGAAGGCACCTCTTGGGCAGTGTTCCCCTTCTTTTAGGCAGTCTAAGCCAGGCATTCATTTGAATGATAATAGGTGTTACACACCCAGACCAGCTGCAGGAGCAGATTAGGGAAGCATGGTGTGGCTGATGGGGTCCAGACAAAACAAGGCATCGTGGAAAGCCTCTTAACCCCCTCCCTCCAACCCTTGGGCCCGTCTTTAGATGGCTCAACAAATCGGTTGTTGTCTCTGCTGGGTCAGACTATCCTCCCAGAATGTTCTACGGGGAGCCGGTTGCCTTCCAGAGTTGAGCCGCTCATGCAGGCAGCCTCCAGATGAAAACCCATCAACACTTCTACAAAGGGCGGGTCTGAATCTATTATGGATCATTAGCTTCACCCAAATGAAGAGGCACCATACATCAGCACCTTCCATTCTTTAAGCAATTATTTATCTACTAATTATGTAGGATTAAGAATCAACACAGAGCTACACGGTTATTAACCACATATTTGCAAGGCTTATTCATGTTAGCCCGGCTGCATGGTCTCACATGAATCTAAATGAACCCTCCCACACTGTGCACAGCATATTTACATCTTAATAGCTGCCAGCAGCCAATAAAGCACTTGCAGGATGGGTATACTGGCAAAGTGACTCGGCCTTTGGCATATACTTTCTGCAGGTACATTTTGCTGGGGATTCCTGATGCCACAAGCCTCAGTTTAGCTCCCACCCACCTCATTACATCACAAATTCCTGGCGCTACCTAGGAAGCCGGCGTGACTCAAATTCCTTTCCCCTGGATGGTACCTACATATCCTTTCCACCCCTCGCCTTGTCCAAAGGTGCTTTCCATCACCGAGTTTTCTTCATTCAGCTCCGAGGCAGCATTTTGGAACCGGCATCTGATTCTGACTCGGGAGAGGACCACAGGCAGAGAAAAACATAAATTTCTTCACTGCCAAAGGTCACAAGCTACAAGACAAAGGGATGGACATAAGGGTCCTTTCTACAGAGCCCCACGCTTGTGAGTTTACTGGGCACCCGGGCTAACGAGATGGGAGAGCGCTTAAGGAGGGCTCTCATTTCCTGCAGCCATGCCTCCCGCTTGCCGATGACGGGTAGGTACAAGTAGACACCTAGGAGGCAGGTGGAGCTGCCTAATGAGCTGAGCCAGTACAGGCAGAGACCCATCTTCCACACCAGATTATCCCGAACTTCAATATATTGCACAAGTTGGGAGGGCACGTAGAGGAGGAGTCATTCTCCAAAAGCGTTCAGTGATTAAGCTGCCAATACAGGGTTCGTGTAACAATTTGAGAAGGAAAAAAACAAAAATCAGTGGGTCCGTGGCAACTCCAACTCGGAAACCCAACCAGAAACCGCCTGCTCTGAGCCGGCCCAGCTCCTAGGCTGATGTTTGGTCCGAGGGCGACCGCACGTTTTATTTTTTTGGAACGGGGATGGTTCGGAGTCATGAGGCAGGAGCAGTGTTACCAAATGGAGCAGGCGTATTTCTCCAGCAAGCTGCCAAGACGGCTCTGGTAGCCCTATTCCTCCGTGTCTATCCAACTGCCGACACTTCCCGCTGCTCAGATTGGTAGGTGAAAGCTGTAACTGTAACTTGAGATCTTCCAATCTGGCCTACGTTCATGCATGTTTGGCTCAGGATTTATCCTGCATCGAGAATGCATCACGGGGGGAGCAGAGGGCCACAGGCAGATGTTTTGCTAGAGCCCAGCACTCACCAAAACTCTGGGCCATGACCAAGAGGCATTTCACGAGCTCCCAAAGCAGAGGGGACTTTAGGGGGTTACCGGAAATTCCTGCCCATGTGACAGAAGTTGTGGAAGGGTTAATATCCATCCTGCTACCCCTTCCTGAAATGCTGCGAAGAGCACGAGAGGAGAGCCAGTCCATGAGAATTTGGAGGAGTGGCTTTGCTTCGCACATAGTAAGTGCTCAGTAAATAGCATCGATTGGTTGACTGGTTGTCTGGAAGCCCCGCAGAGATCCCGTTCCCCAGTTTTCTTGTCTCTCTTCCAAGCATCTTTGGACTGGCTCCCTTTGGCTGTTTCTCTTGTCACCTTGGCCTTTCCCATCTCTCCCCTCTATCCCAGGGTTTTCACTGTCCCTGCATTTAACAGAACCCATTTAATCACCAATCACCAATATTTTCACCCTGTGTGGTGGAGACAGATGTAATAATAATAATAGTAATTATTATGGTGTCTGTTTAATGCTTACTATGTGCCAAGCACTGTTCTAAGCGCTGGGGTAGATACAAGGTAATCAGGTTGCCCCACGTGGGGCTCACAGTCGTAATCTCCTTCTTACAGATGAGGTAACTGGGGCACAGAGACGTGAAGTGGCTTGCCCAAGGTCACACGGCAGGCAAGTGGCGGAGCTGGGATTAGAACCCACGTCCTCTGACTCCCAAGCCCGGGCTCTTTCTGCTAAGCCACGCTGCTTCTCACTAAGGCCTGCTGCCTTTTCTGGGTCCTCCCAGGAAAAAAAATTTCAAGACCTAATCTATCAAAGGTATTTATTTACTGAGTGCTTACTGTGTGCAGAACACTGTAATAAACTCCTGGGAGAGTACGATACATCAGAGTGGGTAAATAGGTTCCCTGCTCACGGTGATCTTAGAGTTTAGACCTAAATCCAACCGGTTCCAGTCCTACCAGAATAATTTAAACCCGTTCACAGTGCTCAAGATCCGATTTGAGGATCAGATCTGCCTTGTGGAGCGCACCTTGACCAAAGGCCACCTGAGCTGCAGTTCACAGGGCACCCAAAAATAATCTAAGAAGAACCGTGGTCTCTCTCCCTACCAAGCTATCTGCGGCCCTGACCAAGCTTCAGGCTCTACGGTATTTGCGGTTTGGGTTTACTCATTGGGTATTTTTGTCAATCCTCGCCCTTCTGCATTAGACTCTTAGCTTGAGGGTCAGGACAACGTCTGGGTTTTCCCAATGTAATGCTACAGCACGTAAACAAGCCGTGTATGCCTCGGCCTCCCAAACCACTGGAGAACCTAGCCGGTAATCCTCTCCGCCTGGCCCCCGCCATGTTACCCCGGGGCCTCCATCCCGACCAGCCTTGCTCCATCTCCAAGGGAGGAGCAGAAGTTAGCGGCAGCACGGGGCCCCGCCTCCACAGAACAGAGGCCACGGGGAAGGCCGCAGCTGTGGCCATCGCCGTGCCTAAGACCATTGGACTCTGAGCTGGGGGAAGCCTGGCGCTCTGCGGCTCGTCCAGCCCCAGGACTCTACAGCTTCTATTTTGTTTCATATTTATCCCTGTCCTCATCTTTTATGTTCATTTTGTGCTTTTATTGTTTCATTTTCACTTTAAGTGTCCATAGCCAGCCCCTTTTATTCTTATATTGGGAGCACTTGAGAGCTAAAGACTGGATCTTCTTTCTCAGCGCTTTGCCCAGTCCCCTGCACACAGTAAACGCTTAATAAACCCTATTACTCCTCTTCCTCCTATTACCATCTAGTGAGTACTCAATAAATACTGAACAAATGAAATACAGTCAATTCTTCCAAAAGCAGGGAGACGGCTACTGAGGCATTGATGCTAATGGATGTGGGGATTCACCTCGAATTCAGCATTTGCATAATTTTCCATGTTGGCGAGCGTGCCATGGAGGAGAAGCTTGCAAAAGCAGAATACTGGGGCATAGGGTGGGGCGAATAATAGCAACTCTGTGAATTTAGAGTACTAGACTTTTTTTTCCCCAAATGGCTTTCTTGTCAATTATCTGACTTTTTCCTCACAGCATCCGGGTGAGGTAGGAAGAGGCAGCTATCATTTTCCTCGTTTTACAGGTGAAGAAACTTCAAGCTCAGTGAGGTGAAATGACTAGAGAAGCAGTGTGACTCAGTGGAAAGAGGTTTAGGACTTAGAGGTCATGGGTTCTAATCCCACTGTGCCACTTTTCAGCTTTGGGCAAATCACTTAACTTCTCTATGCCTCAGTTACCTCATCTGTAAAATGGGGATTAAGACTGTGAGCCCCACGTGGGACAACCTGATCACCTTGTATCTACCCCAGCACTTAGAACAGTGCACAGCACATAGTAAGTGCTTAACAAATGTCATCATTATTAAATGACTTGGCGCAAGGTCACACAGCAGGCCAGTGACAGAGTTGGGATTAGGTCTCATTCTCTTTCCACCAGGTTTCTTCACACGAGACCTGGCTTCCCATTTCCCTCCGTCGCAAGCAAAAACTCCTCATCATCAGCTTCAAGGCTCTTCACCAATTCACCCCACCTTAGCAGGGAGTCTGGTGTAAAAAGCATGCGGCTGGGAGTCAGGAAATCTGGGTTCTAGTCCCAGCTGTGCCACTGACCTGCTGTGTGAGTTGAGGCAAGTCACTTAACCCTTCTAGGCTGTAGTGCCCTAATCTGTAAAATGAAGAATACCTGCTTTCCTTACCTCTTAGATTGTGAAGGCCACGTGGATCAGGGATTTTTTTTTTTAATGGCCTTTCTTAAGTGCTTATTAGGTGCCAGGCACTGTACTAAATGCTGGAGTAGTTATAAGCTAATCAGGTTGGGCACAGTCCCACATGTGGCTGTCTTAATCCCCATTTTATAAAGTAACTGAGGCACAGAGAAGTTAAGCGACTTACCCAAAGTCACACAGAAGACAAGTGTCGGAGATGGGATGAGAACCCTGGTCCCTCTGGCCCCCAGGCTCGTGTTCTATCCATTAGGCCACACCACTTCGGTGAGACAATTAGTTATCTCACTGGGGTTAAAGCTAAGCAATTAGTTATTCAACAGCCTCTCTGTGTCTCAAGCATGCTATGTGTGTTCTGATTTTGAAAGTGTGAAGCAATATTTGCTGTGTAGGAAAGTGAAGTTGAAAGTTGTCTGAGAAAACAGTTGCCAAGGTTTATTTCCCTTTTGCTCTGCGGTCCCAAAGTAGGTCCTAGGGAACAAGTTATAGCGACCTTTATGAAGGCCACGATTTTGCCTACAGACACGCCTGTGTTCAGAGAGCATAACTGCACCACAGTGTCCTGCGACTAATGATGGTCCAGCAGAATGGATTCCATTTCTGGAATTCTATGTATAGATCTGTTCAAAAAGGGAGTCCTTTTTCTGGATCAGGGTCAGAAATGGAGAGCTGGTGGTTGAGACTGTTACTCTGTCAACCCCCTGCCCTTCCTGGGAACAGTGGACTCAGTCATCTCCCATTCCGCCGACCTCTCCCTCCCCCTCTTTCCTTTTCCCCTTCCTTCCACCCCCATCCCAGCCATTCCCTTCCCCTCCCCTCCTCATCCCATCCCTGAGAGCGAGCAGGGAATAGAGGATGGGTGTAGGTCTGATCATTTCCCTACAACATCACAATTTCCCAGGTGGACAGCATCCTGGCTGTCAGCAAGATCAGAGGCAAATGTTCTGAACTTGCTATAATGAGCTTCCAAACAATTATTCTAAAATTCCTCAACTTGTATGTCCTTTTCCACTTCGGAGTCATTTAGAAAGTATGAGAATTCCAAAAAGGCTCTTTGCCAACGAGGGTGGGGGGCGTGGGGGGGATGTCAGATGCCACTCTATGGGCAGGTTCAGGAGATGAACCAGGTGTGTGACATGTGATATGACATGTGATATGACGTGATATGACAACTGTGAACCAACACACCCGCACTGGCTGAGCTGCTTACAGTTATGCTCAGCGTTACTACTGGCCTTAAAGCATTCAACTACCTTTCCCCCCATTACTTACCTCACTGATTTCCTACTATAATCCAGCCCGCACACTTAGCTCCCCTAATGCCCACCTACTCACTGCACCATTTTTTTAATGCTCACCCAGTCTGTAACAATAAATGCTGAAGCATTCTTTGGGCAAAATAACATGAGAAGCAGCATGACCTAGTGGATAGAGCTTGGGCCTGGGAGACAGAAGGACCTGGCTTCTAGTCCCAGCACCACCACTTATCTACTGTGTGGCCTCGGGCAAGTCATTTCCCTTAAAATGGGGATTAAGGCTGTGAGCCCCATGTGGGACAGGGACTGTGTCCAACCTGATTACATCTGATCGACCTCAGTGCTTAGTACAGTACCTGGCACATAGTAAGTGCTTAACAAATACCATAAAAAAAGAGCTGAAAATGGAGAGCCCTATGTATGTGAGTGGAAAACGTGAATTTGGGGGAGTGTCTCCCCCAAATAAGAGAAACAGTTGTCATGGGTACCCTCAATAGGTCCCAAAGAGCAGAGGTCCAAACTGTAAATGAGTAGCTTCATCATTCATTCAATCTTAGTTATTGATGATGATGATGATGATGATGGTGGTATTTGTTAAGGGCTTACTATGTGCCAAGCACTGTTCTAAGCGCTGGGGAAGATACAAGGTCATCAGGTTGACCCAGGCGGGGCTCACAGTCTTCATCCCCATTTTCCAGATGAGGTAACTGAGGCCCAGAGAAGTTAAGTGACTTACCCAAAGTCACACAGCTGACAGATGGCGGAGCTGGGATTAGAAGCCACGACCTCAGAACCCATGACCTCTGACTCCCAAGCCCGTGCTCTTTCCCACTAAGCCACGCTGCTTCTCTTGAGTTCTTACTATTCTATTGCTTCTATTGAGGGCTTACTGTGGGCAGAACACTGTACTAAGCGCTTGGGAGAGTACAGCAGAGCTGGTAGACACGTTCCCTGCCCACAGTGACCTTACATTCATTCATTCATTTAATCATTCTAATTTATTGAGTGGCTACAGGATGCTTAAGTCCTGGGGAAGAATACAGTAAAAGATAAATAAGACTCAGCCTTCAGGGGCTCACAATCTAAAATGGAGGGTGGAAGGCTGAGGACAGGCACCTGAGGAGAGACGGAATAACAGAAGCACACAAGAATAACGAACCCTATAAGAGCTCGAGAACGCTGCGGTCGAAGGATTAATTTCCAGGCTCCTCACGCCACAGGCAGGGCTGTCCGGAGTCCAGTAGTTACAACAGCGACTGCTTTCCCCACTGTTTTCCAATTTGTGGCAATCCTGATTCAGTCTCTCCCAACTCTGCCTTGGCAAGACAGGCTGGGAATGGAGTCTCAGGATGACACAGTGGGAGAACGGCTCACGGCATAATTTGCTTCTTTGATTTTAAAAAAGTTGCCAGGAGAAAAAGCTGCTTATACTTGTACTGGACCAAAGGCAATACAAATTTCTGAATCTGTGAAGGGGTCGTAGGTGCACGATGATGATCCAAGCTTCCTCATGAGCCACAGGGAAAGACTGCACGGTCCATTCAAGTCTTGGGGTGGATAAACTTCACAGGGAAACCAAGTCAGATCAAATCTCAAATGAGAACATTGACTTCCTCAGCAAATACATTCATTCTAGACGGTACAGTCAAAATTGGGGAGGAAGAGCTGAATTGTTAAGAATTTTGAGTGGCAAATAAGTGTTATAGGAGAAAGGGACCACGGGGCCTGAGGATCCGTGAAAAAGAAGTTATTTCAATTACTCACAAAGACAACATCCACGACAGCAGCAGGATAACTTGAAGCATTCAACTAGTGGCATGCAGCCCAGTATAAAATCATTAGGCATGTGGCTTTGTGCCAGTAACCAACGGAACCAGTAAAATCGCATTTCAAAGCATGATCAATCAAGTACAAAGTCATTCCAATTTGATTATCAAAACACAACCTCGCGTGCTAGGGAAGTATGCGTTTTCTCCGGTTAAAATAAGCAGATATAACTTCTCATGATCAGGCTGTGATATTACTTTTTTTGCCTGCCTGCCGGCCATGTATACTCCTGGCCATGAATCAATTTCTTTTGCTGATTTTTCCTCTGTTGACATGAGAGCATTTCAAAGGAGTTCCTGTTGGAAATGTGGCTCCGGTACAGCTCGTCCTGCTCCAAGATCCAACGCAGAGATGGATGGCCTTGTGGATTCTCAGGAGGCAGGAAGACAGGAAAACCACCTAACCCCAACACAGGTGATCAGGTTCTCTTCAGGCTCAAAGGTAAAGCAAAAAATTTCAGTCATCTAAAATGAATACGTTCTCCTGGCCTCCCTTAGAAAGGATCATTGAAAAAGATCCAGATCACACGATAGCTAGCCATCTGCCACGTTGACTAAATAACTCCTCGCAATTGGCTTTGAGACTCTCCGCCCCTTCTCCTTAGCCTGCAATATGTTGTTCATCCTTGTGCCCCTCCCTTCTCTTCTCTCCCTCCCTGAGGCTGCTGGGTGGGGGCTGGAGGGGACTTAGCCAAGCCCCCTTGTCTGCTGGTGAGTTTATCAGTCCATCTCCAACAAGGCTCAGATGCCTTTTTTTTCTTTCTTTTTTAAACGAAGGAGATTCGGGGGGGAGTGGAGGGGCTAGACAGGGGATGGAGGGGCCCAGCTAGGAGTGTGGAAGGGGAAGAAAACTGCTCTAAACAGCGCAGAGCCAGAACAGGGCAAGAGAGGGAGAGGGGTGGGGAACGGAAATGAAGTCTCCACACTTACCGGACGCGGTGTCTGACGGGGCTTTCGGATCCTGGGCTACATTGGCAATCAGCACATGACGCGTCAATCAATCAATTGTATTTATTTAGCATTTACTGCAAAGGATTTACTCCTTCAAAGGAGGACTGTACAGAGCACTTGGGAGAGTCTAACAGAGGTGGTAGACAGCTAACAGTCTAGAGGGATTGTAACGTTGGGGGCCCATGGGAACCGAGGGTGCGCTTGTATTTTATTCCCAACCTCAACACTTGTGAACGCATGCGTACTCAATTAGCTGGATAAATTATTTCATTCTTTCGTATTTTTGCATTACTCCCCGTTCTACCCCCATTCTTCCTCCTACGCGTACTATTCATAAATCATTTACGCCTGCCGGTCTCCACCATTTGATTGAGAGTTCCTTTAGGGCAGGGAACGTGTATCTTCAATCAGTCAATCAATGGTATTTATTGAGCGCTTACCCTGTGTACTGCCCTGTATGGAGCTCTTGACAGTAGAGTTGGTAGACATGTTCCCTGCCCATGAGTTTACAATCTGGAGGTAACGGCTTCTGTTGTACTCTCACAAGGGCTTAGCATAGTGCTTGACGCTCAGTAATTGCCAGTGACGGATTGAATGGACCTCTGGAAACCACCATCATTTTGGGAAAGCCTACGACGGAGAATCATGAAGTTACTTTGCTTAGTTTGATACCTCCCATTTGGATTGCTTGATGTTATTTTTTTCTCTCCCTGTAATAAGTCTGAACAAGGGAATTTAAAAGTGTCGGGATCCGAAAGGAGTCCTGCCTCACTGCAGAGAAGGCTCCAGTCTGTCTTCAAAGGAGGACTGTATAAGTAACCCTGTTTGATGTCCTCCCCCTTTAGACTGTAAGCTCCTTGTGGGCAGGGAACATGTCTCCTATTCTGTTGGACTGTACTCTCCCAAGCACTTAGCGCAGGGCTCGGCCCACAGTGAACGCTCAATCAATATCACCGACGGACTGACTGACTTCCAGAGGGAAGTCAGCCCTATTATTTAAAATACCGAGAGCTGGCAGAGAATTCACATCCCGAATAAAGTCGATAGATGAGGTCTCACCCAGGCAGTTTCCAGTATATATTGCTTCTAACTGTGCTCAACTGGTTGGCGGACTACCGGTTTTTTGAACATTACGGGGAGCGAGTAACGCCGAACAGATTTCAAAAGGACGTCGAGCAGGCACCACCGACGCCACCTGCGACAGGCTCCGTAGGTTTGATCCTCAGCACTTCGGCAAATCCATCTCCAAACCAGCAAGTGATATGGGCTCTGTCCATAGTGAAATAGAAGAGACGATCTTGACAATGTTTCCGCCGGTAGACGGATCGAGGGTCAGCAGATAATATGACGGTAATGGCATGCTTTGCTTCCTGTACTGAACGAAAATACTTGAATGGGACTTTACTACCATCTGAAATTAAAAAAAAAAATTAAAGTTTTATGGTAATGGCATGCTGTGCTTCCTGTACTGAACGAAAATACTTGAATGGGACTTTACTACCATCTGAAATTAAAAAAAAAAATAAAGTTTTAAGTTTTAATAAGAATCTCAGCGTTGAGTTTGAAAATATTTACGTTCACAATTCACCTCCCCGAATTAGCCCACTACAGTTTCTCTTTCCTGCCAACAAATACTTCAGTGTTCACAGGCCGCACAGCTCTGTTCAAGCTCTTACTTGGAGGGAGAACTGGATCTTTCATGGCCGGTCTGCCCGCCTGCATTTCTGTTATTCGAGGGAGTATTCAATGTTTCACTGTCCCAGCCCAGTAGAAGGATGATAGATGGATGATCAAAGCAACTAATGACATTACAGAGCTAGAGAAGTAAAACTCTGATATCACTGTGTGCAGCTGGAATAATAATAACGATGGTATTTATTCAGCACTTACTATGTGTCAAGCACTGTTCTATGCGCTGGGGTAGATACAAGCTAATGAGTTGGGACACAGTCCCTGTCCCACACGGAGCTCACAGTCTTAATCCCCACTTTACAGAGGAGGTAACCGAAACACAGAGAGGGGAAGTGACTTGCCCGAGGTCGCCAAGTACGCAAGTGGTGGAACTGGGATTAGAACCCAGGTCCTTCTGATTCCCAGGCCCGTGCTCTATCCACGAGGCCAAGCTGCTTCTCTGAGTAGCGATTCAATTTTACTACGGAGGACAAGGAGAAGCCCAAAACAATCACGAAGCTGCCTCCAAAATAAGGAAAGAGCTGGGCAGTCCATCGCAGGAAGAAGCCCAACTGCCCCTATTTGGCTTTGGAGATCTACTTGGGTCCAAAATTTTGAGTGTGATAGCGGGTCACTCAGACATACAGGGAGTCCTTTTATGATAGGAAATCAGTGGCCAACATTTCGGTAAAATTCCCTTTCTCAAAAGAAGAGGGCACTGCCAACGAAGTACGCTTTTCTATCTCGCTATTTTTCCCCACCATTCTTTCCAGAAGTTCATCTTGAGATATTAACAATATAGCCTCCCCGCAATAAACTACTTTCCCAAAGGACCCTAAAACACCAATCCTTGTTTAATTTCAAAACTAGTGCTCATCACAACATTTAAGAAAGAGATGAATGTGGCTGAGAAACTGAAGTAGAGTGTGAGGTAAATGAAGTTACCTTTATCAGCTCCCGAGTTAAAGTGTTCAAGATCCATTTCTGCATGAGGAGTAAAGCGCACATGGAGACTAGCTACAAAGGGGTCTGACACCCAGGATGGCACACTGGAAATGCTGGAAAGCTCCAAGAATTGAGTCTCCAAGCTCTTTTCTAAAGAGGCCTCACCGTCCTCGGCCCTCTCCCCATTATGGCGTGACGGATTACTGAGATCTGTATTTGAAATACCACCCTTCAGCGGATGCTCATTAATTCGTGCTTCAGCCACCTCTGCGCTCGGGTTACTACTTGTTTCTAACGCAAGAGCTGCTGTTGGGCCACTGCGTTTCGACACGTGTGGTATCGTTTTTGCAGAGCCGTCACATTTTGCATCGCTTTCTTCTGCTATCCTGGGTTTCTCTTCAGTGTTACAGGGGAGAGATGGGTCTCTGCCCACTGCTATTTGTCCCAGATCAGAGTTTCTGGTGATGTTCTCAGGCTGGGGCCAATTTTTCTGCTTGCATTGTTCATCTGGTACATTAAATTCACCTGAAGGCTTAAACACATTCTTTGGTGAATCGTACTCGGCTATGTATGGCTTTACATCAAGGACCGGGGTGTCATTTATCATATCAATTCCAGAGAGATATAAGACTCCACCTGTGATCCGAAAAAAGAGGAAAATATTTAACCTTTCCATCCATACCAAACGGTAAATTTGTCCTCAAATTAAAATAACACACATTTGTAATTTCGTCAATAATCCCATTATTTCTAAAACTCTTCGTCGTGACCGGCAAAATTAAAACGGATGGATGGGGGACGGGGGAGAATGCTGGTGATAAATTACAGGCACCTCCTCCCATCTCAGTCACCCAGGCATCTGTTACTTCCACCTATCACTGGTGGCTGGCAGGCATTGCCCACTGTCCCCTAGGAAATGTGGCCAAGGAGGAATAAAAACTGGATCCTCCAAAGGGAGTAGGGCACCCCACTTTTCCGTCCTGTGGAAAAACTGTGATTATCATGGAACGGCAATTTTTGGAGCCCCGGTGATAGGTTCTAATTAGTGTTTACAGGTGCCCGATTTGATCAAGGAGCAGTGAGGAACTGAATTCCCGGTCTCCTGGTCACTTCAGCTGGAGAAGTAGCAGCAGGGGAAAAGACGAGCAGACAGATGTGCCGTAACGATGGCTGGTTTATTCTGCTGTCTTCCTTTGCCACGTGCCATTTTGCCTCGGGGGGGGGGGGGGGCGTTTTTGCCAACCTGTTGTGACTGAACCACCTTCCCAAATGGATTCTGCTGCTTTTTAATAGGTAGGTCCACCTCGGAGATGCATCGGAGATTCCTGGATATAGGAATGCTTGATAGTAAGTACCTCCTTAAACATCAGGGTGGATATAAAGGCAAGCGACCAACTCTGTCTCATTGTATTCTCCCAAGCAGTTAGTTCAGTGCTCTGCACACACAAAGCACTCAAAAAAATACCATTGCCCGACTGATCGATGGTTCCTCCAGATAGCCCGTTGTTCCTGTCAGAGGCAGACTGTTGAGCTAGACGGACCATCGGTCTAATCCAGAAATGGCCATTCTTACGTGCTAATGAAAGTAACTGGATTACTGAAAAGCTTGACCCCGGAGGGCAAACAAACAATACTAACACGGCCCACAATGGAGAGCCCTGAACAGGCTAGAAATCTCCAGGCCAGACCATCCCTTCCTAGGCATTCTAGGCATCCTAGGCATCCCTGCCCAGCCTGAGCAGAACCCCAGTGTGTGGAAATTGAGGTTGGTCTGAGTTCAAGCTGGACTGGGTGCAAACCCACGTAGAACACTTCTGAGGGCCTGTGGGGAAGGGGCGGGTACGTGCCGGTTGGCTGCTGGACATGAACGGTCCCAGCAGCCCAAGGGACAATGGGGCAAGAGCAGAAAATAGTGCACGAGGGGCAGTGGTCCCTTGAAGTGAGGCTCACGTCCACTTCTGGTTTGGGAAAACCCAATCACCAGCCGACCACTCCCTGTGCCGTAAATGAGGGGGACTGTGGGCGACGTCTGAAAGGCACCCCGACCCTGCCTGGCCAGATTCTATTTTGTGTTGGCTCATCCCAACTCATCAAGCTCGGGATATGCCTTACGGATCTACGGGAACCAGCGCACATATCCTATACAAGACCATATCGGCGGTAAAATGGGGAGCCAGAATATGGATACTTGCCTTCTGATAGTACCTGTTCTGTTTGATCCCTCTTTCTAATTGCAGCTGAGTCACGTCTCAATAACTCCCACTGGCCACCTACCACCACGAGGAAGTGCTGGAATATTCACCAGCGTTTTGGTAATTTTTAAAATTTTCCATGTGTTAAAAAAAACACTACCGTGGTCTCCTAGCTCCACGGAAACGGTCCTAACGTTAAGGCAGTCAATAAAGGCCAATCGATGCTTTAGACCACTTGTTCTGCTGGGAAAACCGAAAGAAAATGGTCTCCTTATGTCTGAACTTGCTTTTTCACAGGATTGCTTGTGATTCCAACCCCAAGAAAGATGACGGAGGTTATTTCCTCCTCTGGGCCAAAATATCCATTACTGAAAATGGCACATGCTCTGAAGACAGAAAAGAGCTTAGGACAGTTTGGGCAGACGAATTAGAAAGGCAGAAGGGAAAAGTAACTTCCAGGAATCAAGTCTCCATATTAATGAGGCCTAATTTTCCGTAGAGGTGATCTGTTCATAATTTAATGCCATAAAAAAACTGGTAAAACCTTGGCCACTTTCCAGTGCAAACTTGCAGAGAGGGCAAACACAAAGGCTATGTCTCCACAGGTAAAACAAAAAGGAAGGCTGAGGCAATTACCCAGATAACTAGCAGAACTTAGCCTTAATTATCCAGGCTTAATGAACCCAAAGCAATTCATTATCTGAAATGAATTTCGGGGCTTGTGCTGTTTGGATGATTGCCTCTACCCTCCATGAGGCTTTGTCCGTCAAGGCACAGTCAGACAGTGATTTTGCAAGACCTGCCTTTGAACTCTGGGAATTTGGAGGAAAACTGAGAGTTATGAAATGTTACCTTCAACCTTTTCCAGCTTTGCAAGAGTCAGTCCTATCGCATTGGGACGATGGGGACTCCTTGTGGAGAAGACTCCAGTCTTGGCTCCGTTTAGTCTAGGAGGCTGGACTTTCGCCTTCCTACTCAGATGACCGTTTTTATGAAAAACAAACAAAATCCTATGGAAAAAAAAAACAAACAACAATCCCTTTCAACAAGTAGAAGAGCATCACAATGGGATATTTTCTCACAATAGGCTACGTTCTCCCAGATAAATTCCAGTACATTTTTGTACGGCATTCGTTAGGTGCTGACGATGTCTCGGGCACTGAGAGAGATATGAGATAATCGGGTTGAACGGTGACCCTATCCCAGATAGGGCTCGCAGCCTTAATCCCTATTTTCCAGATGAGGTGACTGAGACACAGAGAAGTGAGGTGACTTCCACCGCTTTACAGCACCTTCATGCAATCCTGCACGAGTATTGGGAGAGACCCGAACTCGTAAACTGGCTTAGGGACCTGGCCCGTTGTGAGGCTTCGAGTAATTCAACAGGAGGCTGATTGGGAGATTGGCCCGCACCGCATGATCTCGTGCATCAACTACCTTGGGAGAACACAATTTGTTAAATAGCATCCTAGTGCAGTCCCAACAGTCTGCTCTTGCTTCTCCATCACAGAACAGCATTTAGTGGGCACCTACTGCACGCAGAGCACAGTGTTACGCACTCGGGAGAGTATCACAGATATTAATACACATGACCCTGGCCCTTGAGGGGCTTACAATCTAGCGGAAGAGACAGACACCTAAAATAAGCTACAGGTAGGAGAAAGAAACAGAGGATATAAAAACTGCATCATGGGTCTCGGTACCCGAGTGCTTAGATGGTGGCACAGAAGGACTGAAGTGGCACTGGGGATATAAAGTGGGAAGATCGGAGATTAATCGTGGAAGACCTCCTGGAATTGATGCGATTTCAAAGGCTTTTGAAGATCTGGGAAAGGGGTTTGGATTTCAAAAGGATTTGGAAAGCTTTGGGGGGGTCAGATCTGAAGGGGGAGGGAGTTCCAGACACGGGGGAGGAACTTCAGTTAGAGGATGGTGGCGGGAGAGATGAGAATGAGGCACCGTGAGGGGTTCGTCTAATTGGACCGAAGAGCGTGAGCTGGGATGCAGTGGGAAAAGAGAGGAGAAACAGGAGGAAGAGAGCTGATGGAGTTCCTTAAAGCTGACAGTCAGTAATTTTGGTTTGATGCAGAGAGGAATGGGAAACCACTGGACGTTTCTGAGGAGCGGGGAGATGAGGGCTGAATGACACGCGAGACAAATGATCTGGGCATCAGAGTACAGTGTAGCCTGGAGGCAGGGAGATCAGCATGGCGGCCCACCCCGCCCCACCCCTTGCCACAAGCCAAAGATGGCAGCAACCAGGATTGCCAGGGCACCAGGGTACACCTTGGGCATATCGTTCTTGGCTGAGAAACGTGATTCCATATACCCCATTGGTTCGGTTAAGAGTGCGAGGGCACACTGTAGGGAGCCTCTGTCGAAGTGGATCGACTGGTGAACAATGCTTTCGGAAGGCAAAACTTCAAGGAGGAGCCGTGTAGCCCAGGTAGAACCGGTTGGCGGCTGGAGTCACGGCACCCGCTAAATAACTGTCGCAACGCTGGAAAGAGTGGGCCTGTTGGACCGTCTCCACCGGAAAACCGAGGGGCTTGAAAACTCCCTTTAGCAGTAATAAACTGCAGCTCTTGTGGCTTTTGACGGATCGATCGATCCTTGTTGTGTTTATCCAAGTGCTTTGTGTGTCTCCAGCCAGTTCCCCACTTTTTAGATTGGGAGGTCCCCTGGGGGCCAGAACAACGGCTGCGTTTTAAGCCCGCTATCTTCCTCCTGGGGCTGAGCTACAGGGCCCCGCCTTTAGCCCACTCTCGACAAATGTCCCCACCACCGGCAATTCTTCCCCGCACCGTCAAACCACCGATGAGTATGCCACTTACCAAACATGTGAAAACTGTTCCAAACCCATTAGGGAATGCTCGGGATTGTTAAAGATATCCTTTCTTATCCTCAAACAAGCCCGGGACGAACTGCAAACAGATGGCTGCCTTGGAGTACCATTCTTTGCCGAGAAACACGATTCTATGAAACCAACTGGTTCCGTGAAAATATTTCCTATGGAAGCAAAAGACTATTCAATTGGAAATAGTGGACAAATAGCATATTAATAACAGCCGACAGCAGTAATGGTGTTCTTGAGCTTTGGGGACAACCCCGATTTTGCTGGCCTGAAGTTTTTGGGGGACACTTTGCAATGAAAGGGGTTAAAGATGCAAAAAAAGAGCTAAAATCTAACTGGGTAGGGTTGTGTCACGAGGACTGACCATTTACAGGAAACATCCTTCACATGACAGTCCAGGTGAAACACTGAGATCACAGTGAGGGTATTGTTGAACTCCCCTCCGTTTACGCTTTCTACCCCTGGCACACGTACAGGTTTTTCATGAATGGTCGGTACTCTGGCCTACAGATGCTCGGTTCTGCCATACATAACAGGCCTTTTCACTAGAGTTTTGGCTAGGACACTGTTAGGGAATTTAGGAAAGCTCACCTCACAAGGCCAGCTTATTCAGAAAGAGTGTTAGAAAAAATGGCTAAAGTAAATATACGGGGCGTCAGACGTCACTACGGTGTGAGTTTTCCTTAACATGGAGTTCTGCAAAAAATCAGCGCCTGCATTATGGGAGAATGGGGTGCGCCATATATCCCTCGAGATTGCAGCACTTCAGAAAGATCACACGCATGGCCTTTACCTAGGCTCAAAGGATTAATATGCTTTAGGACTCATCCTATGGAGCTCTGCTCTTCCAGAATAGAACGAGATCGATCCAGCAACTTTGCTTCACTTCCCGAAGAACATCAATTAGTTATCAAAGGGAAATTGTGTAAAGGAGTAGGGGAGATTACCCTAACTCGGCATAAACAAATGACATATGGCATTAAGTATATCTTTCTTTTTTCCCCATTAATCTGGCCTTTACCCTTATTATAATATACTTGGCTAATAAGATGATTAAGGATACTATTATCAACTACTGCTCAGATAAAAATCTCACTGCTACTTGGGCAGGTATCCAGAAGTACAGACTTTTGCTTCAGAGCCAGCATATAATGAATCCCCAATTTCTTCAAAAGTGTGAACGTAGGACCACCCTAGTCCCCAAGAAAATTGGCATACTTTGCTGTAATCTAAGCTCCGTATTTATTTAATAACGATGGTATTCGTTAAACGCTTACTATGCGTCAGACACTGTATTCATTCATTCACTCAACAGAATTTACTGAGAGCTTACTATGTGCACAGCACTGTACTAAGCGCTTGGAACGTACAATGTGCTAAGCGTTGGTGGGTACAAGCAAACGGGGTTGGACACGGTCACTGTCTCGGGTGGGGCTCCCAGTCTCAATCCCCATTTTACAGATGAGGTAACTGAGGCCCAGAGAAGTGAAGTGACTCGCCCAAGGTCACAGAGCAGACAAGTGTCATTAAAACCCATGACCTCCTGACTCCCAGGCCCACGCTTTATTTGAGCTCCTTCACCAGACGTGCTAATTTATCTTCCCTCTCCCTGATCTCAGCGTCGTCCTACTTAAAGCCAGAACACTCTGTCATAAGCGTCACTGTTCCGCTATTTTATCATCTTCTAAATTAGCTCAATCCAGATGTACCTTATAGGCATAGTTCAGACTTACAATTCAACAATCATCCATTTATTTACTTGCATTAAGAGCTTACTATCGCTGAACAACTTCCGCACTAGTATTATGTTTGCTAGTAAGGAAAGTATATCCTCCCTTTGTGCGTTCGGCGGCCCAGTCGGGTACCATAAACAGAATCTGAGGTGTTACCAGGAAGGGACCTTCGCAAGGAATTTGTCTTATCCTCCCAGGTACAGGCAAGTGAACGACCCAACCAATGAAAAGAAATGGTTTCCCAGTTTGCTTTTTCTTCTAGATCGTCAGGAATGGAGGCTCCAAAACTTCCCTTCCGCAACCCACTCTGGCATTTAATAACTGATTGTGAAGCCATTTTCTTTTAAATCAGTGTCAATTCAGTCCGCTCGCTTCGCTCCTCTGACCCTGACCTACTTACTCCATCTCGATCTCTTGCTGTCAATCCCTTGCCCACGTCCCTCTCCTGGCCCGGGAACTCCCTCCGGCTTCATACCCGACAGACTGGGCCCTCTCCCCATCTTTAAAACCTTACTAAATCCACATTTCCCCCAAGAAGCCTTCCCTGCCTCATTTGCTCTCCCTTCTGCATCATCTATGTACTCAGGTTGGTGTCCCTCAAGCACTTGGCTACCCCAGCCCCACATATACGTATTTACACCTTACTGCTTCCCCTCTCTGCAATTTATTTTAACGTCGGTCTCCTCCACGATACTGTAAACCCCCTGGGGGCAGGGATCACGTCTAATGTATGGTACTCTCCCAGGCGCTTAGTGCAGTGTTCTGCACACAGTCAGCACTCAATAAACACTACTGATTTACTGAGAAGTCCATCACCTCTTGCTGGAGCCTCATAGACATGAGGAACAACGGGTGGGCAACCTCTTCATAAAAAACCCTTCACATATTGGAAGACTGTTTTAAGAAAGCTCTAAGCCATTTCTGCTTAAGGCTAAACAATCCAAATTCCTTTGCCCTTTCTTTTTGGGACCGATTTTTCCACCCTTTAATCATTTTGACTCGTCCCTGGACTCTCTCGCATTTCTTTACATCCTTTTAAAAAGGTGGTGACCAAATATATTAGGGATTAGTGCTTGGCACATAGTAAGTGCTTAACAAAAACCATTATTATTCATATTTTTTTTTAAAAAAAGCAGCGCTTCACTGCTCACTCATATTCAGATCCTGGGTCTTCGTCTGCTCTAAATTAGGTCTGGCCAGGCCAGTACTTCCCCAAACTGCATTTGTGCTATTTCATCCCTTGTGCTTGTCCCTATCGATTTCACCTTGTTTATGAAGGCCCATTTTTAATTTGTCTAAGTTTTCCTGAATTACTTTCAGAACGCTGCCCAATTCATTATCACCAGGAAAATGACTCATCAGGTTCTCGATTCTTGTGTCTAGGGCACCAGGAAAGACGTCGAATAGAACCGACTGCAAAACTAGTTCCTGGGGGAAACCAGGCACACTGCATGCATCTACCATCGAATTTTCGGGATATTTTCTAAGACCAAATGCCATATGTTGAATCGCCAGACCAAACTGCTGTACCTGACAGGGACAAAATTTAATGACGGGTCCAAAAATTGCAAGAAATTGAAAGAGTTTAAGCTTCTAGGGAAGAGTGATCACGGATGCAGTCCCTCTAGACCGTAAGCTCATTGTGAGCAGGGAAGGTGTCTATCGACTCTGTTAGATTGTTCTCTCCCAACCACTTAGAACAATGCTCTGCAGAGAGTAAGTGCTCAACAAATACAACTGCCTGACAGTAACTTTTATTTATTCTCCCAAATGGTCGGAACAGGTCTCTAGGACTGTTCACACTGGGGGAATTTCACAGCAGCACGCTTTGTTGCAAGTCCTCATGGTATCTGTTGCCAAATTGTACATTCCAAGCGCTTAGTACAGTGCTCTGCACATAGTAAGTGCTCAATAAATACTACTGAATGAATGAAAGAACTGGAAAGGGAGAGTTGATGACACTGTTTAATGGGTCACCTTGTCCACAAAACCGTGTCACCCCTGATCCAACACAGGAACTCCCCTCATTGACCACTCCTGCTTGTTTGTGGTGGAAGATCTAAAATCCTCCCTTCAGCCTCACAGCCTACCTGGACTCTGATTATTTCGGGTGCTCACTTAGTTATCGGGTTTATTAAGTGCTTATTATGCGGAAAGGACTGGGAGTGGGCACAGTCTCCACCCCTTATGGAGTTCACAGTCCAAGAGACAGGGAGATCGGGTATTCTGCAGATGAGAAAACAAGGCCGAAGCAGCACAGGCCTGGAGGATCAGTGCATAGAGGCTGTAAGTCAGCAAGCCTGGATTCTAGTTCCAGTTCTGTCACGGGTCTGAGCGCGTAGTACAGTGCTCTGCACGCAGTAAGCTTTGGACAAATTGCTTCTTCAGTCTCAGTTTTCTCATTATCTTGCCTGGGAAGATGGTGATAAATAGCTTGATCACCAAGTGAGTCACTCAGGGACACCTAACAAGTTAGGAGTGGGATTAGAACCCAGGTCTCCTGTCTCCCAGGCCCAAGCTCTTTCCCTTTAGGCTAGGGGAAGCAGCGTGGCTCAGTGGAAAGGGGCTGGGCTTCGGAGCCAGAAGTCAAGAGTTCAACGCCCGGCTCTGTCACTTGTCAGCTCTGTGACTGTGGGCAAGTCACTTAACTTCTCTGTGCCTCAGTTACCTCATCTGTAAAATGGGGATTAACTGTGAGCCTCACACGGGACAACCTGATTACCCTGTATCTACCCCAGCACTTAGAACAGTGCTCTGCACATAGTAAGTGCTCAACAAATACCAACATTATTATTATTATTGCACTGCCTCTTCTATTCTGCACGGGGAGGCGAAAATATCAGTAAGGACTGGGCCGACCCTGTCCCGGTCGCGAAACCCGCGGACGTTATATTGGGAGCACTCCTGGATGTCACGAGAAGCAGCGTGGCTCAGGGGCAAGACCCCGGGTTTGGGAGCCAGGGGCCGTGGGTTCTAATCCCCCCTCCCATCCTCTAACTGTTGGAGTTCCTCAAGGGTCAGTTCTTGGCCCTCTTCTGTTCTCCATCTACACTCACTCCCTCGGTGAACTCATCCGCTCTCATGGCTTCAACTATCATCTCTATGCAGATGACACACAACTCTACATCTCTGCCCCTGTCCTCTCCCCCTCCCTTCAGGCTCGCATCTCCTCCTGCCTCCAGGATGTCTCTACCTGGATGTCTGCCCGCCACCTAAAACTCAACATGAGCAAAACTGAGCTCCTCACCTTCCCTCCCAAGCCCGGTCCTCTCCCTGACTTCCCTATCACCGTGGATGGTATGACCATCCTTCCCGTCTCTCAGGCCCGCAACCTCAGTGTCATCTTTGACTCGTCTCTCTCGTTCACCCCACACATCCAATCCGTTACCAAAACCTGCCGGTCTCAACTTTATAATATCGCCAAGATCTGCCCTTTCCTCTCCACCCAAATCGCTACCTTACTGCTACAGGTTTTAGTAATATCCCGGCTAGATTACTGTGTCAGCCTTCTCTCTGATCTCCCTTTCTCTTCTCTCTCCCCTCTCCAGTCTATTCTTCACTCCGCTGCCCGGCTCATCTTCCTGCAGAAATGCTCTGGGCATGTCACTCCCCTTCTTAAAAACCTCCAGTGGTTGCCTATCAACCTCCACACAAAACAAAAACTTCTCACTCTAGGCTTCAAGGCTCTCCATCACCTTGTCCCTTCCTACCTCTCCTCCCTTATCTCTTTCACTGCCCACCCCGCACGCTCCGCTCCTCTGCCGCCCACCTCCTCACCGTCCCCCGTTCTCGCCTATCCCGACGACCCCTGGGCCACGTCCTCCCGCGGTCCTGGAACGCCCTCCCTCCTCACCTCTGCCAAACAAATTCTCTTCCCCTCTTCAAAACCCTACTTAAAGCTCACCTCTTCCAAGAGGCCTTCCCAGACTGAGCTCCCCTTTTCCCTCTACTCCCTCTACCCCCCGCCTTCACCTCTCCGCAGCTAAACCCTCTTCTCCCCCCTTCCCCTCTGCTCCTCCCCTCTCCCGTCCCATCCCCTCAGCACTGTACTCGTCGGCTCAACTGTATATATCTTCATTACCCTATTTATTTTCTTAATGAGATGTACATCACCCTGATTCTATTTATTTGCTTTTGCTTTAAGGAGATGTTCTTCCCCTCGATTCTATTTATTGCCATTGTTCTTGTCTGTCTGTCTCTCCCAATTAGACTGTAAGCCCGTCAAAGGGCAGGGACTGTCTCTATCTGCTACCGCTATGTACATTCCAAGTGCTTAGTACGGTGCTCTGCACATAGTAAGCGCTCAATAAATACTATTGAATGAATGAATGAATAATCCCTCCTCCGCCACTTGCCAGCTGGGTGACTTTGGGCGAGTCGCTTCACTTCTCTGGGCCTCAGTGACGTCATGTGGCAGATAAGGGATGAAGACCATGAGCCCCACGTGGGCAACCTGATGAAGCAGCGTGACTCGGTGGAAAGAGCCCGGGCTTGGGGGTCAGAGGTCCTGGGTTCGAATCCCGGCTCTGCCACTTGTCAGCTGTGTGACTGTGGGCAAGTCACTTCACTTCTCTGTGCCTCAGTGACCTCATCTGTAAAATGGGGATTCACTGTGAGCCTCACATGGGACAACCTGATGACCCTGTATCTACCCCAGCGCTTAGAACGGTGCTCTGCACATAGTAAGCGCTTAACAAATACCAATATTAATTAATTAACCCCAGCGCTTAGAACAGTGCTTGGCCCATAGGAAGCACTTAATTATCATTATTATTATTGCGAGCACGCAGTAGCAGTAATCGCAATAGCAGAGAAGCAGCGTGGCTTAGTGGAAAGAGCACCAGCTTGGGAGCTAGAGACCCTGGGTTCTAATCCCGCCTCCACCACTTGCCAGCTGGGTGACTCTGGCAAGTCACTTCACTTCTCTGTCGCTTAGACTGTGAGCCCGTCACTGGGCAGGGATTGTCTCTATCTGTGGCCCAATTGTCCATCCCAAGCACTTAGTGCAGTTCTCTGCACATAGTAAGTGCTCAATAAATATGACCAAATGACAATGGATTCTCTGGGCCTCAGCGACCTCATCGGGCAAATGGGGGATGAAGACTGTGCGCCCCACACTGGGCAACCTGATGACCTCCTATCAACCCCAGTGCTTGGAACACTGCTTGGCCCATAGGAAGTGCTTAACAATCATCATCATCATTATAATGATGATGATGATTATGGGCATGCAGTAGCAATCATTATTATTATGATGATTATGGACAGGCTGTACCAATCATTATGATGATGATGCTTATGGGCAAGCAGTAGCAGCTGTGTGACTGTGGGCAAGTCACTTCACTTCTCTGGGCCTTAGTTCCCTCATCTGTCACATGGAGATTAATAATAATAATAATGTTGGTATTTGTTAAGCGCTTACTATGTACAGAGCACTGTTCTAAGCGCTGGCGTAGATACAGGGTAATCAGGTTGTCCCACGTGAGGCTCACAGTTAATCCCCATTTTACAGATGAAGTAACTGAGGCACAGAGAAGTGAAGCGACTTACCCACAGTCACCCAGCTGACAAGCGGCGGAGCCGGGATTCTAACCCATGACCTCTGACTCCCAAGCCCATGCTCTTTCCACTGAGCCACGCTGCTTCTCTGATTAAGACTGGGAGCCTCTCGTGGGACAACCCGATTACCCTGTATCTCCCCCAGCGCTTAGAACAGTGCTCTGCACCTAGTCAGCGCGTCACTAATACCAACATTATTATTATTAATCATTACGATGATGATTACGGGCACAAGAAGCAGCGTGGCTCAGTGGCAAGAGCCCGGGCTTGGGAGGCAGAGGTCATGGGTTCGAATCTCGGCTCCGCCACCTGGCAGCCGTGTGACCGTGGGCAAGTCACTTCACTTCTCTGGGCCTCAGTTCCCTCACCTGGAAAATGGGGATTAACTGGGAGCTTCACGAGGGACAACCCCAGCGCTTAGAACACTGCTCTGCACAAAGGGAGCGCTTCACAGATACCAACGTTATTATTATTAATCACGATGATGATGACTATGGGCACGCAGTAGCAGTAATCGTTATAGTAGGGCCCCCGGGTCACGTGACCCACGCAACCTCCCTCCTGCCTGCAGTCGGGGGCGCCGACGGGCCCGAACCAAGCAGATCTTCGCCCCCTTAAGTCACCCTGATAAATCCCCCACCAAAAAAGAGCCTTTTCACCTGTCTCCAGACCCGCTTTCCCGCACGGGCCGCTCATCGTAGTTCCCCAGCCCTTCGCGACGCGATTTGGCCCCGTTCAGCCCCCGTCCGCACGTCCCCGCCCCGGGAGCGCGCACGGCCGACGCGCGTGCGCGGAGGGGGGGGGCGCGCGTTCCCGACACGCAGAGGGGGCGGTGCTTAGGTCGTGCTCCGCCCATGAGGAAGGGCCGAGACCCGACCCAGCCCTTTCCTTTATTATTATTAATAATACTGATAATGTTGGTATTTATTAAGCGCTTACTATGTGCAGAGCACTGTTCTAAGCGCTGGGGTAGATAAGGGTCATCAGGTTGTCCCACGTGAACATTTTACGTGAACGTTCATCCCCATTTTACAGATGAGGGAACTGAGGCACAGAGAAGTTAAGTGACTTGCCCACAGTCACACAGCTGACAAGTGGTGGAGCCGGGATTCGAACCTATAACCTCTGACTCCCAAGCCCGGGGTCTTGCCACTGAGCCACGCTAATAATGGCATTTGTTAAGCGCTTACTATGTGCCACACACTGTCCTAAGCGCTGGGGTCATCAGGTTGTCCCACGGCGGGGGGCTCCCGGTCTTCGTCCCCGTCGGTCTCCCCCGTTGAGACCGTCAGCCCGTCATTGGGCAGGGAGAGGCTCTCTCTCTGCGGCCGAATTGGACATTCCAATAATAATAATAATGATGATGGTTTTTGTTAAGCGCTTACTATGGGTCAAGCACTGTTCTAATTGCTGGGGGGATACAAGGTGATCAGGTTGGCCCGCGTGGGGCTCACAGTTTTTAATCGCCATTTGACAGAGGAGGGAACTGAGGCCCAGAGAAGGGAAGTGACTTGCCCCAAGTCACACAGCTGGCAGGCGGCGGGGCCGGGATTAGAACCCATAACGTCTGACTCCCAAGCCATGTGCTTAGTCCAGTGCTCTGCACATAGGAAGCGCTCAATAAATACGATGGAATGAATGGATGAATCCCCTTGAAGCAGTGTGGCTCACTTCACTTCTCGGGGCCTCAGTTCCCTCATCTGGAAAATGGGGATGAAGACTGGAAGCCTCACGTGGGCCAACCTGATGACCTTGTATCTCCCCCAGCGTTTAGAACAGTGCCCTGCACATAGTAAGTGCTTCACAAATACCAACATTATTATTATTAATCATTACGATGATGATTACGGGCACGAGAAGCAGCGGGGCTCAGTGAGTGGCAAGAGCCCGGGCTTGGGAGGCAGATGTCATGGGTTCGAATGCCAGCTCCGCCACCTGTCAGCCATGTGACTATTGGCAGGTCACTTCACTTCTCTGGGCCTAGTGACCTCATCTGTAAAATGGGGATTAACCGTGAGCCTCACGTGGGGCAAACTGATTACCCCAGGGCTTAGAACGGTGTTCTGCACATAGTAAGCGCTTAACAAATACCAACATTATTATTATCCCCATTTTCCAGATGAGGGCACTGAGGCCCAGAGAAGTATAGCGACTTGCCCAAGGTCACACAGCAGACAAGTGGCGGGGTTGGGATCAGAACCCAGGTCCTTCGCACTCCCAAGCCCATGCTCTATCCACTAGGCCATGCTGCTCCTCAGTGTCTCATTTCAGACTCTGTCCTGGGCTCACAATCTAAACTGGGGAGGAAAAGCACAGAGAATGATGAGAATATATATTCTGAACAGCAATGAAAACACATGTAATAATAATAATGATAATGATGGCATTTGTTAAGTGCTTACTATGTGGAAGGCACTGTTCTAAGCGCTGGGGAGGATCAAGGTGATCAGGTTGTCCCGCGTGGGCTCAGTCTTCATCCCCATTTTACAGATGGGGTAACTGAGGCCCAGAGAAGTGAAGCGACTTGCCCAAAGTCACACAGCTGACAAGTGACGGAACCGGATTTGAACCCATGGCCTCTGACTCCCAAGCCTGGACTCTTTCCACTGAGCCACGCTGTGCAAAACCCATCAATAAAAAAGCCAGTGAAATGTGTAAGCACAACATGACTCCAAGAGGGCCAACTTCAGGGACTTCCCTTCGGACCAGCAATCTTCGATGAGGAGTAGCCACAGTCTTTCCACTGTTCTAAACTCCGTGAAGGCAGGCTTCACCCATTTGCTATTAGTCGGAGAAGGGAGGCTGTCCCAGGTATCGGGAGGCCGCCCCAATGTCCCTGAAATCTCACCGACATCACAGTGCCCAAACCTCACCTCTTTAAGGAGAGGGGCACAGCCCAAGGAATAATAATAATAATGTCGGTATTTTGAAGCGCTTACTATGTGCCGAGCACCGTTCTAAGCGCTGGGGGAGATACAGGGTAATCAGGTTCTCCCACGTGAGGCTCACAGTCTTCATCCTCATTTTCCAGATGAGGTAGCTGAGGCACAGAGAAGTTAAGTGACTTGCCCAGAGTCAGCTGACAGGTGGCGGAGCCGGGATTAGAACCCGTGACCTCTGACTCCTAAGCCCGGGCTCTTTCCACTGAGCTGCCCTGACACCACTGATGAGTTACCTTTGGGTCCAAAGCTTGGCATCTGCTTCCTTCCCACATTTCACCGGCATGGGCCTCCACTGCGGTAGCAGATTCCTGCCTCTGCAAGGGTGTATCTTTTAAACTTTTGAATTTTTGCCACTGCCTGAACCAGAAGGCTGTTGTGAGGAATCCCAACAACACTCATTTTTGAGGATTATATTTAAAGATAAACTTGAACTGTTAATTATTTCTAAGTTTGGTTTCTCCCTTTGATTGTGACTTTCTTGAGGGCAGGAATCATGTTTGATTTTTCCATATGTGTCCAAATTCTTGACTGTCCTTCTGGCACCTCAAACTTAGTATGTCTAAAATAGAACTACTCACCTTCCCCCCCGACCCCGCACCCCAAAACCACTCCTCCTCCTAAGTCACGCATCGACACCACCCACCATCGTCCATCTTCCCAAAGCCTGCAACCTCAGCGTCATCCTTGACTCCTCGCTGTCTTTCATCTCTTGCATTCAGTGTACTACCAAGCCCTTCCAGTTTTTCCTACACAACATCCTCCAGGTCACCTCCTTCCTCTCCATCCAAACAGCTGCCAGTACCTGGGATCTAATCCCGGCTCCACCTCTCGTCTACTGTGTGATTCTGAGCAAGTCACTTCATCGCCCTGGGCCTCAGCTACCTCATCTATAAAATGGAGATTAAGACTGCGAACTCCATGTTGGGCCTTCTATTCTCCATCTACACCCACTCCCTCGGAGAACTCGTTCGCTCCGATGGCTTCAACTACCACCTCCTTGCGGATGATCTCCAAATCTCCATCTCCAGTCCTGATCTCTCTCCCTCTCTGCAGTCTCACACCTCCTCCTGCCTTTGAGACATCTATACTCGGATGCCCTCCTGTCACCTCAAGCTTAACATGTCCTAAACAGAACTCCTTATCTTCCTATCCAAACCCTGTCCTCCCACTGACTCTCCCATCACCATAGAGGGCACAACTATCCTTCCTCTCTCACAGGCCCGTAACCTGGGCGTCATCCTTGGCTCCTCTCTCTCATTCAACCCACAGATTCAATCCATCACTAAATCCTCTCAGTTTGACCTTCACCCCATCGCTAAAATTCACCATTTCCTCTCCATCCCAACTGCTACCAGGTTAATACAATCACTTATTCTCTCCCACCTTGATTATTGTATCAGCCTCCTCGCTGACCTCCCCACCTCCTGTCTCTCCCCACTCTGGGCCATACTTCACTCTGATGGCCAGATCGTTTTTCTACTGAAACGTTCAAGCCATGTTTCCCCACTCCTCAAGAAACTCGAGTGGTTGCCCATCCACCTCCACATCAAACAAAAGCTCTTCACCGTTGGCTTTAAAGAACTCAATCACCTTGCCCCCTCCCGCCTCACCTCACTATTCTCCTACCTCAACTCAGCCGGCACACTTCACTCCCCTAATGCTGGCCTTCTCACTCGACTTCACTCTTGTCTACCTCACCGCCAACCCCTCGCCCAAGCCCTTCTTCTGACCTGGAAATCCTTCCCTCCTCAAATCCAGTAGGCAATTACTCTCCCCCACTTCAAGGGCTTTTTGAAGGCCCATCTCCTCCAAGAGGTCTTCAAAGCCCTCCTTTCCTCTTCTCTGACTCCCTTCTGCATCGCCCTGACTTGCCGCCTCTATTCATCCCCTCCTGAACCCCAGCCCAGGCCCACAGCACTCATGTGCATATCCGTAATTTATGTTATTGTCTGTCTCCCCCTCTAGACTGTAAGCTCAGTGTGAGTGGGGAATGTGTCGTTTTATTGTTATACTGTACTCTTCCAAGTGCTTAGTAAGGTGCTCTGCACACAGTAAGCGCTTAATAAATATGATTGAATGAATGAAAATGAATGAATAACATGGACCGGGTCCAACCTGATTAGCTGCTATCTAGCCCAGTGCTTAGGACAGTGCCTGGCACTTAAAAAATAACAGAAAAATGCAGCTAGACTCCGTTATCCTTCTCCTTCTTCCTGCCTCTGCCCCCTCCAATCTTTACTACATGCTGCTGCAGGGATCATCTTGAAGCATAGGCTCAGCATACATTTCTCCATTCCTCAAAACCCACCAGTGGCTTCCATGTTCCACCCCAGCACTTAGTTCAGTGACTGGCACATGGTAAGCACTTAACAAATATCACAGTTCTTATCATTGTGTCCCTCTGCATCAAGCAAAAACTCCCAGTCAGCTTCAACTCATTCCATCTTTCATATTTGTATTTGTTCTCTCTCTCTTCATCTGCCTCCTCTAGTCCCTCACTCCACACTGTCGCCCCTGCCTTGGAACTCTCTCCCTCTCCAGTTCTGACCGAACACAGCCTGCCTGCGTCGCTGTCCTCCTGCAATCCCACCTCCTCTAGCCAGCCTTCTGATTTAATTTCCACCACTCCAAATGCATAAAACCACTATCCATGTCTACCTAGAATGTACTTATTTATACCTCTCCTCAGTAAATAAATATATACATATATATATGTATATATTTATTCAATAGTATAGTCAATTATGCCTGTCTCCCAAATTAGACTGCAAGATCCTTGTGGGCAAGGAATATATCACTTTGCTTTACACTTCCCGAATGATTAGTGCAGTTCATTACACCCAGTGGGTGCTCAATAAATATTATTGTTGTTGCTCCTAGTAGTCTCCCGAATGTTCCACAGCGTTCCCAAACGGGCAGCGGCACTGGCCATGATGGGTGAGCAAGGGGTTGGACTGTGCCAACTGCTTCACTCCTGGCCCGGAGTCACTCTCTTCTCCCACTTCCCCAGTGTCTTTCCTTGAAGCTGAAAGGCAAGTCATGGATCCAGAAGCCTTCTCTCTCTTCCCACCTCCACTTCCTCGGTAACCCCAGAGAGGAACTGGGGGAGATCCTAGAGCTGGGAAGGGAAGTGAGTGCTCCCAGGAGCAGGAGCCAGTGGAAAGAGACCGGGCCTGGGAGTCAGAGGAAGTGGGTTCTAATCCTGGCTCAGCCTCGTATCTGCTGTGTGACCTTAGGCAGGTCACTTCACTTCTCTGTGCCTCAGTTACCTCGTGTGCAACATGGGGATTAAGGCTATGAGCCTCATGTGGGACAGGGACTGTGTCCAATCTGATTATCTCGTATCTACCCCGGTGCTTAGAACGGTGCTTGGCACGTAGTAAGCGCTTAACGAATACCACAACTATTATCATTATGATGATGGTGGCAGAGGAAAGACTGTTCCAGGCCCCTTTCTGCGCCTGAAGCAGCTGCCCCACCTAATAATGATAATAATGTTGGTATTTGTTAAGTGCTTACTATGTGCCGAGCACTGTTCTAAGCCCTGGGGTGGATACAGGGTAATCAGGTTGTCCCACATTGAGGCTCACAGTCTTAATCCCCATTTTACAGACGAGGTAACTGAGGCACCGAGAAGTGAAGTGACTTGCCCAAAGTCACACAGCTGACAGATGGTGGGCCCGGGATTAGAACCCATGACTCTGACTCTTAAGCCCGGGGTCTTTCCCCTGAGCCACACTGCCAACTATCCCTAGTGGCAATCTTGTCTTTTCTCCAATTCGGCAAAACCAATTTTCAGTTCTTTAAAAAGAGTGAGGCTCTGTAAACTTTTGCAGACCTAGTGTGCAAGGGGACGGTAAGAGGGGGGGAAGACTTTGACCATCTGAAAGGAGTTGGAGTGGATTCTGGGGTTCCACCGTCAACACTGAGAACAAGAGACTGAAGGAGAGATGGGCCTTGGCTGTTAATAAAAAAAATTCAGAAGCCCTGGGACTGGATGGCTTCTTTTATTCTTCTCTTCCCTGGCCCTCCCATTAAGCGGACCAGTTTTCAGGTGGTCACTTACTTCTCCGGTCAACAGTTGATATTTACAAAAATGATAAGATCGTCAGTGGCCAACAAAATAAACGATTCGTTTGTCAGTGAATGTTTTTTAAGCAACTCATGTTAGACAGTTTGTTATTCTGCCAAGGTGAAGGCGCCTTGGCTCTCTGTTCCCCTTCTCACATAATACAGCAGCATTCTCCGGGACAAAAGTGGCCCAGAATGATGAAGGAGCTTGGCCCGGTGGAAGAAGCGGCATGGCCTAGTGTAAAGTCGAGAGGCCTGGCCGGCAGGACCTCGGTTCTCATCCTGGCTCCACCGCTTCTTTTTGTGCAGTGGAGTCATTTAACTTCTCCGTGTCTCAGTTCCCTCATCTGTAAAATGGGGATTAAGACTGTGAGCCCCATGTGGGACAGGGACTGTGTCCAACCTTATTGTTTTGAATCTACTCCGGTGCCTTGTAAGCACTCACCAATGTCACTGGAAAAATAAATGAAGTTGGTGTTCATATCCGTATGCACATCTGTCTTCATTTCTTTGTGGGCAGGGATTGCTTCCACCAACTCGATTGTTATTATATTATATATTATTTATATTAATGTCTGTCTCACCCTCTGAACTGTAAGCTCGTTGTGGTCAGGGAAAATATCTACCAACTCTATTCCTTTGACTTCTCCCAACTGCTTAGTAGAGTGCTGTGCACATAGAACACTCAATAAATAATAATAATGATGGGATTTGTTAAGCACTTACTATGCGCCAAGCACTGTTATATATGTTGGTATTTAAGCACTTACTATGTGCCGAGCACTGTTCTAAGCGCTGGGGTAGACACAAGGGAATCAGGTTGTCCCACGTGGGGCTCACAGTCTTAATCCCCATTTTACAGATGAGGTAACTGAGGCACAGAGAAGTGAAGTTTCTTGCCCAAAGCCACTCAGCTGACAAGTGGCAGACCCGGGATGAGAACTCCCGACCTCTGACTCCCAAGCCTGGGCTCTTTCCACTAAGCCACGCTGCTTCTCTACCACTGATAAATACCACTGACTGATGCCCAAGAGGATGCTAGCTATGTGTCTTCTAAACTCATCGTGGGCAGGAAATGTGTCAGCTAACTCTGTTGTCTCAGGTTCTCCCACCCACTTAGGACAGTGCTCCGTGCATATGTAAGCACTTAATGAATCCTGCTGATTGAGTGATTCTAGGGTGTAGAGAGGTGACTGCAAGGAAATCTTCCAGCTTCCCTTTGAGAGCAGTGACACTAGAGGGCAGAATGTCTGTATGGTCATTGCATCTCCAGCCTTGGGATCCTTCCAAAAATGGGCAAATTCTTTTCGAAATAATCTCCGCAAAGTCTCTTGGCGGACTCTGCCCGAGTTTTATGATCCTTAAGGTCAAGATGCTGGCTTGAGCTGAAGTTTCTCCTCTTGCTCTAATAATAATAATAATGTTGGTATTGGTTAAGCGCTTACTCTGTGCAGAACACTGTTCTAAGCGCTGGAGTAGATGCAGGGTAATCAGGTTGTCCCACGTAAGGCTCACAGTTAGTCCCCATTTGACAGATGAAGGTAACTGAGGCCCAGAGTAGTGAAGTGACTTGCCCACAGTCACACAGCTGACAAGTGGCAGAGCCGGGATGCGAACCCATGACCTCTGACTCTCAAGCCCGGGCTCTTTCCACTGAGCCATGCTACCCTCAGTGGACCTGGAGACTATCTCGTCAGCTTCCTCTCGTAAAACCATCAGCGGATGACCAGCAGTAGTAAGCAGCGTGGCTCAGTGAAAAGAGCCTGGGCTTGGGAGTCGGAGGTCATGGGTTCGACTCCCGGCTCTGCCACTTGTCAGCTGTGTGACTGTGGGCAAGTCACTTCACTTCTCTGGGCCTCACTTACCTCATCTGGAAAATGGGGATTATCTGTGAGCCTCACGTGGGACAAACTGATCACCTTGTATCTGCCCCAGCGCTTAGAACAGTGCTCTGCACATAGTAAGTGCTTAACAAATACCACAATTATTAACCTGAGAGAGGACGGCCCTGGGAGTCAGTTCTAATCCTGGCTCTGCCAATTGCTTGCTGTGTGACCTTAATCTCTTTGTGCCTCAGTTTCCTCAACTGTAAAATGTGGATACCTGTTCTCCCTCCTGCTTAGACCAACTGTGAGCCCCACGCAGGGCAGGAACTGTTTCTGACCTAATTAATTTCTTTGCAGCCCAGCACTTAGAAGTGTTGGACACACAGTAAGCGCTTAACAGATACCATAAAAAACCCTAATATACTTGAAGACTATCGAACCCCCACATTCCTTTTGCAGTTTCTCACAAGATCTATTTTCTAACCCTTTAATCACGTTTGTTTAATAATGTTGGTATTTGGTAAGTGCTTACTATGTGCCGAGCACTGTTCTAAGCGCTGGGGTAGACATAGGGGAATCAGGTTGTCCCACATGGGGGCTCACAGTCTTAATCCCCATTTTACAGATGAGGTAACTGAGGCTCAGAGAAGTTAAGTGACTTGCCCACAGTCACACAGCTGACAAGTGGCCGAGCCGGGATTTGAACTCATGACCTCTGACTCCAAAGCCCGTGCTCTTTCCACTGAGCCACGCTGCTTCTCTGAGCCACGCTGCTTCTCTTTTGTTTGTTTCAGAATCCTCCCAGCTTCTCTATCTCCATTTAAGAATTATTTCCTGGGGAGAAAAATGTGCTTTGGGCGAACAAAATATTCTAAACCAATGTGTCACAATTGTCAATTTAAAGCATTTACCAAATTGTTTAGGTATGATTAGACAGGTCATCATTTAAACACGGGACCAGTTTTACATTCTGAAAATGAATGCATGATCATGTATGTATGAGTCATTGGACCAATTTTTTATAGTATAAAGGCACTTTTTTTAACATGCTCTTTTTTCTCTTCTGATTTTATTACATTGAAATATTCAAACACACTGGTTTTTTCTTAGCGGTAGAAAAATTGGCTCAAATTTGAGGTGTTCTTCCAGTTGTCCAAGTTGCCTACTTGGTGAGGCCGGTGTGACCTTTGGTCTTTGGGGTCTCTCCTGAACTGATGACCCAGGCACTGGTGTCAACAAGCCCATACTGGCATGTTTTTCCCTCTGCTCCCCCTCCACCCTCTGCTCCTCTCCCTTCCCCCTTCCCCCTTCCCCTCCCCTCAGCACTGTGCTCATTTGTACATATTATTTATTACCCTATTTATTTTGTTAATGAGTTGTACATCACCTTGATTCTATCTATCGTGATAATGTTGTCTTGCTTTTGTTTCGTTCTGTTTTGCTTTGCCGTCTGACTCCCCCAATTAGACTGTAACCCCATCACTGGGCAGCGATTGTCTCTATCTGTTGCCAAATTGTACATCCCAAGCGCTTAGTACAGTGCTCTGCACATAGTAAGTCCTCAGTAAATACTCTCGAATGAATGAATGAATGAATGAATGTTTTGTTGGTCGATCTTCGTTAATACCTCCTATTCCATTTAGGATTTAAGATCTTCAGTGTGTTTTCCACGGGGAAAAAAATAAAAGAAGAGGACAAGATTTCCACAGATAAACGGGAACTAAAAAGGCTTGTATCATTTCCCAAAGTAGGGAACCATTCAGTTATCAGGTGTACACAAACACAAATAGAAGAGATTGCAAGAGATGAGATTAACAAGTGTGGTTAAAAAGGCCTAAGGCCTGATGATCATCCATCCCCAAATAGGTGCAAATCAAGATTGCTTTACTGCCTTTGCTATTTAATGCTTTTTATTAATCACTGTTTTGAAACTGATTCTTCATCCATATAGTAATAAAAAGTCAATTACAAGCATTTTTAGAAGCTTACATCAAAATCACACAAAGCATTGTAAAGTAGATCTAAATTCCAGCATCACCCCTGCTCACTCCCCTGGAGCCGTAAAGTAGATCTAAATTCCAGCATCATCCCTACTCACTCCCCTGGAGCCGTTCAGTTCCAGCTGTTTCTCCCATTTGCTTCTCGAAGCCTCAGATTTTTCCCAAGCTTTTTGAAACATTTTTTCACAAGTTTTTCTGACAAGTAAATTACCCAATAGTGTAGGATGGTGGGAACAGTCTGTCTCCCCTTCCCTTGCCTTGATCTCTCTCCTTCCACCTCTCAATCTCCGATCCCCGTATCCAGCTTCTTTGCCTGGTTCCTTGATTGCAAAGTTCTCCACGGACACTAAGGCAGCACTGGATGCTTTTGACGTAGGTCTGCACAATACGGACTCTTTGGACAACAAAGAAAACAAGACCAGGTCAGCGCAGTTCACGCCAATATTCGGGTCGACGTGGAGATGGGGCAAAACTGACATTTGTACACGATTGTGGAGGTCACCACAATTTGCAGTTCCTTGTCTTTGATTTGGCACTGGAGAAAGGAAGGTAGTGGGGTAGCCATCCAAGAGGGCTTTCGCAGGCGGTAGTTGAAAAGTTCATTCATTCATTCATTCAATCATATTTATTGAGTGCTTACCCTGTGCAGAGCACTGTACTAAGCGCTTGGAAAGTACAATTCAGTTGTGGCAGCTGGAGGGTCTAAGCAGCTCTTCCCAGCCCTGGGTTTATTTTGTTTTACTGAATTAATTCCTTCTAGAAGTGTATATACTCTACTGTTTCCAAACCAAAATGATCCTGCATTTCAAAAGATCTCCCAAGATCTGATCCTTCAGAATAAAAAAAACCCCAACAAATCTTCTGGTTAATTTTCTCCTCCTCTCCCCTCTGTTCCATCAATCAATCAATTAGTTAATCACATTTATTGAACACCTACCACGTGCAGAGTATAACAGAAGCAAGAGACTTACCTGCCTTCAGGTAAGCAGGGGAGAAAGACACTAAAATACATTACAGATCAGAGGAAGCAGTATAATTTATGCATTGTGTATGTAAGTGCTACAGGGTTGAGAGTATTTAAGTACATAGGTGGTGCAGAAGGGTTGAAATGCCAGTTGGAGGATTTAAGGTGGGAGATTATATATCATTAGGGCAAGACCTCCTGGAGGAGATGTGATTTCAGAAGGGCTTTGAAAATGGGGAAAACTGGGGGCTGTCAGATAAAACAGGGAGAGAGTTCCAGGCACGGAGGAGGGCAGTGAGGAAGAAGTTGACTGCCAGAGAAACCAAAATGAGGCACAGTGAATAGGATGGCTTGAGAGGAATGAAGAGTGTAAACCGGGGCGGAGTGGGAGAAGACAATGGACAAGTAGGAGAGAGGGAGCCGATTGAGTGCCTTAAAGCCAATAGATAAGATTTTCTGCTGGACGCCTCGAGAAATGGGAATCCACTGGCAGTACCTAAGGAGTGGAGAGATGTGTGTGGAATGGTGATTTCTAAAGAGAAGATGGACAGCAGAATGAAGTGTCAACTTGAGAGGGGAGAGACTGGATGCTGGAAGATCAGCAAGGAGCCTGATATAGTACTCAAGGTGGGATATTCCAAGTGTCTGGACCAATGTAGTGTCCATTTGAACAAAGAAGAAGGGAAATATCCAGGAAATGTTGTGCAGGAAGAAGAGATGGGACTTGATGACAGACTGACTGTGGGGGGTTGAAAGAGGGGGAAGAGTCAAGGATTGCTCCAAGGTTGCAGACTCTAGAAACAGGGAGGATGGAGGAGTTGCCAACCGTGATGGGAAAATTAGTGGGAGGAGAGAATTTGGTGGAGAAGATGAGTTCAGGTAGGGACAGATTGATCTTAAGGTGCCGGCAGGATAACCATGTTGAGATGTCCTGGAGGCAGGAGGAAATGCAAGATTGCAGAGAAGGAGGGAGGTCAGGGCTAGCCAAGTAGACTTGGGAGTCATCCTCAGAGAGGTGGCAGTGGAAGTCCTGGGAGCCGATGATCTGCCCAACGGAGTGAGTGTAAATTGAGAAGAGAAGGGGGTCCGGAACAGAGCTGTGAGGTACACCCACTGTTCTGGAACGGGAGCCAGAGTAAGAAGCCATCAAGAGAGGTAAGAGGAGAACCAAGTGAAAACTGTCATTGGTTAGATAGTGTTTCCAGGACCATGGAAGGCAACAGAGGAGTTGAGGAGGATTAGGACAGAGTAGAGTCTACTAGATTTGGGAAGAAAGAGGTCACTGGTGACTTTTAGAGAGATGAGTCTGAGTGGGGTGGAGTGGGAGGAAACAGGATTGTAATGGGTGAAGAAGGGTGTGGGAGGAGAGGAAGCAGGGACCTTAGCTATCAAACAGTTTGAGAATAATTACTTAGCCCAGTGGAGGTCAATCGATCAGTGGTATTTACTGAGCACTCACTAAGCTCTGTACTAAGTGTTTGGGAGAATACAGTACAACAGAGTTGGCGGACACATTCTCTACCCATAACGAGCTTTCAGTCTCCATACTAAATAGTTGGGGGCCCACACCTTGAATGGAGTGGAAGTGCTGTTTCTGACCCCCTTTTTACCTTGAGAAACTGGGGAGGTTAGAGGGTTCAAGCCCCCAGAAGTTTTTTTTTAGCCTTCAAGGCTGCATCCATTCCCTCCTCTAGAATAGTTTAACCCCAGGAGTGAAAGTCAGCTACAGGTAGAAAAACACAGTTCCTCCCCTGCTCCACAAAGGCAAGATTTGGTTAGCTCTGTTTTCTGGTGTACTCTGCCATTTCCCCTCTATGTAATTCATTCTAATGATTGACTGATCATTGATTGATTGCGGCATGTCACACAAGTCTTCAAAATGACCCTGGGAAATTAATGGCAACAATAATTTTGGTTTCTTTGAAGAACTGTGTGCCACATTGTCCTTTTAGACTGTGAGCCCATTGTTGGGCAGGGATTGTCTCTATCTGTTGCCGAATTGTACATTCCAAGCACTTAGCACACAGTAAGCGCTCAGTAAATACAATTGAATGAGTTGTGCTCAGCACTGGGGTAGATTCACTACAATCAGATCACAGTGTTTTCTTCTCTCATTCATTCATTCATTCAGCTGTATTAATCGATCACTTACTGTGTGCACAGCACTATACTAAGCAGTTGGGAGAGTACAATGTAACAATAAACAGACACAGTCCCTGCCCACAACGAGCTTACAGTCTAGAGGGGGAGACAAGCATTAATATACAAAAATAAATTACAGATATGTGCGTAAGTGCTGTGGGGCTGGGAGGGGGGATGAGTAAAGGGAGCAAGTCAGGGTGACACAGAAGGGTGTGGTAGAAGAGGAAAGGGGGTGCTTAGTCAGGGAAGGCCTCTTGAAGGAGATATGCCTTCGATTAGGCTTTGAACGGGGGGAGAGTAATCTGTCAAATTTGAGGAGGGAGGGCATTCCAGACCAGAGGGAGGACTTGGACGAAGGGTTGGCAGTGAGATAGATGAGATCAAAGTACAGTGAGAAGGTTAACATTAGAGAAGCCAAGTGTGCAGTTAAAGGGTGGGAGACAGAGGAAGAGCCTTTTCACTTTTCCCGTGCCAGGGAAGGGGAAAGGAGGGTTATGCAAGTTTCTGCTTCCACTTTTAGAACCAACGTAGTGGTGACAGATATTGGGGCTGCCAGAAATGGAAGAGAGAGATTCACCAGCCTCCATGAGTAGGGGAGCTAACTTTTCATTTTGAATGTGGGGATGAATTTGGGGCAGGGCTTTGAGGCGATGGGAGGAAGGGAGAAAAAGAGGCAGAGGAATGGGGAAAGGAGGATGGTGGGGAAAGGAGGATGGTCAGAATGAAGAGGAGATGGAAAGGGAGATGAAAGGAGGGAAAGAGTGAAGGGGAAGGGAGAGGAAGGTAAAGGAGCCTTTGCCCTCCTTGCCACACTTCTTCCTCCTCCACTTCCACAGGGCTTTCTCTCCACTCTCACCAGGCGCCAGAACTAGACCAGAGACCTGCTTGAGAAGCAGCGTGGCTCAGTGGAAAGAGCATGGGCTTGGGAGTCAGAGATCATGGGTTCTAATCCCAGCTCTGCCACTTGTCAGCTGTGTGACCTTGGGCAAGTCACTTAACTTCTCTGTGCCTCAGTTCCCTCATCTGTAAAATGGGGATGAAATCTTTGAGCGCTACGTGGGACAACCTGATTGCCTTGTATCTACCCCAGCGCTTAGAACAGTGCTCAGCACATAGTAAGCGCTTAACAAATACCAACATTATTATTATTACCTGGCTCTCGAGCCCCAGAAGGACAAGTTGGCTGCCCTTCTCCTCCCTGGTCATCCAAACAAGCATGGGGATCCTCTGGGGATGAGACAGGGGTTGAACCTCAGGTCACCCTCCCACTTTCTGACCCACAGCTGCTGCCTGCTGCCATGTGAGCAGGTCCACCTCAACTAGCCCATCCTGGGTTGGTAGAGGCCTCGGGGCTGGGGGGCTCCGGTCCAGCCACAGAGACTGGTGAGGGCAAGAGAAGCCCCATAGGTGCCAGGGTGGAGCTAGCAGTCAGAGCCTGTGGGGAGGGGGCCAGAGACAGAGCTGCCAACTTTTGGCCCCTTTGGGATTCTGTGGTGCAGGGTCGGTTAGTTATGGTGGCCCACCCTGACCAAAAAAACTGAGTTAAGTGGGTGCCCACCCAGTCCCCAACTCACTCACCTTCTTGGAGTTGGTGCCCCTGAGGATCCCTGAGCATGCTTGAAATCAGTGGGGAAGAAGCCACTGGAAAGTGAACGGTTGAAGACGGTGGTCAGGGATGGAAGAAGGGAGGGTTCAAGGGAAGGTGCAGAGGATGGGGTCAGAGGCGCAGGTGGAGGGGATAAATTTTAAGAGGAGTCAGGAGATCTTCTCTGGAGATGCTGCTAGGAAAGATGGGAAAGTCAAAGATAGGACAGGGGAAGGAAGGGGCAGGAGAGGTTTTAGGGAGATCACACTTAGTGTTTTTAATTTTATCCATAAAGTATGTGGCCAGATCATTAGGGGCCAGAGATGGGGGGGGGGGGGACAGGGAGTCAAATGCCTGAAACAGCCGATGGCATGGAAGTCAATAAGGATGGAGAGGACAGAGTTAAAGCAGGTGAAGATGAAATTGTGATCGACTTGGTCAACAAGGTGTTTGGATTTCCACCAATATCACTCTGCAGCTTGAGCGCAGGAGCAGAGGAAGTGTACTGAGGAGGTGATCCAGGGCTGCCGGTTAGTGGTATGAGTTTGGGAGAGGGAGAGGGTAGGAAGGGAGTCGAGGTCAGTGGCGAGGGTATTTTTGAGGATGTCAGTTTGTGCATCAAGGAAAGGCAGTTTGGGAATGGAGGCTAAGAGGGGTGTGATGAGTTTAGAAAATTGGTGTCAGTCAAAAGATAAGGGGTTTCTCTGGGACAAAAGGACAGATTAGCAGGGAGTGGGTGTGTGGAAGAGAAGACAGAACTATTACGGATTTCAGTTTTATAGAATGACCTCTGTGAAAGGTCAGTCTATGAATGGATTCATATACACACAGGGAGAAGTTTTCTTTCCTGAACTGACTCCAGTCATGATACTATGACAAGTCTCAATAAAGTTGAAACCAAAATATTTTTTGGTCATTGGCTAATATCTGAGCTCTCTACTATGAGACTTAACTTTTAGCCACCAGCTGGAACTTACTAAAGAATACAGAAGATATGGCTTCTTCTTTCCTTTTTTAACACGGTCTCCACAGAAGCTTACCACACAAACAAAATAGCTTCTGTGGAGACCGGGTTAAAAAAGGAAAGAAAATTTTCCATAATGAAATTGAGAGAGCAGATCTGCCAAGGACAAAGGATATTTTTGATAAGAATTTCTAGTGGAAAATTCCCCTTTTGCTCCTTTTGCCCAGTACAGGGCTAAATTAACCTTCAGTGCCAAATTGGTAGTTGCAGGGAGAGCACCACACAGACTGAGCAAATGCCTCTAGAACCATGAACTCATGACCCACTCAAAGTCAACCCCATTCTGATCCAGGCCCTATCTGACAGGCAGATAACCTTTGAGCTTTTGAAAGGCCAAACTATACCTCCCCATTCCCCACTGCTCTGTCTTGGGTGCCACCCCATCTTCTAGGACTTCACTGTGAGGAGAGAATACAGGAAAAAAAGAGTGAGGAAGAAGAGAGGATCGTGGAGTGAAATGGCGTCAGTCGCCAAAGAAGTGCAATTGCTTGGATTGCTATTGTTATCACATGAGCTTCTTGCATTTTAGTGCTTTAAATTATCTAAAAAATTGGTTTCTGATCAATTTGCTCCAACCCACGTGCAGTTTCAATATCCTAAGTATTTAAAAATCTCCTAACAAGTTTCAAATGGAGATATCCATTTCAAAAAAAAAAAAATCAGTTATCTGGAATTGCTTGGAGAGAAAACAAGAGCACCTGTTAGAGGCTAATGGGATTTTATTTTAATCTTGCTTCTCAGGCTCCGATGTTTCAAGTTGAGTTGCAAGTGAGAGGTCTTCCAACTGAGCTCTTTTCTGTGATGTCTCAGAAGAGTGTCCTGTAGGACCAGGCAACTTGGGCAAACGGTGGGCAGGGATGGGTAATGCATGAGAGGTCTCAGGAGCAGGGTTCTCAGATGCAGGTAATGCAGAAGCAAGGCCTCGAGGAACGGTCAATGCATGAGAGGACTCAGGAACAGGGTCTTCAGGTTCAGGTAATGCAGGAGCAAGGTCTCTAGGAACAGTCAGTGTGTGAGGGATCTCAGAAGCGGTGTCTTCAGGTGCAGGTATTACAGAAGCAAGGTCTTTAGGAACGAGCAATGCATGAGAGGTCTCAGGAAGGGGGTCTTCAGGTGCAGAAACAAGGTCTCTAGGAACAGGCAATGCATGAGAGGTCTCGGGAGTGGGGGCTTCAGGTGCAGGTAATGCAGAAGGAAGGTCTCTAGAAACAGCCAATGCATGAACAATCTCAGGGGAGGGGTCTTCAGGTTCGGGAAATTCAGAAACAAGATCTCTAGGAACAGTCAGTGCATGTGAGGTCTCAGGAGTGGGGTCTTCAGGTACAGGTAATGTGAAAGCAAGGTCATTAGGAATGGCCAGTGCATGAGCGGTCTTGGGAGCGGAGTCTTCAGTTGTAAGTAATGTGGAAGCAAGATCTCTAGGAACAGCTAATGCATGAGAGGTCACAGGGGAGGGCTCTCCAGGCTCAGGTAATGCAGAAGCAAGGTCTCTAGGAACAGGTAATACATGTGAGGTCTCAGGAGTGGGGTCTTCAGGTGCAAGTAATGCAGAAACAAGATCTCTAGGAATGGTCAGTGCATGAGCGGTCTCAGGAACGGAGACTTCAGTTGCAGGCAATGTAGAAGCAAGGTCTCTAGGAACAGCCGATGTGTGAGAGATCTCAAGGGCAGGGTCTCCATGTTCAGGAAACGCAGAAGCAAGCTCTCTAGAAACGGGCAATGCATGAGAGGTCTCAGAAGCCAGGTCTTCAAGAGCAGGTAAATCAGAAATGAGATTTTTCAGTACTGGGAACTCAGGATAGGTCCGAGTAGAGTAGTTTTCACGTGTAAGTAACTGAGAAGAGAGACCTTCAAGTGAAGGTAAATCAGAAAAGAAACCTTCATGTTTAGGGAAATCAGAAGATAAGTTTTCAGGGGAAGTTGAATCAGAAGAGAGAGCTTCAGGTGTGGGTAGCTCAGGAGATTGGATTTTGGCTATAGATAACTCAGGAGATTGAACTGTAAGTGCAGGTAAATTGGCATAATGGCCTCCAGGTGCAGGTAAATTTAGAGAGTGGCCCTCAAAGTCAGTTAAGCTGGGAGATTGGCCTCCAGGTGCAGGTAAGCCAACAGAATGGTCTCCATGAAAAGGTAAGCTGGGAGAAAGGCCTCCAGGTGCAGGTAAGTCATCAGAATGGTCTCCGGGTACAGGTAAGCTGAGAGAATGGCCTCCAGGTGCAGGTAAGCTGAGAGAATGGCCTCCAGGTGCAAGTAAGCCAAGAGAATGGTCTTCAGGGACAGGTAAGCTGAGAGAATGGCCTCCAGGTGCAGGTAAGTCATCAGAATGGTCTCCAGGTACAGGTAAGCTGAGAGAATGGCCTCCAGGTGCAGGTAAGTCATCAGAATGGGCTCCAGGTACAGGTAAGCTGAGAGAATGGCCTCCAGGTGCAGGGAAGTCATCAGAATGGTGTCCTGGTACAGGTGAGCTGAGAGAATGACCTCTAGGTGCAGATAAGTCATCAGAATGGTCTTCAGGTGCAGGTAAGCTGAGAGAATGGTCTCCTGGTGCAGGTAAGTCATCAGAATGGTCTTCAGGTGCAGGTAAGCCAACAGAATGGTCTCCAGGTACAGGTAAGCTGAGAGAATGGCCTCCTGGTGCAGGTAAGTCATCAGAATGGTCTTCAGGTGCAGGTAAGCCAACAGAATGGTCTCCAGGTGCAGGTAAGTCATCAGAATGGTCTCCTGGTACAGGTGAGCTGAGAGAATGACCTCCAGGTGCAGGTAAGTCATCAGAATGGTCTGCAGGTACAGGTAAGCCGAGAGAATGGTCTCCAGGTACAGGTAAACTGAGAGAACGGCCTCCAGGTGAGGATAATCCAAGAGAGTGGTCTCCACGTGCAAGTGAGCTGAGAGAGTTCCCTCCAGGTGAAGGGAAACGAAAAGGGTAGCCTCCAGGTTGAGGCAAGATGAGAGAATAGCCTGCGGGTGCAGGTAAACTGGAAGAGTGCCCTCCAGGTGCAGGTAAGTGGAGATGGTGGCCTCTTGGTGCAGATAAATTGGGAGATTGGCCTTGAGGTGCAAGCAAGCAGAGAGATAGGCCTCCAGGTGAAGGTAAGCCAGGGGATTTGCCTCGAGGGGCAGGTAAGGTGAAAGACGGGCCTCCTGCTGCAGGTAACACGAAAGAGTGGCCTCCATGCACGGGTAAACCAAAAGAGCAACCTCTGGGTAGAGGTGATCTGGCAGATAGGTCTCCAAGTGAAGGTAAATGGAGAGAATGACTTCCAGGTGCAGATAAGCCAGGAGATTGGCCTTGAGGGACAGAAAAGCTGAGAGGGAGGCCTCTGAGTGCAGGTAACACAAGAGAGTGGCCTCCAGGTGCAGGTAAGCCAACAGAGTGGCCTCTCGATGCAGGCAAATGGGAAGAGTGGCCTCCAGATGCAGGTAAGCGAAGAGATTGGCTTCCAGATGATGGTAAGCAGCAAGAATGGCCTCCAGGTGCAGGTAAGTGAAGAGATTGGCTTCCAGGTGATGGTAAGCGGTGAGATTGGCCTCCTGGTGCTGGTAAGATGAGAGAGGGACCTCCTGGTGTAGGTAACCTGAGTGAGTGTCCTCCAGCTGCAGGCAAGCCAAAAGAGTGGCCTCTGGCTGCAGGCAAGTGGGGAGATTTGCCTCCAGCTGAAGGTAAGCTGAAAGAATGTCCTCTAGATGTAGGTAAATGGAGAGACTGGCCTCCAGATGATGGTAAACTGGGAGATTGGCCACCAGGTGCAGGCCAGCAGAGGGATAAACTACCAAGTGAAGGTAAGCAGTGAGAATGGCTTCCAGATGCAAGTAAGGCAGGAGATTGGCTTTGAGGAGCAGCTGAGCTGACAGAGTGTCCTCCAAATGCAGGTAACACAAGAGAGTAGCCTCTGGGGGCAGGAAAACTGGGAGAATGGCTTCCAGGTGTAGGTATGCCGAGAGAGTGGAATCCAAGTGCAGGTAGGCAAGGAGAGTAGCCTCCAGGCACAGGTAAACCAAGAACGTGGCCCTTAGGTACAGGCAAGCCAGAAGACTGGCCCTCAGGTGCAGGTAAAATGAGGTAATGGCCCTTAGGTCCAAGTAAGTCAAGCGAGTGGCCTCCAGGTGCAGGTAACCCAAGAGAGTGGCCTCCAGGTGAAGTGTAGCCAAGAGAATGGCCTTCGGGTGAGGTGAAGTTAATGGAGTGGCCTCTAGGTGCATATAAGCCAGAAGAGGGGCCCCTAGGTGTATGTATACCAGCATATTGGCCTTTAGGTACATGTAAACTAGGAGAGTGGCCTCCAGGTGCAGGCAATTTGGGAGATTGAACTTTGGGTCTAGCTAAACAGGGAGCATGCCCTCCAAGGGCAGGTAAACCGAGAGAGTGGCTTCCAGGTGCAGGTAAACTGAAAAACTGCCATCCTGGTCCAGGTAAACCAAGAGACTGTCCTCCAGGTGCAGGTAAACCAAGAGAGTGTCCTCCAGGTGCAGGTAAGCTGAGAGAGTAGCCCTCAGGTGCAGACAAGGCAGGAGATTGGCCTTCAGGTGGAGGAAAGGCAGGAGGGCAACCCTGAATTTCAGGTAAGCTGAGAGAGTGGACTCTAGGTGAAGGTAAACTGGGAGCAAAGGCTCTAGGTGCAGGTAAACCAAGAGAGTGTCTTCCAGGGATAGGTAAACTGAGAGAATGACCCTTAGATGGAGGTAAGCCTAGAGAGTACCCTCTAGGTTCAGGCAAGGCAGGGGAGTGGCCTTCAGATGCATGTAAACTAGGAGACTGTCCCTGACATAAGCCGAGGGAATGGCCTCTGGGCACTGACCAGGCAGGAGACTGGCCTTCAGGCGCAGGCAAGGTTGGAGATAGACCTCCAGCTGCCTGTAATCTGGGAGTATGGCCTCCACTTGCAGGTGAGACAGGAGATCCACCCTGAGGTGCAGGTAAGCAAGGAGAGTGGTCTTTTGGTGCAGGTAAACCAAGACATTGGCCTTCAGGTGCAGGTACATGGAGAGATTGGTCTCCAGGTGCAGGTAGTTGGAGAGATTGGCCTCCAGGTTCAGGCAAGGTGGGAGATTGACCCTCAGATGCAGGTAGATGGAGAGATTGGCCTCCAGGTGCAGGCAGGGTGGGAGATTGGCCTTCAGATGAAAGTAAAGGAGGACATTGACCCTCTAATGCAAGTAAGCTGGGAGAATTGTCTACAGGTGCAGGTAAACCAAGAGATTGGCCTTCAGGTGCAGGCAAGCCAGGAGAGGGGCCTCCAAGGACAGCTGATCCAGGAGACTGGCCTCCAGGTGCTAATAAATCAGGAAATTGGGCTCCAGGTGCAGGTAAACTGAGAGAGTGGCCTTCAGGTGCTGGTAAACTGGGAGAGTGGTCTCCAGGTGCAAGTAAGATGGGAGAGGGTCCTCCAGGTGCAGAAAGTATGGGAGATTGTCCTCCAGGTGCAGGTAAGCTCAGAGAGGGGGCTCCAGGTACAGATAATCTGAGAGATTGTCCTTCAGGTGCAGGAAAACCAGGAGAGGGTCCTCCAGGTGCAGGAACACTGGAAGAGGGGCCTACAGGTGCAGGTAAATGGGGAGAAGGGACTGCAGGTTCAGGAAAGCCAGGAGAGGGGCCTTCAGGTGTAGGTAAACTGGGAGAGTGACTTTTAGGTGCAGGTAAACCAGGAGACGGGTCTCCAGCTGCCAATAAACTGGGAGGTTGGCCTTCAGCATCAGGTAAACTGGCAGAGGGGCTTCCAGGTGCAGGTAGATCAGGAGAGTAGCCTGCAGATGTGGGTAAGCCAAAAGAGTGGCCTACTGGTGTAGCTAAAATAGAAGAGTGATCTCTCAGCACAAGTAAATTGGGAGGTTGGCCTTCAGGTGCAGATAAACTAGGAGAGTGGTTTCCAGATGCAGGTAAGCTGGGAGAGTGGTCTCCAGGTGCAGGTAAAGTGGGGGATTCACCTCCAGTTGCAGGTAAGACAGGAGAGTGGATTCCACATGCAGATTGGTCTCCTGGTGCAGGTGAGATGGGAAACTGGCTGCCAGGTGCAGGTAGGGTGGGAGATTGGCCTCCAGGTTCAGGCAAGCCAGAAGATTGGCCTACAGGTGCAGTTAAACTAGGAGTTTGGCCTCCAGGTGCAGGTAAACCAGGAGAGTGGCCTCCAGGTGCAAGTAAACTGGGAGAATGGCCTCCAGGTGAGGGTAAAACAGGAGAGTGGATTCCAGGTGCAGGTAAACTGGGAGATTGACCTCCAGGTGCAAGTAAATCAGGTGAATAGCTTCCAGATCCAGGTAAGATGGGAGAATGGCCTCCAGGTGCACTTAAGCCAGGCGATAGGCCTCCAGGTGCAGGTAAGATGGTAGATTGGCCTCCAGGTGCAGGTGAATCAGGAGAGTGGCCTTGAGGTTGTGGTAAACTGGATGTTTGGTCTCCAGGATCAGGTAAACCGGGGGATTGGCCTCCAGGTGCAGGTAAACCAGGAGATCGGCCTCCAAATTCATTTATGTTGGGAGGTTGGTCTCCAAGTGCGGGTAAACTGGGAGATTGACCTTCAGGTGCAGGCAAAATGGGAGATTGGCCTTCAGGTGCAGGTAAGTCAGGATATTGGCTTCCAGGTGTAGGTAAAATGGGAGAGTGGGCTCCAGGTGCCGGTAAGTTGGGAGAGGGGTCTTGAGGGTGTGGTAAACCGTGACAGTGGCCTCCAGGTGCAGATAAACCAGGAGATTGGCCTCCAAATTCACTTAAGCCAGGAGATTGGTCTACAAGTGCCAGTAAAATGGGAGATTGGCCTTCAGGTGCAGGTAAAATGGGGGATTGGTCTCCAGGTGCAGATAAACTGGGAGATTGACCTCCAGGTGCAGGTAAACTGTGAGATTGGCCTTCAGGTGCAGGTAAAATGGGAGATTGGCCTTCAGGTGCAGAAAAAATGGGAGATTGATCTCCAGGTGCAGGTAAATGAGGAGATTGGTCTTCAGGTCCAGGTAAACTGGGAGATCGGCCTTCAGGCGCAGGTAAAATTGGAGATTGATCTCCAAGTACCGGTAGGGTGGGATAATGACCTCCAGTTGTGGCTAAGACTGAAATGTAGCCTTCAGCTGCCAGTGAGTCAGCAGAGATGTCGTCAGGTGCAGTTAAGCTGAGAGAGTTGTCTCCAGGTGCAGGTAAAGTGGGAGAGAGTTCTTCAGGCAGAGACCTGGCGGGAGAGTCTTCTTCAGTTACAGGTGACTTAGAAGAATGTCCCTCAGGTACAGAAGTATCAGGTTGTCCTTTAAGTGAGAGGTCTTCAGGAGTTAATGTCCCTTGGCAAGTATTAGAAGAGTTGTTTTTAGGTACAGAAGATGCGGAATAACTCTCTTCAGGTTTAAGTAATTTAGGGAGGGTTTCAGGATTGCGATCTCCAATACTGCTCACAGGTGACTTTTCCTCTTTATCCGTAAAAGCCGATTCTTGCCCTACATGCACCTCCTTTTCCATTTCCACAACTTCTGGCTGAGGCTCTGCAGCTCTTTGTCTGCCTCGACCTCTTCCAGGGCCTCTTCCCTTCCTTGCTCGTTTGGTCGTCTTCTGCACTCTGTCAAAGTAGCAGAGGAAGAGTCACGAACACGAGTACAGTATTCCCGCAAGAATAGTTCATACACTTCTAACAGACATATGCTGGGGTTTGGGGAACTCAGTGAAAGATATATGGAGGAAATTTGAAACCCTTTGAAGCAAAAATACCTCTGCTTTAGCTAAGCAAACCTAATTTGTAGCTACTTTAGTTAATTGGAGCTCATGGTTGTGAGCCCATTGTTGGGTAGGGATTGTCTCTACCTGTTGCCAAATTGTACTTCCCAAATGTTTAGTACTGTGCTCTGCACACAGTAAGCGCTCAATAAATATGACTGAATGAATGTAAAGGACAATAGCTATTTCTACAACTAGGCCCACAGAGAGACACCCACCCACTTCACAGGGACATTGAGAAGCATCGTGGCCTATTGGGAAGAGCCTGGGCCTAGGACTCAGAGGACTTGTGTTCTAATCCCTACTCGGCTGTGTGATCTTGGGCAAATAACAACTTCTCTGTGCCTTAATTTCCTCAACATGGAGATTAAATACTGTTCTCTCTCCCTCTCTCCCTTCTTAAACTGTGAGCCCTCTGTGGGACAGGGATTGTGTCCGATCTGCATACATAGTATGTACCCCAGTGTTTAATACAGTGCTTGGCATGTAAAAACTGCTCAGCAAATACCATAATTATTCATAAAACTAAATTCACACTAGCAAATACACTATCACACCCAAACCAAATTTAATAATAATAATAATGTTGGTATTTGTTAAGCGCTTACTATGTGCCAAGCACTGTTCTAAGCGCTGGGGTAGACATAGGGGAATCAGGTTGTCCCACGTGGGGCTCACAGTCTTAATCCCCATTTTACAAATGAGGGAACTGAGGCACAGAGAAGTTAAGTGACTTGCCCACAGTCACACAGCCGACAAGTGGCAGAGCTGGGATTCGAACTCATGAGCCCTGACTCCAAAGCCCATGCTCTTTCCACTGAGCCACGCTGCTTCTCTGCTTTATATACCCCCATTTACTTAAATGCAGGTTTATGATTTCAGACCCTTGTCTTCTGGAGCTAAAGAGTGGGGGGGGGGGGTTCCACCTCTGCCAAAGGTGAGTATTTCCTCGTGCCACCAGGTTATCTCTAAATGGATGTCGCACCAGCACCTCAAGCTTAACATGTCCCAAACTGAGCTCCTCATCTTCCTTCCCAAACCCTCCCACTCTGGACTTTCCCAACACTTTGGAAAATTCTACCATCCTCCCTGTCTCTCAAGCCTGTAATATCCTCAAAGTCTTTCTCTCTCCCAACTCCCATATTCAGTTAGATACCAAATCCTGGTGGTTCTTTCTTGGCAACATCTCCAGAATTCACCCCCCCTTCCACTCCATCCAAACTGCTATTACACTAATCCAAGAATTTATCCTATCCCACCTTGACTACTGTATCTGCCTTCTCGCTGACCTCCCTGTCTCCTGTTTCTCCCCACTCCAGTCCTTACTTCACTCTCCTGCCCAGATCATTATTCTTAAAAACCACTCAATCCACATCTCCCCACTCCACCCATCCACCCATGCATCGAACAGAAAATTCTGACCATCGGCTTTAAGGCATTCAGTCAACTCCCCCTCCCTACTTCTCCTCCTTTCTCTCTTAGCACGAACCAGCTCATATACTTTGTATCTCTTTGGTCATCCTACCTCCCAGGCCTTGATCTCATCTCTCCTGTTGCTGCTGACCTCTTGCTCTTGCTTCCTTCCTGGAACTTCCTCCCCCTTCATATTATTAATCAATCAATCAATCATATTTATTGAGCATTTACTGTGTGCAGGGAAGTGCACTAAGCACTTGGGAGAGTACAACATAACAATATAACAGATTCATTCCCTGCCCACAATAAGCTTACAGCCTAGTGTGGGGGACAGACATTGGTATAAATACACAGATACATAAATTACCGATATAGATGTAAGTACTGTCAATTGACACCTTATCAAGGCAGGAAAGTATATGTAGGCTGATGAAGCTTAGAGCTATGACATACAGGCCTACCCATAATGGAAAGATCTAAGCCGAAGTATCAGACCAAGTCGATTCACCTGTGCTGGGCAGCAGAGGCATGGGAAAGAGTCAAGGGCAGGTCATCAAGTGATCAAAATATTTATCAAAGACAACAGCCGAGACTCAAAGTTTTTACTGTGTGAGAAAAGGCATTGGTAAACCATTTTCGTATCTTTACCAAGAAAACTGTATGTGTGGATACACATGCCAGAGCGACCTTATGACAGAAGATGCGATGTTCTGAAGGGGGTGTGTGCATTGAGTCACTATGGATCGGAAACGACTCGACAGCATTTGAAGAAGAGACTGTGGAGCTAGGGACGTGGTGTGTGGGAGCAAGTGAGGGCGATACAGAAGAGAGTGGGAAAAGATGAAATGAGGCCTTAGTCAGGGAAGGCCTTTTGGAGGAGATGTGCCTTCAATAAGGCTTTGAAGGTGGGGAGAGAAATTGTCTGTTGGATATAAAAGATGAGGACATTCCAGGCCACAAGGCAGAACGTGAGTGAGAGGTCAGCAGCGAGATACACGAGATTGAGATAGAGTGAGTAGGTCAGCATTAGAGGAGCAAAGTGTGCAGGGTGGGTTGTAGTAAGAGATTAGCGAGATGAGGTAGGAGGGGGCAAGGTGATTGAGTGCTTTAAAGCCGATGGTAAGGAGTTTCTGTTTGATGTGGAGGTGGATAGGAAACCAATGGAGGTTCTTGAGGAGTGGGGAAACATGGACTGACCGTTTTTGTACAAAAAACGATCTGGGCAGCAGAGTGAAGTATGGACCGGAGTCGGGAGAGACAGGAAGCAGGGAGGTAAGCAAGGAGACTGACACAGTAATCAAAGCAGGATAGGATAAGTGCTTGGATTCATGTGACAGCAGTTTGGATGGAGAGGAAAGGGTGGATTTTAGCAATGTTGTGAAGATTGAATTGACAGGATTTAGTGATGGATTGAATATGTGGGTTGAATGAGAGAGAGGAGTCAAGGATAACACCAAGGTTATGGGACTGTGAGACAGGAAGGATGGTGGTGCTGCCTACATTGATGGGAAAGCACGGGGAGGACAGGGTAACGGTGGAAAGATCAGGAGTTCTGTTTTATACATGTTAGGTTTGAGGTGATGGGAGGACATACAAGTAGAGAAGTCTTGGAGGCAGGAGGAAATGCGAGACAGCAGAGAGGGAGAGAGATCAGGGCTGGGGATGTAGATTTGGGAATCATCTATGTTGAGGTGGTAGTTGAAGCCTTGGGAACAAATGAGTTCTCCAAGGGAGTGGGCACAGATGGAAAATAGAAGGGGACCTAAAACTGAACCTTGAGGGACACCCAGAGTAAGGGGGTGGGAGGCAGAGGAGGAGCTGGTGAAACAGACTGAGGATTAGCAGCTGGAAAGGCAGGAGGAGAACCAGGAGAGGACATTGTCAGTGAAGCCGAGGCTGGATGACATATCGGGGAGAAGGGGGTGGTTGACAGTGTCAAAGGCTGCTAAGAGGTTGAGGAGGATTAGTTTGGAGTAGAGGCCATTGGTTTTGGCAAGGAGATCATTTGAGAATTTTGAAAGGGCAGTTTCTGTGGAGTGAAGGGGATGGAAGGCAGATTGGAGGGGGTCAGGGAGAGAATTGGAGGAGAGGAATTTGAGACAGTGGGTGTAGACAACTCACACAAGGAGTTTGGAGAGGAATGGTAGGAGGGAGTTGGGGTGATAAGTGGAGGGAGCCGTGGGGTCAAGGGAAGGTTTTTGAGGGTAGGGAGACACGAGCCTGTTTGAAAGCAGTGAGGAAGAAGCCCCTGGAGAGCGAACAGTTGAAGATAGCAGTCCAGGAGGGAAGAAGGGAGGGGGTAAGTGTTTCGATAAGGTCAGATGTGCAGATGGAGAGGGTGGTTTTTGAGAGAAGGCAGGAAATTTCCTCTTGAGATCCTGCTGGGAAGGATGGGAGAGTTGAAGAAGGGGCAGGAGGAGGGAGGTACTAGAGGTTTTAGGGAGATCATACCTGATAGTTTCAATATATCAATTAAGGATGTGGCCAGGTCATTAGGGGCAAGGGATGGGGGAGACAGTGGGTGGACAGGGGATTTAGGGAGGGAGTTAAACAACTGGAACAACTAGTGAAGCTAACGGGCATGGGTGTCAATAAAGATGAAGAAATAATTTTGCCAGGCAGAGGAGGGGGCAGAGTTAAAACACACAAGGATGAGCTTGAGGTGGACGTGTTTGGCTTGATATCTAGATTTGCACCAGCAGCACTCTGCAGCTTGGGCACAGGAGTGAAAGAAGTGGACCGTGGAAGTGATTTGGGGCTGTGATTAGTGGTACGAGATCGATGAAGGGATAGGCGAGCGAGTGAGTTGAGTTCAGTGGAGAGGGTGTTGTTGAGGCCATCAATTTGGTCATCAAGAGAAGGTAGTTTGGGCATGGAGGCTATTTGGGGCACGATGACTTGAGAAAATTGGATCGGGTCAGAAGATCGGAGTCTTCTGTGGCGGAAGAGGACAAATTTATGGGGAGCAGATGTGTGGGAAAGAAGGCAGGTGAGAAGGTCAGATAGAGGGATTTCAGAATGGTGAGGGTAGAGATTGTACAGTGACTAGAGATGATGAGACCAAGTGTGTATCCAAGTTGGTGAGTGGGAGAGCTGGGGGGGAGCAGGAGGTCAACGGAGTTGAGTAGTGATAGAAAGCAGGTAGTGGAAGAGTCATCAGGAACAGTTGTGTGTTTGATTGATTAATTATGGAGGGGGAGGGTGTCAGGCTAGGGGGAGGATGTAGGAAAGGGGGTCGGTGATGAGATAGACGAGATCAGGGCACAGTGAGTAAACTGGCACTGGAGGAGCAAAGTATGCAGGCTGGGCTGTAGTAGGAGATCAGTGAGGTGAGGTAGGAGGGGGAGATCTGAATGAGTGCTTTAAAGGTGTTCGATATGGAGATGGATAGGCAACCACTGGAGGTTCTTGAGGAGTAGGGAGACTGCTTGGCATGATCCCGGCCCTCAAGGAGCTTACAAGTTTATAATAAAGGTTACACTGGAGAACCAGGGTTTCAGAGTCCATAGCTTCTCTCTTATCTAGCTGCTTTGTGGGCCTTCTATATCAGTCATGCCAATTAGCCAAATTTACAGGCCTAGATCCTGAAGGAAATTGGGCCAAGGTTCAGATAAATCAGATTGATTACAAGTAAGAGATTTAAGAAAAATACTACATTGATTTTCATTCATTCAAAATCCATTTTTCATCCCTTGTATTTTGAATGAACCCTTTTTTTTTTTTTTGTAATGTTTAGAGTTGGGTTTGTAAAGGATGAGTTGCGTTCACACCATCGTAGCAAGAGGTGAGCAACAGCTGACATCATTACATCAGATGTTGGCAACCCTGTCAGTTGTGTCTGCCAGTGGATGACATGCCAGGGCGCACTGCGCCGAACTCTGGGCTCTGATGCCTGTGCTGCCCACCGCACCCATCTCCACAACCCCCAGTGGATAGGTGTGCTATAAAAAAAAGTGCTGCTATATCTGCATTAGAATCTAGCTCACTTTCACTGTAAGCAATTTACCCAAGCACTCACTGGAAAGTTTCTCTCTCCTGTGCTTCAGATCTTCTTCTTTTGAGAAATTCTCGGTCTCGTAAGCACCTCGAGGAGGTGGCCTCTGCAGGGTCATAATAAAAGTTAATCGGAACAGTTAAATATGACAAAATGCAATATTATTACCAGTACTTTTACATGGGACTTCACTTAAGAGCATAAGGGAGGATGAGTTCTGTTCTCTGGAAATTCACTAGACTAGGCTAATTAGAGATCAGCACCAAATCATCTTCACCAGCAACATTTATTCAGCCCCTGCTATGGGCAGGGCATTTTACTCTTATAATTCATTCAGTTGCCTCTCCCACTTAGGTACTTATTTACTTCTGCACATCCTCAGAGTTTGTGTGTGCCTGTGTGTGTATGTATAAATGTATGACATTTCTGTTTTTCCCCCCCATTAGAAGATAAGCTCCTGGTGGGTAGGGAATGTGTCTCCTGCTTCTGTTGTATTTTCTCAAGAGTTCTGTACAGTGCTTTGCACCAAGCAGACATTCAATAAATGCCATTATTACCACTCCTTGGCACTTGGAAATATTAAATAGAAGTAAAAGACTCAGTCCCTGCCCTCAAAGAGCTTACAATCTAAGGCGGAGAGACAAGAAGACATAGACTGCCAAACAGGCCATAGGGGAGAGAGAGCATAAATTTAAATCATGAAAACAAATGCAAGCTATTGAATAACCAATGGATGGGCAAATGAACACTAACTTGGCTAATGAGATAATAATAGAGACTGAGAACTGAAGTGTAGAGGGAGGAAAGCTCTTGGTACAGCTCTGCACACAGTAAGCACTCAATAAATACGATTGAATGAATGCATGCATGCATGCATGCATGCATGAATGAATGAATGAATGAATGAATGAGAAAAGGCTTAATGGGGAGGAGAAGACAGGAAAAGCAGTGATCCTCTCTCCTCACTTCTCTCGTTACAGGGCTGGGGACTCTCACCCCTTCCCCACATCAGAACTGAGCTTAGGTCTTCTGAGCCAACTTAGTTGTGACTTTGGTCTCTGTACAGTGGGGGCCTTCCCCCCCCCCACCACACACACTGGCAACAGGCTTGGAGGGAAGAGGAGGAGGGAAGAGGGAGGATTGGGGGGAAATGTATTCCATCCAGCTGCACCTGAGGGTAGCTTGTGGTGGGGTTGAAACAGAGACAGCCTGGGGCCCCTGGAACTTCATCCCTGTGAGCCCCTCCATTCATCTGGCCCTGCCTGTGGGAGAGGAAGTGAGGGTACTATAGTAGCATGGTGGGGCAGATGGAAGGGAAGAGCTCTAGTATGGAAGGGTAGATTTGTAATGGCAGAGAGTGGCCTTGTTTTAGGGTTTCTGCCAGTAAAACTCAGCTGCACAAATGCAATATAGAAAGACTAGACTGGGAGTGAACAAGGGCTGGAGGTTAATTGGCTAAACTGACAGAGAGAAAAGGGGGCCAAGAGAGTTGAGTTAGTCGGTGAAGCAGCGTTGAGGCTGGGGACCTTTTGCATCTAAGGTGGAGAGTATAGTTAGCTTGGGACAGGTAAAGAAAGTTCTAGAAACCATATGTCTTGGTGGAGGGTGAAGGTCTGAGAATAGCTTCGGAAGAGGAGGGAATGTGGGTAAGATGGCATTAATTCTGAGGTGGAAGGGTAGGAGGTGGAGTTCATGTTATTTGAAGTGGGGTAAAACCTGGTAATTATGGTGTGACCTGGTCTTTTCTGCCACACAAATAGGGAAAAGATCTCACTTTCAACAGCATCACCTTCAAATTCTAAGGATTATGCTGTCTCCTCCCTCTCTTGCACTCTCTCTCTGGTCCTATGCTCCTGAGCTCATAACTAACCACCCCGTAAGAAGAATGCTGATCCTTGGGAAACTTTTATGGAAATAAATCCATCTCTTCATAAGCGCTAAATTTCTGGAGGCTCTATTTTGTGAAATGCTAAGCCATTCTTTAAACAATTCCTTTGTAATCACTATCCAGGTAACAGATATTGAAACACTGAGCATTCTTCTTTCAGGGCAGTTTCTTCCAATCTCCTTTTGTTGAAAGGGGAATTGCTTCCAAGTCTTGAAAACAAAGCATATGAAATCCAGTAAATAATGGCAGAAAAGTTGGGGGCCATTTTTATTTTGAGAAGGCAACCGAGACCTAACTATACCCTGCAACATCAAAAGCTAAAAGCTAAAACATTTCCATTCTGAAATGTTAAAAAAAATCAACCTAACAATAATGACACTTATTGTAATGTTTTGATTTTGATTTTCAAGGGTTAATGGGCATTCTGTACTTGTCGGTGACATTTGCAACCCATTTTACAAATGAGGAAACTGAAGTACAAAGTCCCATAGCAACTTAATAGCAACACAGAGGTGGTGGTGAGAATAATAGTAATAATTATATTTATTAAGTGCTCATTAGTTGTGGAACATTGTACTGAGCACTGGGAGAGAATTCGCAGGTGGGAATTAGACATAGCCCTCGTCCCTCAGGGCCTCATAATCTAAGAGTTCAAATGGGGAGAAGGGATTGTAGACAATCACATCAGGAGTAATGAAACATTAAATGCAATACAAACAAATACATAAATTAGGCTTAAAGCCTAAGCAGGGATGAAGGAATCCGAGAGCATGCGGGAACATGCCAAGAGCCAGATTCCTCAATGGCAGGAGGGAAGGCAGCGTTGGAGGAATATGGAAAGCACGGGAGCGGTTTTTGTCCCTATCCTGGCTTTCATGGACCATGCCGGGAGTGGAGACCCTCGGTGGTGGGAGGGAAGGAGGAGGTTACCGCAGTGCCTTTTTTGACAGTGATGTAGGGGTCTATTAATGTGCAAGAGCAGCTTTTTGCTCCTTGATTGCTTGGCTATTGCTTTGTGCTTTGATCCACCTTACCAGCTTCCATAAAATCATTTTAGGGACTAATAAATCATCAGAGATCCCAGTTATGAAAAATGGCAGGGTACCTAGCAGGTATGCCGATTTGCAGGGGAATTGGTAACGGGAGAAGACTTGTGGGAAAAGAGGACGAGGGCCTGAGGAAAATGGTTTCATTTTAAATGTAAGCCTGGATGCTAAATGACTGTCTCAATAATGTTTTCCAAATAGCGTTATTACTAATAGGAAAATGATGAACTCTGCTATACATTATTTTGCCTCCTTATTTAAATACTCCACATGCTGTGGGGAGACATTTTCCCTCGAGTAGTAATCTATATATTATTTTCAGACTTGGCTGTAACTAATTGGGAAAAGACATGTAGCCCGTTTCACCCTTCCATATACCAACTCAAGAAAAATGGGCTCTCTCCCTTAAGTCAGAAATATTCAGTGTCAGGGAGCAGATACTTTCATTACCCAGACTGCTTGCTGGATTACGGGAAGCGATTTTTAGACTGTGAGCCCGTTGTTGGGCAGGGATTGTCTCTATCTGTTGCTGAATTGTACATTCCAAGCACTTAATACAGTGGTCTGCACACAGTAAGTGCTCAATAAATACGATTGAATGAATGAATGAATGAATGTGGTAATAGCAGAGATGCAGTTCAGAAATGTTGGGTGTTTTTAACTTTAATTACTCCCTGAGATAAAAGAGTGGATGAGGACTGTTTGACTTTTTCTGAATGACCCATTTAGTTGGCCTCTAATTCATTCATTCATTCTTCTAGAACCATAAAGTCAGAGGCATTTTAATAACATGAAGGGTTTAATATCATTTAATAAATGATACATGTTGGGTCTTTCAGACCATCATTTTCTTCCAGCTCTATTTCCACAGGTAGCTAGGAATTTATTCAAGATTTTAGGTTTCCTCAAAATAGGACTAGAAGCTCTTTCCAGTGTAAAATGGCAGAATCAACAGATATATGGATTTTCAAAGATCAAATTAAGGATAATTGATCTTTAATAAGATCAATTTAAATTAAGACTAATAAAAACACCCAACATTTCTGAACTGCTTGCTTCTCTGAGTGCTGAAATCCCTTTCTGTTCAAAGCTAAAGGGCACCCAGGAGGACCTGCTGGCCTGAACGAGTGCTATATCTCCCTCAACATTATATATCGAGGAGAGAGAGAGAGAGAGAGGGAAGAGCGCACCAAATCCTCTTAATGGTTTTAAAACCTCAATAGTACAATAATAGCAGGTGGCTATCATAATAATGAAGAGAAAAAAATCATTTTTTCAAACACTTTGTTTTATGAAATTGCACATTATTAAACATTCCAATATTTACTGACCTAGAATGTGATTTTTTTCACTGAATAATAATGATTCCCACCCAGCACAAAGTAAATGTATCTAAAAAGTTTTGTATTAGGCTATTCTAGTTCTGTTTGGTCAATTGATTTAAGACACTACTCCCTTAGGATTCTTTTTGTTGTGCTGTTTTGTATCTCTAGGTGTAAAATCAGAAAATTCTAGGAGTCGTTAGGTGGTCACCTGGTCCAGCCCCTTCCCTCCCATTGTTACTAAACAATGCAAAAGCAAACCTAACTTCCTTTCTGTTCCACCCATCCCCATTTTGTTACTTTCGTTACCTGGAATGTGTTCCGCTTCGTGGTTAACCTCAGGTTGCTGAGAGAATTCTGGGCCATCACTGTCCTTTCCCAAATTATCCATATTTCTTCAAGATGTTACCGATTTTTCCTGTGGATTCCAGAAGAGCAGCGTAGCAGCTGTGTGAAGACATCAGAATCAACTACTGTATTTTTCTTTTTTAAAAAAACAACCATAGACTGCCCGTCCAAATGTCTTATCTACATGGACCTCTACTATATGCCATTTCCACTTTCTTTATCAAGTTTAAAGGTGTACAAAAGGGGCGATGTATCCTTACCCTACAGTATGGAATTATCACATGCAGTGAAACCCACTGATAATATTGTTGCTTAGAATATTCCCCACATCCATGCTTCTTTTGTACATCTATATCTGGCCTGATGCGTATGTACATGTTTCCATAGTGTTTTCTTAGCTTGGTCTTTTGCAGAATAATATGAAGGATTTCACGCTATTAAATTAATATGCTAGCCTAGCATTGCTTGGTTAAATGGATAGGAACAGCCCCAAACGGTAGGGTTATAAAGTGCTTTGAGCTCTTTCCTACATACTCATTATTTACGTTTGATTACTGTTCCAATAGGAGCTCAATAAACATTGTTTAGGGATGATGCTGTCTTAATTTCAGAGGCTGACCTACTCCTAAAAGACCAGGACTCACAGAGCATCCCTTTCCTCATGGAGAAGCCACAGCTGTAGTGTACAACGAAACTAAATCTACTGATGAGAAGTACGCCAAGTTCTCCTACAATGTGAGGGTTGAGTTTTTGCCAAACCTCATGTCAAGGAAAACTCTCACGGTGGTGCTCACTGGTTCTGAAGTCACTTTTATTGAGTTGCTTCTGAAAACAGAGCACACAGAACCCAAACAGGCTTGCACTGGGAGAGGAATATTCCCTAACACCATTCTAGCTGTAGCACAGAGTGAAAGCATGTGTATAATAATTATACAAATACTAATTATGAATCACAAAAATCGTAACAGTTATTCAAAATGGCAGTTAAAAAAATTAGAATATCTCAACACCCACTAGATCTTTTTATGTTTAGATTATATCTCTCCAGTAGTTGTGAAGAGTCATTTTAGAAAACTTGGGTTTTATACATGTGATTACCTCAGAGCACTCTTGCCTGGTTCTTAGATGGAGAACTGCTTTCCTTATCTATGTACGGCAGTGTTTAGGGTCACTAGTGGAAGCAGCATCATTTATTTAGCACCTGTTGTGTGTGGAGCCATGTACTGGGTGCTTGGGAACATAAACAGAAGTGGTTCATATAAGTTAATGGGAGAGACAAGTGAGACCGGACCTTCAAAAAGTAACTCTGTTAACGTGAATCATCAAGCAATCAAAAATATTTGTTGAGCTGTACAGAGCTCTTGGGCGAGTACAGTAGAATTAGTAGAAAAAAGAATTCCTGCCTGCGGGGATTTAACAAACTCCAAAAAACAATTTGACCCATCCTTCATTTTCCTTTTTTCTTTTTCAGTCTGTCAATATTACATCCCAGGGAAAGAGGGTACCCATCCAACAAACTAAAGCTTGCTGCTCTATGAAATATTAGAATAACAGTGATAGCAATTCTCTTCTAATTCCTACAGTACAATTTTTGAAAGTCATACCAATCTGATTATTATAGGTTTAGAGCTACTCTGTTCTGTTCAAAACACAAAGTCCGGCACCTAACAGCCCCCTAGCATCAAGTAGCTTAAATCCTAGGCGTACAGTATAGTTCATGCACACAGCGTAGGAGATAAGCAGTCTCATTTTGAAGAGAAAGGAAGCAGTTGCAGGTTTTTTCTTTGTATGGAATTGTGAATCTGCATGCAAGTTGCACCACTCTCTGGCAGAGTACTGCGTGAAAGCTTTAAGACAGAGTTGTGTTTTCAGTAATAGTGATGGTGTGTTATACCTGTCTGCAGAGAGACTGTCCATACCACTCACCATTCACTGCAGACTAGCATGATGATGTCTAAGTATAATAATGATAATTGTGATATTTGTTAAGCACTTACTATTTGCCAAGCACTGTCCTGAGAAACTGAAGTAAATACAAGTTAATCAGGTTAGACTAGATCACTGATGCTTCCCCTATCAGATCTTAGCTCTGATAGTCAAAGCAGAAGCAGATTTACCTTTCTCAGATCTACAGGCAGATTATTAACAATAATATTAAACTTAACATCTCCAGAATAAGTGAAGGCCAGCCTGGAGCAAATGATTTCCCATTTATGATCTTTTTTAGCTTATCTATCAACAATCAGTTATATTTATTGAGCAACTTCTGTGTGCAGAACACTGGACTAAGGGCTTGGGAGGGTACAACAGAGTTAGTAGACACAATCTCTACCCTTAAGAATTTTACAGTTTTGCCGGGGGGGGGGGCAGTCACAGAGATAAATTACAAGCAGTGGGGGGGCCACCAAATATAAAAAATTTGTACAAAGGTGTAGTGGATGGGGGCTGGGGTGAGTTCCTAAGTGCCTAGCGGGTGAGGACTAAAGTGCACAGGCGACTTAGTAGGGGGGAAATAGAGTGGGGAGATGAGAGAGATTAGTCAGGGAAGACTTCCTGGAGGAGTTGTGATTTTAGTAGAGCATTGAAGGTAGGAAGAGTGGTAGTCTGCCAGATGTGAAGGGGGAGGGAGTTTCAGGCAGGAGGGAGAAAGAGGCCGAAGATGAGAGGGCCACAGTGAAGCACATGGGCTGGGTTGTAGCGAGAGAAGAGCGAGGATAAGTAGGGGGGAGGGAGCTGACTGAATGCCTTAAAGCAGATGAGGAGGAATTTCTGCTTGTTGCAGAGATGGATGGACAACCATAGGAGGTTTTTGAGAAGTGGGGAGACGTTTGTCTTTCCAGCTGAATTTTCCCTCAATAAACTGCCCTTTGTACAGTGTTCTGCACTCAGTCGTTGCTCAATAAATATAACTGATTGATTGATAGACAAGCTAAAAAGAATCATAAATGGGAAATCATTTGCCCCAGAATGGCCATCGCTTATTCTTGAGCAGTGTGATGGTCTAATTATGACTCTGCAAAAATATTAACAAATGGCATTGTAGACCTACAGATAAAACTTTCCTGGAATCCCCAAAAATGATTTCCTGGAGGGTAAAAAGAGATATCATCATTCTTCAAGCTAAGCATAGTCTATCAATTAGAAAATTCATTTTTTTCCACATCCACAGAAACATTATCACAGAAACATATTATTCCTGCTGATAAATGCAGCTCAGCAGGAATTCGGGAAAATAGCTGACTAATGTGAGCAGCAGAAACTGCGGCAACTGCTGGCTTCTGGAGGTAAGGCACAGCTTTGGTAAGATGCTGCTGTGATTTGGGCTGTAAGTGAGTCCTGCAGGTAAGATCTCTGTGAACTTTCACCATGTGCTGCCCCATGGCTTAGTAGATAGAGCACGGGCCTGGGAGTCAGAAGGTCATGGGTTCTAATACTGACTCTGCCACTTGTCTGCTGTGTGACCTTGGGTAAGTCACTTCACTTCTCTGGGCCTCAGTTACCTCATCTGGAAAATGGGGATTGAGACTATGAGCCCCGTGTGGGACAGAGACTCTGTCCAACCCAATTAGTACAGAGCCTGGCACATAGTAAGCGTTTAACAAATACCACAGTTATTAGAGAAGTAGCATGGCCTAGTGGCAAGAGCAAGGGCTTGGGAGTCAGAGGACGTGGTTTCTAATCCCGGCTCTGCCACTTGCCTGCTGTGTGACCTTGGTCAAGTCACTTAACCTGTCTGTGCCTCAGTTACCTCACCTGTAAAATGGGGATTTAATACCTTGAGCCCCATGTAGGATAGCCTGATTACCTTGTATCCACCCCAGCACTTAGAACAGTGTTTGGCCCGTAGTGAGCGTTTAATAAATACCATAATTATTATTATTATTATTTTTACCCCCTCATTGCACTCCATGCCCGGCAGGAACATGACCAGCAACCCTGAGAGACTGTGGGTAATGTTGTGGAAATCACTATCACTCCATGTGGATCCTCCACCCTGAAATCTTCTCTAGGTCTGAGGCTCCTCCATCATTTTGGATGGGGGACTTCATTTTCACCAAGTTCAGTTCAATATTTTCCTCTATCATCACTCTTGATGACTAGATTGCCAACCAAAGAAGACCACTGCATTCTCTTTAAATGGTAAGCTCGTTGAAGGCAGGCAGTGTGTCATTCAAAATGATAATGATGATGATCCTGAGTTTCTTAGAAGCCATAGGAGGTAGCTTACAAATAATTTTCATTATCTCCCCAAATTGGAAAGAAATGATACAGAGCATTCAAAATTGCAGAAAATATAAAATAGGGACAATTTTAGCAGGCGACTCTAAGACCTGGTTGATCATTTGGGGAGATGACCTTATGTCAGTAAAATGTAAAGAAAGCTAATGTGAGATACATTCATCCTCACATAGGAGAGGTGGAGATAGGGGGTGAGAGGGGGAAAAAAGAGGAGATAGGTAAAGGTTTTGAAATTAATTCATTTGTATTTTTTTCAGTACTTACTGTGTGCATAGCACTGTTCTAAGCGCGTGGGAGAGTACAATACAACAATAAACAGACATTCCCCGCACACAACAAGCTTGAGTCTAAAGAGGGGGAGACAGACATTACTATAAATAAATTACAGATACGTAGGTAAAGTGCTATGGGGCTGGGAGAAGGGATGAAGGGAGCAAATCAGGGTGACACATAAGGGAGTTGGCGAAGAGGAAAGGGGGGCTTAGTCAGGGAAGGCCTCTTGGAGGAGATGCACCTTTAATAAGGCTTTGAAGTTGAGGAGAGTAATTGCCTGTTGGATTTGAGGAGGGAGGGCGTTCCAGGACAGAGGCAGGATGTGGGCGAGGAGTCAGTGGTGAGATCGATGAGATGGAGGCACAGTGAGAAGGTTAGCATTAGAGGAGCAAAGAGTGCAGGTTGAGTTGTAGTAGGAGAGTAAGTAGGTGAGGTAGGAGGGGACAAGGTGATTGAGTGCTTTAAAGCCAATGGTTAGGAGTTGTTGTTTGATGTGGTGGTGGATGGATAACCCCTGGAGGTTTGTGAGGTGTGGGGAGGCACGTCCTAAACATTTTTTAGAAAAATGATCCCGGCAGCAGAGTAAAGTATGGACTGGTGTAGGGAGAGACAGGAGGTTGGGAGGTCAGCAAGGAGGCTGATACAATAATCCAGGCAGGATAGGGTGAGTGATTCCAGTAACGTGGTAGCGGTTTGGATGGAGAGGAAAGGGCAGATCTTGGCGATGTTGTGAAGATGAGACCAGCAGGTTTTCATGATGGATTGGTTGTGTGGGGTGAATGAGAGAGCAGAGTCGAGGATAACGCCAAGGTTACAGGCCTGTGATACAGGAAGGATGGTGGTGCCATCTAGTGATGGTCAAGTAAGGAGGAGGAAAGAATTTGGGTGGGAAGATAAGGAGTTCTGTTTTGGACGTGTTAAGTTTGAGTTGACGCGAGAACATCCGAGTAGAGTTGTCTCGAAGGCAGGAAGAAACGCAAGACTGAAGAAAGGTAGAGAGATCAGGGCTGGAGATATAGATTTGGGTATCATCCGCATAGAGGTGGTAGTTGAAGCCATGGAGAGTATGAGTTCTCCAAGGGAGGGCGCATAGATGGAGAATAGAAGGGGACCCAGGACTGAACTTTGAGGGACCCCCACAGTTAAGGGGTGGGAGACAGAGTAGGAACCCACAGGGGAGACTGAGAATGAACGACCAGAGAGATAAGAGAAGAATCAGGAGAGAACAGTGTCAGTGAAGCCAAGATTGGATAATATTTCCAGAAGAAGGGGGTGGGCCACAGCGTCAAAGGCAGCTGAGAGGTCGAGGAGGATTAGGATGGAGTAGAGGCTGTTGGATTTGGCAAGAAAGAGATCATTGGTAACTTTTGAGAGGGCGGTTTCTGTGGAGTGAAGGAGACAGAAGTCAGATTGGAGGGAGTCAAGGAGAGAATGGGAGGAGAGGAATTTGAGACAGCCGGTGTAGACAACTATCTTAAGGAGTTTGGAGAAAAATGGTAAGAGGGAGATGGGGTGATAACTGAAGGGAGCCGTGGGGTCAAGGGAGGTTTTTTTTTAGGATAGAGAAGACGTGGGAAAGCAGTGGGGAAGAAGTCATTGGAGAGCGAACAGTTGATGATGACAGGGAGGGAAGAAGGGAGGAGGCAAGTGATTTGATAAGGTGCGAAGGAATGGGGTCAGTCGGATGCGCAGGCCGAGGGAATGTATTTTGAGAGGAGGCAGGAGATCTCCTCTGGAGACACTATTGGGAAGAGTGGGAGAATTGAACAGGGGGCCGGAAGGGGGAGGGACTGAGGAGGGGCAGGGAAGATTTTAGGGAGCTCATACCTGACAGTGTCAATTTTCTTAATAAAGTAGGTGGCCAGGTCACTGAGAGCAAGGGATAGGGGAGGCAGGAGGTCAGGGGGCCTGAGGAGGAAATAAAATGTCTGGAACAACTGGTGAGGGTGATGGGCATGGTTGTCAACAAGGTTGGAGAAATAATTTTGCCAGGCAGAGGAGAGATAAGTGTTGAAACATCCAAGGATAAACTTGAAGTGGATGAAGTCAGCCTATTTAGATTTCCACCTGTAGCGCTTTGCGTCTCGTGCACAAGAGCGAAGGAGGTGGATTGTGTAGGTCATCCGGGGCTGTGAGTTAGTGGTACGAGGCTGACAAAGGAATGGGGAGACAGTGAGTTGACTTCAATAGAGAGGGTGGTGTTGAGAACGTCTATTTGTTCATCAAGGGAGGGTAGTTTGGGTATGGGATCAAACCCAAAAATTCGATGGGATCAAAAGATTGGAGGTCTCTGTGGGGAAATAGTACAGATTTATGGGGAGGAGGTGTGTGGGAGAGGAGTCAAGTGAGGAGATTGTGGTCAGATAGAGGGATTAAAGAGTTGGTGAGGGTAGAGATGTGCAGTGGTTAGAGATGATGAGCTCTAGTGTGTGTCCAAGTTGGTGAGTGGGCTAGGTGGGGTGGAGCAGGAGGGCAGCAGAGTTGAGGATTGATAGAAGGCAGTCAGCAGAAGGGTCATCAGGAAGATCTACGTGGATATTGAAATCCCCAAGGATCAGTGTGGACATGGAGAAAGAAGGAATGTGAGAAAGGGATCAAAAATGGTTAAAGTTGGAGGTTGGACCTGACAGCAGGGGAGATCGTGTCATCTAGGAAGAGCCAGGTTTCAATGATGGCAAGGAGGAGGAGGAGTGACTGAGTCAGGAACAGGACAAGCACAAGAGGAGCAAATCAAAGTTGTTGAGGTCGGAGTGCCATTGTTCATCCTATACTGACATCCAGTGGCCTATTATCTGCGGAGAATTCCACTATTGTGTTGTTCTATGTAATCCCCGGGATTGGTAGTTAACATCCTTTATTGTTTTCATTCAAAGATAACAAGATAATATTGATGGTTTCTCTATCCCAGTGGCACATAAGCTTGTTTATAATGGTAAAGACACGTCATCAGGCATGCACATAAACACACACACACACACACTTTTTCCCTTCCAAAAGCAATTTTTTAAAAAATCATCCTTTTTTTAAAAAAAATGAAAGGTCTGTGGAAGGGACTTTTGACCTGATTTTGGTCTGAAGGAGACCAGCACAACTCTTATGTAAGTGGCTCGGAGGAAAGAGCACGGGCTTGGGAGTCAGAGGTCATGGGTTCAAATCCCAGCTCCACCACTTGTCAGCTGTGTGACTTTGGGCAAGTCACTTAAACTTCTCTTGGCCTCATCTGTAAAATGGGGGTTAAGACTGTGAGCCCCATGTGGGACAACCTGATCACCTTGTATCCTCCCCAGTGCTTAGAACAGTGCCCGGCACATAGTAAGCACTTAACAAATACCATAATAATAATAACGATAATGGCATGTTTCTGCAAATATCCTATGAGTTTTCAGCTGTGGAATAATAGGTATACATATAATACCAGTCTCACATACAACACTCCACTAGCTAACTGCATTCTCACTCTAGGGAATTGGCATTACAATTTTTGGCAGCTCAAAGGCTTAACTGAGTGACACGTGCAATCTGTCCAGCAAATATCAGGTTTGTAAAATGCCATTTTAATTGTAATTTTAGCAAGGATTACAAAGGAAGAGTGAGTAATTTTAATTCTCCAGGAGATACCCAACCAGCTATCCAGAAGGATAAAGATCTTTAGTTTGGGATTCTGTAAATATTGTTTTATGCTGGAAGGCTCATTCTGAACTTCTCCACAGCACGCTGCCTGGGATCTGATCTTATCTGTTGCTATCATTATGTGCCCTAGGAAAATTCAAAGTGTGGGACTCTGTATTCTGTTGTAAATGTTTCTTGTCATAACAGATAAAAGGAACTCTGAAGCTGAAATTTATTTACTCTCTATCTGGAAAAAAGTGTTTGTCTTAATTCAACCAGCTCAATAAACGAAAGGGCTAGACACCTGTGTGGGTGCATGAACTCTGCAATATAAAGTTCATTTTCTTGTAACCCAAGATGAAAGCCCTGAGTGTTGATGCTTAATAAATGTTAATAATTGGTTGAGGCATACTTGACACTTGCGATTTCGTTTGGAGCTGGGTGTTCAACCTGCTCACAAATCAGCAGGACCACACTGTGACGGCCTTCCTACTCACAAACACTCATTCAGCTAACGTCTCCCATGCTGGACTGTTGCTCCACTGAAAGAATTCAAGAGGAAGAGGCTCTTCATAATTGAGCTTTCACACATATGTCACTTAGTAATTGTTAGTGATTCATAAGGAAATATTGACACATGTCACCAATAACATGAATTTGCTCTAACAACTCCTATTTCTTTTTTTTCTAAAAAAAAAAAAACAGACCAACTCCAACCCCCACCTTAGCGTACTACTTACTGCTTCGGTCTTCTTGCAAAAAGGACCTGCTCATCAAAAGGTTCTACAGACTGTTATCTTCCCCAGTTCCCTTTGATCTAAATATTACAAGCTCGACGTGTTCAGATGCTGCAGTTATTAATTGTCCTCTACTAGGATTTGTAATGGCTTTCTGTCCAGCCTGACTTGATTCATTTCATGAAAAGTTTTTGGCTTTTTGTTGAGGTTTTTTTTCTGGGTGAGTTAGTTGTTTCTGATGAGACCCTCCTATAGACTGTAAATTTCTCTTGGGCAGGGAACATGACTCTGTTGTACCGTCCTTAGACTCTCCTAAGTGAGAAACAACACAGCCTCGTGGAAAGACCCTGGGCCTGGGAGTCAAAGGTCGTAGGTTGTAATCCTGGCTCTGCTGCTCGTCAGCTGTGTGACTTTGGGCAAGTCACTTCACTTCTCTGTGCCTCAGTTTCCTCATCTGTAAAATGGGGATTAAGACTGACCCCCACGTGGGACAACCTTGTATCTATCCCAGCGCTTGGAACAGTGCTTGGCACATAGTAAGCGCTTAACAAATGCCATAATTATTATTAGTATTATTGTAATAGTGATAGAATTGCTACATTCCATAAAAGGGTTTATAATCATTGTTCAGATTTCTGACTCCTGTACTGTTATTTAATAAGGGGATTTTTATTATGTTGTTCAAATAAAAATAAGATAAACAAGTAGCACAATCAAACACCAAAGACCTTCAGTTATATTCCCTTTACTAATATCTCTTACTTATTCCACCATGGTGGTGTGAGGAATTAGGTAGCCCTGCTTGCATTTTGAGTTTCTTGGTAAAAGGGGGCAGAGTAAATTGCACTAGTTACGATCATTATTGTGGTATTTAACAGAGCAGGGTGAGTCCCTGTTAAGCTATAGTCCCTCAGAAAAGTGAAGGCAGCTAAGTCAAACTGATTTGAGGTCAACAAAAGAGGCAAGATAAGAGGTGAAAGGACTAAGATGAGTAGAAGTGAGAGGACTGAAATCTGGCCACAAAAAAAGTCCCTCCCTCTTCCCCTTTGCCTGCCTCCCCGCAACACACACACGACCTCTGGAAAACCAGAAGCCCAGAGGGGGCAAGTTGTATCTGAGGTCCTGTTGATTGAAATAAAGACAATGTAATTTGAGACCAAGTGGGCATTTGAATTGCATTTATTTCCCTGTGCTGCTGCCTATGCCTGTGACTGATAATTAACTTCAATTCACTTCCCATGAAACTAGGGAATGAGCAAACAGGTGAAGAAAACGCCCGATTTGTCACTGTCCGTATCTCTGAGGATGGGTGGGGGAGGAGGGGTGTGTATGTGGGTGTTTGTCTGCAGGGGGGCGGGCAGTGTTGAGAACAGACAGTTTTTCAGGGGATTTTCTGCCAGTCATGATGATTGGGTCTGTATTGTTTAATAATGTTGGTATTTGTTAAGCAATTACTATGTGCAGAGCATTGTTCTAAGTGCTGGGGTAGATACAGGGTAATCAGGTTGTCCCACGTGAGGCTCACAGTTCATCCCCATTTTACAGATGAGGTAGCTGAGACATAGAGAAGTTAAGTGACTTGCCTACAGTCACACAGCTGACGTGGCAGACCCGGGATTCGAACTTGTGACCTCTGACTCCCAAGCCCGGGCTCTTTCCACTGAGCCAGGGCTGTGAGCCTGTCACTGGGCAGGGATTGTCTCTATCTGTTGCTGAATTGTCCATTCCAAGTGCTCAGTACAGTGCTCTGCACACAGTAAGCGCTCAATAAGTACGAAATAATGAATGAATGAATGAATGAATGAATGAATGAATGAATAAATAAATAAATAAATAAATAAATAAATAAATAAATAAATATGAATTAATTCCTGGGACTCAGCTTCCTCACCTGTAAACCGAGACACGTCTCCCAACTCTGCTTTATTGTACTCTCCCAAGCACCTAGTACAGAATAACAGAGTGCTTCCTCTGCACACAGTAAGTGCTCAGTAAATACGATTGACTGATTGATTTTCCTCCTTTCCTCCTACTTAGACTATGAACCCCATAAGGGACAGGGACTGTATCCAACCTGATTATCTTGTATCTACCCCAGCACTTAGTACAGTGCTTAGAACATAGTATGCACTTAACAAATACCACGATTATTATTGTTATTATTACAGAGCCCTGCCCCCTGTAGCACTTGTGAATGTGATGAGGTATCTGGAAGCTGGCAAACAATGGACTACAAGCGTCACTGAAAGGCTGAATAGTTTTGCAGAAGCCACTAAATGTTGATGACTGTGCTCTGGAGGCATATTCACCGGAAGACTTGCCGGTGTCTAAGAACTGCTTCACAGCGTCAATCTGGCACTGTGGACTAAAGATAAGCCTGAAGAGAACCAAGGTAATGTATCAGCCTGCATTAGGGAAACCCTACACACAACCAAATAATTTCACTGGCAACACATTTAATGCAGCCACTGAGTTCTACTACTTAAGCAGGGCTATCCAAGGTGTAGGGAATATCTTTGTTTGGTGAGCAGCAGATGAGAAAAATGGCTGAAATTACTACCCTACCCATCTCAGCCAACACAATCCAAACTTGGAGGTGGAGAATGGCAGCCGTGATGTTTGTGGGACTACCGCCAGCAGCAGTTCGTGTTCTTACGCGCTCCTGTTGTTGCTCCTCCACTTCTTGCTGGGGTTCAGGCAGAAGCGGAACAAGTTAAAAAAGAGAAGCTCGTGCTCGTGACATAATGGTCAGTGCCAACTGGATTGTCTTCCCAGGGCTTAGAAGGGAGCATTCCCTGGGGTGGACCTAGGGAGTCATCAACCCAAATTTAATCAGAAGACAGAGAGTTATGAAATCAGAAACTCCTGAGCATGCAGTGGTCTGACCCTACTCAATCCTGCCTCCACTGGAGTACACAAAGTCCATGGATGGTCCTGGAAGCTAGAAAAGGAGAGAAAAGTCCTTGACCTGGCCCCAGAGGCCATTAAGGTCACACAAAGGCCCTAGTCTGTGCTAGAGCTTGGTGGAGTCCCAGAGCCCACAGGTGATGAGAGGAGCCTCTGCAAACAGTTAATGCTCAGTAAATTCCATTGGTGTCATTGGAATTGGTGACTGCATTGAGACACAAGTGGGGGGTGGGCAGAGAAAAAGCAGAGAAGGAAAGAAAAGGTGGGGAGGAAGAAGAGAGAGAGTGGGAAAGGAGAGATAGGAATTTCTCTTCCTCCACTATCACTCTTGGGTTCTTGCTGTGCACAGGGGATGGGCAAAGGTGGCTGGGGGAGAAAGGGTGAAGGGCGACACTCCAGGACTGCTGCATAACAGATGCCCTGTGCGGTTACAAAGACCTACTCAACTAAAAATCAGTAGTTTCTCTTACCCCCCCGCCCCCACTCCAAATTCCTGGGCAGAGGGGCTACCGGGGATCTGACAGGAGCTGCACAGTGATGCCATGCTTCTTTGAGCAGCATGAGTGTTGCTTGGCTGGGCAGACTTTTTTACTCTGGGCAGCTATGGCCTAGGGGCCATGCTGTGACGGCAGAGGATGAGGGGTGGAACGAGGTGGGTTAGCAAGATTACTCTCCTGTCCAAAAAGCCGGCAGAGCTAGAGTGCCAAATTGGTGGGAGCCACAAACCTCCTCTGAGAAGCGTGTGGCCCAGTGGAAAACGCCTGGGCCTGGAAATCCTGGCTACCCCACTTGTCTGTTGTGTGACCTTGGATGAGTCACTTAACTCCTCTATGCCTCAGTTTCTTCATCTGCAAATGGGGATTAAATACCCATTCTCCCTTCTCTTTAGAGCCCTTTGGGGGACATGGACTGGCTCTGATCTGCTTAGATTGCATCTATCCCAGTGTTTAGTACCGTGGGAGTAGGCATTTAACAAATGCCAATCATTCCTATTATTTTCAAATGATTTTATTACTAATATTGTCATTATTCTATAGTCCTATGTTCACCTTCTTCCCAGTATGGGGAGTTAGCAGTAGTGATTGACCTACTCTAATGCCCGGGAAGCTTCCCGACTCGACAAGCAGCGTGGCTCAGTGGAAAGAGCCCGGGCTTGGGAGTTGGAGGTCACAAGTTTGAATCCCGGCTCTGCCACTTGTCAGCTGTGTGACTGTGGGCAAGTCACTTAACTTCTCTGGGCCTCAGTTACCTCATTTGTAAAATGGGGATGAATACTGCGAGCCCCACATGGGATAACCTGATTACCCTGTATCTACCCAGCGCTTAGAACAGTGCTCTGCACATAGTAAGCGCTTAAAAAATACCAACATTATTATTATTAATGAAATGTTCACTTATTCACCAAGCAGAGATATTGAATGGTGACTGATGGGTTTAGAAGTCTCTGCCTATATTTACACCGTACCAATTCTCATGTCAACTGGACCAGCAGACATTCAAAGGCACGAAATAATTTTGTGCTAATTAGGAGATCAATCAGCTGGGGAAAAAAAAAAACCAAATACCAAAATGACACCCAAAACAAAAACAAGTGAGAGTGCTCTTAGTCACTGAGAAAAAAAAAGCTACCTACAAACATACAGACAACTGGGTAAATCTGCCTCCCACTGCCTTTGCTTCAGATGCAACTAAATTGGGCAGGGTTGCTAAACTTCTGGAAGACAGAAATAGAAATAGAATTGGAAGTGACTGAAATTGGAAAAATGGTTCCACAAAAACAGAATGAAATTCAGGAGACTCAAGTGCAAGAGAGTGCTTTTAGGGACAAAAACCAAACAAAACCCAAACAAATGACACAAATATAACATGGGAAGACTGACTAGGACAGGTATATCAGAAAGAGCCTGAGGGATCATAGTTGGTCAAAAGCTAAGAATGAACCAGCAGTGTAATGCTGTGATTAAAAAGGCTGATAAGAGTAAGATCCCCCTCTCAGGGTCGCCCCGGAGAGTTTCCAGTCCTCTACCAGTCCCGACTAGGGGAGGGAGAGTCAAGCAGAGGCCTACCCATTCCATTCCTAACTTGGGCAGTGGCTAGCAAGTGGAAGGCCATCTGCTACAAGTTAAAACTCACCTGTGCTGGGCAGCAGTGGCATGGGAGAGAGTTGAGGGCAGAGACTCAAGCTTACTGCATGGAAGGAGGTGATGGTAAACCACCTCCATATTTTTACCAAGAAAACTCTGTGGAACCACTACCAGAACGATTGCAGATGGAGAGCAGGGCATTCTGGGAGAGATGTGGTGTCACTAAGGGTCGGAAACGACTTGAACGGCATAAGACGAGACAGAGTAGGGTAAATTCACCCAGTTGTCTGAATGTGGTTTTCTTTTTCTCTCAAAAAAATCAATAAAAGCAGTAAGTGGTGTAATGTAAATAACAGCATGTGTCTTTAAAAGACCTCTGAAAATGACTGTCAGCTAAATCTTTGAGCACTTTCTGATCCTGGCTCTGATTCTGTGTCTACTGTTTGACCTTGGGTGAGTCACTTAAGTTTCCCGTGCCTCAGTTTTCTCATCTATTAAATGGGGATTCAATACTTGTTCTCTTTCCCTCAGACTGTGAGCCAGTTGAGGGACAGGAACTGTGTCAGACCTGATTATCTTGTATCTAACCCAGGATTGATTGATTGATTAATTCAGTCATATTTATTGAGCACTGACTGCGTGCGGAGCACTGTACTAAGCACTTGGAAGACTATAATACAGCAATAAACAGACACATTCCCTGCCCAAAACGAGCTTACAGTCTAGAGAAGCAGTGTGGCTTAATGGCAAGAGCACGGGTTTGGGAGTCAGAGGACATGGGTTCTAATCCCGGCTCCACCACTTGTCTGCTGTGTGACCTTGGGCAAGCCACTTGATTTCTCTGTGCCTGTTACCTTATCTGTAAAATGGGGATAAAGACTGTGAGCCCCATGCGGGCAACCTGCGTAACCACCCCAGCGTTTAGAACGGTGCTTGGCACATAGTACCATAATTATTATTATTATTAGAGGGAGCTAAGATGTACAGTGTAGGCTTGACACAAAGTAAGTACTTAACAAACACCACCATTATTATCATTATTATTATTATTTCAAATCTCCCGGACTAGAGCTCCCCATCTTCAAAATCATTTGGCATCTCATCTACTCCAGAAGACTTTCCCAGATTAGTTTTTCCTTCTCTCCTAGTCACATCCTCACTACTTTTGCATTTTCGCTCTCACCGCTTCCCATCACACTTTTGTATATAGTTTTACACCCTCCACTAGTTGAGAATTTTTTTCCTCCTGTTTGCCAATTATTATTATCTCTGTCTCTCCATCTAGGCTGTAAACTCCCTGTGGACATAGACCATGTTTTCTTCTATCGTGCCCTCCCAAGGATTTTGTACAGTGTAAGGCACCTAGTAGGTGCTCATTTTTTTAATGTTATGTCTTAAGCACTTACTGTGTGCCAGGAACTGTACTTAGCACTGGGGTAGATACAAGCTAATCAGGTTGGATTCGGTCCCTGTCCCACATGGGGCTCATGGTCTTAATCCCCATTTTAATAATAATGTTGGTATTTGTTAAGCGCTTACTATGTGCCGAGCACTGTTCTAACCGCTGGGGTAGACACAGGGGAATCAGGATGTCCCACGTGGGGCTCACAGTCTTCATCCCCATTTTATAGATGAGGTAACTGAGGCCCAGAGAAGTTAAGTGACTTGCCCACAGTCACACAGCTGACAAGTGGCAGAGCTGGGATTCGAACTCATGACCTCTGACTCCAAAGCCCGTGATCTTTCCACTGAGCCACGCTGCTTCTCCTACAGATGAGGTAACTGAAGCGCAGAGAAGTGAAGTGACTTGCTCAAGGTCATGCAGCAGAAAAGCATCGAAGCTGGGATTAGTACCCAGGTCCTTCTGATTCCCAGGCCCGAGCACTGTCCACGAGGTCAAACGCTGCTTCCATGAATAGTATCAATTGATTGATAAAGAATCGTGCACTGAATGATCTACTGTAGGCCACCCATATTAATTTTTTCGAGCTTTTAAATTGATTTTGTTTGCAATTTAAGAAAAACATTAAAGTGTGGTTTTGTTCACCGATTTTAAATTGGTGATTGTCCCATTTACCTTGTTTCTCTCTGTTATGCTCAGCAGATGGCAGTGTGTTTAAAACATTTTGAGAAACGAAAGCCTTAAAAATAATAGAATAATAGGCCTGAACTTGCAGGGGCCCCCCTCAGATATCATTTAGGCAGCTGAAGAGGCCTTAGAGAAGCAGCATGGCTCAGTGGAAAGAGCACAGGCTTGGGAGTCAGAGGTCATGGGTTCGAATCCCATCTCTGCCACTTGTCAGCGGTGTGACTGTGGGCAAGTCACTTCTCTGTGGGCAACTTCTCTGTGCCTGTTACCTCATCTGTAAAATGGGGATTAAGACTGTCAGCCTCATGTGGGTCAACCTAATCACCCTGTATCTCCCCCAGCACTTAGAACAGTGCTCTACACATAGTAAGTCCTTAACAAAAACCAACATTAATTAACTAATTATTCTATCTCACCTCTCTGGCCCACAAAGTTGCTGTAGAGGCACCTCTGGCTCTGATTCACTCAACCTCTGGATGTTTTCACAGGAAAGTGCAGTTATTCCGTGAAAAGGAATTCAACTTAGCTGAGTTCAGCCCTGCAAGGAAGAATCCCGCAAAATCGAGAAATTTTGGCTTAGCAATTTCAGGTCTTCGGGTCATTTGGGTGGCTGCAGGGGCCTGAAGCAGATCCGTTCATCGCCCTTTCTTCTTAGCACTAAGTCACGAGAAGCCGGGCTTTGAGTTTTCATTGGTTTCCTCCCTTTTTGAGACAGGAGTGGGGCTCACATAGTTTGAAAGGTCCCAAATGGGAGTGTGTAGGAAAACTGAGTGGGTGGATTTTGTTACTTCAGCCATCCTTCTATTCAAGAAATCCGTCTCATGGAGAGAAAATTGGACTTTACCCCAATCCTTACCGTTGGCTCTTTCTTCCCAGGGTCCTGGGATTTCCTCTCCCTGGGATTTCCTCTCCCGCTGCCTAGATCTTGCCAGGACCTGAAGCTATAACATGGTGAACCAGAGAATAGTTAAAGAAATGCTGTGTCCTGCAGGGACAAAAAAAAAAAAGGCTCCCAATTTGGGGTCTCCCGCACCCAATCACAAGTGGGCAATCAGGGGAATTGAATCTCCGAGCAGTGCCCGGTGACCCCTGTGAAGCCTAGGGCCAGCTGTGGTTGGACTTTGGCCGTGCCTGGCTCCATGGCATTCTGAGGAAGTTAGTAACTTAGAAGACTTTACTCACTGTGTCTTTTCCTTCCCCCCCTCCACTTCCCCTTTCAGACTTGTGTGCTGTTTTCACCTTCTTTTTGCTTTATGCCTTGATTTTTACTTTGACTTTATGGTGAAATCTTTTTTAATTGCTTTTTTTTCCTCTTTAGGGCAGGGTACACGTTCAAGTAAGGAGGGAAATCTGGCTGTCTTCGCAATACAGCTGCTGAATGGAGACTCAGCCCAGCCTGCTGATCTGGCAGGTCTCTGGGTGACAGCAAACCAGGAGGCGAGAGAGAGAGTGTGTGGTCAACATAATTAGGTCTGCCTCCTGCTCTCTCCCCCCCATTCCACCCTTCCCTTGCATACTCCCCCCGCAACTCTTGTTGGTCTTTCTCTCTCTGTCTCTGTTCAGAATACTTCCAAAGACAACTTTTTGCCCCAGGATCCAGAGGTCCAGAGAGTTTGTCCTTTATAAGTATAAACCCCAACAGTGTTTATGCAAAAGGGGAAAATAAACATGCCAAAGTGCAGCACAGAGTTTAGCTTTAGGTCTTTCCCTGGGGAGGTGACTGAACAGAGGTGTTTAGCATTCTGTGACAGAGAACAGCTTCACGCCTGTGCAATTGTTTTTACATTTGCAATTAGGACTGTTATTAAGTTCAACACTAAGCAATTAGTCCGAGGGAACATCTCTGATGGAAGGTTTATATGATTTGTTGATTTTAGATTAAGGTCTCCCGGTAAGCAGAATACACAGTTCTTGAAAAGTGAACACAATTGGGATTTGTCCTACCTACCTCGGGTCATCTGATGGTAAAACTCATTTAGATCTGAAAGAACAAAAATCAATTCACTTCCATATGTGTAACTTTCTAAAAGTAAATACTGCAGAAATTAGTTAATTGATATTCTATTCAAGCAGACAATACTTTGTTTTAGGTGTAAATAAAACACTTGGGTAAATCAGCATAAGTGGACTAAGCTCTTTCCTCATCAGCCAGAAGTTCTAGAATATTCTCTGGTTGTTACAGAGCTATGCCCCTCGTGGGTTTTATTGACAGTAAGATGTCTAAAAACAAAAATGTTGTAGTCAAGTGGACTGGGAATCACCTGCAAAAGTGATGGAGGTAATGTGATCACTTGATTTTCTGTTTACATTCTGGGTTTAGTTCCCTTCTTCTTTGGAGAGCACTATAAATATAGTAGGAATTCATTTTGAAAGGTATGACACTGACTATTGTTTCCCCAATTGGTAAGAAATATCACTGCTCTCCCCCAACCCCTCCCTTCTGGCCTCCCCCTTCTCCTTTTTATTCTCCCTGATTTAACTCTCACAAAGAGAGCGAACTCTGCAGGATTGGCTGACCCGTTCATCTCATACGTAGTGTTCCACCCTCCTCCTTTTACTTCTGTAGGTCTTTGGGAATGATATGGATGGTCTGGAGAATCAGTTTACCAGATGTGGGCAAATTGTTTCTAACAGGCCAAACAGTGTTCAAATCCTCCCTTATTGGAAATGCATGGAGCATCTGGAACAGAAAATTAAAAGGAAAAAATCTGTTCCTGCTTTTGACCTTTCCGCCAACCTATGCACATAGGATCAGCCTGAAAATGTTGGGTGCCCAAGGGAGACTGGATTCCTACATCTTATGTGGGCTCAGCTTTGAGAGAATTTTTGGTAGGGATTTTTGACTTGAATGGTGAAAATTTTAGAATTTAACTATCCACCCTCCCTAAAAGAAAAAAAACCAAGCATGCCCGAGTTGAAGGATTCAAATACTTCTTAAAACACATTCTCATTTTTGAGTCCATATCTGGCTTTCGAAGCTGGAAAATAACTTTTCATCATCTTTTATATTAGAGCCAGTGAGATTCGGAGTGAAGAACTTTGGGTTTCATTTCATTGCTACTTGTGAATTGTTTTTCTGCTGGAAGAAAATCAGATGTTTCAGGTCTTTGTGACCTTTACCTGTAAAATAGTGGTGATAGTCATCCTGACCTACCCAACAAAGATGTCATGGACTAACTGGCCAGTGAGTCTGAAGCAGTGTTAAACTTATTTTCCTCCCCCTTTCTATTGTGGGAAGTACAGTTATCAATGTGATTTTGGTTTTCATTTTGCTTACATTTTCAAGATTCAAAGGCAATGCCATTTAAGAAGTAGGATTAGTTTAAATTGGGTTTCCTTTTCTGGCTGGTCCCCACAAGAGGGGAAAGGTATGATCACCAAATCGTCCTTAGAAAGTAACTACATTTCATTTCTTCTCATAGTGGCTAGTGGTTGTTTTTTAGAATTAGGGAAATAATATTCCCCGAAGTACCCAAGGAGTATTTCGTTGGGAGTGGCCCCTGATAGGGTAGATAGAGGGACAGAATTGGGCTAAAGAAGTGTCAAGGGCCAGCTGAGTGAAGGTGGAGGAGGACGAAGCAAGGAGAACCCTATTGTTTTGTCCTAGACTGGGTTCTAACGTGACCGGTAACTCATTTTGGAGGTCCTGAAGTTAAGTGTTTGGTTCTGCTGTTCAGGGAGACATTTGCAGTAGATGAGGGAAACACCAGAAAAACACAACAAAGATTGTAAAATCAATTTGAATTGTTCTAATGGGGGCTAGGGATTAATTCTACTTTATCAATCACTCAGTGGTATTTATTGAGCACTTACTGTGTGCAGAGCACTGTAATAAATGCTTGGGAGAGTACAAGAGTTGAGAGACATGTTCCCTGTCCATAAAAAGCTTCTGGGCAAGAGGCAGGAGAGATCAACACCATCCTAACTTCTTGATCTATCAGTCAATAATTGAATAGCATTTATTGACCACCTACCATGTTTAGAGCATTGTACTAAGCACTTGGGAGGATACAAAAGAATTAGGAGATATAGCCCCTTCCCCCAAGCACAAGGGGCTTGAGATAAATTACAAATGGTGGAGGAGTGGCTAATAGAGCATAAATAATGTGCTCATAAATGCTTTGGGGATGGTGGTACTGAAGCGCTTAGGTTGCATGGAAGGACAGAAGTGGTAGGAGGGATACAGTCATACCTCAGTTTACAGCCTCTCCTTGAAACATTCAGTAATACAGCAAAGCATGTAGTCAAGCTAATGAATGGGTGAGGTCCTTTGAAAGGAACTACATTTCATTTCTTTTCATAGTGGCTAGTGATTGGTTTTTAGAATTAGGAAAATAATATTCCCCAAAGTACTCAAGGAGTATTACTGGGACTGGTGCCAGATAGGGTAGATAGAGGGGTAAGGTGGGGTGAAACGGGAAGTTAGCGGAGTTGATGAGTGAGAGGAAGTGGGCAGCTGGGGGGATCATCAGAAACAGCTTGGCTTAGTGGAAAGAACACGGGTTTGGGAGCCAGAGGACATGGGTTATAATCCCAATTCTGCCAGTTATCTGCTGTGTGTGTGACCTTGGGCAGGTAGCTTCACTTCTCTGTGCCTCAGTTGCCTCATCTGAAAAATGGGAATTAAAACTGTGAGCCCCCTTTGGTGCAACTTGATTACCTTGTATCTAGCCCAGCGCTTAGAACAGTGCTCGGCACATAGTAAGCACTTAACAAATACCATAATAAAAATTGTTGGTATTATTACGTATCTAAAAGCCCCTGAGGATCAGCGTAGGGGAGGGAAGGGAAAGAAGGAAGGTGAGAAGTGTCTAAAATTGCTCAAAAACATTGGTGGTGGGAACGCTGAGCTGGTAGATAACAGCGACTAGTTATTGTGGTGAGTGGTAGAGGTAGATGACCTGGGCTTCAAAGGAAGAGGGAAAGTTGGAGGGGATGGGATGGTGTGAATCGGGCACTGGGTGCCAAAAAGAAACCTATTCCACCCACTTCCGGAAGCTTGCCCAGGGCAGGAAATATGTCTGCTTATTGTTATATTGTACTCTCCCAAGTGCTTCATACAGTGCGCTGCACACATCAATAAATACGATTGAAAGAATGAAGCCCCTTTTTCTAGTGCAGACCAAGCTCCGAGGATCAGGACTGGAGGAATGGCCTTGACAGCTGGAGCAAGAACGGCAGTAAAGGTTCTTCAATAATAAGAATAATTGTGACATTTTTTAAGGGCTTACTTTTTGCCAAGCATTGGGTAGCTACAAGACCATCGGGTACCACATGGGGCTCACGGTCCAAGTAGGAAGGAGAACAGGCATTGAATCCCCGTTTTCCAGATGAGGGAACCACAACACAGAGCAGTTAAGTGATTTGCCCAAGCTCACCCAGCGGGTAAGTGCCTATACAATACAAAAGTCAACACAAAAGAGTGAGTTACCTGCTGCCATCTCTAATTGGGATGTGGGGCAATAATAGGAAGGAATAGGGGTGCAGTTTTCCTTTGACTTGCTGCACTTTATTCCCAGTTGAATACTCCAATGCAGCCATCTCTTCCTCCATCTCCTCATATTTCCAGCTGAGTGGTTTGGAGCAGCATGAACCAAGCCTTCATACTTCACGCACAACACACCCGGCCTAGAACTGAAGGGAGCACAGACCATCCCTGCCCTGGAGTCATCGTGCCCATTCTTGTCACTGTGATTGATTGATCTGATAAGGATCAGTTCCTCCTGGCTCATCAAATTTGCAGAGACTGTTTTGCTTCGCTAGGATTCTTGGTGTCCCCTCTGTCCATTTTCACTCTACTGCGGGTGCTGGCTAAATATGTAACCTCTCTGTCACCTTAAGAACCTCCAAAATAGAGGGGAGCCCCCTCCTCCATATGGCAGTTTAGAAGAAATGGGCATCTGGTGCTTCAGTGTTATTTGGGAACAAGGGATTATTGCTCTGTGGGCACTGCCAAATGGGGACACCAAACCTTGTAAAAAAGTGTAATGAATAATAACCCAAATCACACATTTTAAACATATAGCATTTGAAACTGAAAATGAAAAAAGCATTTTCTCAGGAAGCCATGCCCTGCCAGAAGGACCAGGGTTGAAATGAGCTGTCCTGAAAAAAAATTGATGGGGATAACAGGCTCATATTGCTTTGGACCCACATCAATCAATCAATTAATCAATCAATTGTATCTATTGAGTGCTTATTATGTGTGGGACACTGTATTAAGCATTTGGGAGAGTACAGCACAGCAATATAACAGACACAGTCCCTGCCCACAACGAGCTGACAGTCTCCCTGCCATTTCCCGGACGGCTGAATTTATGTCAACATCTTTACACGCTACTATTTCCCCTATCTATAATGTCTGTCTCCCCCCTGCAGGCTGAAGGTTCCTTTAGGGCAGGATGGCATCTACCAACTCTGTTGTATGCATTTAGTACAGTGCTCTGCACCCAGTAAGTGCTCAATAAATACCACCGATTGAGCAGGTTGAGATTGGGGGTTAAGACTGTGAGCCCTATATGGGACAGAGACTGTGTCCAACCCAATTATCTTGTATCTACCTCAGCACTTAGAAAGTGACTGACACATAGTAAGCACTTAACAAATATGTCATCAACATCAACATCATCATCATCATAACAATAATAATGATAATGGGCACTCAGGTCTGGGGAAATGTGTAGGGTGGAAAAAGGAACTCTGAGAGGTTTGGAGAAGAATGTCTATCTTGTATTAAGCAGTGCGGTCACATTATTAAGGGTTCTGTCATACCATCCAAAAGGCCTTAGATGGAACACACCAGGGTTCCATTTTCTACATTACTGGGATTTTTTTTCCAAATCTCTCTTTTCACAGCATTTTCGTGACTGCCGAGAGATGGGTCACCAAAAGCAATATAAGAATAAACCCCCCAAAAGACAAACCAAAAAGCCTAACAGAGTGTGGAGTTTCCTTTTGAAACTAACTTCCCTACAACTCTTAGAGTCACTAAGTCACACTGTTTATCATTGTGTTTCTGAAATCAGCCCCAAAGTAAGAGGAGGAACAGTGTGGCTTACTGGAAAGAACACGGGTCTGGGAGGCAGAGGTCTGGGTTCTAATCCCCACTCTGGCACTTGCCTTCTGAGTGACCTTGGACATGTCACTTTAGCTTCACAGTACCTCAGTTACCTCATCTGTAAAATGGGGATTCAATAGTTCTTCTGAGTCCCACAGGGACTAATTCCCACCTGTGTATTTCTCCCAACCCTTAGTATAGTGCTCTGCACACAGAATGCGCTTAGTACTATTACTATCAATCAGTCGATCATATTTATCATTCATTCAATCATATTTATTGAGCGCTTACTGTGTGCAGAGTGCTGTATTAAGCGCTTGAGAGAGTATAACATGGCAGAGTTGGTTGACATGTTCCCTGCCCAAATTGGGAGACCTAGGAGAGGATGAGACTGATTCTTGCTCTCCTCAAGACTGAGAGAAAGCATAGCACTTGTTTGGGAAAGGATATTCCAGTGGAAATAAGTTGCTTGAAATTCTCCTAGATTCTCTCTTGACCCTGGATACTCAATCTTTTTTCTGTTGAATAGGTAAATGTTATAGATTAAACAGGATAAAGAATGTTAAAAAAACAACAACCTTTCTCAAGTATTTGGGAAATGCCTTTTGCTCCTTTGCTTTCTTTGTTCTCGAAAGCAATGAAGTATGTAAAAAATGGTTTAGCTCTTGTCTAGGATCCTTCCCATCTTTCTTGAAAAAATGAGAGCATTGCCAATAATCATTTTGCATTGGTGTTCTCTTAGTCATTAAAATACTATGTTCATTTGGGTCCCTTTGCTCTGAACTTTGGAAATCAGATAATAAAGGTCCATACTGTTAGTGGATGGGGAGGGTAGGAACGTTCTACCGCCTGGGTTCTAATCCCAGCTCTGCCTCTTACATGCTGTGTGAGCTTGGGCAAGTCAGTTAACTTCTCTATGTCTCAGGTCCCTTGTCTGCAAAATGGGGATTCACTACCTGTTCTCCCTCCTACTTTGCCTGGAGGCCTCATGTGGGACCTGGGTATCGCGTATGTACCCCAGAGCTTAACCAATACCACAGTGATTATTAGTAGTATTATATTTGCTAAGTGCTTACTATGTGCCTGGCACTGTACTAAGGTACTAAGGAACAGTAGAGTAGCTACACTCTACTTTATATGCAGAATGCTTTGTATGCTGAGGTAGATATAAGTTAATCAGGTGGGACACGGTCCCTGTCCCATATGAATATTGTTGTTATTATTATCATTATCATTATTACCAGGTCAGGAAGGGTTGTGGGGTCATAGCATAAGTTTGACAAGTGGGGCTTTCCAAGCCTAGCCACATCACACCCCTGGGGGTCAAGGGAGCAGAGAGGGGAATGATAGGCGGGGCTCCCTGGCAAGGAATGAGAGCAAGTTAGGGCAGGGCCAAAAGAGCCCGGGCTTGGGAGTCAGAGGTCATGGGTTCGAATCCTGGCTCTGCCACTTGTCAGCTGTGTGACTGTGGGCAAGTCATTTAACTTCTCTGTGCCTCAGTTACCTCATCTGTAAAATGGGGATTAACTGTGAGTCTCACATGGGACTGCCTGACCACCCTGTAACTACCCCAGCGCTTAGAACAGTGCTCTGGATAGTAAGCGCTTAACAAATACATTATTATTATTATATACAGAGGACACAGGAATTTCTCATTCCTGGCTCATGCCTAAGTTGAAGTTTAGAATTGTAATGAAACACCTTTTTAATGCGTATCAATATGGGCTAGTGTCAATTGTGCATTCCTAGTGAGCACTGATCAGACCAATCTGACTCTGGAACTCGCGTCGACACTTAGTAAATTACTTTTTGAAGATGATGGCCAGTGCAAACCCAATCCATTCGATTACCTTTGTCTGAGATTCTGGCCGTGTTTGGAGTAAATTTCTGGTTCACCCCTTGACCGTTACAATATAGAATAATGATTATTATGAAACCATAGGAACTATAGAGATCACAGCATTAATTAGGATTCCTGCCTGGTGGGGGGACTCCAAGATGATCGCACGTCTTTGCACAAAACAACTCCTCAATGGGTTTTTTTTGAAAGCACATCTATATCCTTTTTGCCCAACCCCCTCTCCTCCTTTTTGGCTGCTCCAGTAAGACATATTGCTCTATCCACTCTAAAGGGAGTCAGAAAGAAAGCACTCAGAAACAAGGCCTGTAACATTTCCCCGGGTAGTGTAGAAGGATTCTTTATCCTCCCTTCCCTGTTCCCTAACCCATTCCTCTCTTTCTTCACCTGCTCCACCACTCCTTCCCACCCCTAACACATATATACACACATGAAGAAAGAGCAAGTCTATACAGCCAGAGCTTTTTCAGAATGGGGTCTCTCCTGTTCTGAAAGCCTTATTGTGGACTGGGCCAAAAAAGCAAATAATTGCACTTTGCCTTCATTTCGATATTTTGTACTGAAATACTTTGCTCTCTGTTCCCTCTATCCCAGCTGCAAATCTGTCCCTATCAAGGTTCCTGGACCTCCCATGGCTCCCAGTGTTCCCACTCCATTTCTTTTGATACACTCTCACTGGCCTTCACTGTTTCTGCTGGCCTTCCTATCTAGCCTTGGCCTTCTAGGTCACTGCTCCTCTGACATACTCCCCTTCTCTACTCCCTGGTTCCTTAGTCTTTGGTTAAAGGCAGAAATAATGACAAAACTGCTGGTGGTAAATTCTGTGATAGGATTCATTTCCACAAGGAGTTCAAACTTGCCCAGCCCCTATGCAGTGTCCTTATGGCAACTAAGCTTCTAATTGGTAAGAATCATTCCCTTCCCCTGAAGATGTGAAATTGAAAAGGCAGCAGGCTACCTGAGCTAGAAATTTACTTGTGAGACTTTTTAAAAACAATTAGAGAGGACTAATAATAACTGTGGTGTTTGTTATGTGCTTACTATGTGCCAGGCACTGTACTAATTCCCAGGCTTTGCTTGATTAATTCACAGAGTACCAGTAAAGTCCCAGGTTTAGAGGCAGCATATCAAGAAATCAAAAGTGTACGACTTGTATGAAGTGGGGAAAACAGGGAAGACTTTATAAAACGTGCAGGCAGAACGTAAAGAATGAATGCATTGTTACTGGATTGTCAGTGTGTCTCTTCCTGTCCTCTGGGAAGTCCACACACATGCATGTGTGAGGAGTTACCATATGTCATGGCAAGGAGAACGACCCTCTTTTTACAAACTATCCCTTTAATGGGAACGTTTTTAAGGTCGGTGGTTATTCAAGCCCGTGGTGCATCCGTCTGAATTGTGACATTGAATTGAATGACACAAACTTTGGGACCAAGAGATTGAAGTCAGCATGTCACCACAGATAGTGTCAAAGGAATGAGATTGCCATGCCCTGGGAAGGAAGTGGAAAATCAGAGTGGAGTAAGTAGGGAGGTTTATCGTTTCTTTCCTCTCTCAGAATCATTGTTCAAGAGCCAAGAAAAATAAAACTTCATTTCCCCTACCCACCCAATAACAACCACCTATTCCTTTATTTCAAACCTTCGTGCCGAGGCTAATGGCCTTATGATATATCAGAAAACCCTGCTGTATGTGCCAGTATTTAAAGTGTATTAGGATACAGTTGGGAGGGGGTGGTGGGGACTACATTTTTTTAGCAGCAGCTTGTTGGCATAGTGCAATAAGTGAGGGAATGGCTTGGGAAGGGGCCGACTTACAGGTCCCTGCTGCAAACCCTAAAAATCTCCACCCAACTGAGATAGTTTTTGCTGAACTACAGTCAGCATAGGTGGGTATGATCCCCTAAGGGGACTGTGCTGGTTAAAAATTAACTAGGCTTTCTTAAAAAAAGAAAAAAACTCCTAGTAAATTTAGACCAAAAATGTGAATGTCCCAAGTGTTTAGTCGATCCTAAGATTTTTCATGACTTAGCCAACAGACCAGAGTCTCAGTTACATAAAAGATTGTATCATGTTTATACTCTATTCTGGGTGGGCACAAGCTGGGTTGGACTCTGCTTTACCAGAGAACGTGATTTTTAAAGTCTCATGTGGACAGAGTACCCAGCCTTTGTCCATTATTACAAAACAACCCACACACTGCAGTTGTGACAATAAGACGCTGAACGAAATGTTATATTAATCTCCAATTCTTTAGGTGACAGAAGCAATTAACCATACCTCGACTGGATCCCTAACCATAGTAGTCTTCTGTAAGTGATCGCATGAGAAGGTAACCACAGTCAAGTGAAAGAAAAGTAGGGCAGAGAGCCTACTTCATTTGACTCCCTAGCAGGAGTAAAGCTGGGCTTTATACATTCTAGATAGGGGCAGACCAGTGAGAGAGCCTACGATCAGGGCGGTCTGCTTTCAGAAAAGCTACATGCTCCCTATCTCTTCAGTCCTCCTTACAGCTCAGGGCCACTGATGCCATTGAATTCAGTGCTACCCGGCTGCCCTAGAATCCGCTTTCCCACACTCCCTTTTCTGACTGAGGCAAGTGATGTCCTGGAGCCCAAAGGACCTGGATGCCATAATACCACTGAAACTCTGGCCTTCTTGAAACAGCCCTTTTCCCGACACTTGGCTTGGTCACATAGACACCACTTGTACTGAGATTCTTGCGCTACACTGTACGTACATGTGTATAGATCTTAGCCCACCCTTCCTTCAGGTGAAGCCCAGAAAAAGTCAATAAAATCAGCCCTCAGCTACTTGCCAGAAACAGTCAACAGATCTTTGCAGTGTTGCCAAGAAAACACCTCTCCCCCCACCTTTTCGGTGCAGGTAGATGCCATCCTTGAGAAGTCTGTTGAGTGGGCCTCAGCCCTGTTGAAATTTCAACAGCCCCAGAAATTCTGACTCTCCTCATACCCCAGATTCACAGCACAGCCACCTGGATTAGTTTGGGGCTCACCACCCACAGGAGTGGAGGGCGAGCAGAAACCCAGAGTCCCCAAGCCACTGACGCTACAAGAGGCTGCCGAGACCAGCTTCCCCATATCCATTTGGTACCCTGGAGCCAAGCCTCTACAACTTTTAGGACGTTGGCAAGGTTGTGCACTCTGTGACCAAGAATGGTGTGCCTGGAGCCATGAGGTTCCTGAAGACTGCCCCTCTGAGTACTGTTTAACTGGCATTTTATTTTCCTATCTAACTCGTTTTACCTTTGTGACTGTCCTTCCTTAAATTGTAAGTCCCTTGTGATTCCCTTGTACTCAACTGGGGCTCGATGCTTGGATATTTAGCTCTGTACTGGGCTTGGAACTGTTTTTCTAAGTTCTTAACAAGCCTTAGAAATACTAATTAGAATACTAATAGCAATCCAAGCAGCTGACATTGTTAGTTTTGCAGATTGGTTTGAAAACTCTGGCAAAATGTTTCACCTACTCTGCTGTGTCTATCGTCTCCATTACCAATGTCACTTCTGCTCCTTTGCTCTATCTTCCCTTACTATTAAAGCTTAAAGAATAGAAGTAGCCGCTTTCCTCAAATGCATGGAGTCCTTCCACGGACACGGACACAAATGTCCATTCTGTTTTAGCTGCACAATTTTTGCTAACCCAGGGTCACAGGGGTACACGGTAATTTGCACCGGAAATTCTGCATTTATTTACAGTCCTAAAATCAGACTTTGCAGTTATAAATTCTTCTAAAACATTAAATTGTAGGCTGTGTTGATCTTGGTGGTGGAGGAAATCGAGTTTATTTCAACCTGATGGCAAAACACAGTAGAGCAGCTGTGTCCCTGCCACGAGAGCTGAGCATTTTACAACTCTTAACCACACTGAATCTGGCTTCCAAGTTACAAGGGGACTATCCAAGTCATGATTGGGGTGAGAGTGAGGGTGGTTACAGTCATGTGGTTACCATTACCCCATGCTTTTATAATCAGTTCATCTTAAATGTCTCTGGGAGCATTTACAATTACAGAGACCTAATTTTCTCCCAAGGTGCTGCTATACTGCTAGCATCCTGCAAGTCTAGGGACCTAGGGTTGAGTTATTCATTTCAGGATAGGCCTAAACGTAAAGTCTGATGAACTTAATTCTTGCTGAGACCCTAAATGGGAGAGGCGAAGAAGGGAGGAGAAAAGGAAGAGAATATAAGAAGGAAAGAAGAGAGTGTCTTGGATACAGAGAGGAAAAAGACAGTGAGAGGACGAATGTGTTTGTCATGATATTTCTTATAGACCATAAGTTGAATGTTGCCCTATTAATAAATTTTTCTAGAAGCTAATTAGCACTTACCCAATAAAGTTAATTAATAGGTAATGTCACAGTATGAATATTTATCATCCTTGACATAAAACACTGAAATGTATTAATAATTCAAATCACTTCAAAGGAGATGCTGAAGTTTTTTTATGGATAGAAGTCTAATGGTCACAGAAGATCTAGGCTTTAGGCTCAAACTGCACCCAGCATGCCTCTACAAATGTTCTGAGCATATCTCTGTTGGTCTTAATAAATATTATGGAAGTTATATGAGGCACTGAAGTGCGTAATGTTCAGATGTCTTCCTGGACTATCCTAGATCTTTTGTCTTGCCCCCTCCACTGCCCCACCGCCCCCTCCAACTGATTATATTTTTCTTACTCTTACTCTCCATGCAAACCATCAAAGTCCTACCCTATAATCTACCAAATGAAGATCAGATTGCTTTTGTTGAGATCCTTCAGATGTGAAACCACTGTTGTGCTAGAATTCCTTTTGAGAGGGAAGTTGTAAAGGAGAACAGCAAAAGAGAGCAGAGCACAAAGAAAACCTGCCGGAGCAGAGCAGTTTGTCAGAGGTTCACTTGTAAGTAGTTCAATCCTACAAATAAAAAATGTGATTAATTTCCTAAAATTGGACTAGTTTGTTCCCGCTGAAGAAAGCCCACCACACATCCACATGCCGTTTGCTTTTTAAATTCACTGAGCTTGATTCTCCCATTTTTAAAGGTTCTTGCATGAGGGTATGGAGGCGAAGGTGACATAAACACACACAATCACCACTTGGTTCCATTGGACTCCAACTCTTTAAAATGTCTTACTTAGCTCAAGGTTCTAAACCGTATGCCTGCTGTCATCAGTCACAAAGCATTCAGTGAAAACTGGTCAATCAGGTATAATGGTACCCCCAGACATCTTTAAAAACACACAGTGCTCAGACACAGAATCTCAGTTCAATACACAGAGACAGAAAAGGGGGAAAGTTAAATTAGAACCCAACACGTACTCTCCATTATGGTTTCAAGACACGCAGCGGTTGTAACGACATTTCAGCTTTCTTCCTTACAGTGGGCCGCCATCACATAGCCGGTGCCCTCCAGTCCGTTGTTTCAAGACTCCGATACCCTCCTGTATAGGCAGCGTGACACACATATGTGATTCCATCTTTAAGGTCCGGGGGAAACAACCCACATCCACTGCTATCGATGGCAGGCCATAAGGAGCGCTATCCTGCTGTTTACCACCGTGATTTTTAAGGGGATTTCACTTGAGAAGGAGAAGGTCAGGAAAATCCAAATTGGGGACCTGTTGGTCTCTTGCTTGCCTAGGTCCTCAATCATCTGATTATCTGGGGTTTCTATCATTCCCTTAGAGTAGACTGTACGCTCCTGGTGGGCAGGGATTGTGACTACCAACTTTATCGTATTTTACTTCCCCATGTGCTTCGGACAGTGCTTTGCACAAAGTGAGTGCTCAAAACACCAATGATTGAACGATTGATTGATTTTACTATACCTACCCATATGCGGTGGGCCACAGCCCGATGGTAGACATGCTGCATCGAAGACGCAGTTCAATATCCTTTTACTGCCTGTGTGGGGCGGAGCTACATTACTGAACTTACAACAGTGCTCGGCACCTAGTAAGCACTTAACAAATACCAACATTATTATTATTATTACTGCATTCACCCATTGTGAATCTCAACAGGGAAAGCAGTGTAGTAGATAGGGCACAGGCCTGGTAGTCAGAAGGACCTGGGTTCTAATCCCGGCTCTGCCACTTGTCTGCTATGAGACCTTGGCAAAGTCACTTCATTTCCCTCTGCCTCAGGTACCTCGTCTGTAAAATGGGGATTAAGACTGTGAACCCCAGGTGTGACAGTCCAATCCAGTTTGCTTGTAGGCACCCCGGCGCTCAAGACAGTGCCCGGCACGTAGTAAGAGCTTAACAAATACCACAATTATTGTTCTTATGATTGAAGGCTGATTCCCAGATTTTTCCAGAACCATCAGGACTGCAGCTAATTGCATATTATACTGCATGTGGGCCACCGGATCTCTTGTAGATAGCGTCTGGGGCCGGAACCAATGAGGTAAAATTGTGCTCAGAATATCCGCGATATAATAAGAAAAAAAATCTATGAATGTCATCATCCCTGATGGAAGGTTCTCTCCAAATAGCTGAATAGAGCTAGAACAGCCTGGGCTTAGGAAGGAGGCACAATATGGTCAGGACAGATATGCTCTGTTGCAGGGGTCAGCAATGTGTGGATTGGGTGAGTTCAGTTAGCTCTGCACTGTACTGTGATGTCCAGATCCTACAGTAGAATTATTTTGGTGGGGGGCCGGGGTGGGGGGAGGTAGAGTGGTCAGCCTGGAATTGGAGAAGAAGCTCATTAGGAAGTGGTTAGCTTGTAAAACCTCTGGTTCCCATCCAGTGATGTAGATAACGTGCTTCACAGCTCAGAATACAGCTTTCATTCATTTGTTCATTCAGTCGGATTGTCTGTGTGCTTACTGTGGGCAGAGCACTGTACTAAGTGTTTGGGAGAGTGCAATAAAACAATAAACAGACACATTCTCTTCCCACAATGAGTTTATACAGTCTAGAGGTGGGTATATGCATAAATAAATTAAAGATATGTACATAGGTACCGTGGGGCTGAGAGGGGAGATTAATAAAGGGAGCAAGTCAGTGCGATGCAGAAGGGAGTAGGAGAAGAGGAAAGGAGGGCTTAGTCAGGGAAGGCATCTTGGAGGTGATGTGCCTTCAATAAGGGTTTGAAGGTGGAGAGAGTAATTGTCGGATTTGAGGAGGGTTGGCGTTCCAGGCCAGAGGGAGGATGCAGGAGAGGGGTTGGCAGTGAGATAGACGAGATGGAGGTACAGTGAGAAGATTAGCATTAGAGGAGCAAAGTGTGCCAGCTGGGTGGTAGTAGGAGAGCAGCAAGGTGAGGAAGGAGGGGGCGAGGTGATTGACTGCTTTAAAGCCAATTGTGAGGAGTTTTTGTTTGATGAGGAATGGCAACGACTGGAGTTTTTTGAGGAGTGGGGAGACGTGCCATGAATGTTCCTGTAGAAAAATGATCTGGGAAGCAGAGTGAAGTATGGACTGGAGTGGGGAGAGACAGGAGGCTGGGGGGCGGTCATTAAGGAGGCAGATGCAGTAATCCAGGTGGGATAGGATGAGTGATTGTACTAACATGGTAGCAGTTAGGATGGGGAGGAAAGGGCAGATTTTAGCGATGTTGTGAAGATGGGACTGACAGGATTTAGAGATGGATTGAATATGTGGGCCAAATGAGAGAGAGGAGTCAAGGATGATGCCAAAGTTATGGGTTTGTGAGACAGGAAGGATGGTGGTGCTGTCTACAGTGATGGGAAAGGCAGGGGGAGGACAGGGTTTGAATGGGAAGATGAGTTCTGTTTTGCACATGTTAAGTTTGAGATGAAGGGGGGGACACATCCAAGTAGATATGTCTTGAAGGCAGGAGGAAATGCAAGACTGGAGAGAGGGAGAGAGATCAGGGATGGAGATGTAGACCTGCGTATTGTCCCCAAAGAGGTGGTAGTTGAAGCCGTGGGAGCAAATGAGTTCTTCAAGGGAGCGGGGGTAGATGGAGAATAGAAGGGGACCTAGAACTGAACCTTGAGGGACCCCCACAGTTAGGGAATGGGAGGCAGAAGAGGAGTCCACGAAGGAGACTGAGAATGAACGTTCAGAAAAATAAGAGGAGAACCAGGAGAGGACAGAGTCAGTGAAGCCAAGGTTGGATAACCTTTCCAGGAGAAGGGGGTGGTCCATAGTGTCTAAGGCAGCTGAGAGGTCGAAGAGGATTAAGATGAAGCCGAGGTCATTGGATTTGGCAAGAAGGAGATTGTTAGTGACTTTCGAGAGGGCGGTTTCTGTGGAGTGAGGGGGAAGGAAGCCAGTTCGGAGGGGGTCAGGAAGAGAATTGGAGGAGAGGAATTTGAGACGGCGGTGTGGACAACTTGCACAAGGAGTTTGGAGAGGAATGGTAGGAGGGAGATGGGATAATAATAATAATAATAATAATGGTATTTGTTAGGTCCTGACTTTGTGCCAGGCATTGTACTAAGCACTGGGGTGGATACAAGCGAATTGGGTTGGACACAGTCTTTGTCCCACGTGGGGCTCACAGGCTCAATCCTAATTTTACAGATGAGGAAACTGAGTCCCAGAGAAGTGAGGTGACTCACCCAAGGTCACACAGCCGACAAGTGGCAGAGCTGGGATTAGAACCCATGAACCTCTGACTCGCAAGCCCGTGATCTATCAACTACGCCATGCTGCTTCTCAGTGATGATAACCGGAGGGAGCCATGGCAGCCGGGGAGGGTGTTTTTAGGGTAGGGGAGATGTGGGCATGTTTGAAAGCAGTGGGGAAGACCAGCTAGCATCGTTCTCTTACAAAGATTACGCTTCAGCTCCATAGGTGTTAAAACCTTTGACTTGAGACCCTCATCCTTCTTTTGACCTAACAATGTAAACAGAACCTTTTCTTTTGTGGCCACTCCCAAGACAAAACGGCAGATGATGTGTGGGCTGGAACAGAGCTGGGACTTTCTTTGAGCTGCAGATAGCCTGAATACTCTCTGCATTTCCTTTTCAATCTATACCTTTTCGAAAGCCCATAAGGGGAGGTGGTCTGCTATGAAAAGTGCAGAAACCTCTCATGCTCAGAAAAGATCTAAACGTTCTCAGAGGTGGGCATGGGAGGGTCACATATGCTGGCCACTCTCTGCTGGCCTGTGGAGCAAAAACTTATGAAATGGATTTGGGAACGGCTTGATTGGGCTTTCCTGAGATTAAGCTGAAGTCCTGTCTTCCCCGCCACACTGGGTCCACAGTTTCATCTTCATATAAGGCACAGCCATTCAACAACCAGGCTCTGCCAACTAATTCTGGTCACAGAGGTTTGCTCCACAAACGAGTAAGAAGGAAAGTAAAGAAGGAAGGGAGATGGTAGGGGAGGAGAGAAGAGGAAAGGAAGGAGATGGAAGAAGGAACTCCCTCTTGCCTCCACCGTTCTGGAAGAGGTGCAATTTCAGTGACCTGGCTCAAGACTAGTGCGAGTAGAGGTCACAGCTGTTTCCATCTGCGTGAAGACAGGCAGCAGTATAAGAGAATAGCCCCAGCTGAAATGTCCAGGGTCAAGCTGCTGCCTGGGGTGCTATTGCAGATACATGCAAGTATGTTTGGGATTCTGTCACTTTTGCCTCTTGCCTGCGTGCCTGTCTTCCTCTGCCTCTCGGCTTTCTCTAATGTACCCTATTTATTTCTCACATCTGGGCAAAGCCTAGACCTTCCTAAATCTACACATGCTCACACATATACCAGGACTCTCCAGCTAGCATAATTGTCATTCCATGGAAATAGAGTGCTTTGCCAAAGGACACTAAGTGAAGTATTTCCCACAGAAAATAATGTGCATTAACGTCTTCCCAAGACCCCAAAGTGGTATAAATAGATTTTAAAATGGTGACAAAACCTCCAATAAATATAATCGACACTATTGACTTATATGATCAAAGAGCAATGTAAACATGTAACAATAACAAAAAGATTATGAATTTAAAGAATTCAATGTTAACGCATGCACACCAAATAAAGATAGTCCTCACGGTTGACCCCACCAGACTAAAAACTTTGCATAAGCTTACCAGAGTCCAGAAGCTTCTGCACATCTAATTTAACTGCCAGACTTAAGCTCTTGTGATGTTCGTCGCTTACAGGACCAGACGCTAGTTTTGATTCCGCTTGTTAGGATTCTTCCTTTCCCAAAGTTCTGCTCAAGGAACAACCTGATAGCTTCATGCCAGGCTACATAATTATTGTTGTTTCCCAGCAGAGTTCTACTATGTTGCATTGTTGGAGATTTGCTTTGACGTCATGATGTGCTGCTCTGTATCTATTTGCAAGGAAACTTCAGTGTGAAACACAGCAGTTTGCTTTTTGGTGCACCATGGACCTTACAGACCCACACATAGAACGCACGTATGCTGCTCAGAACAAAAACAGAGTGTTATTACCAAGTGAGGGAGGGTTGTGGGAAATATTATCAAATGCCGTTGAGTTGTTTCCAATTTACAGTGACTTTATGGACATATTTTCTCCACAATGCCCTATCTTTTGCCAGAATCCGTAACCTTGCTAACCGCTCTTCCGCTATCGCTGTTATGGTTTCTATCCATCTAGCTGCTGGTCTACCTCTTCCACATTTTCCTTGGACTTTTCCTAGCATGAGTGTCTTCTCCAGAGAATTGGTCCTTCTGTTTGTTGATGTGGCCAAAATATTCATTCATTCAATCAATCGTATTTATCAAGCGCTTACTGTGTGCAGAGCCCTGTATTAAGCGCTTGGAAAGTTCAATTTGGCAACAGATAGAGACAATCCCTACCCACCAATGGGCTCACAGTCTAGAAGGGGGGAGACAGACAACAAAACAAAACAAGTAGACAGGCATCAATAGCATCAAAATGAATAAATAGAATTATAGATATATACACATCACTAATAAAATAAATAGAATAGTAAATATGCACATGTACACACAAGTGCTGTGGGGCAGGGAGGGGGGAACATCAGAGGGAGGGAGTAGGGGCAATGGGGAGGGGAGGAGGAGCAGAGGAAAAGTGGGGTTCAGTCTGGGAAGGCCTCCTGGAGGAGGTGAGCTTTCAGTAGGGCTTTGAAGGAGGGAAGTGAGCTAGTTTGGTGGATGTGAGGAGGGAGGGCATTCCAGGCCAGAGGCAGGACGTGGGCCAGGGGTCGATGGCAGGACAGGTGAGAACGAGGCTGTCCCAAGGTGACCCTGGGGTACTGCCCATCTCAAGGTCAAATGCTATCTTGTGACCGCCTGAGCCAGCAGGTGGAACTCGGAAGTGAGGGTGGGATACCGCCCTCACAACCCAAACTGCCAGAATGACAGCCCAAGCCGGGAATACAGAGTGTCCCTTGCCTCCGTGCCAATCAAATTAGGTATGGAGGAGGGGGGAGGGCAGAGATTGGGATAAACTGAGGTCAGAAGCTGGAATGGCCTAGGCGCACAGGTGATAAATACCTGCAGGCTCTAATCTTCTGTGCAGAGGATCGAGGCTTGCAGCAGCCAGCTGCAGGTTGCCTCTGTCCAGAGAGTGAGAAGCCCACTCTGCCTGCACCAAATGAGGAGCCGTGGGATGGGTGAGTGTCCCGTCCTGCTGAACGCTCATGGGGCTGGAAGCCAGGAGCTTCGCCATGGGTATGTAACGCATAAGTGGATTCCTCCCAAGTGGGAAGTACTCGCGGGTGAGAGCTAGCCGCTTCACCACGTGCGAACAAACCATAAGTGAATTCCACTTGGGTGGGACCTGGGTGTTCTGCCACGCACAAGTAACAGTGTTTTGCACATAGTAAGTGCTTAACAAATACCAACATTATTATTATTATTCTTATATTTTTCTCCCATTAGGGAAGCTCTAATATCACCAAATAATCATATTCCTCCCAAAAGAGATGTTCAATTTGCTGTGTCTAAATAGTCAAATAATTCGATTTGTGGAATAAATTTTGTCTAAAAACTCAGGCTTTCCATTCGCGGTCCCTCTATCTCTCCCTCACCGTGCCAATTCCTGAACGAACCCGTCCCCGGGCGATGGACGACAGGGGCACAATGAGGAGGTTAGCGACAGAGGAGCAGAGTGTGCAGGCTGGGATGTAGAAGGAGAGAAAGGAGGTGCGGTAGGAAGGGGCAAGGTGAAGGAGAGCTTTGAAATCAAGAGTGACGAGTTTTTGCTTCATACAAAGGTTGATAGGCAACTACTGTAGATTTTAGAGAAGGGGGGTGACATGCCCAGGGCGTTTCTGTAAATGGATAATCAGGGGAGCAGAGTGAAGTATAGACTGAAGTGGGGAAAGATAGGAGTTGGGAGATTAGAAAGGATGCTGCTGCAGTAATCCAGTCGGGATAAGATAAGTGATTGTACTAATATGGTAGCGGTTTGGATGGAGAGGAAAGGGCAGATCTTGGCAATGCTGCGAAGGTGAGACTGGCAGATTTTGATGACGGATTGGATGTGTAGGGTGAATGAAAGAGCGGAGTCAAGGGTGACACCAAGGTTGTGGGCTTGTGAGACGGGAAGGATGATAGTGCCGCCCACAGTGGCGAGAAAGTCAGGGAGAGGATAGGGTTCCCAAGGGAAGATGAGGAGCTCAGTCTGGGCCATATTGAGTTTTAGGTGGTGGGCAGACATCCAGGTGGATATGTCCTGAAGGCAGGAGGAGATAGGAGCCTGGAGGGAGGAAGAGAGAACAGGGGAGGAGATGTAGATTTGGGTGTCATCTCCTTAGAGATGATAGTTGAAGCTGTGGGAGCAAATGAGTTCACCAAGGGAGTGAGTATAGATGGAGAACAGAAGGGGACCAAGGACTGACCCTCAAGGAACCCCTTCAGTTAGGTGATGGGAGGGGGAGGAGGAGCCTGCGAAGGAGGCTGAAAATGAATGGCCAGGGAGACGAGGAGAATGAGGAGAGGACAGAGTCCATGAAGCCAAGGTTGGATAATGTGTTGAGGAGAAGAGGATGGTCCACAGTGTCAAAGGCTGTTGAGAGGTCGAGGAGGATTAGAATAGAGTAGGAACCATTGGATTTGGCAAGAAGGAGATCACTGGTGACTTTTGAGAGGGCAGTTTCCATGGAGTGGAGGGGATGACAGTCAGATTGGAAAGGAAGGGTAGGAGGGAGGTGGAGCGATAACTGGAGAGGGCAGTGAGGTCAAGGGAGGGTTTTTTTAGGATGGGGGAGACGTGGGCATGCTTGAAGGCAGAGGGGAAGAAGCCGTTGGAGAGTGAGCAGTTGAAGATGGAAGTTAAGGAGGGGAGGAGGGAAAGGGGAGAGTTTTTATAGGGTGAGAAGGAATGGGGTCAGAAGCACAGGTGGAGGGGTGGCACTTGAAAGGAGGGAGAAGATCTCCCCTGAGGATACTGCTGGAAAGGATGGGAAAGTAGAGGAGGGGGTCGAGAGTCAGGGGGATGGAGAAGGGGGAAGGGTTACTTTGGGGAGCTCAGACCTGATGGTGTTAATTTTCCTAGTGAAGCAGGTGGCCAGAACGTTGTGGGTGAGGGTAGGGGAGAAACAAAGAATCAATGCTCTTTCTATCCTGTTTTTTCACTCTCCTGTTTTCGGATCCATATAGTGTCACTGGAAACACATAGAATTGGCAATTTGTATTTTTGGAGAAATTGTTTCATCAACACATTTCATGATTTTTTCCAGGCTTTTCATAACAAATCTTCCTGACATTAATCTTCGGTGTGCTTCTTGACAACTAGTTCCTTTCTAGTTTTTCTAGCTACAGTTTCTCCATATTCTGTTCTTACTGTAGCCTCCTGTCCAACATATAGGTTCCTTATTAATGCAATTAAATGGTCCGGCATTCCCATTTTCCTTAATGTGCCCCAGAGCTTCGCATGATCCAAGCAGTCAAAGGCCTTGCTATAATCAATAAAGCATATGCTGACTTCCTTTTGATAGTCTCTTTTTCTTTTAATTACCTACCAGACATAAGCAATAACATCTCACATCCCATGTCCTTTCCGGAATCCTGCTTTTGTACGTCTCTATTTTATCCTGTGATTTTTAGCAATGCCTTGTTGGGGTGTGAGATCAAGGAAATTATTCGATAGTTGTCGCATTTAGTTGTATCTCCTTTCTTTGGTATTGGAATACAAACTGATTTCTTCCAATCAGCTGGCCATGGAGTAGTTAGCCATACCTATTGGCATAATTCGGTAAGGACTTTAACCGATTCTTCTCCAACTGCCTGAAACACCTCAATAGAGAAGTCCATCAAAGCCAGGTGCCCTTTTCTTGGCAAGACAGTGCTAAGCTGATCTAACTTCGCTTCCCATAATGAGTGACTTCACGTGATGTGGGAAATACCGGCCTGAAAATTCAATAGCACTAGCATGAACAAGTGCTAAAAGAAGAATGTAATAATGGGGGGGGGTGGCTCTACGAGAATATTCATTCATTCATTCATTCAATAGTATTTATTGAGCGCTTACTATGTGCAGAGCACTGTACTAAGCACTTGGAATGTACAATTCGGCAACAGATAGAGACAATCCCTGTCCAGTGACGGGGTCACAGTCTAATCGGGGGAGACAGAAGGCAGAGCAAAACAGAACGAAACAAAAACAAGACAACATTATCACGATAATTAGAATCCAGGGGATGTACACCTCATTAACAAAATTAATAGGGTAATAAATAATATATACAAATGAGCACATGACATACAAGTGAATACACATAATAATAATAATAATAATGTTGGTATTTGTTAAGCGCTTACTATGTGCCAAGCACTGTTCTAAGCGCTGGGGTAGACACAGGGGAATCAGGTTGTCCCACGTGGGGCTCACAGTCTTAATCCCCATTTTACAGATGAGGTAACTGAGGCACCGAGAAGTTAAGTGACTTGCCCAAAGTCACACAGCTGACAAGTGGCCGAGCCGGGATTCGAACCCATGACCTCTGACTCCAAAGCCCATGCTCTTTCCACTGAGCCACGCTGCTTCTCATTGAACTCAGCATGGCCCTATATGGAAGGCCCAGGGATGAGATGGATAAAGAAAGAGTAACAAATTACCATTGAGTTGGAGATGGTGGAGTTGATCCTGGCTGGCAGAAAGATTGTGCTGGGGAGAGAGTGGGGTAGAGGATGTGCTGTGTCAGATCCCAGCTTTCACGACTATTACTTCCAGGTGTCTCTGGAGAAGCTAGGCAAGTGTTGAATCAGGATGATAAGGACTTAAAATGTGAACAAAACTTAAATTTTTAGTAATTTCAGTAAGCGCTTAATAAATGCAATTGTTTAACTCATTGATCTCATTTTAGTCTCACAAAATTCCTGTAAGGTGAGTTGGGTATTGTCTTGTCATATGCCTTCAAGTCATCTCTGACCCTTAGCGGCGCCATGGACACATCTCTCCCAGAATGCCCCACCTCCATCTGCAATCATTCTGGTAGTGTATCCATAGAGTTTTCTTGGTCAAAATACAAAAGTGGCTTACCACTGCCTCCTTCCACGCAGTAAATATGAGTCTCCGCCCTCGACTCTCTTTCCTGCCACTGCTGCCCAGCACAGGTGAGTTTTGACTTGTAGCAGATTGCCTTCCACTCGCTAGTCACTGCCCAAGCTAGGAATGGAATGGTTATGCCTCTGCTTGACTCTCCCTCCCATAGTCGAGACTGGTAGAGTACTGGAAACTCTCCAGGTGTGACCCTGAGAGGGGTGAGCTGGGTATTATTATCCCCATTTTTCAAATGAGGCAACTGAGGCACAGAGAGGTTAAGTGAGTTGCCCAAAGTTGCATAGTAGATCAATGGCAGAGCCGGAACTAGAACCCAGATAACCTTCCTTTGAGCCCCATGCTCTTTTCCCAGCTCCGCCGCTGGTCAGCTGTGTGACTTTGGGCAAGTCACTTAATTTCTCTGTGCCTCAGCTATCCCATCTGTAAAATGGACCATAAGACTGTGAGCCCCACGTGGGACAACCTGATCACCTTGGATCCTCCCCAGCACTTAGTGCTTTGCACATAGTAAGCACTTTACAAATGTCATTATTATTATTATTATTTATTATTAAACTCCGCATCTACTTTACTGTACTCTTCCAAGTGCTTAATGTAGTGTTCTGCACAGAACAAGCATTCAGTAAATATCAATGATTGACTGGACCACACTGTTAAAGCTTTCTGATGGCGTTCACCCATTCATCCAATCATATTTATTGAGAGCTTACTGTGTGCAAAGCACTGTACTAAGCATTTGGGAGAATACAGCAATAAACAGACACATTCCCTGCCCACAATGAGCTTACAGTCTAGAGGATGAGCTGGCTCTTTCATTCCTCTTTTCAATCAATCAAGTAATTGTATTTACTGAACACCGACTGTGTGCAGCGCACTATACTAATTAAGCACTACGGAGAGTACAGTATAGTAGGGATGATGGACAAGTTCCCTGCCAACAAGGAGCTTACAGTCTAGAGGGGGAATCTTTGCTGATGTTCCTCACCCCTTATATGTAGGCATCTCAAAAGACTCTTTGCATAGAAGAACAGTACTGGAAAAACATTAGACTGTAGTCTTAAAACGGGCCACAGATTGGCCATAACACAGAAAAACGTTTTCAGTCGGAGTCACGGTTTGTTGAGAAACATTGTATTGGTTCACTAACATTGTATAGGGAACTAATGCATGGCATAGTGGATCGAGCACGGGCTTGGGAGTCAGAAAGTCTTGGGTTCGAATCCGAACTCCACCACTTGTCTGCTGTGTGACCTTGGGTAAGTCACTTCACTTCTCTGAGCCTCATTTATCTCATCTGTAAAATGGGGATTGAGACTATGAGCCCCACATGGGACAGGGACTGTGTCCAATCCAATTTGCTTGTATCCACCCCAGCACTTAGTACAGGGCCTGGCACCTAGTAAGCTCTTAACAAATGCCATCATTATTGTTATTATTATTATTAATGGTAAGTAGACTATTTGTAAACCATTGCAAACTAAATTCAAACCACATGTTGTCTGAAACAGTGAAATTCAAGCACCACCATGTTGA